>NC_135561.1:10401231-11118731 GCF_964340395.1 Glandiceps talaboti
ACTCGTACTATTCGCAGTCAGTTGAAATAATCAAACGAAAAGCGACAAGGGAATCGCCCAACGTTTTCTAGCCTTAGTTTCATATTTTACAACACTGGAAAACTGATATTTTTGCGACATTTCTTTTTACACCGTCAAACAACAGTTTGGCAAGAAATTTGCAGAATTGATAGTGCAGAGAGGATGACAAGAGGAAATGACAAAAAATAAAACAATAATTTCAGTGACTGTGAATGAAAGTTGGCGATGCACATTGAATTCGATCTGTTCCCGTATTACCTTGAGCAAGTCCCCCACATTCAACATGAATCAGAGGGTTCTATTGATTCGCTTCGCGAGCTTTTGAATGTCCTTGCACTCATTCACATTTACGACGCCTGCTGAAACCAGACAATTAGCTCGCATCTATGTTTAACGGTGAATAGTGTAAGAATATCGCTTAAAATATATCAGTCGGAATTTCACGAATAAAAAAATCTACAGTATTACGTCTGGGAAGTAAAAGATCACTTCTTACCACCTGACAGGTATCGAAATGGTATATTCCAAAATACAATTATATGATTGGCCGTTTCAAGGAAATGGTTCATGAATAATTAATAAGACATATTTAATGAACGATATTAGCTAGGCCATTTTTCTTGCTGTGTGTTCTGTTCACAGCGCTATTTAGGCCCCACTTTTGGGGGCAAATGCGCCGGATTTGGCCTAGTATCACTGCCGAAACAAAGGACAAGGGAAAAATGGATTAACACATGACACAAACAAATCGTTGGGGGAACTAACCGCAGATTATCGGTAGTTTTTTTTAACAAGGGGGACAAAATGGCTGCCCCGGTACCAGATCTAAGTCACCTAACGGAGGAGGAGAGGAAAATTATCCTTTCAGTAATGGAGAGACAACAACATGAAGAACAGAAAGACGCAGCTGTGATCAAGTAAGTGAAAGTTTCATTTTGGGATTTCTTAAAAAAGATGTCACGGCGAAAATCTTGCGTGTTGTGTCCATCATCAAACTGCGAGTACTTTGAATGGAAACAGTCCTGTTTGTATATAATGATCCCGGGCGATCGATCTTAGATGCCCTTCTATTATTTCAGTGTTGAAATTTAAATGAAACACTACATTTTAGGACAGGGGACATTTACTGACAAAAATCGTATTCGATGAAAGTCCGGCATTGAAATGTCTGCACCACTCGGCGAAAGCAATTTATTTGGACGTTATTAGAACGGATGCGGCGTGCATCATTCGGGATAGGAATACGTACGTGACGGTACGGCGGTAAGAAACGTTACAAAATTCCTTATTTCCTCGGTCGAATTAGCATGTATACATAACCGAAGTATAAGTAACCCATATACTTGCTTCAAGTATGGAAATATGTCGTACTGTCATCAACATATTCGCAGACTAAATGTGAATTTGTCAAAAAAATGCTGAGAATTATATTTTGGGAGAAGGAAGGAGAACGGGAAGTTACGAGATGAAATTTTCTGCGTGCGCGTTATCGTTTTCAATTAAATTATTGTTTGGCGTTTGGCATTTCCATTGACATGAATATGAGGACTGTCTCATTTTCTGATATGGCCTTGCTTATCACGGTATGGAATGGGAGGAATTTATACATATCCATAAGATTAAATTAATGTATTTTGCTCGTTACGATGATTTTTAACCCTTTAGTCCTCGAGTATTATTAAAGTGTGTGACTTGCAGACAGCCAGCTGTGATGTCATCTACTGCTGATTTTATAATTGACTTGCTTTTTTTTTTTTTTTTTTTTTTTTTAAAAAGAAAATAATTTCAATAATAGAGCTTTTTAGCTAAGTAAAATATTTCCTCACTTACAGACTGGGTACACAATATAAAAACTGTCTTGAATTTAAACAGTGAATTGTTGACACAAAACAAAGGGATGGAGTGTATATATGGGTTCCCTTGACATTTGTAAGCATATATTTTACAATTCATTTATGATGGAAAAGAAAATATATAATCATTTTTTTTCATAAGTATTTGTAAAAATATAGATGAAAAGATATGTCAATTTTTAAATTCTTTTATGATATTGCTGTCTAACCAGACAGTCTTTGCTTGCTATTAGTGATTGTTATACATACATAGCAACATAACAATGACTTGTCATTAGCATCGTTTATGTAATTACAACGTGTATAGTAACATCACTTGAACCGGTTGGATGAAAAATGATCTACCCTTGTTTGTAGATCTCTAAATGATAAGGTAGCTATGCAAAAAAAAGGACAAAAAACAAAAGAACATCTGATAAATACATAGATGCAGACATTTTTTGAAAGGTTTGAATTTGAACAATGAAAAAATATTCAGAAAATGAATACATTATAATTTCAAGGTTATAGCTTAGAAACAAAATTAAAATTGAAATGAGATAATGACAGGATACACACATACCAGTCACTTTATCAATTCTAGACTTTTTTTTTTATTAAGGGCAGTAATCATGGTAAAATCTATTTAAAATGTGTAGTATTTTGTAAGGGTTGGCCCCATTAACATAATGCTGGAGTGTTGGAGATTCTGGATAAATCTGATGAAATTTTAACGTCTGGAGTTCTGAAAACTTACAAAATGTAGCAGCGCACTGTTGAATATAAAAATATACAGTTTTAACCATCTATTGTTATAATCACAGATTTAGAGCAGTTTGATATTTTTTAGAGCGTCCTAGGATAGTATGTCAAACACTGTATTCAGTCGTCATTTGTATGGTGACATTAAGAGAAGCACTATCTAGTAATGGGATGATTAGTACTCGATAAAATAAACACCATTTGGAATTTATAGAGTATTTCAACAGTAGTAACACAGAAGTGATTGGAGCAATACAACCTGCAAAAAAACATCGGTGCATTTGCTGCTTACAATTTACAAATGGTAAGCAGGAATGAGATAAGTTTCATGCAAAGACATACGTGAACAAATTTCAATGTCATTAGTGTCGATAACTTATCAAAGCATAAACACCACAGGAGCCAGGTTCCTATAACTATGTTTACTAATAGAATGTTAAAACAATGGAGTATGACCGTTAGTGTTACATTATAACTTCCATGGCTATAGTAGTATAAACGAATGGATGACAGCATCACCTGAACCTTCATCAGATCAAGGCTCCCCTGTTGTTGTTGTATCAGTTGTTTTGTTGTCTTCAGCTGATTTTGTCATTGTATGAAGTTTCCTCAGCTTACTTAATTCAAGCAAACCCATCGGTGCTTTTTCTTGGGTTGTAGTATAAGAAGCATATATATGGTGGTTGGGGAGGGGGAATGAGGTAGGGTACCCTGTACTTGTTAAGTTGAGGGGCTTTACATAATATTTTAAGTGATTACATGTAAACTTGTGTATAGTAATACTAAAGGTGTGTGTGTGGTGAAGATGTAGGGGGAGGGGCTATATATATTAAATTGGTAACATTAAAGAATGAGGGTGGTTTTGATATTTATGGGAGGAACTACAAATGAAGGGGAGGTGATTATCATACACATTTTGATCATCATTATATGTACTAAGTTGAAGAAATTAAGGGAGGGGGTTCTTTTACAGAAATAGGGTAAAATAGAAGATGTGCATTACTAGAGATGGGTTGGGGGAGGGAGGGAGGGGGAAGACGATACTTGTTGTAGTTATAGTGGAGGTTATTCTAATTATTGAAGTATTGATATAGTATATAGTAACTGCAGACTGGAGGAGGTGAAATGTCCTAAACACATGCATGAAATAATGTCCTTAGGTTTGCAAAATGGAAGTCAGGTAAATTTTGAAATGTAATAAACACACCTGCATGAAATAATGTCGGCGTTAATTACCTTGACATAATAGAAGGCATGTAATTTTACAATATGATAATGTTGCCCGAATATATAGGTTGGCAAAACTGGAGGTACAAAATGTAGACTAACTGTAAAATGTGGTAAACACACATATATAAGATAACGTCATCTGTAGCTTGGCAAAATGTATAAGGCAGACCAGTCCCTAGGGACTATGAGCAGGCATATTATAAAACATCATAGAGAAACACATATATGGAAAATGATGTACAGTATAATTATAATGTATCATCTTTAGCTTTGCAAAATGGGATTCGGATAAATTGTCAGACGTTGTAACCACATACGCATAAAATATTGGTGTCCATAGATTGTCAAACTGAAAGGTAGTGAAATGTCATGTACACAAATGCATAAAATTATGTCAAAGGTTATCAAACTGGAAATTATTATAAATTGTGAAAGGTTTGAAACTCAAATGCTTAAATATTGTTATCCATAGGTTGGCAAAATGGAAGTTGGACAAATTATATACATGTACATGTAATGTCATAAAAACACATGCATTTATTTGTCATCGTTCTGTTGGCAAAATAAATTGTGAAATGTCTAAAACACACATGCATGTAATAACATCGTCCATTGGTTGACAAACTGGAAGTTTGGCAAATTGTGAAATGTCCTAAATACACACATAAAATATTGTACAAAATGTAAATTTAGGTCGGCATAATGGAAGTCGGGCAAATTATGAAATGTCACAGAAGTATGTCAAAACAGGTTTAGACGTGTCCCGAATTGTGTTATACGACTATGAAAACAATTAATGTATGTGTGATATTTGATATTTTAAATTTGGAATTCATTTATACAAGTTTTAACATGAATAAAATTGTAACATTGCTGTGAAATACCATTCATGAGATTTCTGTGATTTTAAGTTTAGAATTGTAAAAAGGAAAAAATTGTGACTGAAATTCTCAGAAATTTATGCTTAGTATTTGTCAAGAATACAGAAACAACATAAATTTGAAATGTGTTTGCTTGCCAGTATAGGAAGTTAACTGATTCAGTATTTGATAATATGAATTTAATTTTTATAGCATTTAAAATAAAAATTGGGACATTCCTTTAAAATTATGTAAATCTGTTATTTGTTTGTAATAACTGTTGCTAATAAACAAGTCGTCTAGCAGCTATCCCTTAGAAAGAGAGATCTTGACGTGCGGAGCAACGGATAGCCTCTCGACAACCTGGTATTTGTGAATAATTTATCAACATTTGTGAAAACTTGAATTTCTCATGTTTTAAATTTAAAGATATATCTCGTTCAGAATCAGAGGTAGAATTAGAATAATACTCTAGCAAATTTAGATTTGAGTAGACTGTTGATGCTTTAAAGTTGGGTCATATTGATATCATTAGACTGAGTCACAGAAATCTCACTTTAAATGTCTTCGGCTTACACAAGGTAGTTCTTGTAGGTGAATTGTCAACCGACTTACAAAACAGTAACTGTTTATATGCAGCCATCCAGGGCAGTCTTTACTCAGCATTGTTTATTAATTGTTTCAGTTTTCATAAAAATTGATTGACAAGCACACTTTCGGTAGCATGATTAATGAAAGAGGTAGTACATAATAATATACATACAAAAGTACAGACATACACACATACATAAATGTATATAGTGTTTTTTGCTATGGTTTGAGAACCTTGGCAACAGGGGGATGGAAATTTGTAGGCTTTACCAGTCACATCTGGATGTTCCCAGGGTGTTGAAACCAGAGCAAAAAACAGTACTATGTAACATGCATCTTATATCAGTGATCTCCGCGGGCCTTATAAAGTGGTTGGTTCCACCCTATGATTTTTTGAAAACAAAGAACCGATTTACATAACGTATACTTTGTGGTGAAAATATCAAACAGCTGTATTATGAATATTTATTTAAAAATTTGCAGAGTAGTGATATTAGATGTCAGTTCTCTGTTAGCAAAAATATTTGATAAAACATGTAGGTAGGGATTGTACACGTTAAGTGTGCTCTGCAAGTCGTGTTATATGCATGGTCCAATTTTGGACAATTATCTATCGCCATCTACCATTTATTGAGATAAATTATTTAGCCGTGCCCTGAAATAGAATTATACACATGTAAATAGCTACTAGACTTAAAGGGATCGACATACATGTCGACCAGATCTGAATATTCTTCTGTTATTTTTGTTTTGTATGAAGAATTATATTTGTATTCTGCCAGCACTAGTTGTAAACGGAGTATTATTTTTTCAATCAGACAGCCAACATTACATGCACATGCCAAGTTGAACAAAAAATATGGAATTTATACCCAGGTCGTTCTACGTTATGACAGTAGGCATCAATGCCGCTACAGCATACACATGTATCTACATCATTGGTACTACTTTGTGTGATGAGGTTACTGAGTTTGGTGTATGGATGGTATCTTTCTGTTGTGTCTAGTCTTTGTAATTGTCAAAATATTGTAATAGGGAACTTGCAAACCCGCCATGTTGAATGTTGCATCATGGGAAATGTGATAATAAATACTAATCAAATTGTATTGTAAACAATAATGTTATATTGTTTGTAACCACAATTAATCAATTCATAGTCACCCTGACCAATGTGTGAGGTTTATTTTATCGGTAGCTCCAGATTAGGTATTACAATAACCACAGATAATCCCATAGTCCATTGCGTCTGAGCATGCTCAGTCTGGATTGCAAGTTCCCTATTAAATGATTCTTTATCTTTACTAAATTTATGAGAAAACACACTTGACTAATTTGTGGGTTCCCCACCTAAATTGTGAGAAAATAATGGCAATTTTTTGAGTCCCTCAGAATTAAAATTATGGTGCACAAGGTATGTACGTAATGCATGTATTGAATTTAATGTATGCAAGTGTTACCAGATTTCTCTTCTCCGTTACCAGGGTTACCCACCAAGTTATGGTACAAGGTATGCAAATCTAAACAAATTTTTCCCTGAAATTCCAAATGTTAACAACAACACTGAACTTAATTTTATCACCTGTATTCCGAAGGGGGCCATTGATCATTCAGGATCGCTATCCGTGTCTCTCATATATACATCTTATACAGGAAAAGAAACAGAAAGAAGTTGATTGTACATTTGCTAGTGTATGGTTATAATTGTAATGATTGATTTTTCTTGTTTTAATCTAATATTGAATATTGTCCAGTCATTTGAATATTAATCATAGTGGATTATATGGGAACCTCAAAGTAGGCCTCACATGCAAATGTTATATGTATCTAATTAATAATGAATTTTATGGTACTGTTCAAATGAACCTGAACAGAAGATATACATGTACATGTAATGTTGTACAACAAGCAACGTCACTGTTTAATACTTGGGAGTGGTACGAGTGACCAGTTCTGGTAAGAGTGTGCTGCCAATGCCAGGCCCCATTTTTAGACCCATTTATACCCCCCCATTTTAGACAATCACAAAATGTTCAAAATTGCTATTATTTTCTCAGTTTTTCTTTGTTATTATTATATGCTGGTATAATTATGTTATTTTCCAATGTTTTTCTTCTTTCATCAGCTGTGACCCGAAGGTTTGTCACAAGTCTCGTAGTGACAAAGGCCCGTAAGGTCACATGGCTTTTCCTTGGCTGAATGAAGGAAAAATATTGGGGAATAACATCTGAAGACATTTACTGAAAATATTTAAAATACCAATAGTCAGACATTGTACATCATGTTAATCAAAAGTTAGTTTTATCTAAAAATAGTACAGTTATAACACATTGACATTATAATCATGTTGGGGGCACTGATTTTAGGGTGTGGACCCAAAAATCAATTTGATAGGATTTTTTGTACCATATTATGTGTATAGTTATATGTTTACCCAGAGGTCATGCAATACTGTTCAGGATGTACGCTATTATAAATAAGTTATTGTATCTGTTAAAAAACTCTCCAGTTGCAGCAGTTCAGCTTTAATTTAATACAGATATACAATATATGTAATAGCATGGTTAAAAGGCTATACCAGGTCAGCTGATGAAATATATATGTGTGTGTGTGTGTGTGTGTGTGTGTGTGTGTGTGTGTGTGTGTGTGTGTGTGTGTGTGTGTGTGTGTGTGTGTGTGTGTGTGTGTGTGTGTGTGTGTGTGTGTGTGTGTATGTGTGTGTGTAAAGGTGACACCTGGCTGATAACAAATACTAATACCTTTTTAGTTTAATGAAACGAAAAAAAAATGACCTAAATCGTCTAGTTATAATATCCTTTGACAATGGCCTATATTTCAAACAAATGCATAATTTCAAAGACCTGAATATTTTATGAATAATACTAGTAACAACAACAATGATGATGATGATTATTACATGTGTAAAAGAGATTATTTGCACTGGTGCATGCACATACTAGTAGTATTTTCACTGCAGTGCAATACCGAAAATATTATTATTATATACATGTACATGTATGTACCAGAGATTACTTGCACTGGTGCACCCTCATACAAATTACTAATAGTATTTTCACTGCAGTGCGATACTGAAAATACTATTATACATATGTACCAGAGATTACTTGCACTGGTGCGTGTGCATACATGTACTAGTACAGTAGTATTTTCACTGCAGTGCAATACTGAAAATACTATTATTACATTTGTACATATGTACATGTACCAGAGATTACTTGCACTGCTGCACCCGCATACTAATATTATTTTCACTGCAGTGCAATACCAAAAACATTATTATTAAATATGTACCAGAGATTACTTGCACTGCTGTGCGCGCATACTAGTATTATTTTCACTGTAATGCAATACCGAAAATATTATTACATGTATTACATATGTACGAGAGATGACTTGCACTGGTGTGTGCGCATACTAGTACTATTTTCACTGCAGTGCAATACCGTTTCTGAAACAGTGCAATACCCATGCCATGTTAGTTCCAGTGTGGGTACTCAGGGGTATTTGCACTCATGCTTGCAGTGCTTTCTGCTTCATGTTCTCTCTCTACGCTCAGGAAAGTACGACCACAGAGAACACTGCAAGCATGAGTGCAAATACCCCGAGTATGCCACACTGCACTTGCGTTTCATGAGGTTCTGTCAAATAATTTATCAACACAACTTTATTTCAACTTACATTTATATAATTACTTACATTTATATAATTTTATATATTATATTTGTTGGTAGACATCCTGAATCATTTGTTTAGAGTCTTTTCCTTATGACCGAATTTTCTATCATATGCATAATTTCACAAAAACTTTAAATTTATATTTTATGACATGATGTATGCTAAAGTACCAGAAATAATGGTAATAATGCTGACGTGAATGGCTGTATCCTTACAAAATCTGAAATATATACATAGATATGAATCAGTTAATAGCTATTTTATAAACAAGTTTTATGGTTATCAGAAATGTATCATAAATATGTATCTGTGACAATATGAATAATAAATGTAATAATAATGGTCATTAAATGTGTTCACATCTGTGTAGCTTAGTAGAAAGAAATTTTGAGAGCAGTGTCCAATAGCAGTCTGAAAGGTCCAGCCGTGGGTCCGCAATGTATGTAAATACCACTCGCTACCCACATTGAGTGAATGCATTATAGCAAAAACAATACCTGGATATGTCAGGCTAGTGCAGTACATGACATGCGAGTAACATTTAATCTAATGTTAATAGACATTATCATATACCCAATATCGCTTCCAGTGTAACTCGAGCATGTGCATTGAATTTATGCGATAATTTTCAGTATCATGCCCTAGATTGACCAGAAGTTACTGGCAGACTATAAAAAGTAAGAAAAATTGTCTTTTTGAGTGGGGTCACTCATGTCAACCAGAGATACATGCACATACAATGTACATACACTCATAGACCCTCCACCAACGTTGGTGGAGGGTCTATGATACACTGTACATGTATACTGTACTGTACTGGAAATACAAGTGTAGCTTTACTGATTATGCTACTTAAGTACTTGTCTGAAATTTCCAACCGTTGGTCAGCCTGTGTAACAACTCATGCACTACATGTACCCCACAGTGAGAGTGCACTATATACATGTAAGTGGCAGGAACGCCTGGATCTTTCAGGCTATACATTTATGAGAGATGGAAACTTCACTGTTTTCTAGTTTACCATAAATGAACCCTATCCAGGTGATGGGGTGGGGAGGAAGGGAGGGGGAGGAAGGGAGGGGGTTGATGGAATTGGGATACATTTGTAGGTTGGTATTGGAACCAGCACCTGATATATACATGTATGTGAAATACTGTTATTGGGAAAAGTTGGGGAAAGCATATAAATTATTTTAACCTTGTCAATAGCTGATAATCATCTATTTGGTAAGGTACATTGTACATGACTTTTGTACATTGCAATGTGTATCTGTTGTATAAAACCCATAATAGAGACTTGATATTTCATCTGGAAATTTTTTAATAAAAATGTTAAAAAAAAAAAAATGTGAAATTTCTGACTTAAAAGATTGACACCAGTTAACTCATAAGAATACAGATGTAGCTTTTACCACTCTGGTCCAGAATAAAATTGAACAGTACTTCTCTAAAATATTGAGGAAAACATGAAATTTCATTTGAAAAATTTAATGTACAATTTGTAATCAACATTTTTTTGGGGAAAGTGACATTTACAATTGTCATTAATTACTGAATGCATAAACTGTAGGTTTCACTGTCAGTGTAAAATAAGATGAAAAAATACTAAATTGTTACTCAAAATATGATTTTTTATTTAAAATCATTTTATGGTAGAAATGAATGTACAATCTGTTCACCATTTTAGAAAGAAAGTGAATGACCTGTATATTTGCATTAGCAATTATAAAATGCATAGACCGTATATACATACAATGCACAATGTACATTATGCACTTTTTCACCTGATGCTGATGACCTGGGCAAGTCAAGGACAGGATGACCTCAGGGAGTGATTGCAATATTTGATGATGACATCACATGTACAGTACTGTATGCAAATGATCATTATATTTGAAAATGACATCACAAGCAAATGGTGGTGATATTTTAAAATGGCATCCATAGTATGCAAATGTTCAGGTTTGTTTGGAAATGATATCATAAGTATGCAAATGATGATATGTGAAATGACATCACAAGTATGCAAATGATCATATGTGAAATGACATCACAAGTATGCAAATGATCATATGTGAAATGGCATAAGTATGCAAATGATGATATGTGAAATGACATCACAAGTATGCAAATGATCATATGTGAACTGACATCACAAGTATGCAAATGATGATATGTAAAATGGCATAAGTATGCAAATGATGATATGTGAAATGACATCACAAGTATGCAAATGATGATATGTGAAATGGCATCACATTCACAAGTATGCAAATGATCATGATATCTGAAAATGACATCACAAGTAAGCAAATGACTGATATTTGAAAGTGACAGCAGAAATACTTAAATGATCATGACATTTGAAAGTGATATCAAATGATTCTAACAATGTACATGTGTATGTGCCTCATATTGTCATAAAACTTTCAAAGATGTAAAACTATTGGTACTTCATATAAATTTAAGAATACAACACAAAATTGGAATTTTTCATATAGTGTGAACTTTTTTGTATCATTCTGATTGGGTGAGTGATATTTCTAAAATTGGTTATTTGTTCAATGCTCTGAGGGACATGATCATGTACAGTAGCAAAGTCAATGACAATGTGGTACACTGGTAGTATGGCAATATGGCAAGATCAAAATTTATTTTCACACTATGACTGGAAACAGAGCATACATGTAATAAGTTTATTCTCTTCAAACATTCAAAGATCTGAAATTAAAACTATATATATATGTGTGTGTTTAAGAACAAAGTGCAAATTCATGATGTTGTTGATCCCCACGTACAGATATATACATGTGTATGTGATATTTCTAAATTTAGGTATTACGATCGATGCTCTTCAAGGACACGATGACATAGACTAAGCCGGCAATTGCACGTCAATTTCCTTTTCAGTATTCCTCGTTATAAACCAGCTGGGAGTAAATTTGCCGTGTTTTTTGTTATAAGTTACACATCGTATCCTCAACATGGGGTGTCTGAAATGATGTGGTTATCATGATTTTACATGTAATACTGTGAAAGAAAAAGAAAGAATGTATAAATTACTATTCATTTACATGTATATTTAGTACACCCCATAATCAATTGGGGGTAGGAGGGAGGAGTAGGGTGGGGGTGGGGGTGGATACTATTGGTTCAATAAACAAAAGGAACAAATTGAACCAAAAATTATAAATATAACTAAAGATAAGATAAATTTGTAAAGTCTAATTACTAATAACAAAATACAGACCAAACTAGCGATAAGAACAAATACACATTCAAAAGAAATATTTAGATATTTGGAACAAAAATCTTAAGTTTTGAGGTGAAGTTGACTTATTGAATTGTTGGATTTAATATTTTGGCCTAGAACATCCAGATTACAATGTATCAGCCTGATCTGACATTAGTCTTTCAGTTTGACTACCCTCAAGAAAAACACAAAAAATAAACAAAAACAACAGCAAAGATTGTTAAAGAAAAGAATAAAATCCTTGTATTTTTCATCTTAAAATTTGAAAATACGATATGCAAAATTATGCTGCTCAAAAAGAAATTGTTACAAAAATTATGGAATTTTAGAGTTTTGAATTATTCATATGTTCCAGGGCATGTACATGTAGCAATGAAAAGTTCAGCACTTATTGTGCATTTAGCAGTGATAATATATTTGCTGGTAAAAATCAGAGTTGTCATATACATGTATGTGTGTATGTATTATTAGCTTCAAATAAACTCATTGAAATTCCTGTACAATTACATATGTGTCATATTGCATGAAGGTACCGGCATGTTGTGTATGTAAATAACATCCCAATATAATGCCTTAATGTACCAGGTTTATTCTGCATATACCAGGTTTAGTATGAAAACATCTATGTATATACAATGTATATGTATGTGTATTTAGTAATGTGTTTACATCACTGTCTCTGATTTTGCTTCGCTGTCTATTAACCGCTTATAATGCTATCAGTAGCAACCAATTAATTTAGCCACCACACCTGCCGCCCCCACGCCCACTCACCCGCCCCTCACCCATCCTCAGTGGCAGTTACATATCGGTACATGTATGTCTGTTTGTACATACCACATTTACATAATATTGGCTGTGTATTAAATTATGTTGTACTTGTGCTCATCTCAATGAGGATGGATAAATTTACATATTGACTTCATTTGAATATGCTATCACTCCTCATTGTGACTACATGTATATCAGTATGAGTGTTTTTTCTCAAACCAATCAGACTTGTAAAATTTTTCTTAAACCAATCAGATTAAGTGTAAAATTTTCAAATCACATTATTGGTTGCTGTTGATAGCAACTGGTTAGTGAGACAGCGAAGCAACATAATTTTTAACAGATCACGATGAAAAGAGGCTGTACATGTACATATTTAGAGATTTACACTTCAGTACATGTATATTATATATTATAATTTATATATCGCACATTGTATGCCTTAGAAGAATTGTATGGAAATTTGGAATCATATGTACCTTGTGTTTTATGATGTAAGAGTTCATAATATGATTGGGACAACATAGATAGTTCTGTCACCAGCAGACAACTTGTCACTTTCTTCTGATTTCCCGTCATATGTGAAAATGTATGTATTGTGTTTGTGGTTGTATCCATCTGATTAAAATCCTATGTAGCATACACTGCGCTATTTCTTTTTCGCTGGTATGTTTATTGTTGTTTGTTCTTTTTTGAACTCTTGTTACATATATCTGACACAATACCATAGGTTTTCCTGAACCTACATGTAATCTCGTACTTACGACTAGCCAACCAGAATCCCTCTTATAACAGTCAAGTTTTGAAATTTGAAATTGAAGAGTGCTCTGAAGTACTGTACATGTACCTATATGTGGCGCATTACACATTTTCATTGGTTGAGTGAATTCACTCAGCACTCTCATGTGGCTCGGGAAAACCTATGGTACTGTGTCAGATGTACATTTGTATGTAGCGAGTCATTACAAAAGAACAAACGACAGTAAATGTAACAGCGAAAAAGAAATCGCGCTGTGTACTCTACATCAGATTTTAATCAGATTGTGGTTACATGTATCTTCATAGGTAGAATTGCAAGGGCACTGTTTGCAGGAATATTTGCACTTAGTTAATATTAGTATGCAGTTAATGTATCAGTTGAGAGATGGTGTACATTTGTACATGTACACATGTAGAGCGTGTTAATCTCAAGATCACCATTTATAGAAAGGTGACACCATGCTGATGTATTCAAATTAATGTCTTTGAATGGGGACAGTGTTTTTGCTAATGTTTGGAAACCCCAATAACATCTCAGGAAAAAACCCCGAATAAGTTTCCCATTGTACCATAATTTTGGTTGGGAACCCTACTGGCAATATGACTGGGGAATCCAGGTAGATTTTACCTACTTTAATATATACTGTTCTTTATAACAAACACATTGGGGATAGTACTGAAATATAGAATGTACGTCATTTTGCAGGTCAAAGGAGGACACTTTATTCAAAAGATTATACTAAAGTGTACATGGTTTAGATTTCCATTCCTTGTACCTACAACTTTTGGTTAAAAACCTGTCATATACATGTACATGTATACTTGGGGAGTTGCTGTATATTGTAATAATAATATACACAAAGCATTAGTACTATTAGTTAGTGCATCATGCTAAAATGATCCTTATGGGGGAAATGTGCAAGGATTTAGATTTTGTGTACATATATTTTGATTTTGATATTATTTCATCATTGAAGCAATGGGATACAGTACATGTATTATATTCAGTACTTTGTCACCAGTACATATTGCAGTTTATGTTGGAAAGATGAATTGCCGAGAAGTGTTTTGTCATTTTGTAGATGGTACATTAATTCAATTGTACATGTATGGTATTGTTCAGGTCAAAGCGGGACAACATGATTTGCATGAGAAAGGTAGTGTGACATATTGTATGTTCAATTGCTTGGAATGGAGGGATTTATACATATTGTGTTGCATAGTGCATATATGCATGTATTTAGTATGTTACAGGTGAAATTAGGACAGTGTTGGTATTCAAATGATGTTACTTCATGTACATTGGATAAACCATAAATTTAGTATTGCGTTGCTTGAATTAAATGTACCTGGTGACAAGATACAAATAGTTTATGATTATATCCTGTATATTTTGCAGGTAAAACTTTAGACAATTAAAGAGGCCTGCATGTACATGTATATTACCTTTGTAGGACTGTGTGCATGTCATGTGTATACTGTATGTATATATTTTATGCATTGAAAATCAGAGCCAATTGTTTTCCGAAAAATGCTGAATTTGTATCAATGTTTTTAAAGGGTGTACATAGTGTATTTTACTAGTGAGTTCACTGGTAAAATCTACCTGGAGTCACTTTGCTTAGGGTTCTCAAACAAACTGTTCATAAACATGATAGAAAGTTTTGTCAGTAATATATTTTACCCGACACCCCTTTTCTCTGTTACTGTCCTAAATCTTAGCACAAACACATTTGTCATATTCATCATACCAGTAGTATAGCACAGCATGGAATTTGGAGTTATTGTACATGTATGTACTCAGTTCTGCTTATTTGTGTGTGGTACATGTACATGTACGTACTGCCATGTGTTTAGTATGTTACAGGTGAGCTCGGGATACTGTTTGTATTCAAAGATGCAACTAAATCATGTTATATTGTAAGTACATGTATTGTACATAAATTGAGGACTCAGTTGCTTGAAATAAATGGGAATATCGTACATGTATTGGATTGCACATGTATTTAATATTTCACTGGTGAAGTGTGGGTAATGTTTGCATTCCCAGATGGTTGTTACCAGGTATTTCAGTATCTTGTTGTATGAGGTAGAGTACATGTGACAATAGGGAACTTGTAATCCAGACTGACCATGCTCAGATGCAAAGGACTGTGGGATTATCTGTGGTTATTGTAATACCTAATCTGAAGCTACTGATAAAATAAACCTCCCACAATGGTCAGAGCGAATATGAATTGATCATTCGTGGTTACAAACAATATAATAATATTGTTCATAATACTAATTGATTAGTATTTATTATCACATTTCCCATGACGCAACATTCAACATGGCGGGTTTGCAAGTTCCCTATTGGTAGTCCAAGGATGGTGACCAGTAGTCCTATATTCCCGAACTGAAAACAGAGTTCCTCTGTTGGAAATACATGTATGTGTGTTATAAAAATACTTCATGTCCATAAACCTTCATCTTCATCACATACACATGTAATCAGTGGTAGCCTGAGCGGGCTACCAGCTACAAATTATGGTAGCCCCATGACAAAAATTGGTAGTCTGTGGACACGGAACAGCTGTTAATTTCGAACCCTGATACATTGTAACCTTCCATTGTAGGATGGATGCCTAAGGTTTGGCAGCATATCCTATGGAGGCTAGTTTGTAGGTGAAATGTGGACAATGTTTGCATTTATTAAGGATGAATGGGTATTTACAAATAAGTATTTCATCACTTGAGAGCTGATAATACAAAAGTGTGCAAATGTATAGGAGAGGGACAATCATCACACCAAAATGATCCTTATGGGGGATACATGCCAGGATGTACATGTACATGTATATTTTGTATATTTTGTATATTTTTTTTTGTATAGATAGGGAAATCCCTTTCCATCAAAAAAACTGTACTCATGCATGTAACTAGCATCACAGCAAAATGATCTTTACGGGTGATGCAGTAACTTCTAGTATGATGTATATTCATATATGAGAGTTCCCCTATACATGTACATGTACTCCCCCAAAAAACATTCTCATGCATGTACACTAGAAATGTAGCGGCATCACATCAAAATGATCCGTATGCATGCCAAGCTGATTGGTATTGTATATGTACATGTTTATACACATTGGCTATGTATAGATTCCCTTCCATTGTCTGTGTCCACACATTGCCAATTCATCACTATTGGGTAACTAATGGACAATACACTGTGTCCACACATGGCCAGTTCACACCAAATTCATTAACCCTATTATAAGTATAAAACAATACAGTTATTGACAGGTGACAGTTACAGCACTATAAGTACAATAACAAAAAGTTACAAGCAAATCAACTACGGTGGACGTTCTTTCGCTTATGCTGCTCCAAAGCTCTGGAATTCACTGCCAACTGACATTAAACTTGCACCAACTATTGATTGTTTCAAAAGAAAACTGAAGACACATTTGTTTTGTAAAGCCTACGGTGTGGATTAACCATCCAGTGCCCCTGAACAGAACTTTGCCTGGATTTTGGCGCTCTACAAATTATTTTGATTGATTGATTGAATAAAAGAATACATCTACAAGTAGTAAACTATTGTTTACTGTGCTACAGTTCATTGCTATACAAAGAATTGGGGTCTTGATAACATTCAGTAATTTGCTGCCGATGGGTTCCCTTGTCTGCCTAATTACAGGACGGACACTGGGAGTACATGTACAATGCAGTACTAGTGTTTCAAACTACAAGATCACTGATTACAGTGTTATGTGTAATATCTTAATTGCAACCTATAATTCAAATCATATTGGATTCACCTACACATTCGTAATGTGATTTTATTAGATTTCTCCCCGTAGTCACAATGGTAAAGTTTCCAACAAAATGCTGTTTTAATGTTATCAAATTGGTAGATTCTAAGCTGTTAGAAAATACTGACTGATGGTTACCAAATTGGTCGATTCTAAGATGTTGCTAACAAAATACTGAGTCAACATTATCAAATTGGTAGATTCTAAGATGTTAGAAAGTACTGACTCAGTGTTACCAAATTAGTAGATTCTAAGATGTTGCTAACAATATACTGATTCAACTTTATCAAATTGGTCGATTCTAAGATGTTGCTAACAAAACGCTGATTCAACATCATCAATATTCAAATTAGTATGCATTGTAATGAGAATCTATCCAAAACTTTGGAAACTTTATATGACAAACATACATCTTACATTTGCCTGAAAATTTGCAAAGCTAAACAAAATTTCACTGGATGACTCACATTCTCAAGATCTAATGATTTCGAAGCTTTAGGTTGTCATGAAATCTTCATACATGTTCTGAGTTATATTTTTAACAAAATTACTAGTAAATTTGGTATTACTCAGAGGTCATATCGTAATAGGAAAGCCGTCTATTGGTAAATGAGTTTTTCTACTTTTTCTTTATTATTCAATTTATTTCAAGAAGTTATTTTAGCAAGTTATATGTTTGTCTTCCAATCATTAAAAAGATAAATTGTCTAGACAACATTCACTGAAACTAAAGTAACTGAATATTACACTGTCAGGGCAAAAGCACTTTTTATGTTGCTAATGATACATGAATAAATGAATGAATGAATTAGTGAATAGATGAATGAATGAATGAATGATGGACTGGTTGGTTTGCTGACTGACTGACTGACTGATTGACTGATTGACTGACTGACTGACTGACTGACTGACTGAATGAATGAATGAATGACAGACTGGTTGACTTGCTGACTGACTGACTGACTGACTGACTGACTGACTGACTGAATGAATGAATGAATGAATGACAGACTGGTTGGCTTACTGACTGACTGACTGACTGAATGAATAAATGAATGAATGAATGAATGAATGACTGAATGAATGAATGACTGAATGAATGACAGACTGATTGGCTTACTGACTGACTGACTGATTGACTGAATGAATGAATGAATGACAGACTGATTGGCTTACTGACTGACTGAATGAATGAATGAATGACTGAATGAATGACAGACTGATTGGGTTACTGACTGACTGACTGACTTACTGACTGACTGACTGAATGAATGAATGAATGAATGAAACAAACTCTAACTTAGAAAGAAAAGGTTTTGTTTTTGATCAAGAAAAAATTGGTCATCATTTGATTTCATGAGACCCACTAAATAAATGTTCTTTAGAGATAAACCTATAAATTTTTTGATTACGTCTATGAAATTTTCATCATTAAGTCCATCACTTGCATGTAGGGGAAGGGAAAGGGAAAGCAGGCCGGATGTGGTTACATAACCGTATTGCACTTAACTTTCCTGTATATTCCAATAGACTTTAATTTAATAGCATAAAAACTTACAGGTGTACTTTTACTTCCTATGTACAACAAACAGTTCAAAGTATTTACATTTTGCCTTTCCTGTTGGGATTAACATTACATGTACATTTGTACAATCATGTACAGTTCTGTGTAATTTCACTTTCTGTACAGATAAAGAATATGCTTACACAGGTGTGTGTGTAGTCTATCCTAAACTTCTTTCAAGATTTTAGGAAGAGCTTTAGAAGAGTGGTGATAATACTTCAAGTTGAACGGGTTGCTTAATGGGAAAAAAAACAAGCAAAGAAAGATGTAAAAGCTGAAAAAGAGGATTAAAAAAATATCATTTTTACCAGCTAGAGCATATATGCAAGCTTATGAGAACACCAAATAAAATATTTTGAACTTTGGCCCATGGGAAAAAACCATGAAAAAAACTATGATAAAAAACCCCCAACATTACATCATGTACTCCTATTAAAAAAAAACTACTTCCTTGCAGCAAACTTGGAAATTTTATTCCTTCCTGGTGTCCTCATTAAGCTTCCGGAAGAGCATGCATTTTCCATTGACACAGTGAAAAATAAAAGTAAACGTGAAGGGAAGAGTACTCTCAGGATATCTGTTTTCTGTAAATTTCGTAATATTTCCGCTAGGTATTGCGTAAATACATGTGTAACTACGTGTAGTGGTCAGTGAGTAGGAAATGAGTCATTGACTATATACATGTACCTTGAAGGTGTTTGTATATGATAGTGATAATGATTGGGAAGTTGATGATAATGTAGATGACTCTACTATGTAATGACTCACTGAAGGTCAATTAATAACACTTTTCCTTTAACATCCCGTGCCCCGGATTGCATAATACTTGCACTCTCATCAGAATTCATCAATTCGATTTGATAAAAACGATGTGTCAGATCAGCTGTTCTCAGTTTTTTTCCTCAACATCCCGTGCCCCGGATTGCATAATACTTGCACTCTCATCAGAATTCATCAATTCGATTTGATAAAAACGATGTGTCAGATCAGCTGTTCTTGGTTTTCTCCTCAACATTCCGTGCCCCGGATTGCGTAATACTAGAACTGTTATCCAATTTTATGAATTTGATTTTGATTTGAGCAAAGTGAAGTATTAACTTTCCTGTTTATAAAAATCTAATAACAAAGCAAATATACGTGTATGTATTATATATTCAGTGGTGTGGGATATTGAGAAGAAAATTGTGTAACAGAGAACTGATGATGTAAATTTTGATTTGATGGAAATTACATGTTGAGATCATGTCACAGTTCTCAGATTCACATTTCTTCTCATAATTTCATGCCACAGATTGCATAATAATAGTAAACACTGTCATTTGTTTTTACGAATTAAATTTTGATTTATTCAAAACTATATGTATAAGATCATTTTTCTTAGATTCACATTTCTTCTCATCATCCCATTAATGCCACAGATTGTATAATTATTATTAATCATTATTTTATTATCGTTATCAAATATGTCACATAAAAAGATAATACCTGCTTTGTCATCAGATTTTCATGAAAAAAAAGGTGAACTTTGATTTGAAAAGAAAAGTATATTTTTAAGGTTGTGAAGTCCCACATTTCTCCTTTAGCATCCCACGCAATAGATTGCATAATACTTACTTTAATTGTCATTAGACTTGTATAAATGGAAAAAACGAACTTTGATCTTATAAAATTATGCTTTGAAATGTGTAAGCTGTCAGTTATACTGTAAGTCCTAAAGGTCATTTTCTCGAAAACTTGACTACATTGTAAATCTGATAAAAATTGTAATAAGTATGCTATTTCATAACTTGTACAATGATTCTAATAGGAACCAAGTAATTAAAGTACCTGAGTCAGGTAAATAGAGATTTTACCTTTATACCCTTACCCCTTCCCATCAGTGTGCCCTCTAATGATAGCCAAATTTTGTTGTTGTGAGTCAAAATGAGGAAAACTGGGATTTCTTGTGAGTCACCACATAGTAAGAGATAGGGGAACACCAAATTTTGGTACGTCACTAGAAATTGTGTGCTCAGTGGCACGTCAAATTGGCTTAGAGGGCACACCGCCTCCCATGCACCCCCACCCTCTAACAAAAATAGTGACCTAAATGTCAGAATAGTGATGTTCAGATCATGAGATGGACAATCATTGAAGGTCTAATCTACATTGTACATGGCATCAGAGCACCTTTTGAGTCATAATTCAGTGTTTTTAACTGTAAACACACACAGCATGGATTCCAGGCTTTCAGTTTCTTCAATCTACTTAGAACTAAGAAAATGAGTCATCTACTGCAAGGTTAGCAGACATGAGGGCCAAGATTGAGAGAGAAAAAGTTGAAAGACAGTCACCGGAAACTATCTTTGGAGTCTTTATTAAGCAAAGTCAATCATTTTCTTACTTTCTTTCTTTTTAAAGAAAATGGTATATATTGTAACTTTCTGGTGAATCTACATTATTTCAAATCTGATTCAGTAATAATAATGCAGTAAACAAAAAAATGTATGGCTCAGCTGTTCCTCATCACATGCATATATATATTGTGTCTTTTACAAGAGACCATATATACTGTAATTTATATACTCTTAAAGGTTTCCTATGGATTCTGACTTATTGGTTTCTACGATCCACTTAATAAAGCATATAGCAATAAGAAAATGAGTCATACAGTAGGTTGGCAAGAATAGTTATCAGAAAAGAGGATCATGATTTAGAATTTTTTTTAGACACAGTCAATCAAAGATGTTATTTCGAGGCTACATGGTATGCTTCTTCTAAGACTTGTTCCATCATGTGCATATGAACATACATCTCTTTACGAAGAATGGCAAGCACAGCGTCAAGATTTCCAGGCGCAGGCTTCATAGCTTTCTTTCTGTCTTTCGGGTCTCTCCCACGACCACTTGAACCTGAGTAGTTATTTGAATCATGGTTTTCAAATTGATATTACATTGTACATGTATTCCAGCACATTGGTTTCCAATCCAATACAAAATGGGTCACACACTAGGTTGTGGTTAACTGAAATGATTACCAAGATTGAGAAAAATTTAAATAGCAACTAATCACATACTTCATTTGGAGGATAATATGCTCCATCAAGATACCTTCTACCTTGCATATGAACAGGACATTACATCATGATGTATTCCAGCATTTTGGTTTCCCCAATTTACTGTAACAATACATGAATCATATGCTATGCTGTAGCTTAACTGAAGTAAATACCAAGATTGAGAGAAAAGGATAGAACCATCTTGAAATATTTAATTTGGAAGACATGTTCCTTCAAGACTTCTTCCACCATACAATGTACGTGTCTGCATATGAACAGGATAACATGGATTCCAGCACATTGGTTTCCTCCCAGTCTACTTAATAAACCAAGATGAAATGAATCATACGGTATGCTAGGTTGTAGGTTAAACTGAAGTGAGTACCAAGATTGAGAAAAAGGCTCAAGGAAGTCATTGAAGACTTTTAAAAAATTAGTAGAGATTTGACATGTAAGCTTTATTACCATGATATGGTTTTCATCTGACTCAGACTGTCTTATGACAAATCTCTCAGAGAGGCAGATCACATGGCAATGAAAGTACAGGTATGTGACCCACCAGGCCAAGTAACCTAGATTCCTGATGTTAAATTCAACCATTTATTATAAATGGATATAATAAAGGTAGCTATAAACATTTCAGTTTGATATTATGGGAGACAATTGTGTTGAAATATTTTGTTTATAGTTATAAAGATACAATTGATTGTAAGTTTGATCATGTTATTTATTGTTAGTATTAACAGTCATACGCCATGTGTTACTGAGGTTTAGTAGTGATATTGTGCATGTACATGTAGGCATTGCTGAGGTGTCTGTTCTTGTTTGTAAATGTGTATATGTAACAGTGTCAGTGTGTATGTACATGTATGTACATTGTATGTATGTATACGTATGTATGTATGTATGTACATGTATGTATGTTAATATGTATGTATGTATGTATGTATGTATGTATGTATGTATGTGTATGTATGTATGTATGTATGTATGTATGTATGTATGTATGTCTGTCTGTCTGTCTGTCTGTCTGTCTGTCTGTCTGTCTGTCTGTATGTATGTATGTATGTATGTATGTATGTATGTACATGTATGTATGTTAATATGTATGTATGTATGTATGTATGTATGTATGTATGTATGTATATGTGTATATGTACATGACTATGCGTGTACATGTACATGTATATACATGTATGTGTGTGTGTATGCATGCATACATGTACATGCTTTGAAAGTAGTATGAGAGGTATATGTATTCATTAATTACATTGCATATGAATTATGATGGAAAACAGTACAATAGTGCTATTTCAAAATGTTTTACTGCAGGCGGTGTGCTCACTTTAGGTAGGTCGCAGCCACTTCCATTTTGCAGTTGTAATTGATTGCATTCACCATACATGTGGTGCATGCAGCGGCATCTGGCAAGTGATCTAGCAAAAGCATTTTTAAGTTTCTGTCTTAAGAAATATGTACCTTATACAATGTAGATATATATTACATGTAGTTGTATTCAGGGTTTCAAAATGAAATAATCTTGAGCAATATTGCGACGTCGGTCATAATGTATAATCAAGACTTCCAAAAGTACTTTCGCTGGATTGCGTGCTGCATGCAGCTTCACACACTACTGCAGACGTGATCAATTATAACTGCAAAATGGAATTGACTGCGACCTATCTAGAATGAGTGCACCACCAGCTGCAAACCATTTCAGAATAGAGCTGTTACAGTCCTCTACATGTATATGTTATATTTATATTCAGGGTATACTCTATTACTCCATAACTGCTCTAAAGCAGAGAGATTAACTGACAATGATTTCAACACACGCATGTAAAAGTCACTTGTACTTCTCCATGTAATTATTCATGTCTTACATTTAGCTTGTCACTGCCATTAAATTGACTTGTTATAAAGTTTGTTGAGTGATGATGGAGAAAGTTTGACCTGGATACCCTGGGAGAGGTCAAGGAAAATGAATGAAATTATAATAGTGTAATTATGCCCCGACCTCCTTTCATACTAAATTGATATGCTTATTATGTTTGCTAATGAAAGGCATGACTTTTTGTTTTTGAATAAAAGAGATGGAACTGGGCTTTCATGACATACATGTGCTAAGGGATAGGGGAAACAAAAATTTGGTGTTTCAAGACATTGTAATTAAAAAGGGATAGTGGAAGGCAAAATTTGATGTGACACTCACAACACAGTATAAATTAAGGAGAGAAGAATTGAAAATTTAGTGTGTCATGACAAAATAAGGGATAGGAGAAGTGAAATTTGGTTGTGGCAACCCCAGTAATAGAAAGGGGAATTTAATATGGTAAAACTGACATAGTTTCCAATACGTTGTACCATAATTTTGGTAGGGAACCCTGGTAAAACTAAAATAACGAGAGAACTCAGGTAGATTTTACCTGCTTACCATCCTTACTACCTTGTGACTTACGTGTGCCGTAACTAGAATTGCATACACACTAATTTGCATATTTATTTGCATGTATGTTTTTACCACAATTACCGAATGTCAAGACAAAGTAATAAGGGTATTCAGTGTTGCAGCCAGAGGAGGTTTTTGGATCATTTGACACACATTTTTTTGGACCTGACCCACAATTTTGGAAGTGATGGGTCATAGATGACCCACACTAAAATTGTATGCAAATATGTTCAGCAACATGACCACACCTATAGCAACAGCCAAATGATCATGTATATTGCATAGATAACAACAGGGTTGGATAGGCAACTGGATAATCATTCAGCAAATATCTAGCATGGATCAACATGTGGGTAAATATTTCTAAAAACTGTACAGTTATGCTACAACACCATTGACACTTTTCTTATGATGTCCCCCCAAAATCTATGATGACCCAGAAAAATGAGAGTCTCAGGACACTATGTCCCACTCTTTCAAAAGGTTGGCTGCAACACTGCGGTATTTGTGATGTCATCACAAGAGGTTTTCCCATAAACCTTTGCAGGAAATACCAAAAATGGTTGAACACATGTCAAGTGCAGTAGGGCTTCTTTATAAGATTTCAAAGTTGAATAAGTTACCGAGGTGCTATTATATCGCTGAAAAATCACATTAAAGTTGATAGTGGTAATCACTACAAGGGTACTAAAAGCAGAAATAAGTCTGACTGGATTTTTCCTCCCATAAACCTGTGCAGGAAATACCAAAAATGGTTGAACACATGTCAAGTGCAGTAGGGCTTCTTTACAAGATTTCAAAGTTGAATAAGTTACCGAGGTGCTATTATATCACTGAAAAATCACATTAAAGTTGATAGCTGTAATCACTACAAGGGTACTAAAAGCAGAAATAAATCTGACTGGATTTTTCCTTTAAGTTGATAGCAGTTATCATTTACAAGTGTACTAAAACAGACATAGCCCAGACTGGATTTTTCCTTTAAATTCTTTTAGCCATAATATAGTAAGAGTTTGTTATTCTATCAAATACTTTTTGACAAGATAACCATAAAAGTCTTGATTTCATTTGTAATTAATCTTATCTTACAAGAAATTCTCTCTAGAAAAATTCCAACAATCTCGGTGTACCACCCACACAGACATGTATTGAGACGCTAACACAATGAGATTCGGAGCTGTTTGAAACATTAAGATATAAAGTCCAGATACAAAAAAAAATTGAGCTCTTTTATCATTAATGTTAGACTTATCTATGATGTATGGCAGTGTGGGTATTAGTGGAATTTTGTGTGGTTGAGTAATGTATATGTTTATGTACTGGATTCACAAGTCTGAACGTAACCTACCGATTATTACAGAATTCTCTACTTTTGATGATGCTATGGAACATACACCCAAGGCATATTGAAATATATTTGAAATATTCCTCACTCCAAAAAGTCCCTGCACATGTTTCTATAAACCTTCACCTACATTTTGTGACACGTGTCAAATGCAGAGTCTGTGTTTATTTTGCCATTGAAGAGTGTGGTCCTAACGATTGGTGTCAGTGACATAACACACATGGTACACATAGTAACACTAACTTTTGAAGTGGTACAAGCTGGGTGATTTAATCCAATATATTCAAGTGAACCTATAGGCCATACTTGGTTCCGGTTACCCGACCCCACCTTGTTTTTCACACCGACCCTAAACTTTTTTTTACGTATTCGAGAAAAATAATAATAAAATTGTGAAAATTGTGAAGTCTCACAAGAAAAAGTGGGTGCGGAAACTGACTTCAACCTAAAAAGACAATATAAAACTATTGTTCCAATCTGTAATGGCTGTACATCTGATAGGAAGAACTAAACAACACAGAGACAATATGGAAAACAATGGAAAACCTGAATTAGACACTTACACGTGAAAAAATTTACATAATAAAATTTTTAAAAAATCTACCTAACCCACCTATTTTAAAATTGAATGTAATCAAAACCACACATTTTTTTACGCCGTACATGAAATTTCTGCAATCATGTGAAAAAGTCCTCAATGACATCAAAACTGTCTGACATTTTTGGTACACTTGATAACATACCAAGAATTTCCTTGATATTTCAGTAGTATACAAGCATGAAATCAAAATTTTATTTTTCATCTGTGTTGTTATAAGTCAGTGTATTATATTAAGCCTATGATTCACTTTACTCAAACTTGAAAATTGTTACCTGAAATTTTCAACTGTGTACTTTGAAAATTTGAAAAAATTGAAAATGTCAAGTTTGTGTTTGGATCAAAAATTTAATGGATCCATTTATATCAATAAAATACTTATTAAACAATTTTTTTTCATTCTATAATACCGTAACTGTCACAATTATAATAATTATCTTCTGGCATTGTTAGAATATTTGATTGCATATTGGGACATTTTTTCATATGTTTTATAAATTGTATCATCAAATTGTTATAAAAGTTATATGATCTCGATACCAGGTTTGAGTTCAGTCACTTGTAATTTGGTTTAGTATGCTTCAGTAAGTAGAATACTGTGAGTCCCTTTTGACTAAATATACAGCAAAAGTTAAAAGTTCCAAAATGTAGAAACTCAGCAGGTGCCCCTTTAAGTGTGGATTCAGTAAGTAGAATGCATGTACTACCCGTATGCAGCATAAACTACCATATAATAAATGCATAAATGCTGTTTATGTCCCTTTAATGTGTCTGAATGTATAATTTTAAACTGTTCTGTATCCTATTAAACAAGGATATCACTACTTTATAGCACAAGCATAAGGTCGTGACCTTTGAAGTGATCCTAATCACCACCCACGATCCTTTGCTGCTGGCTGTACAAATGTTTTGGGTGTTTGGTTACAAGTACCTTGCAATAAATGTCTGCTTAGCAGATAAGCGTGTGCCTGGCACACTTTATGAAAGACATTAGAGTGATAAGAGTTGGAAGTTATTGAGAAAATCAGAAGTTTAAAACATTTACTATGATAATGGAAAGTAGAAGCATCTGCAGATATTTAGTTTGAAGGACTGTATCATCATGACGTCCGTGTATAACATTCATGACAGTCTGATGAACACTTGCATGTTTGTCCATTAACTATCATTACTATGTAAGTTATTAGTGCCTACAGCTTTTATCTATATGTTTGTCTTCTGGAAATCTTATTCGTTTAACTTCATCAAAATCTGCCAAATTTTTAAATTTATGAAAACTAAAGTTTACCTATTGTCAATTCAACTATAAATTTTATGAATTTTAAATTTATTTCTGTACTTCTGTACAATACATACATGTGAGTGTGTCTATAAATATAGTATATACATGTATGTGTGTATAATTGGATGTACATGTATATGGGAATGTGTATATGTTATATATTGTACACATGTACATGTACATGTGCAATGTACATTGCATATACTGTATAGTATGTACATGTATATGTGGATGTGTATATGTATATTGTATACAATTGTATATATATAGTATCACTGTATATGTGGATGTGTATATTATGTATATCGTATACAAATGTACATTGTATACTGTATGGTATGTATACAAATGTATAGTGGATGTATATACATAATTATTGTATAGCATATTGTATAGAGTATACATGTATATATACACAAAGGTGGGAGTGCAAAAATAATGAGTAAAACAGTCCTGATAAATAAATTCAATCCTGATGTTTCCATTCAATATTCTTTCTCATAGGATATTTATACACAAATGTGTGTATGTGGGTGTATATATTCATGTACATCAACAGTATGTATGTGTGTTATTGTATTATTGTGTGTTGGTGTACATACATGTGTATGACTGTTATTGTGTTACTGTGTGTGTGTTGGTGTACATATGTGTATGACTTACTGTGTACTTTGTGTGTTGGTGTATGTGAATGTGTATATCTACATGTATGTATACAATGTAGTTGTAAATAATTGTAATGGGAAGCCATTAAAACATATGATTCGCAGTTCAATTGTTCTAATGACAAAAAATTCCATTTGTCTATGAAAGACAGTTTTATCGTGTAACAATAGTTGTATCAAGAACACATTAAAAGTATGTTTTTATTTCCATTTATTTCTAATGAATGAGTAATATTTGATACTAAAAATAATTCTCTCATTTCCTTATTGCTAATGAATGAATGGATGAGTTAGATATAAATTGATACAATTAATGTCTTTTTTGACACACATCTGAAGTACAAAATGTATATCTCCTAGTCTAGTTCCTCTACGGTATCGTTACAATTTATACAGGTTATGCAAGTGGCTGAAAAACAAGATTTAATTTATGTGTTGCTTACATGTAGGTCTGAGAAGTACAGGTGGTATATTTTATATATACAGGTTATCGGAAATTTAGTTGATGCAAGTGGCTGAGAAACAAGATTTAATTTATGTGTTGCCTAGGTCTGAGAAGTACAGGTGGTATATTTTATATATACAGGTTATCGGAAATTTAGTTGATGCAAGTGGCTGAGAAACAAGATTTAATTTATGTGTTGCCTAGGTCTGAGAAGTACAGGTGGTATATTTTATATATACAGGTTATCGGAAATTTAGTTGATGCAAGTGGCTGAGAAACAAGATTTAATTTATATGTTGCCTTCTCTAGGTCTTATTATCCACAGTAGTACATGTAGTATATTTTGTATTGTATACGTACAGGTTTATCCAAAATTTAGTTGTTGCAAGTAGCTGAGAAACAGAGTTTAATTTATGTGTTGCCTAGGTCTGAGAAGTACAGGTGCATTGTATTATATTTTATATATATACAGGTTTATCGGAAATTTAGTTGATGCAAGTAGCTGAGAAACAAGATTTAATTTATATGTTGCCTTCTCTAGGTCTTATAATCCACAGTAGTACATGTAGTATATTTTGTATTGTATACATACAGGTTTATCCGAAATTTAATTGATGCAAGTAGCTGAGAAACAAGATTTAATTTATGTGTTGCCTAGGTCTGAGAAGTACAGGTACATTGTAGTATACAGGTTTATCCGAAATTTAGTTGATGCAAGTGGCTGAGAAACAAAGTTTAATTTATGTGTTGCCTTCTCTATAGGTCTTATATTATATAAGTACATGTATGATTTAGTATATTATATATAATACAAGTTATCAGAAATTTAGTAAATGTAAATGGCTGAGAAACAAAGTTTAATTTATGTGTTGCCTTCTCTAGGTGTTATTATATTAGTACCGATGTATTTTGTATAATTATATATCGCATTGGAAATTTAGTTGATGCAAGTGGCTGAGAAACAAGATTTAATTTATATCTTGCCTTACCTAGGTCTTGCTGTATATGTGAGTAGGACTCAGCTGTGTGAGAGAGTGCCAACTGATGAGATGTCCTGTAGTAGACATCATTTCATTCTACTAATGACATAAATTAGTCACACATCACTTCTATAGTACATATATTGATTGTTAATTTTCATCATTTATGCAGTCTTTATTCCAATTATACTATGTACATGTATGTGCCGTCGTATTTAGATGTTATTCTCCAATATTTTTCTTCGTTTAGCCAAGAAAAATATGAGTGACCTAAGGGGCCTTTGTCACTACAAGTCGCTAGACTCATAGTGACAACCCTTAGGTCAAGAGTATTTTCTGGCTGAATGAAGAAAAATATTGGAGAATTACATACAATGTAATTATACCAGCACCGGTATTAGCAAAAGAAAAGTCAGAAAGTAATGGAAATTTTGAGCGTTTTGACTCATATTTCGAACACAGCACTGCAGAACCAGTGACGCGTTGTTTTGACATAGACACACGCTGTCCTGACGTAGAATGATCAGACTTTATATTCCATATTTTTGTTCAACTTGGCTCATGCATGGTATAGAGTACATTGTATCATTACAAGTCTACAGATCTGTAATTTTTTCTCCAGTTTGAATCTGTCAGAGTTCCTGGCTGGAATGTTTTCTTATGATACGTACAGATGTATCCTAGATCTCTTTTCTTTTTTTTGTAATCTTGATACATATATATATGGTGGGTTTCTGGTTATCTTTGGCAGTTGACAAGATAAAGCCCACCAATCCAGTTACAATGATCACAAGCTCACTATATACATTTAGTTCAGTGTTCTTCTTCATTGGATTTCTCACCTGGTTTGGAGTATTGTCACTTCTTGGCTATCTTGGTTAGGTTGTCTGAAATACATGTATTCAAAGGCTCAATTAATTTAATTCTCATCAGTTCATTTTATATATTTTTTTAGGACTCCAACTCTATAATTAATAACTTTGTTATTTGTATTTACTTACGACAGTTTTTTTATAATCCATGTTTTGACCTATGTGTTGTATGTGTACGATGGAGTGTACAATATATCGGCTATACAATCATGTACATTTTGATGTAAACCAGGGCTCGAAATTAACAGTAGTTCCATGTCCACAGACTACCAATTCTTGTCATGGGGCTACCATAATTTGTAGCTGGTAGCCCATTCATACTACCACTGATTATGCAATGATTTAATGGATCATCGATGGAAGATTTACAAAGAGAAAGTATTTCCAAAACACATCTATTTCCAGTTCAGGAATATAGGATTATTGGTCACCATCCCTGGCTACCACTCTCTACATTTCGTAGCCCACTAGGACTACCAAAGAAAAAAGTGAACTTTGAGCCCTGCAAACTGAACGCATGCCATTACTTAAATTAGCAGATACGTAAACTTTCCCAGAAAAAGTGTCTTAAAGCATTTTTTTTCCAAGAAACCGCACCTTTTAGCAATTAAAAAAATAAACTTTCCAAGAAATGACTTAATCTAGCCGTATACATATACTGGCTACTTCTGGAGTTATGAATTGAGCAGTCACGAACAATTACTCATATGGAGCCTACAGGTGCCATGTGTTTAATAGGCTGGAGTGTCTCAGCCATAGATTGTAGTTTGACTTGCAAAGCCTTGGTACTTCTAACAGAGTCAATATATGTATGATACAATGCACATGTAGCAAGCATGGAACATAGCCCTGTCACATGCTGTCCTATCACATGCTGTACTATCACATGCCTGTCCTGTCACAAACCTGATTTGAATCTGTATTAGTGTAAAATTGTGTGTCTATACACATGTATGTCTGCATGGAAAAAAATTACAGATGACCAGCACCGTAAAAAGGAGAAATGGAAAACCTCCACGGGAAAATGTTCAACATTCCATAGTGCCAATTGTGCTATGTACAAAATGTAAGTGTACGTGACGCATGCAAATTGCCTCCACATTAATAATGAAACGGATATGCTTCTCACTATTAAACTAAAGTAGTGTCACCAATCAAAAGTGTAATTACAGTAACTAGATATTTTATGGTATAATTTCACCAGTACTGTGTTGTAATTAGTATCTATTGACATCAATTTCAGACAACTCCCTGGCAGGTGTTAATTTTGCTGCCATTAATTATCAGCATCTGTTGTACAGTGTCTGGTACGGACCTTTAGGAATACAAGTCGTGGACTCAGTATCTCAGACAAATTTGGTTCTCAGTTAATTGATGTACATGTACATTTATACATGTACACACCTGACAGGAATACCTGAGACAGATTTTGTCCCTAAAGCATTTTGAACCAAGGCAAATTTTGATCTCAGTATTTAGAGATTGATATTATACAATGTAGACCAATTTGAATAAATTTTGAACACAAAATTGAAATAAAACTTCAAATGGTTCAATTGAACTTGAAGACAGGATGGGTATTTCGACCTCCAGCCCAAATCTAGCCACTACATTTTGTTTCATTGAAAGACTTTAGTGTATATATTTGTATGTATCAGTGTCGGGGCTCAAAAGAGCAGTAGTCCAGGACACATATCATGTCCTGTCTGCTAGATTTATAAGATTGTAGACTGTTACACAGAAGGAAATCAAAAGAAAAACATAGCTTAAAGTTAAACTGTTCACTTGGGGCTAAATTTGACTACTCAGTGCAGAAGTTAAATTCAAGCATTGTATGTGCATGTGCCACAATAGCATGGGTATACTTTACAGTTATAGTTCCAAGATCTCATAAAGAAGATCCTCTGGAGAATATTACTTTTATGTCATGTCTCAAGGTAGACATACATGATGTACATTGTATATCAAAAGAGGATAGATATAGTATTGTCAGTATATTTGAATTGAAAGTAGTACACATTTCTATTTGAATTATGGTCATAGGTATGAAAGGTCATCATGAAGGGAGATTACCTGTTTATTCATTCACATATCATTGATCTGACTGTTCATTCATTCATTCATTCATTCATTCATTCATTCATTCATTCATTCATTCATTCATTCATTCGCTCTCACTCACTCACTCACCCACCCACCATCCCTCCCTCCCTCCCCCCTCTCTATCCATCCATCCATCCATCCATCCATCCATCCATGCATCCATCCATCCCTCCCTCCTTCCATCCATCCATCCATCCACCCCTCCCTCCCTCCCTTCCTCTCTCTCTCTCTCTCTCTCTCTCTCTCTCTCTCTCTCTCTCTCTCTCTCTCTCTCTCTCCATCCATCCATCCACCCACCCAGCCATACAGTCACACGTTACTGAATTTTAATGTCACATATTTGACCATAATAAATGGACACAGAAATCACCATATTCTATGTACAAAAAGTGAATTCTTTTTAATTAAAACTAAAGCTGATTTGTAAAATTGCATATGAATATTGAAAATGGAAACTTGTGTGATAGTTACATTAAGCAGTGAATCTGAAACATTCAAGGCATGTCTAGACTGGCTGTTTGACATTCAACTTGCTAAAAATACCCTGATACTACTCAATGACGTATTACTAGCATACTGAGAAGTAAGAAATAGTAACGCCTGTTGCTATATTAGCCATTAGCACTTCCAAATATATCCAGTCTATGGTGCATGTATCTCATGGGGAGGTATACTGTTTGTCTTTTTTTCAGCACATTGACATTTTGTAGAACCAAACTATCACAGAAAATCAGCTTTGACATTTGATGACCCCATCACAGGTGGTATCAGATGTGATAATCTGTGATGATGGAAGTCAATAATGTGTATTTGTACGTACACTAGCTGTAGTTCCACTTTTTTATGGAAAATTTTGAGAATTTGAAACCTCATGATTAATGATGTCAGACATATTGGTTTGTGATCAAATATAATGTGTACGCTGTACTGTGACATGTTTTTTTATGGAAAATTTTGAGAATTATGATAATTTTTAATAACAATGTTCAACAGAAATTCATAGATGAAGATGATTTATATAGTATTTGTCCAGAATAAAGTTGATTTGTGGCAAAAGGTAAGAGAAAAAAAGCACTTTTTGATAAATTTTGCAGAAACTGATTGGTACTGAAAAGAAAATGTCTTCCACACACTGAGGTACATGTAATTATATGTTAATCACACCCAGGTGAGTTCAAAAAAATTAGTTGGACATAAGCTGGTTATTAAAATTTAAAAATATCTATAAAAAAACCTAAAAACTTCAGAAATATGAGTGTATGGAATCTGTGTAACAGATCTTTTCTTAAACATTTTTTGTTTCCATGTGTATTTGATTACTGATAATAGGTGGTGCTTAACTTTTTTCTTTGGTAGCCCTAGTGGGCTAACAATTTCAGAAATTCGTAGTCCAAGGCTGGTGACAGTAATAATTCAGATAATCCTAAATTGAAAACAGAGTTCCTCTATTGGAGATATGTGTGTTATTAAAATACTTTTATGTCCGTAAATCTTCGATCCTATAAATCATTGCATAATGAGTAGTAGCCTGAGTGGGCTTGTAACCAGCTGCAAATTAAGGTGGTCCCAATGAAAAGAATGGGTAGTCTGTGGACAGGGGACAACTGTTAATTTTGAGTCCTGATTGAAGACATTTCAATTTTGAACAATATTTTTGCTAAGGTATAGGAATCCAATTAAACAGCTAGAGAAAGGAAATTTGGTAAAAACTTGCAAAGATTTGTCACTGAATAACTTGTTTTGTAATTATGGTTGAAAACCCCAGTAAAACAACTGAAGAACAGGGGAAGATTTTACCTACTAACCTTTCTTAACAAAGGCACTACATACATGTACATGTACTCAGATGTGTAACTTCTCATGCAGCCAGATTCCTTCAATGGTAAGCTCTGTGAACTAATGAATAATGTTGCCAGGGGCAGCTGGCATATCTGATTGGTTGATTGTGGTCAATCGATCCAGAGTTGATCGCAATCAACCAATCAGTAATCAAATATGGCTGCTGCCCATGGCAACATTTTTTGTCAGGTGAAATGTAATGAAGCATACATTTCTTGATAACAGTGTATCTGAGCTTATTGGTAAAACTGATTATATTGCATGATCTTTGCAACCTACTGAAGCGTAGTTTTGAGTTCTGTCAGTAAAGTACATATAACTTCCTAAGTATGTTGCATATTACATACATACCATGGCACGTTAAAGTAATGTTACTGCACACAAAAAGGTCAAACTTTTACGATAAGGCCAAATAAATAAAGTTGTTTGGTTCTGGTTACCGACCTCCACCTAATTTTTCACAGCCAATCCTAAACTTTTTTTACACATTTGAGAAAAATAATAATAAAATCGCAAAAATTGTGAAGTCTCGCAAGAAATAGTGGGTGCGGAAACTGACATCAACCTAAAAAGACAATATAAAACTATTCTTCCAATCTGTAATGGCTGTACATCTGATAGGAAGAAATAAACAACACAGAGACCATATGGAAAACAATGGAAAACCTGAACTAGACACTCACACATGAAAAGAAAATGTAATAAAATAAAATAAAAAATCTACCTACCCCACCTATTTTAAAATTAAATGTAATCGGAACCACACAATTTTTTTTTACACCCAAGTAGAAATGACAAGTAGAGTTCGTTGCAAAAGGTACATATTCTGTAAATCTATACTACTAAGAACCTAATTAGGGTTGAATTTATCATATGTCCGGGGTAATCTGTGCTGAAAAACAAAATACATTTAAATGGAAGGTCATATCTTCATATTACACAACCCAAAATCTTTCTCAGACATGGCATTGTGTACTTTTACTTGAGATAACTATGCAAATGTACTCTAGAAGTACTCATGACCTCGCATGATTTAAGCTTGTTAATCTACTCAAATGAAATCAAGCTGCAAAAATAGAAATGATGAAATTTAGAAGCTGTAATGTCAAGTCCTTCAACCGAAATATTTTCTTACATGACTACATACATTACTGTATACAGTTGTTACACTTATAATCTAAGATTTTTTAAACTTATCAATCCTGTCTTTCCTACCTTTTTGTCTTTCATGGACAAACAAATATTCACTTGATAGAAAGCAGATTAATTTCACTAGATAAAATCTAACAGCAAAAACAGAAATTATGAACTTTGTCAAGTCATAGCATAAAATACAACAACCCCCAAAAAGTTTTCTTATGGCTTGAGATGATTGCGTACAGAAGTATACACGTACTTGTACTTACAAATACTTAAATGTATATTATGTAAATTGTACAACCTCACTTTAAACTTGTTTGTTAATCTGTCCAGATGAACTCTGAAAGTTGTAAATTTGCATCATCAAGTTGTACAACCCCAAATCTTCCTCTTTAATAATGGAGATGACTACATTGCAGATGTATAACACTTGCAGTATATTTTTGGGAAGGACTTCATCATGATTTAAGGTTATTATCTGTCCAAAACGAGATCCACTTAACTAGGCAGGACAGGTTAATGTGGTAACATTTGCCGGAGTCATTGTCTAAGATTGACTGTCTTTATTCAGGTTTGCCTATTTTCAAGGCTGCGAGTGATGTCACTAGAACAGACGTCATTGCAGTTATCTATGTACGATGTAGGTCCTTAAAGCCTGATGATAATTGAACACTGCATTTTGAGAGTATTAAAAGTAAACACATTTATAGCATACAATGATGCCTACGACATACTGCTATCTTGTTAGATGTATTCATTGATGGAATTTCTCTTATTTTATTCTCTGATTAGACCGAAATGCTTTTAGGTTTCAATGCCAATCTTGGAGTTCTTGTTTGTATAGCCTTCAAAATGAGCTAACTGGGTTTAAGAACAACAAATAGAGCATTGCAGATAGTACATGTATTTTCACTACTGATTGATGCGGCTCTACAAAACAGTACCTAGGAAGTGCAAAGGGGAAATTTCTCTAAAATAACCATATACATGTATAGGAGATGCAATTTTTATCAAACTTTTGTACAAAATCTAATGTGTATTCTGATTTTTTGATATCAGTATATTGATAAGGAATATTGTTGTTAGTTCTGACTAAAATTTGGTTGAAATGTGCTTAAAATTAGAATTTTTATCTATAAATTTGTGGCAGGAAATTATTTCTGGTAGTGAAGATGTTGAAATATATTTTCATGACTATTTGTGCATATATCTGTACTGTTCATTCAGACAAAAAATGGGTTGCATTGTGCTTAAAGTGTATGGGAAGATAATTTTTACTAAATACATTTTTGGCAGGAACTTGTTTCAGATAGCAAACAGGCTGAAATTTCTCCTCTTGACTTTTGAAACATAATTTTACATGGACAGTAGCCGTAATAGCAAACAGGTTCAAAATTCTCCTATTGACTTTTGCAACATATGTTTTTACATGGACAATAGCCGTAACATAAATAAAAGAACAAATGAAATCAGAACCATAATGTTTAAATGGAACACATGTGTTTAATAAAAATAGGACAGGACATGAAATTCTTTTCTAATTAGGCCTAAACAAAATAATTGTTAGGTTCCGGTTACCCGACCCCACCTAGTTTTTCACTGCTGACCTTAAACTTTGTTTGAGAAAAAAATAATAAAATCTCAGAAATTGTGAAGTCTTGTGAGAAATAGTGGATGCGGAAACTGACATCAACTTCAAAAGACAATATCAAACTGTTCTTCCGATCTGTAATGGCTGTACATCTGATAGGAAGGCATAAATAACACAAAGACCATTTGGAAAACAATGGAAAACCTGAACTAGACACTCACACATGAAAAAAAATGTAATAAAATAAAATAAAAAATCTACCTACCCCACCTTCTCTAAAATTGAGTGTAATCGGAACTAGACATTTTTTTATTAGGCCTTAAAATGTGGTGAAAAGGAAGATATTTGAAAGAGAAAATATAAATGTACGACATGCCAGTGAAGAACTGGACAGGTGTGTCTGCACAATACAAAAGAGTCACAAAATTAGTAAATGGCACAAAACTGGTTTCCTCCCTGTTCTAAGTGTTTCAAAAACCAGCTTTTGACTTCTAAGCTCTTTTGAAGAATTCCTGAAAGAATGTTTACCTGATGAAAAATGTCCAGGAACCGGTAATGTTGAAATGTATTTACATGTACATATGTATATTAGGTTCAGCTGTGATTGCTGTATGTACTCTCTGCTGGTCAGTATTTTTATGATGCTATTTTTTAATGTCATATACTGCTTTTCACCTTTTATGTAGGTGACTAGGTAGCGGAATTTTCATTATCTGTTTGCTCTTTAATCTCAATTTCATTTCCTCTGTGTCGCCATTCCAACCAACAGCTATTTGCACATCGATTCATTGTATTTCCTAAACTCTCCTCAAAATTATATAGCACTGTGTGAGTCTCATAAAACTGAAATGTGAACGTGTGGGTGATGATGTGCACTGGGATGTGTGGGAGTGACAAGTGAAGTGGAGACAGTTATCACTGCCAGTGGGAAGGCTTAAGACACTTGCCGACAAGAAGATGACACATTTAGAAAACTATCTGGATTAGCATGAACTTTACATATCATCCATGTCATGAACTAGTATTTTTGTTAAAGGGCAGTAAACGCAGGTAACACAAAAACATATTGTAATTTGATTCCCTTAGGTAATTTACTGGACCATACTGGTGTACTCACTTTTGGGGTTACATATTAGAAATTTATTTATAGAGAAGAAGAAACACATATATAATAAAAAAATATGCTGTATCTTCGACCATGATAATTTAACTGGTACACTAGCCGACAAAATGGCCCCAAAGCATTCAGCTCTCTGACAAGGCTAGTTTTGGACTAGCATCTAAGCCTCAGGCTACATGTACATGCACACGTTCTGTAGGTCAGTGGTACCGTAACTCTGAGCTACCACTTAAACCACACCATCACATGTGATAACTGGAAAGGTTAATGCTTCCATGGATATACATGTATAGCCAAGTTATTCAGACCAGGCTGACACCATGTACATGTATCACATTAGATGGGGATGCTTGAGCAGTTACATGTACCTGGTGTAGAAATAATCCAATTTACCATGCCAAACTGCTGTTGTTTACATATACATGTACATTGCACATGTACAAATGTAGGTTTTTGGGGCTTGAAACTAGCAGTACATATATATACATTGTACATGTACATGTAGACTACATAATATTGTATCTAGATTACCAAATTTATAAGGTGGTAGTCTGTTAGACCATTCATTAGATCACAGTAGCTGAATCACTTCACTTGGTTAAATGGCACTACTAAGCCATAACATTAAATCTGATTGTGGTTTCTCATGGATGGATTCTACATTGAACAAATTGTAGTTATGGGATATTCTGAATTCATTCATGTCATATTGCACATACACATACATTATTAACTTGACCTGACACTGACTTTAAACTTTTATGAGGACAATAATAATATGTTAGCCATCAATCAATTTATTATTGTGCTCATAAAAGTTCAAAGTTAGTGTTATAATTCGTACCTATAAGTCTGAATGTAATCTGGAATGTTCACAATGCAAAATGTACACTATATGTATAATTCACAAATTTCTACAAAACCATTTCAGTTGATAAATCTCAAACATAAACTAAATGTGTGCAGCCATATCCGAGTGTTTATTTAATATTACATGTCCCTAACGGTCCTCAATCAATCAATTGTCATCCGATGAGGGTATGTATGCCAGTGTGGCATAACAGACACCATGGCGTGGTACCTGTTACATTGTTCCCCTCATATATCATGTACATATACATTGTCAACAGATGCACCAGGGAATGGTGTGTGTAACACACACCTTGAACAAAAATCATACGTTTGGAGAGGTGTCTATAACATCTGCATTATATATGTGCATGATTTGTAAACACCATTGAGGGGTCTGCATTAATCCTTAAACAGATGTACACATTGCATGTGTATGATATTATGCATATAAGCACCATGAAGAGGTGTCTGTCATATACATACAGTGGATAAAGTGTACCGTGGTTAATGCGATAAGTGTTCACAAACCATGGAGATGTGTCTGTGACATACCATGGTTAATGCATATATGCATATTAATAAACCATTGAAAGGTGTCACTAACATCCATGTACCTTGGTTAATGCAGGTTTTTTGTATGCATGTCTACAAACCTTGGAGAGGTGTCTGTGACATACAGATGCTACATGTACATTTACATTTCATAACTTGAAGTGTGTCACTATTTGGACTATAAAATCTACTTCCAAATGGTAGTTATTTCTATGGTAGAGCTAGAAAAGATTAATTGATAGTTTAATTAATTCCCCAACAATTCATAATTTCACAATACATGAATATGTACCTTTTTTTTACATAAAATGGATGAAAATATTGAGCAATATCAAGAATATATATTTTGACTATCTTTTATGATTTCGTTAAATATTCTAGTGTCAAACGTACCTTGAAGGCAAGTAATTAACTCTATTTGTGAAAATATCTTGGGTGGTCGGAGTCATTTGTCAACTCAAGGTTGATGTGAAACTGCACACCCACCCACGCATTAAAAGTCACGACATACATGAAGTTGAAGAGGGTTCAATAACCAGTCTCATATTATGTACACCTTTATATATCTACAGACATTTAACTTGATACATGTACTTGTCAATTATCTAAGTTTTTGTAAGTACATGTAAGATAGAGTTTGTAATGTTTCTTTCTTGTCATGCACATCCATATCTTAAATATCACATATATTGTATGAGTAATGTTCTAAATTTATTTACACATGTACATTTACCTGTACCTATACCTGTATACCTACATGCTGTGTTAGCGGTAGGCTTTGAAAACCATTAGCCATTTTGGCTAATGTTACCCAATTTCAATTAGCCAAATTGAAAACTGATTAGCCAAAATTTTGTTTAATTATTATTTCATACTTCAAGTTTACAAGTTCATTCTTTGCCATGAGCATTCAAAATTTTGATATATACAATGTACTACTACAACAAAGGTATGTTCAATGTTTTGTTTATCGCAACAACTCCCTGTAAATAAATCTTTTACAACAGTACATATATGTTTGTGGTAACTACTTATACCTTGACATTGATACATGTGATCAGATCACTATCAGTGTTCCCCACACCAATTGTGGTTAGTTTTGTCAGGAAAGCTAAAATTATTTCAAATTATTTCAAACAATATATATGATTAGTTTTGTCAGGAAAGCTTAAATTATTTCAATTGTTAGGCCAAATAAAAAAAGTTGGTTGATTCCGGTTACTCGACCCCACCTAGTTTTTCACGCTGACCCTTAACTTTCTTTTACATAATCGACAAAAAAATAAGAAAATCATGAAAATTGTGTTTCGCAAGAAATAGTGGATGCGGAAACTGACATCAACTGTACATCTGATGAGAAGAAGCCCATAACACAAGAGACCATATGAAAACAACAGAAAAACATAACTACCTGAACTACATACTCACAAATGAAAAAAAAAAAATTAAAAATACTCACAAATGAAAAACAAATTAAAAATAAAATAAAAAATCTACCAATTTTAAAATTGAATGTAATCGGAAACACACAATTTTTTTTTACGCCTTATTTCAAACAATACATAGGATTAGTTTTGTCAGGAAAGCTACAATTATTTCAAACTAAATGCCCAGAGAAGAGTAGACTTTTAAAAAACTCTAAAAAGTTTGTGCAGGGACGTCACGTATACCGTACCTACATGGTGTCGCAGCTGGCCGAAATCTCATGATATGTGAGACTTGCATGTACTATATTTTACTATGGATGACTTCAAAAACTCGCGAGATTTTGTGACGTCATTACTTGTACCCACCATGTTGGAATTGTGTATGCAGTCGCCCTGGTTGAACTTCGCGATGGCCAACTATTAACCTAAAAGTGTTTTCAGAGTAAATTTGAACAAAAAACTAATGATCGGACACAGCATCCCCACTTTCTCAAAAGGTATATGAGTCTGTTATACTTTTTTAGCATACAAGTTGAAGAATACAAGTCGAAAGTCTACAGCATCACGTTTGTTACGTGTATTTCAAGTGATCATGGACAGTGGAGGGGAAACACTTTACCGCACATGACACGATGGTGTCACAACATTTGAAAATTAAAACAGTGCCCTGGCTGTCGATACCAGGGCGTCGCACCCTGCTAAAAACTCCTCATGATGGCGACTGCCAGAATTACCGCGAAGTATATGTTGTGAACGATCATTTTACCGTCAAGATCGAGTGAGAATTTCTAATCACCACTGTGGCGAACAAAGTATAAAATATTTTCGTCAAACTAAGTATGAGTTCGCGTTTGCGAATTTGGCGAATGTTAGTGCGAACACAGACATGTATACAATGTATGAGGACTGAAGATATACAAATGTTGGCTGAGCTCCCACATGTCTGCATTTATGGCCCTATCCACCTATGCTTTTCCTTATACATGTATCTTCCTGCTCTTCACATATTTGCTAACCTGATAATAATCTGTTAAATGTAACAGGACAAAAGGTTTAACATTTTCAGAAACCTTTCAAGTTGAGTTTTGTTGAGTTGATCCACTTTTTATTGGTGTTTAATGTTTATGTATATATTTTTTTTAACATGCTTATCTTGTACCTGTTTAGAAGGCAAATTACAAGGGTACATACATGTACATTATATTAAATGCAAAAATGGCCCAATAGTGCTTGCTGAGTTTTTATGGTAGTCGAAAATACATGTAGTACATCTTGAATTTAGAAAATAAGGGTGGGTTGTCCATAAACACATTCATCACGTCGGTAAAACATAGCAATAACACATTCTTGTACACTGGGCAAGGGGTTTTGTCACTTATAAGTAACGTTTCACCTGCAGATTCAGGTCGACAGGCTTTGTCAAACTATCCATTTGCTGGCTTTACCATAAGGGTAGGTTGTGTTTTGAGTTGCACAAAAATAGCATGACTTTAGACATCACAAATATACAGTGTTGTAATGTGCCGCACTGTACTGTTTCAGAAATCATTTCTTGTTTTAAGAAGCTTGATACATCTAAAATGATGTAGGCTTGGTGTTTCGCTCATGTGACATGACATTTAGTACACACTCTTAGACAACTTACAGCTAAAATGATGTTAGCTTGGTGTTTCACTCATGTAACATGACATTTAATACACACCCCCAGACAACTTACAGCCAAAGTGATGTAGGCTTGGTGTTTCACTCATGTAACATGACATTTAATACACACCTTCAGACAACTTCTAATGCAAAATTTAAGAAACAATTACATACATTGTACTATGCCGTGCGCAGTGGGGATGTACAGAAGAAGTAAAGTTGAAATGTTGATTATCAGATAGAAAATAAACAACTGAAGCCATTAAAATCATCATGCCCATGTGTAATGTTTTCATTTGAAGTTTGGTTTTTCTGCAGCGTCAAAGAAGAACAATGCTTATCAGTGTTCAATGTGATTGGGCAAAGGATCCTGCTGTATTTATTGCGTCTCTGTTATTGTTAGTCTACAGTCGAAATATGTCTATCTTTGTACTTTTTTTTTGTATAAAAAATGTAAGGTCCCATGAGTAAAACACTAAGCCTACATCATTTTGGCTATAAGTTATAATTGTATATCTGATATAAAATATGTATATATATGTACATGTACATATACAAATGTATGCCTAGGATATGATTTATAGTTATAGTGTCTGCTTTAAGAAAGCTATAGAATATCTTTAGAGACATAACATTCACATGTACAGAAACAGCATTTTTAATGTTAATATCTTTGTCTCAGATGCTAAAACAAAATAGAGCATACAAGTGGACATTATGTTTGTTTGTAGCGTTTTATATTATAAACTACATGTATGTGTATAATGTTTTAAAATTGTGAATACAGTCAGTAGGGGAAATATATACGCTGTTGTCGACAATATACATGTACATGTACATGTACATGTACAGTAAAGATATTTAATCAATAATTTTATCATTTCAGAAAGTAAATAGTCATGTTAACCCGGGGGGATGGGGGGGGGGGAGTAGTCAGCAGGGTCCTAATAGAGGGATTGGAGTACTCGGCAGGGTAATGGTTACAGATTTACCCTTAATACCAGATTCAAATTACAAGCGTAAATGCTACAAAAAGAAAAAAACTAGGGGGTCAAAAGTAGTATGTGAACACTGATGCAAGTAATCACCAGTACATATGTACTGTAATAATTGTGTAGTAAGGCATTTGAAAAAAGGTCTTTGTCACCATTTCTTTAAGTGCATTTGGCATGTTACTGTACTTTAAATAGTTATTGCCACAAATCTACTATTGTCAATTTTTGAGTGATACAATATCAATACCAGTAAAGGTATTTTTATAGATTTTTTAAAAGTATTTTATAAAGTACTCAGTGGAGTTGTGACTTTTACAAATGTACATGTACTTTTAATAACTATGGCAACAAACTCACTGTGAACATTTTTTTTGGGATACAGTATGGGCATTAGTCTGGATTTTTAATTTCATAAAGTATGGCAATTTGGCGTGCACTTTAAATGGTTATGGCAGCCATAAACTAAACCATTCACTGTACATACATGTACATGTATTATATAGGATTTGTCATAATACTCAATATGCTGTATACACATAATGGGCTATTAGAGTGTTTCTAGTGGCTAGAAGTAGGACACTTAACCCATGACCTTTGTTTAAAAGTCACTACCACCATCGTACTTTACAATATTTACCCACAATTTTCTCTTATTTGTACTGTTGGACATGATATCCTTGTAGTCAGACAAATCTCCCCTGTGGCTGTGTACATGGTTTTGTAAAAACGTTTTTTGACATTTACAAAGCATAGAATTGCCACTCATGAGTTTCGGAATACCCATTTTCATCTGTTTAGATATCAAAAGATTTATCGTAGAAGGAGATAGAAATATGTCAACAGACTTTCTTGAAAGACATGCAGAATATTGGCAATGGAACTAAGGAAAGTATTTACCTGTTACGACTACCGAAGAATTGTTTTCTGTGAATAGAAATTTACATATTAAAATGTCATATTGTCTAAACATACATTGTTATATTTAAAATGTTTACAAATATGGGTTATTGAGGAAGTTATAAAATAAGAAACCTCCAAGCATATCAATCAGAGAGAATTGTGGGTAAGATTTTGTACACTATATCATTAACTGTGTAATTCTTCATATGAAATAAATTGTTACAAAAATTTCAACACACTTTTAAGGATACTGTATACATGTATGGTTACCTCTACTATTTATTGACGTTACCATCCTGGCTTGGTGTCTGTATGTAAAGTCATGACAGAGGCAGGGATTATATTTATTACTTGAATTTGTTTGCCAACAAGTTGTAACTATGTTGGATAGTATGACAGAACCCCATATTACCTGATTGTAAATGTTGTGTATTTGGGGTATTTGAGCATTTGCAGTGTCTCTATACTTTCAAAGTTGAGTAAATTATTAAGGTTCTATTATGATACATTGTATCTAAAATCATGTTTAAGTTGATAGTAATAATCAATACAAGTGGAAATAACTGAGAAACTTTTCCTTTTAAAAAACTGTTTATAGATGTACATTTAGGTTACACTTTAGTCTCCAAGCCTCAATAACTTTTACATCATATATACATGTGTATATAGAAGCCCTACTGTACTTGACATGTGTTCAGCCATTTTGGGAAGTTCCTGCAAAGGTTAATGGGAAAACATGTACTGCTTGATGACATAATTCCCCCCACCGCCCTAATCTTTTTGAGGCTTTGTCTTGACGGTGTACATTTATGTAATTGTCAAAACAAATGGGTTTGTAGGATAAAAAACGAGTATACCTGTATAATGTATGTATTTCGTACAGTGTACATTGTACTTAAATCTTTTCATGTACTTTAGCTCTCAATCTCTAGTCTGTAAGCCTGACAGGCTGACTGGTTTTGATGAATTTCCACTTCCTTTCTTGCAAGTTACGTTACATTACAGTTTAATCTAGCTCTCTCATCATCCAAGGTAATGGAAAACAGAAATTTATTATCAATTTGAAAATGACGCTTGAAATCTTAAATGTCATAGGTTTTCCAGGGAGAGAAAATGTCGAAATGAATCCATTGAATTATTAGAATGGTAACGTAATGCTGCATGACCATAGATTGTCTTTCAACTATTAGTATGCTGTAATAGATATCCGTACTAAGGAATGTATCTATCCTTAATCAAAAACGATACATGGCTGTTAAATTAGAAGTCGTCAGCCTGCCGGCACCTGGTTGTTATCACGGAATTGTCTCAATTTGTTTTTATTTCACTGACATTTCACTACAAATGTAAGTAATGGTTATCCATTGAAATTATGTGATGCTAAGGTACATGTACTGTACTTGTAACAGAGTTGAATTGTACACATTCAGAAGTGTTGACCATGGATCACAGGTTTATTCTATGTGCACTCATACAGTCCACACATCATATTCCACATTTGAAACATACTTCATCCTGTAGTCTACATAGTACAAACTGTTTCTTGTGTAGCACTTTGATTTATTTTTTGTCTGGTGTATATATTTTGTGGAATTAATGCATTATTAGTAAAACTAACCTGGGCAGAGGGAAGACAAATTATTGTAAGAAACAGCTGTCTTTAAACAAGAGGAGTAAAGATGTACATGTAAGTGTTCTTTTTTTTCATTAATGTCCTGTTATCAGCTTGTGATTGGTTGATTTTACACTTTGGTTTAAAAGAACAATGGTGATTGGCTATCTATAAGCCTCACATATATAGCAATCAACCAATCAAAACCAAAGTTCTTCAATGTCAAGTCAGTGTGACCTGTACAGTACAACATGCCTCAATCATGTGTTAAGTGTATAATAGAGTTTCAGAAAGTGTAGTCTTCCAATTATCTTGTGATCAGTTAACATGTACAATTTACAAGCTTCAGAGGTAGTTAAAGAGATTAAATAGGTGCTATTAAGTTAATGGAATTGGTCAGAGTTTTAGATTTACAGGTACATGTACATGTACATGGTATAAATACAATCCCAGACATTAATCTTTACGAGTCCAATGTTAAATTAAACATGTAGGTCTTGGTGACTACGTACATGTACCCCTGTAATCCTTATGAAGTGTTACGTAAAAAGATCTCCCTTCATTGACTTTCACTTCCAGTATAACGTTTCATACACTATAGATTGTGACCCCAGTGTGCATGTGACGTGTTTTGATCTCTTCCCATGGTGTAGTGGGCATTTTCACTTACGAGACTAGCTCTTTCTCTTGAGACTCTCGTGAATGTTCTCTGCGTTACTCGTGATAAACATTAGGTGGCTTGCATCTGGTAGTGCGACGACTTACAATTTGTAGCAGCTATGTTGAATTTTCCATATTGCTGACAAAATTTCATTTTACTATAATTGTCAGATACATGCAATTTATAGCATACTCATGACAGTTGGAATGAGAACAGTTATTGATGTACATGTATATGTAACTTGTAAGTGATTATGATTTACACACCATCTCACATTAACAATTCCAACATCATGGGTAAAAGAAGTGTGTTTAAAATGACTTGTCTGTGTTACATTGCGTGTGCTAATAATTCCTCATTCTTGGTTCGCTTCAAGACTTTTTAACGTCATAATGTGATTAGATGACTATGTGATCTGCATGTCGATGCCAGGAACTGGAGTCACAAGTTACGGTCTCTTGCAAAAGGAAGCAATAACTTGTGACAGGCGAGGAAGTTCCACTACAATTAACATTCGAATGCCAAATATCCAGCAGGGACATGTAATATTGCCAGTGTCACCTGTGTCTCCTTTTGACAGATGCAACTGCCACAACCTATGTTTATCATAATACATTTTTCACAGCTGGTTATGAAAAAATACCTTTCATCTAAACCATCAAGTATGAAGTAACAGACATGTTCTGACAGATGTGGTCTCTTTTGTGTTCACCTCATTGATTAATTTGCAATATAACACCTAGAAGATAAATTAGAGAAGAATATGAAGAAGATTAAATGACATTATGAATTCATCTTTTTTGTAATTAGTTCTAACTTTCTGGTTTATAAGTACATTGAAGTATCAGGTGCTTACTTCTACAGAGAACACTTGAATATATTATTTGTATGGTGTTACACATGTACATGTTCATGTGGTTCTTTCACTCCTCAGTATGGTAATTTTGATTCAGACTCAGTCAGGTTTAGAGCACTACTAATACATGTAATATAGATGTAACTTATTGCTTTGTTTTCATTGAAAAATAAACTTTTACTTGAAACAAATCACTCCTACTTAGCAGTTAAATTACCTCTTTATGAAGGTTATTTAGTTAATTGGTGATAGTACTATGTTGCCACTGGCATAATGTCTGTAAATAGTTTTGAATAATAAACAGTACAATGCACAAACACATGTACATCGAACTACATGTACATGTTTGCCAATAAATTGTAAACTTGTTGGATAAAGGTAGGATTTAGACATCGGGTGATCATACAGATGCATAATTTACTATAGCTTTAAATTAATTAACAAAAGTGAAGACGACATGCATCTGCAGACGTCTTTGATTCTGCTATGATTATATTATTCACTCTTAGACTATTAATCCAAACATTTTTGTGTTACATAGGGAGTCTTGTCACTTCATGTCTTTGACTCATAGTGACAAGGCCCCTTAAGTCATAAGGGTTTTCCTTTTTTTTCAATGTAATCGTTGAAGGTGTCCGAAAATAAATCAACTGATTAATCTGAAAGTTGTAATTAGCAAACAACCAATCAGTTTTTGAGTTATAAATTGATCATCCAATCAAACAATAGATTTTCTTGACTTAACACTTTTATTGTGACCACTATCATTTTTATTAATATGGTACATGTAAATGTGTTAAGTGTGTTATCAATTTTTGGCAGTGGTTAGCCCAAATGATAGGTTGCAGTATGATGAAGAAGACAGGTACTGTTTGAAACATTGACATGGTTGAAGTGGAAAATAAACATCAAAAAGAAAATAGGTGAAGTCAGTATTCACGAAAAATTATCCTGCAAAGTTGATTTCCATTTAATATGTACATTTATAGAGAAGAAGAATTTCTACATTTGGTCCGAAGTCGAAAGGAAATGATATGTAAAAAATTGTAGCACAATAATTCATTTTGTTCAAATGAATGTAGTGGGAGATGCATACATGTATTATAGAAGATTGGTTAAATCAGTATACATGTATGTCTGATGATTTCAACAAATTTTGTTATATTCATTTTTAACAAGTTTTGTATTTTTTTCATATTGGGAAGAATAGTTTCTATTATTTGGAGCAAAATGAAATGGAGATTAGCTGCAATAATTGTAGCGTTTGATGTGATTTTGAGGGCTTTTTCGTTTGTTTTTGTGCCTTTTTTCGTTCTGACGTTTAACCCGAATCAAAAGCTACAATTCCTCTAACCCAAATGCAAATGGACGAGACCTCAAAAAAAGGCACAAAAACAGACGAAAAAGCCCTCAAAATTACATCAAACGCTACAATTATTACAGCTATACCCAAAATTGCAAACACAATCATGTATTTTGTTCAAAGAAATTTGGCGGGAAAATGAATGGAAGAGAAGATGCATATACATTTTGTACATTATCAGGTCTTCTGTCAAATTGATCACTTTTTATGCTCAACCTTCAAAAATTAATTTATCTTTTCGTATAGACAAAAAAACCTCTATCAATTTGGTCCAAAATAGGAAGGAGATATAGAAACACATGGCAGTAAAATAATTATATTTTGTTTAAATGATTTGGCGGGAAAATTCATGGTGGAGAAGATAGGTTAAATCAGTATAAGTTGTGTGATGTGATGACTTTGTGCAATTCTATCATTCTGTGCATGTCATTTTCAGCCCCTTTGGTACCAACTCTATATTGTGCAAACTCCCGACTGTGATTTGTAATCTGTATAAGGATGTATATAAACCTCCATAGACACACAAAAGCTAAGGACTTCTGAGTCGATGGCCAAACGATATGTTAATATGCTCTATAGCAGCATAATAAGCAGCTATAAATAGCTTCACATTCCCTTTTCAATGTTGCTATGACAACTGTTTGAACAGACAGTGACGTCAGCAAGATATTGAAGTTAGTCAATCAGTCAGTTTCGAAAAGATAGCCTAACATTCCGATAATTTAATAGGCGAGGCTGCTCCTGATTGCAGTGTTTGAGTTGCAGCACACTACTTTGTTACACTAAAGTATTATGTACCATACCCTTTTCTGTTTGTAAAGCTAATGAAATTCTATATAAAAAAAAATAGAACGAAAAAAAAATTGACTGGCAGGCTGTAAAAATCAATGTTTGATGCATAATCATCAGGTGAAATGTAGCAAAAGGGTGCTGTTTTTATGCAGCTTACATATGCTCTTTAATAATTTGCAAGTTTTCATTTTTTGAGACATGTCTGGACATGTGTGAAATATTAATATAATTGTATGAAAAATTTGACTGGCAGCTTGTAAAAATCAATGCGTGATATTGTATATTATCAGGTGAAAACTAGACACATCAGATGAAATGTAGCAAAAGGGAGCCGTTTTCCATAGCTTGCATATCGTTTTTTAAATTTAAAAAGAGACCTGGGTTGTTGAGACATGTACGCGTACATGTGTGAAATATTAATATAATTTTATATCACAACGTGTTCAGATTTCATTATTATTATGCAAATGATCGCTGTTTAATACTCGCGTGACATTATGTCTACTGTGATTTATTTCATGAAATGTTGACCCAGATTCTGTAAATGTATGTAACATATCAAATGTCATATGTCTCACAATGAGCTTTGCTGAAAAAAATACATGTAGTTTGCTTCACCATAAATTTGCATATCAATACAATGTATTGTTATGTTGATTCAATTCTATTGTTCCAAGAATTCAAAGCTTTGAGTCTGCTACTGTGTGATAATATTACTTCTAATCATGATTGTTATACAAAAGAAATTAAATAGTATTAAACTTAATTTATATATAGTGATCAAGCTATAATTTTTTGCGGATTGTGATTTGGAATATTTCAATTTGTGAGCAAAAGCAGGTGCACAATAACATTCCTTGAACTTGGGCTTTCAACAGTAAATGGAATGAACATCCCCAAGCTTTCAAAAACAAACATTAAAAAAATGAAAAATTGTGTGGTTCTGATTACGTTCACTTTTAGAATAGGTGGGGTAGGTAGATTTTTTTTCATGTGTGAGCATCTAGTTCAGGTAGTTATGTTTTCTGGGCTTTTTTCCATGTGGTCTCTGTGTTATTGGTTTCTTCCCATCAGATGTACAGCCATTACAGAACAGTTTTATTTTTCATGAGACTTCACACGTTTTACGATTTTATTATTTTCGTAAAAAACAGTCAGCAGTGAAAAACTAGGTGGCGTTTGGTAACTTGAACCGGACAATTTTTTTTAGGCCTAGTATTGCTTATTATATTAAATTAGTTTTCAACTTTTCATTGATTTTTATTCAAAAGTACATGTATGTAATTATAAAGTCTTGTGGATACATACATGTCTTGTTTACTTGACCAGAATGTCATTTCTCACAAGGGTTTCAATTTCAAACCTTCTAGCATAAAAAGTATGAGAATAAATACCCAATTCATTTCACATGACTTGAACAAAGCAGTAAAATGACAGCCTGTTAACACCCCAGACAATGACGTCACAACATATTTATGAAAATTTGGTATTTGTTACATATTTTGTACATAAATGCTAGTAGGATTTCCAGTTGTAACAGCAAGACATGTTCATGTACACACATATGTACGTATATTATACTTTATATAAATTCAGTTACCCATTTCATTATTACCCGCCTTTGAATTTTCATCCCAAACTTTTATCCTTACAGATTAATTATAATCTGAGAGTACTGCATTTATATGGATGCATTGATTACGTGTACATGTACATTTATTTGTTGCAAAAGTGTTTTTAGGGTTGTTGGTGGCCAAGTGGTTGAACCACTTGCCACTTATCACTGTGGTCAGGGTTTGAGCCCATTAAGGGTTTGATTAAATTTACCATGCTGTAAGAAGAGTTTGACTCTACCAAACAATGCAGTTCAAAAACATCCAGAATTTGAGACTAATATCACATCTACAGTGTAAGCATAACGAACCCTTTCAAGTTTGACCTTGAATGACATTGATATGACCTTGCTAGAAGTACAAATGTAGATCTCTGTCACTTTGACGTCAGCTGGTAAAACCATTGTGTGTGAACATTGTACATGTATTTGATATTCTGTTTTCAACCTGATACATTGTATTTCTATTTGTATATGTAGGTCTGAGTTGTATGCATTATATACTCGCACACATTGATTATCACAGATTGATGTGTGCAACTCATGGATATGTGACTGACATAATATTTAAATATTATTCCATATTATTTTTCTTTGTTCACCCGAGGTAAATATGAGTAACTTAAGAGGCCTTGTCTCACTTCTCGAATCGAGTCAAAGGTTAGAAGTGACAAAACCACTAGATCACAAGTATTTGTATTTTCTAGCTGATTGAAGTAAAATGTTGAGGAATAAAATAAATATGCATACACAATCATAACTTGGGAAGAGTCAAGTGTTATAATTCATATTTCTTGTAACAAATGATGTTTAGTGTATGTGGTTATGACTTTGAATAATCACAGTACAAGTATAAATCCCGTATTTTTGTTGGTGTTTTCAATACGGCTTGCTTGTGGTACTTGCACACAGATTGAAGTGCAACTCATGGATATGTGACTGACTCAACAGATACATTTGTAAGAGCGAATATCTGGCAAAAACAACAACCTGTATGTACTTGCTTCATTTTTTGAAATTAACCCTTAAAACATGTTTCCCACTTCAAAGGCCCGGGTTTCAAACCCAAGTTTCCATATTAGCATAATAAATACATAGTACATGTACCATATTGGGATGACATAGGATTATTCTTTTGGTATGGACAAACTTTTTCTATAGCTCCACCAAGCAACTCTCTTTCATGTGAATGCAAATCCGACATAGATGTAACTTTAAAAGGCACTTCTGTGAAATCTCCCAAAATAAGCTCTACTCCTGATAATGGTGGTTATCTTACAGCTTCTGTATTTTTCTATTGTTTCTCATAAGTTAATCTTCATTCTACCGAGGTCCAGAAATTATTTGTTTTTTATAAACAACTACAAGTTTTGCCAAACAGGGTTAATCAGTCCTGTTTTGTCTGACTTTAAAATAACAAAAATGACTGACCAAAAAAGTTTGCTCTGCTGGTCATAACCAGTTACTGACTATTTTAGTATCATGATAATTATAAAGCTAAATTCAGTCCTTAACCTTATGTTTTGAGAGATTTTTATTTACTTTTCATTGTTCCCTATAAACTGCCCAGCCGACCTACATTCATCTTTTGAATGTTTAAAGGCTGGACAACCTTTACAAACACTTTATCAACAGCAGTAAAAGTACATACATTTTGTATAAATTATGCATGTTTGAGTTATGAAATGTTATCATATTGTGTTTGTTATTGTGTAGTCAAATACTATTATATTTATGTTAGATATATCTACCGTCTGTCAGCCTGTTGATAAAAGAACGCATGGATGTAATGTATGGATATATTTCTAATAGATTAGTATGCTTCCCATCTTTTCGATTTTACTGTTAAAATGACATATGCTTTGATCTAGGGCTTGATGTTAGTAGCAGTAGACCAGAGCACATGCACTGTAGACTGCCAAATTTATAAGGATAGTCAGTCAGACCAATGGAAATCACTACAAAATTGGAGCTGATTCAGGGATTTGAACCCTGGCTGCATGTAATTTTGAAGAAGAAAAGCTTTTAAATTTCACTATAACATTACAAAAACTATTAAAATTACCCTGCAATTTACATATTTACTCAATTAATAATAGTTATATTTTTGATTGATCATTCTTCAGTATTTTTATTCAATTTTCTTCTATCAATTTTAATATTTGTGACATATTAGTATAGCTGTAAATGCATGGATCGAGGCTTCATACATTCCTGAAAAGTCCAGGAATTTCAAACTGTTCTTGGAGGGTCTTGGAAACAATGTGTTCACTCCTTGAAAAACCCTTCTAGAAAAAAACTTTAGGAATGTTTCAGGAATTTCAGTGACTTAACCTGTCTATGGACTTTCCTAACAGTAAAAATGTACAATGTATATATAATGATAACGATATAATTTGTTTGAAAATCAAATTTGACTTACATGTACCTATCACTGTCACTTGTCTTCAGAATATATGTTGTACATGCAGATCATGTACATATACGTTGTATCAGGTCAAACAATAACAGAACTTCTTAGTAGGTAAGCATTCCAGGAAAGCCTAAGTGTTCATATTTTGGCACCTAGGCTGTCGACCTAATTTGCATATATAACCTACATAAGATGATGAATAATTGAAAGATTTCTAAAATTTACTTTGCCTTTATCTTAATGTGTTCTTGCCAACAGAGTGTATTTTGTATGAATTGGGTATCTAAACATCAAAACTTTGAACCCTCTGTGGGCAACAGCTTAAACAAGGCGTTTCATTCTGAGTCACCTTGGCTCATGACTTCATTTGCATATGTAGCTCACCTAGGATGATGAATATTTGTCAATACAATTTACATATTCTCTTTGGTAAACTTATGCAGCAGGCACACTGTAGACTTTATTTTTAGTACTCATTATTTGAATATTAACAACATATGGCCTGATCACACTCATAACTTAGTGTTCTGGGTATACATTTACAGTATACATGCACATTGTAGATGTAGCAATAATCTACATAGAAATATCATATCAGATGTGATGTAGCATATATGTAGTTGATGCTGGGATATGGTAGTAGATCATAGCCGTAGTAGTAGTTGTGGACTTGCATATACCAACCATACTTGGACAGCGTTACTATTACTGTATTAGGTATTGGGCTTCTTGATTTTGATAATAAGGGTAGGTGGTACTTATTTCTATTTGTCAAATGTGACACATACATTTTTCCTTATGCATGCACCAATTGAATCATTTTATAGACTAGACAGGTGCATTGAAAATGAAGTGCGAATACGCTCATGCACACTTCCATATCTAAACATAAGTTATGGATAGTTGGTACTTTTGTAGATGGTTAGATGATGAAACCTGGTGTACATGTATACATTTTATTGACAGTACGAACCCTGGTACACAGCTGTGGAAGGACAATGAGAGTCTGATGTGTTAATGCGTACAATGGCCCTAAACAAAGACTTTTAAATTGTGCAAACATGACATGGACATTTGTAAATTCACCTCTTTATATGTATCTGAGTATTATTACCTGTACAACTCAGAAAAAGTTGATGCCAGGATTTGTTTTATTCTGTCCTGTCATACATTCTATGTGATAAAAAAGCGAATCATATTATATTATTTTCTCAAATCAAAATAACCCAAAGGAAATATTTAAAATTTCTCTTAGGTAATAATTTCAAACACCATTTTACAAAACTGCTTGATTTAAAAGTGTACACAGGTTCACTAATGTTCTTGTCATACAATGTAGGTTCCTGCTTTCTTCATATTTATGTCTTTATTAAATAGTACATTTATACTATTACAAACAATGTATACTGTATTAGATTTTAGGAACCCTACATGTACTTGTAATTATGACAAAAAAACTCATGTATATCTATGTGTTGTGACATACATATAAATATTTAACACTCGTCGTTCAGAATTTTTGGATGTCTTAAGTCCTGCAGATACAAGGGGTGATGTATAGTGAAGCAATTCATCGCATTCGATGAGGCTAGCAACTATGACTGAGTGTGTACAAGAAGCAACTAATTGCTTGGCGAGTCGCAAGGCAAACTGTTACACATGCATAGACATATAAAAGTTACAGGTCAATTTTGAAGGTCAAGTCTTCTAGCGCTGCAGAACATTCATAAGAAAAGTTATAAAATTGTTATGCCAATAAAATGACTGAAAACTGGGAGACATATTAATATTATAATAATGAAACTATATTCAGTTTGTTTAACTTAAGGCGGGGTTGATCTTTCCAATGTCGCTACTATGTGTAGCATTCAAATTCGGGAAAAAATGATATTCAGCTGAGATCAAGCATTCATAAACGCTGTAATAGTAATAAGAGGTAGTTGTGGTGATAAATCGAAATTATACAAAATGTATCAAAAACACTTGCTGAAATAGAATATTTTTACTAATAATGTGGGGCCAAACATTGAATTTCATTCGACACATGTATATGTCAAAGGTTTCTGGTTGCGACGTAACGAGGTGGCTACATGGAGCAATTCAAGCAACTCAAGAAGCAACTTGCGAGTAGTTGCAGAAAATCTGACAAGTTGGATTCTTTGCAATGCACGTAGTAGCCCTGCGATTATGTCCGAACACGAGGCAATTCGTCGCATGCAACGAATTGCTTAGTACATTGCCCATCAAGTTGCCTCATGTAACTAGGCATTTATGATGGATCCATGGGGCAGTAAAGATCATTGAGATGTTTGAGGAAACTGGTAAAAGCTGTTCATAATATGACTGTATAATAATCTATTGAGAAGTGGTATAATGATGACAGGTTTGATACAGCAGCTGCGTGGACAGGATAGTTTACTACCGGTATATGTGTTTATATATATTGTTTTCATTCATACATGTATCATTCCATTTTAGACAGAATGAATGAAACAAGTTTTTGAATTATAAAAATGAATTAATATGTATATGATAACGATTTTTCAAGCAGGTAAAATCTATCAGTGTTCTCCAGTCATTTTTCCAGGATTCCTCAACAAAGTAATCAGGTACAATGCATTGTAATGTACTTTTTTTATAAATCATATTGTCGGTTTATTTCAATCTGTCTTTTCAGTTATTTCTATTATTTTAACAATACCAAGGCACACTTCTATTTGATGTCATAATTTTATGTACATGTAATAATCTTATCTAAGCTAATCTAGTCTAAACTGTCAGTTTTATTGATATTTCCCCCTTTCTAGCTGTTCAGTGTTACTGGCCTTTCCAAACATAAAGCAAAATAATGCATGTATATCACCCAAAAATGTAATATGTATTTGCACACATTCATGGAAAGTTGTACTGTACGTCATTTAAATGAAGCAACTTACGAAATGGATATGAGTTAATGTAAAATTCATTGAAGAAATTAAAGTCTTGTCATCAAAATTGCAGATTCATGGTGTATGTTTTCATTATAAAAGCATAGTTTTTTGAGTGGAAAGAAAATTAATATACATACACCAAAACCCTTGTATTAAATTGACATGTGAAAACTTGTAAAAGCAAACAATAAGACACATTTTACAAGAAAAGTAACAGATTGTAACTGCAATAATACTAACATGTGCATTATGGAGATTTATATTTGATGGCTTAGATGAGTGGTATGGAAATCACACTTCTTTCTTTAAGTACCAATTTTCACAGACAACTTTTTTGGTACATAACCCCATTTCAGAAATAGAAATAAGGGTACAATGTGTACATTGTATAAAAAGGCTATTTTAAGACAGAAACTACACGTAAAGTTATAATATTATAGAAGGATGGAGTATAATCAGTAGGGACAAAGAATTACAAAACCCCAAACACCTTAGAGTCTGAACATGCAGTCTTGAATTGCAGCTGAAATTGCATTGGTTTGGTGTTTCACTCTTGTAACATGGCATTTTCTTTTACATATATACTCAAACTTCTGATGCAAAAGAAACAACTCCATACATGTAGGTGCCATGCACCGTGGGGATGCAGAAGTTCTCAAGTTGATATGTTGATTATCAGTTAAAAAATAAACCATTGAAAACATTAAAATTATTAAGTCCAATGTGTAATAAATTCATAAGAAGCCTGTTTTTATTGCACTGTGAAGAATAGCAATGCTTATCACTGTTCAATGTGATTGGGCAAAGGCTCCTGTGTTTATTGTGTCTCTGTTATTGTTAGTCTAGAGTTGAAATATGTCTGTCTTTGTGTCAAAAACATAATGTCCCATGAGTGAAACACCAAGCCATCATCATGTCGAAGTTGTACATTTGTATGTTAGAAGAATGCATCCCCATGTTACTTTGTAGGGAAATATTGCACACCCCTTTGCAGCACAAATTTATTGCTATACTGATCTTTGAAGTGACGTATATCAATTTTTCAACCATCTTTCACTGAGTAAACTGGTTGATCTCATGAATTCTTTTCTGTATGCACATCATTATATCCTAAAGGCATGTGACTTACGATGACCTTTAACCTTCACATGTAAGGATCATGATAAATTTTGCAGAATTGCTGACTATGGGTCGTCAACCTATCATCTGTAATTTATTTGTAGTTTTTGGATTGATATGGCTTAAGGCTATATATTACATACATGTGTACTCTTATGAAATTACCTAAGTATCTTCAGAGTACATGTACATGTATGCTAAATTTAAAGTAGCCATGTGGATGAAAATTGGCTATTAAGCTGTAAACTTCAATTGATAAAACAACTTTACCATATTTTTCTCTTTGGAAATACAATACGGAAATAAAGTATATGAAGTCCTTATACAAATGTATGTAACTCAATAAATTTCAAAACATTGGTAAATGTGTAAATGCACACTCTCAATCTACAATAGTACAAACCAAATGTGTACACATGCATAGTACATAATTATACTTACATGTACACTTGCATAACTGTAACTTCAACAATCTGACAAATGTCACTGACTGCTGCAATCCCATGAAACTAACAAATACATGATACAACCATGTATGTAACACAAGTGTATGTATATGTACATGTAGTGCTGCTCAGATGCACATACATATCCCCAGTTTTGAACTTGCTTGATAGTTTTCATTGTTACTCATGAGCTACCTGAAAAAATCCAGAATAATTTTGATAGGATAACCCGTAAACAGATACTCTTAAGTGTTAACCATATCAACTGAAACAGAAACAGAATAGCTTTGATGGGATAATCCATAAACTGTATTGGAACCACAGTCAGATCAATAACACCACATTAATAAAACCCTCATGGTAAAGTTTCTCTTATGAGTAGTACATGGTATAAAGTGTGTACATGTAAGTATTTAACACCATTTAGTTGAGTATTTGATGTATTTTGTTTTGATTTATGTACAGGTATCCTACCACTACCATTACATACCGGTATTGTACTTTTTAAAGCATCAAATATATCTTTGTAAAGTGTATTGTACAGTCACATAATCAACGGACACAGGTACTACCACTGCCATACTGTACATGCACTTATAAGTCACCAAGCATACACATATTATAGTATAGAGTGTATTCTACAATCATGTAATCAGTCGACGTCTGTACTTTGAGGTCAACCTGACATTGAGAATGAAAATAGCTCCCATATGTTCGATACACACATAGTAAAATCCATAGAGAGTTTACATAAACACACTATGGGGTTTGGGTTGTGCATATTAAAGTGGCTATATGGATGAGAATTTAGTATTTATTTTGGTTTTTATTTGATAAAACAGCTTCACCATGTTTTTCTACTTGAAAAAATAATATGAAATAACATATACCAAGTCCATGTTCACATCTCAATAAACAACAAAACATTAAACAATGTGTAAAATGTTTGTTATTGTACGTATAATAACAAACTTTTTACACTTTGTGCATCTTTTTGCAATGTATTGAGTTATGAACATTTATTTGTATATAACAACTACTTTTTTCCAAAATAGATCTTTTGTTCATATTTGTACTATATATTTTATTCCTCCATGTAATAATAATATTGATAATAATGTTGGTTTTTTATACAGTGATTCCCACTCATAAAGCGCTTTACAATTATTGCCTGGCACTGATACATAGAGGCACAATGGCCCTTTATACTTCTTCAACTCCCCGGGGAGCATGCAATTCATTGCAGCCCTAGAGCATAAATGAGTATTAAAGCATTCATGTTGCAACCTCTATCCTACCAGGTCCCCAATTATACAGCTGGGTTGACTTAGGCACAATTATGGTTCAAATCTTGCCCAAGGACTTTAGCCATTCAGAAACAAACGGCAGTGATGGGGCTCAAACTTGCAACCTGCAGCTGCCAAGCCGGCCACTCTAACCATTCGACCATCATGACTCCATATAAAAAATTAGGTGCAAAAAAAATGGAATAATTCATCTGCAGTTAAACTAAGATTTGCAATCACACTTGCACAGAGAAAAAAATGACTCAAATCCCAGAAGCATGATAAAGTATTGAAGATAAGGCATCACTTATTGACAACAATTTATTAGTAGTTTCAGGAGTGATTAACAAATAAATTATGAAGTAACAGCTCATAATTTTTGCTGTCAGTGCTGGATATTCAGTTTATAAATGTAGGCGTACGTTGTCTACAACAGCTGTCCTCTCTCTCACTGCTGAATTAATGAGGTAAGGTATTAATGACATCAATCATCATGGATGTTGAATATTTCTGGAAAATAACGATAGTTTATTTTAAGCTATGACTAAAAGCAATATTTCGATGAAGTGCAAATACTCAAAAAAAAAAGGGGGGGGGGGGTTTACACAGAAACCGAATGTTCAACACTTATGAAAAGTTGTAACCAATAGTCATATTCAAAAAAGGGCAAATTTCTGGAAAAAAAATGTTTTATACATAAAATGTACAACACTGTGACTAAACATAAATACAAATGGTTGCAAATTATAAAAAAAAAAATCAGCATTTCTGATAGTTTATTTTACTACATACAAATAATATATTAAATACTTGTATTTTCCGAGGGTACTATGCAGATGACAAACATTTTTATTGCTTTTTAATGTATGGCAAGGTTTCATCATCATTATCATACTGTGAATTGTACTTAATACTATGTACATTATATGGTGATTGTTTTTCGTAAGTAAATGAGGTCCTGATTATTGTATTGGCACATGTCGATAGATACGTGCACATATGTGTTAGAGATATGGGTATCGCCATCAATATGGTACATGTGACATACTTTCAATGCTACCTGTGTATGGATGTACAGTTATTTTCCTGAAGCTAATGAAGTCATACATTGTACATGTACCATGCGATAGGCTATTAGCACATTGTTATATTTATCGTTTTTCGACCTGTGGATTTTATCATTGTCACACTACAAGTTGTATATGCATGTACATGTATGTATGTACAATTGTTTTTCCAAATGAAGTCATACCAATATGTAAATAGTGCCATGCCTATGCCACACATAATGATTGTTTTTCAATACATTGGTTCTGTCGTCGTCATCATTATTTCTTTCAATAAGTTAATGAAGTCATTGTGATTATATGCATGCCACACGTGACATGTTGATTGTTTTTTTATATATGGGTTTCTTCAGTGCCATTTCCTTAAACAAGTTAGATGAAGTCATTGCGGCTGCATGCAATGCCACACATGATGACTGTTTTTCAATATATGGGTTTCGTCATTGCTGTTTCCTTAAACAAGTTAGATAAAGTCATTGTGATTATATGCATGCCACACATGTTGATTGTTTTTCAATATATGGGTTTCGTCATTGCCGTTTCCTGAAATAAGTTAATGAAGTCATTACAGCTGTATCATGTATGCTTGCCACACATGTTGATTGTTTTTCGATATATAGGTTTCATCCTCATCATAACTAGTACGGTACATGTCATACATGTACATATGTATGAATGTATGGTTGTTGTGTTTGCCCAAATGAAGTCATCTGGACCATATGCATGATGCCACACATGTTGGTTGTTTTTTAATACATGGGTTTCATCATCCTCATACATGTACATGTGCTAGTCCTAAGTAGGTATGTTTGTTGTTTTACCCCAAAATAAAGTCATATGACCTACAGACATGCCACACATGTTGATTGTTTTTCAATATATATGGGTTTCATCATCGTCATAGTACATGTCATACATACATTATATGGATGTATCGTTGTTGTTTTTCCACAACTAATTAAGTCATAGATACCATATGTGTACCAACCTGACGTCACAATTGATGTCAGAGGTGTTCCATTCTGTGCATTCGGAATCAGCTTTAATAGTATAATAAACAGCTGGGTTGTTGTTTTTCAATTGTGTCGTAAAAAATAACTTGAGAATGATAATTGTCAATAACATCTATAATGGATGAAATCTCCTCTCTTGCATCTTTATAATTAGTTTTTTATAATCAGCTGGTGGTTTGTGTAAAAAATAGGGTATTACATGTACGATAATTTATTTATAAATAAAAATGATTGCTTGAATGCAAATGTAGAAGTATTAAAATCATGATCAGTTTTTGAATAGGGTCACAAAAAAGTCCATATATACAGTGTAGCTCGATAGTTTTCTGGTCTACTAATTTTTATATTAGATGTGTTGTGTTGTGTTATGTTGTGTTGTGTTGTGTTGTGTTGTGTTGTGTTGCATGTATCTGTACATGTATGTTGTGTTATGTTATCTTATGTTGTTATCTTATGTTATATTATATTTTATAATATATTATATTATATATTATGTCATGTTATGTTATGTTATATTATATTATATTATATTATATTATATTATATTATATTATATTATATTATATTATATTATATCCTATATTGTTTGCTGTACAATCATACATTTTAATACTTATTATTAGTATTTGCTTATTAAAAGTGCAAATTCATAATTAGATTGAAACATTGTGAGCAAATTGCTTAAGCATGAAAGCTAACATTTTAAAGGCTATCACCCTATTGTAGGTTGTAAATACGTAGACTTCCTAGAAACCAAGTCCTAGGGTTAACATCCATTGATGACAAATAACTTATTCCTCAACGATCTTCAGTGAAAATGGTATGATTCTATGAATGTATAATTTGATGTTACTGAACCTAAACAACATGTTATATAAACAGAGTGGATGCTTTTTTAAAATGAAAATATGATGTACATGTCTACAGATAAAACCTTGATTAAACTGCTCGTACATGTATATGTAGTCTTGTAGAATATTGATTAATGTCTATGCATGACTTTGAAGGCATTACAGATCTGCATCTAATGTTGTGGATATCATTGATAGCATATTACTAGTGTACATGTAGGTTTATCCACAGTTTTTTAGTGTATGATAAGCATGTATGTTAAATTGTGTCATCAAATCATTGCATTATGCCAAAATACCAGATTGACTTAAAGATTTGCCAATAGATGATGGTTATGTCAGTATGTGTGCTTCAGTAAGAATTCTATATAGGCACTGACTCACCTTTTCGTATGCAGATGAAAATACTCCCATCCCACCTCCCAAAAACAGTGTAAACTTAAAAGCTTTTTCAAGAAACGCCTGATGATAAAAATTCATAACTTTTATGCTCGAAGATTATTTGCCAATCAAGTGTGTATGGAAGAATTACATCCAGATTTACATGTATGTAGTGAAGAATGATTGCAATGTACATGTACATGTAGTAGTACCATCTTTATTATCAGTGTTTGATGGAACACGGGTAGATTTTACCTACTTGACATCCTTAAGGTTGTTGTATAGGCTATTTTTCATCCAATTCTTTATTGTAGAAATATTGTTGTAACTTTGTTAAAAATAAAGATATTGACACCAAATTTTCTGAGTTTGTCCCTTTAATATTCATCATAACATTAAAAACATTAAAGTAGAGTTTGTTTAAATTATGATGAAATTTGACACCTGTGTATATTATTATATCATATTTTTCATATTTTCCACTCTGTAATAGGCAATTTTGATTTTTTTTTAATTTTTTTTTTACAGTTGTGATCATAAATATACATGTCAAAATCTGTCTAGACAAAATTTTGAAATTTTGATCCAAAATGCTTCAAATTAATTGTCAAAAAGGCAAATTTTGTTGTATGCGTACCCCATTTTCAACAAAGTATTGCCGAGTGCCTGTTTCACTAACAAAAAATCCCTCTAACCAGTTTCTCGTCCTTCATCTCAATTATCAAATAAAACAAACCCGAATTCCCTAGCATGTATAATAAGCTAGAACGAGTAAAATGAAGAAACGTTCTAAATGGTCAAAAAGGCAAAAAAATCCCATTTTTTGACAACTTCGCGACCATTTCGCGGTACTTGTAAAAACAATACTTGCGAACGCGTAAAGTGATTCTGTCTCTTTGAACCCTCTAGAATGAATAAAAATCGTAATATGGCTTGAAAACAGGTTAACACTCTGATATATGGCCGCTTACATTGCTAATATGTAGCGTTTCGATAATGCGATCAACTGTGTCAAGGCTAGGGGGACATCAACAAACTCATGCATATTGCGCATGCGTATCTTTGATTTCAATACGGAGCATCCGGTCGCTCAGGACTTTCTACAGCGTGTTATGAAAACTTTTAGCTGCCGCTGGACAACCCTTGAAGACTCACTACCATATTTGGCATACACTACCACGATGCCGAAAACGAAAATAGGTAAAAGACGTTCCAAACTTCGTTACGAGGCCTTGGCTGAGAATGGAGGGACAGTGTTTCCGTGTGATCATATCTAGTCATGACTCATGCTTGCAGACGTGGTGTGATGGTAGATTTAATATGAATATGACCTTGGAGGACAATTGTCAGACTAAAGTTTCGAATTACTCCCTCTGAAACTACGCACCGAACTACAGCAAATCTTATGTATTTTACGCATTTTCAATAAAAATTACATAGAAAAAATTGTGTCTGCAGACAACCATAAATTTGTGTCTGCAGGCAACCATACGCATTCCATTAGCCCAAGAAGACAGAGCTCGAGCGAGTTTGCCTACAGTGTGAGCTCACACGTGTGAACGGCGCGGTACAAGCAAACATGAGGTCTATGAGTATGATGCAAATCGTCGTTCCTGAAATTGCCTGTTCGATAGTCCATGACGACTCAAATGTACAATGTGAGCAAAATTGAAATGTTTCAATGTTTCAGTTAGGTCCTCAGTGTAATATTGACGTGTGTTACGTATCATTCCCTGGGAAAATCATGATTTCCATCCGCAGATTGCTATAAATAAACACAGTTGCTTTGGATTTGTTTGTTGTTGTGTCTTTGATTACTTGATGTGTCGCCCATGTCGGCATGCAATCTGAAAATGGTTGTTTTATTCAGGAAAGCGACTCTTAAAATGTATCTAAGCCGTTCATAAAATGTTCAATATTTGTTGGCACTATCAGCTAGTCATGACATCGACTAACATCGTAGAGACATACTGGGATTATATTTACCGCTACGGAGACCAAACTTGGCTCGATCAGTATTCACCGTACCGCATGCATTTGTTTTGAAATACATCGCTTGTGGTTGTATCGATGTGAACTCGTACTCGCACATGTGACGGTGATGTTATATTTGCCTTTTAGTCTAGAAACGAATACGACGTGAATAGTAATACATGTAGTTTAGTTAAGATTGACTGCCCCGGCTTTCAGAGATGACACCGTGGCTTTTGGAAATAGAACAAGTTTAATCAATCATAAAACAGCCTTCACCGAATTTTGAAAAACAAAACGTGGAAGGAAAATCATTTGACTTGAGATCGTGTACGTGTGTACATAATACATCGACGCCGTACTTCTGAACTTACGCTAAACTCGGAGTGTGGGCGATACTTCTGCGGGCACCTGATTCTGTCAGAAGCACATGCTCACGATGACAAAAAAATTGTCATCCATCAAACTTTTTTTTTTCGTCTTTAAATTTATAACAATTGACAAAAATGCCGACACTCAACGTTTTACAGTCAGGCATTTAAAATACTAAAACATCTTTACGGCAGACTCTCACACTCCCCGTGTGTGTGTTACTCAGGAATTTGTCGTAGAGGGCGCATCAGACTCCCCAGCAAAATGTCAATTACTCTTAATCAGTCAAAGTTTGTGGCTGTGTTACTGCTTATTGACGGTATGCCCTTTGCTAGTTCCGACTCCAATGCGTCTAAATAAATATGTATGAGTGGATTTACATAGTTTTATTGATAAATTCACCTGACGTCCTAGCCCACACAGATACCTTAACTGATGTGTGATGTGATTAGTAAACAATTGACTTTTGACCTTTGAGAGGCATTTGACAGGAAATGATGCCAACCTGATAATTACTAGTGCTAATATAGTACAGTGTCAATTTCATCCAACTCATTAGCAATGTTTAATTCCACTGGGACAGTGTACATGTACTATATGCATACATACATGTAAAACAAACAACAATTTATACACTGCCCAGAATATGTTAGTGACCTTGTTTCCTATAAGAATCCTAACGACATTGTATTTCTTAAATGTTTTTATTCTCAAGAATCAGAACTTCCAAAGTTCATATAATTTTGAAGTATAAGTCAACTTTGTAGACATAAAAAGTTTTTCCCTAAATCTTTCATTTTCCCCATAACATTTGGGGGATTTTCTTTGTGTATTTAAAATGTCATCAAGTAAACCACATATTGTTGTTTACCCCAACCTGAGAAAGCTACAGTATCATGTAGCAAAACAAGGGCAATTAAGCGAAGAAGTTTACTATAGAGGTATTGTAAGGACTATGTATTTAGCATATGACACAACCCCACCATTGCAACGATGAATGCGAGTACCCATCTTTCAACACTTACTCAAATGTCATGCGATTCTGTTATGACATCGTATTATATTTGTTTATCCAAAATAATGAATTTCATAAAAAGTGAAACTTTCAAGGGTTTTCATGTACATGTACATGTATGTGTCATGATTATACGTTAATTTGCAATTGCATACAGGTATGCGATAATGTTTTCAGTATTTTGTTACATAGCAGTGGAAATATGACTAGTATGTGTGCACACAAATGCAAGTATTCTAGATGGTAAATATGTAATAATTCAGAATTTGCCATTGCAGAAATGGCTTGGCCATGTGTTCTTTGTTGCCACTATGTTACGAAAAGCTGGCATTTCAGTGATACCCATTCAAACAATGTAGTTTATATTACAGTATTGTAATGTTATTTTTTGCTTTGTAAATTATAGGCAACTTCAAGATGATCTGGACAACTACCAAAAGTCTGTTAAACAACTAGATGATGAAACAAAACTACGTGGCCCTCAAAACGGTGCAGTTTGCCAAATTTGTCACAAAACCAAGTTTGCAGATGGAGTTGGACATTCATGCAACTATTGTCAATTGAAGTCTTGTGCTAGATGCGGAGGAAGAGTAACCCTTAGGTCAAACAAGGTGAGTACTCTTAAGGCATTTCAATTTGCATATCCAGGATTCATTTTGATTTGCATACCAGGATGCACTTTGATTTTCACACCTAGGATGCACTTTGATTTGCACACCCAGGATGCACTTTGATTTGCATACCCACGATGCATTTTGATTGCATATCCAGGATGCACTTTCATTTGCATACCCAGGATGCACTCTGATTTGCGCATCCAGGATGCACGTTTATTTGCACATCCAGGATGCACTTTGATTTGCATACTCAGGATATATTATTCTGATTTTAAATAGTCCTGACAGGGGTGATCAAATCCGGTGGTCTGAAGTCCAGGACTACTTTTTTTACCTGTCTGAGGCATACAGTCTGGGATTTGAATGTGCCCAGTGTCTGAACTCCTGACACAATAAAAACATTTGTTGTTGAGAGGTTCCAAGATTGTCTGAAATGAAAACAAATATTGGACCTGAATTTGACACTTCCAAGGACTACCATATGTATGTATTAACAGGATTTGCTTGCTCCTTGTTCTTGTCTGTGGCTCCATCTAAGAGTATTGGTAGTGTTGTATTTTTTATCAAATGAATTAATCAAGTTCACAGTACAATGTTTAGAGCAGTTTGTTCAAAACAGAATGAATTTTGTTTTGTTTTGAGCTAATACACTTTATACAAGGTGACTAAGAATGGTGTTTTTGAGCAATTTGTTGAAGATAAAATAAAAATAACCCATTTAATGAAACATTAATTTACTTGATAAATAAGAATTGTGTGATCAGACCACTATGTTCAAAATGAGATAAAACAGTTTTCCATTTTCAGTAACTTGCTTGATTAAACAATTTTGTAGAATAACAATTTAAAAACAATTTTGTCTTCTGGGCAACTTGTCAGAATGAAGTAAAATTTAATATGTTTTAGCGACTTGTTCACAATAATATTAAAATTAAAGTTGTCATGTTCTCATCTCAGCAAGTTCTAGATAAAATGAAACGTGTATATTCACCAACTCATTCAAAAGAATTGTAATAGAATCAAAAAACAAGATACAAAAAAATTTATTAATGTTCAACATTCATTTGAACATGCAAAATTAATGCTATATTTACGAAAGGCAGATGAAGTGGAGGCCCTGGTTTGCAGTCCCGACTTCCAATTAAAATATTCAATGAAGTGCATTTATTCTTTAACAATATATTAGACTCGGAACACTCATAACTCAAGTCACCAATTGGTTGATTGTCAGTTCGACAATTATTAATTTTTGTGTGTGCAATAGTATCTTAGTCAAACATTAGAATAGTTTCAATAGAGTTATTTTCAACTTAGAGCTGAAAGTCATTACTTTCTTATGATACAAACAGTGAGCACGATATTTGAATATTAGATATCGTTTCCTAAATCCTGCTGATGACAAATTGCTGAAAACTTACGAAAACCTTTTCAGTTTTCTCAATATTATCAAAGGTGATATATCTTAGCTCATAGATGAATAGTGTAATCAAAAGATGAGCTTTCTAATTGTTTGAAATTTCAAAAAATTATAATAGATGGCTTATATGTATCTCCCTGGCTGAAGACTCATTATAGCATAATAACAACATCAGACATTTTAATAGAATAGCACTAACATATTATGAGAAGAAAATTGAATACTGACGATAGTTATGAAATTATAATCAAAATTCGAAATTGAATATTACAAATATCATTTGATGTATTATACAAGGTAATTGAGTGCGAGAGCTGATATGAATTGTATTGTTTGAGCACTACAAAGGCGAGACCTAACTTTAGAAAGGGAAGGATGTTGGTTGGTTACTGTGTGGACGGAAAGGGTGGTGCTCGCAAAGTGTGGACAGGTAGATTGAGTGTTGGTCACTAAGGGTAGACTGGGTATTGGTCAGTGAGTGTGGACAGAAAGGGTGTTGGTCACTAAGGGTAGACTGGCCGGGTATTGGTCAGTGAGTGTGGACAGGAAGGGTGTTGGTCAGTGAGTGTGGACAGGAAGGGTGTTGGTCACTAAGGGTAGACTGGGTATTGGTCAGTGAGTGTGGACAGGAAGGGTGTTGGTCACTAAGGGTAGACGGTATTGGTCACTGAGTGTGGACAGGAAGGCTGTTGGTCACTAAGGGTAGACTGGGTATTGGTCAGTGAGTGTGGACAGGAAGGGTGTTGGTCACTAAGGGTAGACTGGGTATTGGTCACTGAGTGTGGACAGGAAGGGTGTTGGTCACTAAGGGTAGACTGGGTATTGGTCACTGAGTGTGGACAGGAAGGGTGTTGGTCACTAAGGGTAGATGGTATTGGTCAGTGAGTGTGGACAGGAAGGGTGTTGGTCACTAAGGGTAGACGGTATTGGTCAGTGAGTGTGGACAGGAAGGGTGTTGGTCACTAAGGGTAGACTGGGTATTGGTCACTGAGTGTGGACAGGAAGGGTGTTGGTCACTAAGGGTAGATGGTATTGGTCAGTGAGTGTGGACAGAAGTCCTGTTTGTCAGTGAGTGTGGACAGGAAGGGTGTTGGTCACTGAGTGTGGACAGGCAGAGTTTTGGTCTCTGGATGTGGACAGGAAGTCTGTTTGTCACTGAGTATTGACAGGAAGGCTGTTGGTCACTGAGTGTGGACAGGAAGGCTGTTGGTCACTGAGTATTGACAGGAAGGCTGTTGGTCACTGAGTGTGGACAGGAAGGCTGTTGGTCACTGAGTGTGGACAGGAAGGCTGTTGGTCACTGAGTGTGGACAGGAAGTGATGTTGGTCACTGAGTATGGACAGGAAGGCTGTTGGTCACTGAGTGTGGACAGGAAGGCTGTTGGTCACTGAGTGTGGACAGGAAGGCTGTTGGTCACTGAGAGTGGGGACAGGAAGGCTGTTGGTCATTGAGTGTGGACAGGAAGGCTGTTGGTCACTGAGTGTGGACAGGAAGGCTGTTGGTCACTGAGTGTGGGGACAGGAAGGCTGTTGGTCACTGAGTGTGGACAGGAAGGCTGTTGGTCACTGAGTGTGGACAGGAAGGCTGTTGGTCACTGAGTGTGGACAGGAAGGGTGTTGGTCACTGAGTGTGGACAGGAAGGTTGTTGGTCACTGAGTGTGGACAGGAAGGCTGTTGGTCACTGAGTGTGGACAGGAAGTGATGTTGGTCACTGAGTGTGGACAGGAAGGCTGTTGGTCACTGAGTGTGGACAGGAAGGCTGTTGGTCACTGAGTGTGGACAGGAAGTGATGTTGGTCACTGAGTGTGGACAGGAAGGCTGTTGGACACTGAGTGTGGACAGGAAGGCTGTTGGTCACTGAGTGTGGACAGGAAGGCTGTTGGTCACTGAGTGTGGACAGGAAGGCTGTTGGTCACTGAGTGTGGACAGGAAGGCTGTTGGTCACTGAGTGTGGACAGGAAGGCTGTTGGTCACTGAGTGTGGACAGGAAGGCTGTTGGTCACTGAGTGTGGACAGGAAGGCTGTTGGTCACTGAGTGTGGACAGGAAAGCTGTTGGTCACTACAATGCATGTGTGGACAGGAAGGATATTTGTGATGGAGTATAGACAGGAAAGGTATTGGTCACTAAGTGTGGATGGGAAGAGTATTTCTTTATTTGTCACTGAGTGTGGACAGTAAGTGTGTTGGTGATTATGTGTAGACAGGAAGGGTGTTGGCTACTGAATGTGGACAGTAAGGGTGTTGGCCACTGGGTGCGGGCAGGAAGGGTGTTGGTCACTGAGTGTGGACTGTACACTCAGATATTTATCACTCAGTGTGGATTGGAAGGGTATTGGTCACTGGGTGTGGACTGGAAGGCAGTTAGTGTTAGTCACTAAATGTAAATAGGTAGGTTATTGATCACATGAATGATGTTGTCATTTAGCAAAGGAATCAGAAAGGATTCTCAGAAAGGATTGCAATGTATTGGTGTTGGCAGTGTTCACATATTAGGTATTGGCCTTAGAAATAATATCCTTGCTTCTGACTGCAATTTTAACATCTGTGGTATTTGCACAGTTTTGACTGGAAAAGTGTTTTTATTCATCAAGACAGAAGGAGTGTTATCTTAACAGTATGGTGGCTGCACTTTGTGTTACAGCTCTTAGAATTAATGGTATTGCATCTGATATGTAATGACTATGCAAGAACAGATAACAATCAATACTGTCATAATTAATACACATCAGTTGTCCTCCAGTCTACTACAGAACAGAAGCAGGTGCTTGCTCCTCATTTGCATAAATAAAGGATATGATGTATACTGGGACACAGAAATACATTTCTCGTTTTAATGAATGGAATATTTTCTGAATGAAAGGAATAACAAAGTGTAAACAATTCATTCCCTGATGTCAGCATAAAAGAAAAACCTTCGGATATATGAGGAGCCTAAATTTCCTTGCATGATATATATGTCAGTTAACTTTTAGTCAGGGTTCTGAATGATTTCAAGTAATCGGAAGGAAAATAAGTGACAACTAGTAATGAAAGATTAATTGACATCGCTTCCTGAGCAGAGGCACAGGTGTGTGTCAACTCATATCTATGAATCAAAAAATATTCAAATTAAGTGCCTTGCTGTCTCTGTACATAGGAATATTATCTATTCCACCCTTCAGTAGATATAATTATTATGACATGGAATATGCAGACTTTTACAAATTGTATATTCAGAAAATATAAAACAACATACATGGGTTAAATGACCATGTACATTTTAATATGCATGTGGTCATCGCTGTAATGAGAAATGGAAGTCTCTCTGAACAGAAATTGATGTATAGTTCAATGATATGTGTATATTCATTAGTGTTTAATTATCATAACTTTACATATGACCCATCGATATAAGTTCCAAATTTAAAATTGATCCATCATTGATTCGCCATTGACCATTGAAGCCTGTGCGCAATGTAAGAGGTCATTACAGATAACACTAAATTGACAGTTAATACATTATCTAATCACATTGCAGTAGGATATGTTTGTTATCCAAATAATGGAAGTGGGAACTCCTCAGTGTGGCCTCCTTGTCAAGATACTTTGGTAGCCTCTGTCAGTGTTGAGCTATTCCTGGAAACTGCTCAATACTCGTGTCGTAAATTTCATGTTAAATTCAATTAATAAAATATGAGTCTGGTACTAGTGCATGCAAGGAGAGAGAGAGCAAGAGAAAATGAGATGAGAGAAAGAGGGAGAGAGAGAGAGCACAGAGCAACCAAGGCAAACACAAGTCAGCTGTGCTTGTAATTGATTTTCCTCCCACTTAAAAAGACTGGGTCAATATTTTCATAGCATTTCAATATTTGTAATCACAGGTAATGCAGGTAATATCAGTAGATATACCTAATATGTATATACACAGACATACGCACACACATACATACACACATACATATACATGTATACATATACACACACATACATACACACATACATACATACATACATACATACATACATATATACATATACACACATACGTACACACATACGTACATACGTACATATGTACATACGTACGTACGTACGTACGTACATACATGCATACATACATACATACATACATACATACATACATACATAAATGGAAACAAATTCAACAACATAGCCATTTTAGATTTTATGTGTTTTAAGTTAAGCAGTTTTGGAAAACACACATTTAACAAAATTTTCTGGCATCTAAAAGATAAATGTTCTCATAACACATCATTCAGTATTTAGAGTAAAATGTTAATTCTAATAACAAAAATTTAACCTTTTTCAGGTTCTATGTAATTTTCAAGAGTTTTTCGAAAAAATAAAAAGCTAAAATATATTGCATTTAAAAGAGTACATCTATATATAATATTATATACCATATTCCTATCATATGCATGTTGTGATGTACCATAAACTTTAGCACCAGGCATACATACATGTACATTTTATTTTTTTAATTTTTTTATTTTATTTATTAGGAATGTTCTATGGGGAACAAATCCCATTTACAGGCTCCTAAAATACAGGATACAAATAAACTACACAATATTCCATATATTATACCATGTTATACATTACATGTACATGTACGCATGTGCTTGTCATTGAAATACTTTTTTGACATATTTTTGGTTTTTGATAAAAGAAATGTATTATATAGCTTATAAGTTATATTGCAGTGCATCACAATTAGTCAATTTATTTGTCCAATAATGTTATAAGAAATATCACTAGGCCATTGTTTTTTTATGAGCAATATTCATAATTGCCATTCAAAAGTGTGCCTCATTGTTCAAATTATTGAAATGTCACTTGTATGAAGTGTCCAATAGTGACAGCAATGTTGTACAGGTACATGTGAGACTCCATTTTTAATCATACTTACCTTAATATTAACGTCAGTTTAATTGACAGCTTCCTGGATTGTCATTTATTGTTTACCGTCCTTTTAAAATGAGTTTATTGTACTTTTTAGAACAAATATGTATGCCTGGTACAAGGTGTGACAAGTCACATTGATAGGTTGCATGTACATCACATGATCTTTAGCCTAATTACATAGTACTAGTAGTCAGGACAGTCTCAGCAATATCTTCCTTACATTTTTGTATTTGTGATATGTATACAATACAGCTCAAGTTTCCACTTTTAATTTCCTAGTCTAGTGTTTTTTTTGGAAAGGATAATATATTTGCACTGATAGCAATCATACTAGTGCACCCATTATCCCTTCCACTTGCTAACATAATGCTGGTATTAAAAGCTTTAGTACCAGCCTGGTGCTAGCACTGAGCTACTTGTATATGTACTTTTGGTGTGAACTCTGTGCTGGTGCATCCATTAACACTTCCAGTTGCTAGCATAATGCTAGTATACAGCCTGGTGCTAGCACTGAGCTTGCCAAGTGCTAAGCCTGATTCTAGCCCAGTTTGAAAGCACGTCTTGAACTGTACTGCTGATAAAACTTCTAACATCTGAGGCTACCACAAGTGTATATAGATTCTTGCATCTGCATGTATATTACAGCACCCTTGTGTATTTTGTGACAAGTAGTTATTCAAAACAAATATCGTTAAAAAAAATGGCGGGAAGAAATAGTGCCGAAATGACATGCATAATTTAATATGTGAATTTCCCAATTGATATGCAGTTTCAGAAATTGTGACAAGTGGTGATTCAGAATAAATATTGTGAAAGCAGATTTGCAAAAAAAAAGATATTTATTATAAATGACATGCATAATTTAATATGCAAGTTACCTAATTGATATGCAGCTTTCAAATATTGTGACAATGCAAAACAAAATTTGGAAAAAAATGGGCATGAATAAGATATTGAATTATTTTATATCAAATAGATGAAATTCAATATTTTTTTAAAGTTCCAGTTCACTAATTAAAAAATCTACTGCAAAATAAACTAAATTTGGAAAACTGGATCATTGTTGATTTTTGTAAAAATTGTTGTCCTCCACACAAATTTCAGATTTTTCAACAACAACATTTTTGTGTACCTCACAAAATAGTTTACATGTCACAATAAAGATTGCAATCCTCTGTTTTTGGACCAGTTGGGAAAATGTTTTCACCCGCTGTGTCATATTCCCTCGTATATATTTTGAGATTGCCCCATCTGTGATGTTTAAAGCAGGTGTGATGACAAATGTCTTCTATGTTTATGACGTATACTACATGTACGTAGACTAGACTACTAATGGACTATCTTTCCCAATCATTTTCATGCTAGCCGTCAGACCAGAAAGGTGGCCAACCTCAGGTATTTATGAATTCCATGTTCTTACCCCTATGGTTGGCATTGGCATGTGTAGATCATCACTAATGAAACCTGTTCGATAGACACCTCAATACAATGTAACCTTGCTATTATGAACATGTCAGAGATGTATATTGTGTGTAATATTGAAGAGTGTACAACTAGTGAGTCATGTTACGTACTGTTTAAAAACTAGTATCACTTAGACATTGCGTAGGTTATTATCGAAACTATCGGTATACATCATGTAGAGAGGTTCACTATGCAAGGCTACAGTGTATTTCTGTCAAGACTCTCTGTGTTTATTTGGACACTAAAACCCTGTAATGTGGACATATTTGTTTATTTGGATACTAAAATACAAATATGGACATATTTGTTTGTTGTGATACTAAAAATTTCTGATATTGACATATTTTTTTATTTTGATACTAACATTCTAATATGGATTCATTTGTTTATGTTGACACTAAAACCTCTATAGTATGGAATTATTTGTTTATTTGGACCCTAAAACTCTGTAATATGGACATATTTGTTTATTTTGACGCTAAACCATGGACATGTAACAATGTTTATTTGGACACTAAAACCTGTAATATGGACACATTTTGTTTATTTAGATGCTAAAACCTCTGTGATATGGACAAGTTTATTTATTTGGACGCTAAGACCTCAAACATGGACATATTTGTTTACTTGGCTTATATTTGAACTCTAAAGCCACTGTAGATTTTGTAATATGGATGTATCTACTTACATGTATTTGGACACTAAAACTGCCATAAAAGGGATATATTTCTTTATTTGGACACTAAAGCCAATATGGATAATACATGAAGTGTAACTGTCAATCAAGCTATGCAGTTGTTGACTACATTGGCAATGTACATTGTACATCACAATTCTTATATCATATATGCCATGTGAATTGTGTTTATTTTGCAAATTTTAATCCAAAGTTCTCGATCAAGTTGACTGAGTCACAAAACTAGGACTATATAAGCTGTGTTTATATTCATTTAGTACTAATTTATAACAAACGTATCCCCAAATTTGGACATGCCCAAATCTGAAAGTTGATTTTGTTTGCCATCCCTTCTCATATTGAAATGGAATTCTTATTAGCATATGAAGTCCGCCCAAAGATTGACATAAAATATATTTAATTTTAACTGTCATCAAGAGCAGTAGTCCAAGTAAATTGAATAAATTTTACATTTACTGTATTCATATCCATCGACGTTTAATACATGTATAAAAATATATTCAGATAAACAGTTTAATAAAAAATTGATAAGTCGATGACTTCTGACATTTTGGCTTCGAATGACAAATTTGATAAATGTTTAGATTATTTGGAATAATCAGCTTCATTTCGAAAAATTACTGAATTACAACTGACTTTTTGTAAATGTTCACATATTACATGTATTTATCAGCCAATTACAAATTGATTATTAAAATTACAAATTATGTATTAAATTATTATTATATTACAAATTATGTAACTATGCAATTTTAGTTTACAAATAACTAAAATTACTATATCATTTCTTAACAGAGTGGGTGATATTATTGCCATCCATTATCAACTAATTCTTATAATATCAAATATGATTTTATATCAATCCAGTTCAATTTTCAGACTAATTTGGTTATAACTGAATAATATATTTTTTAACATTAAATTTTCAAAACCATGTGTTTTGGTGTCAGCCATGTTGAGTATGACTTTGAGTTAAAAAAACATAATTTTTTGATAATTTCTTTGTAAATAAATAATATTAGTGTTTGGTTTATTTTTTATGTTCTAACTAAGTATTGTGTTTGGAAAAAAAAAATCCATTTTTTATGACACAATATATCCATACCAGCGGAGGTTTTAGTATAGTAGTGTCTGAAGCTGGCTGGTCGACTTGGTAACCATTTTCTTGATATAGTTGCCAGGATGACCATAATACCATGGTGACAAAGGTTTTAAGATTGTTCAATTACAAATTTGACAACTCGATCCATAAAAAAGTGTCTGAAAAACTAGGTGTCTCAATATAAACAGGTTTCATTACTACCATCAAGTACATACAGTACATGATACCCCTGTAGACACAGTACCATTGTGTTGGTTATTTTAGTATTGTGCATGTTTTTATTCTGTACATGTATGTGTACGTTGTCAAGGGGCTTGAAAATGTATGGTACTACCATTGCATCTACACCTTCCTGGACTGATGTTAGCCGCATTGTAGAATTTTTGCAATCACTGCAGAACTTTAGACTAATCTTGTGTATCCTTGTTTAACTGAACAACGGTTTACCAGTGGCAGACATTTGAAAATTTCTTCTCGGTGCCAACATGTCTACAATTTATGATAGAAACTAGTTAATCCCAGACTGATCTTTGTCTGTCTGGACAAAATTCTTTGTGACATTTTGCTACATGTTATTGTCTGGCTCCACAAATTCTGACTAGCATTGCTACATTTTATCATTTGGTGTAACAAATTAATGTACAATTGATACATTTTAATCCTTTTATAGGTGTAGATAAACTAAAAGTAGCCCATGCAATGAAAATGTACTGTAATGTTATCAAGATTTTTGTCCGTTTGCAAAACTACAGTGATTTTCACACTACCGTACAGCTTTTCTGTTTGATACAACCACGCAGAAACCAATAAGAAACTGGACATACTACACTTTAAGAAAGCAAGATTGAATGACTACAGTTTCTTGCTACATTTTGTCTCAAGTGAAATGAACTATGCATGCCACCATAGAGACTTTAAGTGAACATTGCCTTCTTCAAGTTTTTGATACTAAGAAAAACATTGGCGTCTGAATGATGTCTGCATGGAGTTGAAATACATTTAAATGGTTTATTTCATTTAGACTAAATGTAGCAAAACATGCGATCTTGATATTGAAGTGTGGCATATGCACTTTCTTGTTGGTTTCTGCATAACAGTATTGTGAAATTCACTGTAACAACTTTCACACTTGGCACATTTGTCTACATTGCATGGTGAGTCAACACAATAACATTTTCAAATGGCCACCACTGTTAAACTGTTGTCCAGAGTGAAGCAAAATCTAGATAAGTTTTACGGAGGTTGTATTATTCCTGATTATCACATTGAAATGGTTATGATGTCAACAACTGACTTGATTTACATGCAATCTGACAATAAATATTCCATGTTTATAAACAGTATGTACATTTGACCATCACCTAAGTCCTTCAGAGTGTGGTAGTACATGTACAGTTATGTGTAATTGAATAGCTTGATGCTATCAAGGTAAAGGGAAACAACGGTGGAGCAGATTTTATCTCAGCTGCCTTTCTTTAAGCTTAGGGATCAAGAAATGTCATTTTCACCAATTCAACATTGTGTGACTTCCCTAAAATACATCCAGATGGGCAAATCTGGCCTAGAAGAGGTCTGCTGAATAGTGTGACAAGGCATTCTGGGAAACACTGCAAAGTTAGGAGCTTTGGATCTCTTTGATCAATAGCCTCAGCATTGTTAAGGGCAAGGATTACCGTATATGAGATTTGAAGATCCTAAATGTGTTTGTTTCCCAGAATTCTGTGTTACAGTATACAGTGGGACCTTCCTTAATAGCCAGATTAACCAGATTTGATAAAGTTCTCTATTTTAGAGAAGTCACATGATATCACAGCACTGACAGAAAGTAACTTTTCTCGGACTGTTCCCAAAGCATACCGGAATACTGAAGATAAAATCAGCTTCACTTTTGAACCTCTTTAACTGGAAGTAAAAATTATAAAATGTAATCTTGAGTTAGAGTTGTAATTTTATCATTTGATTATCCCTCTCGTATATAGTATATTGTTATCTTTATTTGGTATGATTTAGCGTGACCAAAAATGAACTTTTGAGATCCTAGTAATGTGTTGATTTTTGGGGTATTTAAATTTGTTGTCACAATGTTACATAATGTACAAACAAGTGTTGTCCAGATGTACCCGTACTTAATATGTAAATACAGATGTAGTATTTGCATGTTGTGATGGTGGTGGTGAGTGTACAGAGGAAATTACAAACTACCTGTGTGCCCTACAAATTCGAATAACAGGCAAAATGATAAAAACTGGATTTTTGTGTAAGTCACAATGTAGTAAGAGACAGATGCATACCAAATTTTGGTGGGTCATAGAAATTCCTGTGCATCAATGGTGGGTCACATTGACTTACATGTAGAGGACAAACTATCCACTCCTATTACCTAGTCGTGGTTACCCAGACTGTCACCGCTGGGGGCTTTGCCGCTGGGGCTCCCCAAGCGAGAGTCTGGGGAAACGAGAGTTCAACTCGCTAGCTCAGGAAGTAGCTTCTAGAACAGTGCATGTTGGGAATACAAGTTGTCATTTCTCAAGTGAGTGATACATTTTAACAACAACAAACAGGTCTCGTAAGCCCATTTGTTATGACATGGAAGAAATGTACTGTGTGACTTCTGGCTTGTGGTAGTTGAAACGTGGTTTCCCCAGACTTTGCGGTCTCGTAGAAGAGCCCCCCCAGCAGTGAGAGTCTGGGTAACCGAGACTAACTATTACCAGGCAACTCACTGCCTGATTACAAGATCAATTCTCGTCACCTGAAATAGCATTTTACCACCTAGGAATGTCCTAAAATTAACAATCATTCAAAATCATTCAATTTCTTTGTCAACACTATGACTTCCATTTCACACACTGTAAACACTTGTGAGATTAAGTTAATCTTTTTCTATATTAACCCTCTAGCATTGAGGTTCATTGTAAAATGCTTTTTTATGTGACCAAATTTTTTTTATGTCAACAAGTGTTCTACTTTCATGATGATAATATATAATGCTTTTTCATGTACCAAGATTTTGTTAAATCAACAAGTGTTACATGAAGTGATACGAATATTGTAGAGGGAGACCAGCTCAAAATAATAGTTTTGTATATATCTACAATATTCAGAAATTTTTTTCTGTAGTTTTCAATTGTTAATTTTGCATGTCCAGAACTTGTAAAATATTTTAAATTTTTTGATAAGGTCAATGATGCGCTGAGCATTTGGGATTTTTCTGTTTATCAGAAGCAACTGCAAATTTTGTGCCAATATTTAAAAAGATGGAAAACATGTATTCATTCATATATTTTCAGGTTCCCATAAAAACAGATCTTGATGCCATAATTTTCAATATCAGAATAGAAATAATGTCTTTCTTTTATGTATCGTCATTTCCACAGCTTACACTGTTCAAATATTTTTCACTTTTCATAGAACAATAATGGCATATAATTTTCAATATCAAAAATAGCCCATTGCCAATATCAAAAAAAGAAATTTTTCATTTATTCATTGTCGTTCTCATACTATTTGCTGTTCAAATATTTTGAAGTAACTGATTAAAGAATATGACACACAGTTCAGGCATTCCCTGTTTGTTAGCAACAAAAGCTAAATTGTCTAGCAAACAATGGTGGTGTATTAATAGTACTTGCCATTCATGCAGTTAGTGTGAAGTCGACTAGTGACGTCACGTAGACAGGATACCGGAATTGTTTAAAGCATAGGGAAAACACCCTACTGACGTCATCAGGCAAACTAAATAAGGGAAAGATGTAAACAAGTACTTGTAGATACATGAAGGCCTACGTAACGGACATTTTATCGTTAGCGTTCTCTGCTTTTCAAAAAAAAAGAAACTCTCATTCATAGGTAATTAATATTTAATGTAGATACATGAAGACCTACGTATGTATGTTCTTTCGTATGCGTTCTGTTCTTTACAAAAAAAGTAACCCAAATTCCTAGGTATTTCATATTCAATGTAGGTATATGAATTCGACCTATGTTGGTACGTATGTATGTTTTTTCGTTTGCATTCTCTGCTTTACGAAAAAAGAAACCCAAATTAAGAGGTAATTAATATTCAACGTAGATACATGAAGACTTACGTATGTATGTTTTTCGTTTGCGGTCTCTGCTTTTCAAAAAAAAGAAACCCAAATTCAGAGGTAATTACATAAGAGTTAGTTAATATTCATTGTAGTTGAAGACCTACATGCATGTAATAAATTTGTCGTTTGCAGTTTCTGATCTATGAAAAATGAATGTATGGGGAGGGCGGGGGGGGATGGGTTTAGTCAGATTTTCGAGCACTACATTTTGCACATTGTTTTCCCCTGAACGAGGGTATGCCAGATCACATTCTAAATTAACACCCAGCGGACTCAAGTTTCTCTCCCTCTTCCTAGTCTGTAAGTGGTAACTATAGAAGGTATTACTGAATGTTTCTTAGCCCTCTTGTGAAAAGATGCTAGGAAGAATATTGCACTCTGTTGTTTACATGTAATGTATCATGCCTTCAGTGATTGTTTAGCCATGATGCAGGGATAATAGCACAATACACATGACTTGGGTTCTTTAAAAGTACTAGTGGTAAATATTATAAGTCATGTATTGTTGAGTACAACAGCATTCATTTATATGTGCATGCAGTACATGTGATATTCACAGTGCATGATGTGAGTGTTTTATGTGCTGTACAGCTCCAGAATCAGTTCAAATTTCCAAGTCTGGTGTTTGTTTGTCCTGTTAACTCAGGGCTAACCTGCATACGTACACATGGGGAATGTTGCAGGCACAATTATACCTTTTTGCTCAATATAATTAATACCAGCCTGGTGCTCACACTTAACTTTCCCGATGTTAATTAAACCTGTTTCTAGCAGGGTCAGCAAGTGATTCTTCAACTATACTGTATAATACAGGTATCCAACTCCAGGTGTACAAATTGAAAATAGGTCAAGCCCCAGACAAATCCCACCATTAAGTGTAGTGTTTCGGGCCTCAAAAGCTATCTTCAAACAGCACTCCTAGTGGCTAAACTATGCAATCTTTTGTCTTTCTGATAACTGGCACATGGTAAATTCAATTTTTTTGTGTGATGGATTTCAAACTTCCATGCAAATAAATTTAATTTACTTGTGTAAACCTTTGAGTTATAAAACAGTGTGCCCCGTCATCTTGTGAAATTATCTGGTAAATGAAAATTCTGTTGATTTTCCAGTTATGGGTAAAGTTAATTTTTGTGATGCTATGCTTTCATTTTCATGGAAATTCAGAAAATAGATGGTCATTCATTGGTCACTTTCAGATAATATGATATTCCGGGAACATATAATTATATATATGCCATACATTTCAACATTGTGCTTTAAGGTGACGTTCTTGCACAAAGTAACTGTAGAGGGCGCTAGGCATATTAAATTGTTTGTTCATCGTCAACAACATGATGTTATGCAAAGTCACTTAGAAGAAAATTTATAGTATGGGTTGTCCTAAGAAAATACAAAATAGTTAACTTTGAGAATATACATGTTTTGATTTTGAGATTAATTAATGAAGATGAAAACTGTAGTCATTTGAATACAGTGCAATAGATGTACTATGCATGTACATTCATTTGAAGTTAGAATTAGAAATTGAATGCCAAAGACAGTTGGAAGTGGAACGTCAACAGGAACTTGAACGGCAACGAGAGCAGGAAAGACAGCGAGAAATCGAGAGACAACAACGGGAAATTGAAATACAGTGACAGCATGATGAATTTTAGAAAGTTGACAAAGTTTACGACTGGAATAACCTTTTTAGGCTCTGATAATGTTATCCAGGTTTTTATTGCTAAATCCACATACTGTGACATTTTAATTTGCAGGTACTATGGGTATGCAAAATATTGCTCAATAAGTTATGACACTGTCTTGTAATTGAGCATTCAGTTTTCGAAGTTAGATGCAAACTAAATTTATTGGTCTTCAGTGTGATAGATTTACACAAATAGGTGATAGCGGTTCCTCTGTTGTGGGATTCTAATCACCCTGTGATCAAGATAGTGTAAACATTGGAAGTTCCAAAATACTACAGTACAGGTTTATGGAACTTGAACTCTCTCTACTGAGACTATAATTAAACGAACGTCCATTCAGTAACTCATTACAGTTGTACCAACATGTTGTGACAATAGTTTTAGTCTGTGTCTATCTTAGAAAACTGAATGCTCAATTACCAGACTAATAATTTGATTTCAGAAAGTGAAAAAGTTTAGAATTGAAAAAAATAAGTTGTTTCAAGTTTTATTAGTGTGGAATTTCATCTGTAATACTTTGGTTTCGTGATTTGCAGGTACTATGGGTATGCAATATATGTCGGAAGAAACAAGAGATCATAACAAGAAGTGGACAATGGATTCAAACTGAGAAAGGCAAACAAATGGATTCACCATCAGGAAGTGAAACAGCTTCACTTGTCAGTACTAAAGATTCAGATCATCAGAGACTGAATGATGGTTCACGGGGCAGTGACAAAGAAAATATACCCAAAGGTGCTCCCAGTCAAGGTCCTCGGGGACGTGAACTTAAACGTCAATACTCTATGAATAAAGACGAAAGTCGTAGAGAAAGGACACCTGATTCAAGAGATCCACGCGATATTCGTGGGGACCCACGGAGGAATGAACATTGGAGGGGTTCCCACGGAGATGTTCACGCACAAAGGGAATATGATGAGAGAACTCGTAGTCATTCAAGGTCATCTTCCAGACACCCTCCTGATGATGTGCATTATAATTCTGATCATTCAGAAAGGCAATACCCAATGCATCCACGAGATCGTAGTCGCGATAAGTACGGTAGATACCCCGATGATAGGGGTAGACATATTGACAGAGACAGGCTGCCTCCTGAGAGGGGTAGGTCGTACACGCCTGACCGGGATCGGCATAGATATGAACGCGATAGGTTTTCAGATTCGGAGAGGAGCTATGCAGATAGTGAACGGGCCTATGCAGGATCTAGGGAAAGACTTCGTGACGATCGCAGCTATGCAGACCAAAGGCGATATGACAGGCACTCAGCTGAGTCCGATAAAAGTAGGCGGCTTAATGATAACATGCCTCAAGACAGACCTCCTTCAGCTCATAGTGATTTACAGTCACCAAACTCTAGGTATTTATCAGAAAGACGATTAAGCAATGACAGTGTGAGATCTGAGAGTGATTATTCAAGAGGTGGACGCGACAGGTCCATTCGGATGCAACATGAACGAGAGCAAAGGGAGCGAGAGCGGGAACAACGGCAGCATGAACAGGAATTAGAAAGAGAGCATCAAATAGAAATGGAAAGACAACGTGAAAGAGAAATTGAACATCAAAGACAGTTAGAGCTTGAACGCCAAAGACAATTAGAAATTGAACGCCAAAGACAGTTGGAAGTGGAACGTCAACAGGAACTTGAACGGCAACGAGAGCAGGAAAGACAGCGAGAAATCGAGAGACAACAACGGGAAATTGAAATGCAGCGACAGCGTGATGCAGAGAGACAACGGGAGTTGGAATTGCAACGAGAATTGGAAATACAAAGACAATTAGAAATTGAACGGCAGCATCAACAGAGGGATTTAGAACGTCAACGACAAGCAGATATGGAACGTCAACGACAAATAGAATTAGAACGAAACAGGGAATTAGAACGGGAAAGACAACGAGCAAGTGACATTCCAAGGCCTTCTGCTGGTGACCGGGACAGACACAGCCGACCTCATGACCTGGATTACTCTAAACATTCCGAACATTCTCGGACTGGACGAGAATTTGACCAATCACACGGTCAACTTCCCCGACCAGCCCCTAGGCATAGCATTACTGTAGAAGATGTGGATAATAAGAAACGTAGTCCCACACGACAACGGGAGCTGGCGGAGAGCAGGACTCTTCAAGATGCTTCCCAATATAGACAACACTTAGATCCTAGCTCAGCGGCAATGAGAAAGTCGCGACGAGACACGTCAAGAAAATCTGATGCAATGATGATCAGGAATGACTCTTTAAGCTCTGATCAGTCAGAATGTGTGAGACCCCCACCTCCTAAACCTCATAAACACAAGAAAGGTTCACGTAAAGCCAGGCAGTTTTCGTTGAGTAGCTCAGAAGAAGAAATCAGATCAACACCAGAATGTACCAGCTGTGAAGATGTGGAGATTGAAAGCGAAAGTGTCAGTGAAAAAGGTAAAGTCAAACATTCAGTTTAATTTTCTAAATACATGGATATGTGCAAACTCTTTGAGGTTTCAGTATGTATGTTTTATGTATAGAAGACTGATGTGATAGTGTGTATCAAATTGCCGAGTGATGTATGGTATGTGTTGTTTTGGAGACATCTGTTTATGTGCACATCATGGTCCAACATGATAAAAACCTTGCCAGTAAACTATTGATACTCAAACAGAACTTTGTTTCAGAGCAGAAATGTACATGATTTATATATACAGAAAAAGTTTTTCAAAGTGTGGGTTTATTTATTTACAAGTTTATGCACTATAAATTTATGTATAGATCTACAATGTATTTGGGTTTTCAAAAGTTTGAATGGTTAATTTTTAGGATGATTTTTCACATTTCAGCTCAATATGATAATTGTTTTTGATTACATGTACAGAAATATGTACATAAGTGTGTGTGTGTGTGTGTGTGTGTGTGTGTGTGTGTGTGTGTGTGTGTGTGTGTGTATGTGTGTGGTGTGTGTGTAAATAAATAATTGTAATTGTGTGTGCACATACATACATGTACATCTGTCTGTATAGCTATCTGTATGTGTGTATGTATGTATGTATGTATATGTATGTATGTGTGTGTTTATGTATGTATGTATGTGTATGTATGTATGTATGTATGTATGTATGTATGTATGTATGTATGTACGTACGTACGTACGTACGTATGTACATACGTATGTACGTGTATGCACGTGTGTGTGTATGTATGCATGTATGTATAATGTATGCATGTACGTATATATATGCACGTATATATATGCACGTATGTATGTATGTATTGGGTATGTACGTACGTACACATGTATAGTGATATTTGTTTAATAATTCACCACTGTGTTTTCTCTTTATTTTTTGTACTGTAGGGGAAGTAGAATCATGGGATGATAAATGGCATTCAGATGAAATGCCTTCACAACCAAAGCTATACTCCTCGGTGAGCTAATTTACAAATTACTATCAATGTTTTTCATTTTCGTTTTGGTTTTTCTTTTGTTTTTTTATCACATAGGCGAGCTAGGGAGTTATGATGACAAGAGAAAAGCAGCAATACATTACGGCCTTCTTTCAGAAAGTGAAATGACGGCTGCCAAAAAGAAAATAGTCCGCTTTGGGCGTGGTGAGGGTCGCTCAATGGACGAGGACTTAGAGTGGTCTGAGCCTCAAATAAAAGATTCTGGGGTGGACACTAGCAGTAACACCACATTAAATGAAGAGCATATCTTAAACAAGGTTAGCTCCACCATTTTTCTCACTGTCTTTGCTCTAGATCACCCTCTGTAGCCAATAGATGCATCGTCCCATCTCTCAACTGGTCCTTCTCTCGTCGCCATTCTTTCTTCAGACAGTCTTTCATTTCAACTCTCAGCATGTAACTTTAAAGATAATTTGTATCTACTTATTTAATTTTTTTCGTCGAATGACATAGCTCCCATTTATTACTTTGTTTAAAAGCAAAAGCATGCCAAAGCTGGAGATAAAATACAAAAACACAGTCTTTCTCTCAACACCATCTTGTTTATTTCACTCACAGCATTTCTTTAAAAAAGATGATGCATGTAGGTGTACTAAAATACCAAAATTCGCTCTCTCTGTCAATGCCAAACTTTTCAATCTTTCAATTCCACTCTGTTATTTTTTCTGGAAAGATGGTCAGTCTCTACTTAATGTTCAGATCATATAAAGTAACCAAAATGATCCCATCCCTCTCTCAGCACAATTTCTTCAGTATTTATCTCAAAAGATAAAAAGAAGAGTGTCCATCAAAAACACCATTCAAAAAGAAGTTAATCTAGAGCTAAGCATTTTTCTCCACAAGATTATAGTTATTTTCTGTATAACAGGCATATATACAACACTGTGACACAAAATGAGTTTGTTTGAAAGTCTCTCTTGGAATGCTGTCTTTTCATCGTTAAATTCAAACTTTTGTTCCTCCATCAGCAGTTCTTGCCAAACGTAGTCAATCTAATACAAGGGTTAAATGAAATACTCAATACAAAGTACCCTCTGCAAATTTTGTTCAGGTTTCCATGTTCCATGCAACCCTTCTTTCTTTTCAAATCAATTTTATGTTTCTCTATCAACTTCTTTATCCTAAATTTCTATCTACTTGATAAGCAGGTCATGTCCAAAACGGGATTCTCACCAGACCAATGGTCACATGACATAACTCTCTAACTCCTTATGTTGATATTTGGTAGACGTTCATTTTTTTATCTTAATTGTTATTGTCTGTCAGTGTTCTGATTCTTTTGTTTTTTATGCATGAAATATATCGGTCAATTTTTCGAGGTTTGATTATAAGAATGATGGAGGTACAGATTGAAGATTTAGAGTCTCAGATACATGTAGTCTTGGTTACCAAGACTCTCTGACTCAGCCACCCCAGCAGAGAGTCTGTGTAATTACAACGTCGGTGATTGAAACAAGATGGCTGCACAGAGAAGCAGACTGACAACATAACCTCAGTCGGTAGTAAAGTTACACAGTAGCAACTTTCATCCAATCTTCAGCTGTTTACAGATCTCAATAGCAGCCATGTTTCCCCCATACACAAATGGACTCGTCCCCAGACTTTCACTCAACCACGAAGTGCGCCATCAGTGGTGAGGCAAGGTAACCAAGTAAAGTCTACAGTATCTTCCATACTTATTGTACTGCAAGGTTACATGGTATTGCTTCCAGGACATATGAAAGTAATATGTGTCTTGGCCTTGGATGTAAAAGTCTTCAACCTTTGCTGTTACTTTGGTCAAGAAAACTCAAACCTCAATCTCTGTTGAAATGAGGAAAAAAAGTCAGGGTTCATAATGCAATTTTTTTTTACATTTACATATACTACTATGGAAAGCAAGCTATCGGCAAATTAAGATAGACACAAACTTGAAATGTTGTTGCATGTAGTGTCTGACACAAGTGGGTGATAGCAGTAAATTGTTATGTGGACATAATCATCCTATAATCAAAATAGCATATTAACACTAAATGAAGTACAATGTGTTATCACTTTGGAAAACTTGCTGTCAGAGATGTCACCCTTCTGTGAGTGTAATTACATCAGTGTCCATTGATAGCTTATATCATAGTCCCTGGACTGAATACCAGGGTCTTGGCTTTTATCAATTTGTAACTACTATAGTAACTGTTGTAGTATGTGTTTATCATAGTTTGCCGATAGCATGATTTCCATAGTAGTCATTGCAAATGAAAGTCAACCATAAATGAATATTACACACATGGTAAGATAGAATAGCCATAGTAAAAAAAAAAAAAAACGTTTATGGAATTTAAATTTTTGAAAATTGCATCTTCGCTATTAACATGACAATGTGACAGGTGTGTGTCAAAGGTTAAAATCTCACTACTGATAAGCGAGCCTACATACATAGATGAGCTTACATCAATTACCATAAAATTACCATAAAATGTTATTAGTTATTTTCATTTCACTAAAGACATCACTTGCAAAACAACTGGGAGATTCTTGGATACTATGGACATTTACTTGGTATCGTCGAGTCTATGGAACCTACCATATTTTCAACATGTATTGTTATAATAAAGTTAGTGTATGTGGAGTACTTTCTATTGAACCATTCCTAATGTACTGGCAAAGTCCAGTTAAAGTGTCTCTGCATCTTTTGTTACCATGGATTTCAATTGTTTCTCAGCATCCAGTAACCTGGCAACCAGACCTAGACAACAATCGCCTCATAGGTCACATGATTCTGAAGAAAGTAAGTCGTGATGGTACACCACCCAGGGACTCCAGTGCAATATTGGGACTAAAGGTAGTCGGTGGAAAGATGACTGACATTGGGAAACTAGGAGCATTCATTACCAAAGTCAAAAAAGGCAGTATAGCAGATACTGTGGGACATCTCCGTGCAGGTTAGTACATTTATGCATACATCAAGTTTGTGAGTACCATACATGGAGTTTGGGAGTTACACTGTGGGACATCTTTGTGCCGCCTGTGAGTAGGCATACAATGTACATAATTACATGACATTATGGTGAGTTAGCCATGTACTGTACTGTGGGGTCATCTCTATGCAGGTGGGTACATGCATATGGAGTTAGTGAGTTAGTGAGTTAGCTAAATAATACATTGTACTGTACTGCACTTGCACTGTACATGTATAGTTAGTTAGCCATGTAATACATTGCTCTGATACTGTATGACATTTACGATGCCTCAGTGGGTATGCACACATGGAGTTAGGGAGTAGACCATATAGTACAACATGTACTTTACATTGTACTGTAATGTGGGACATCTACACTGCATGAAAGGGTGATGTTTCTGGTTCCGTATACATGACAGTCACACAATGGAATTGCCGAAAATTCACATTTCTGTTTTGTGACCATCATGTATACGAAACCAGAAATGCCAGGTTAGTAGTCTAGGGTATAAGAGTATGGGAATTGCTACCACAGTGGCCTTCTTTGTATAAGCTTTTGCAAAAGTGAAGAAAAAGAGACTGCGATTTACTGGTATTGTTGTTTACAATCCGATGAGTTCTTTATTAAATCTAAAAGAGTGATATAAAGCTTGTTGTTAGATTAATTTGTAATAGGTCATAAAGACAATATAAAAAAATACATCTGGTTACAATGATTTATAAATGATTTCATAAATTGTATGTTAGACAATAATTATATGATAGTTTATACAAGACTGAATATTCATGGACTCTGGGTGCATTAGTACCAAATGAAAATTTTTACTCAGAGTCAAAAATTTCTTGGAAGCAAATACCAAATGTTCATTGAAGTCTTGTCAGCATTTTCAGTGGTGTACTGTTATGATAGTTTTATGTAACATTTTAAGTGTTTCACAAAAGTGCAATATTTCTAAGTCTATAACAAAAGTGTCAGTCGTGATCAGCATTTAATATAATACTAAAAATGAGAAATTACATCCAGCTGGTCACAAAGTACATGTATGTACACACATTCTCCCAAACACCCAGCTGGTGGGATGATCATGATACTATTTTTAGGACCATGGTAAACACAACCCATGCATACCGAAGAATTGGTGTGTAGCATGTGGCGTTTACTTCCCTAACAATGAGAGTGTACACTTAGAGCTAACAGCTTGTATTAACATGATGTGAAGTCAATGTAATCATGTACCATATGTCACTGTAGTGTCAACTCAGGAGTCGCTATAACGACATAATTTATATAGATTACTAATGCAAATATCAGGAAATGCACTACCACCTGTACTGTAGCATCGTGTATGTTTTGCTGATGAAGGCCAATATTGTCAGATTACTACACATATTTCCTCCTCACATATTAACTAAGTTTGTAACTACTGGTCAAATTCTGGACATGAATATGGTTTTTATTTAAAATGGGCAATTTCCAGACAGTAAAAATTGAAACCAGACATAAACTGGACACCTTACAGATAACGAACGTGGTATGAAGGGTTGTCATGGAATTCTGATAAGAATTCTTAGGTAACTGGTCAATATGATGATTAGGGCAGGGGTCGATTGTAGAAATACCGCAGTTCAGATAGTCAGTGTATGTGTGTGTGTGTGTGTGTGTGTGTGTGTGTGTGTGTGTGTGTGTGTGTGTGTGTGTGTGTGTGTGTGTGTGTGTCTGGAGGGGGTTGTGTATGTGCGGGGGGGGTCGTGTATGTGAGGGGGTGTGTCTATGGGTATGTGGGAAGGTGAGGATGTTAATATTTATATCATTAGAATAATCTTTTTTATGGGGAAGGGTTTCTGTTTTTAAATTTACAATATAAAATTCATCATCAAAATCCTCAATTCTTTGAATTATGTTTTTCTGCCTGGTACTGTCTCCACATTTCTATTTTATGAAGTCTTGTTTTTTTTCCCCATTCTGTGTGAGATGTTTTTAAAAAAATGTAAAATCTTTTGTTTAAATTTTTTTTTTTTATAAATCTTTTGTTTGAAATATGTTTTATAACAATAGTGAGTAATTACATTTCTCTTTAACCTCTTAACACTTCATCCTTGTGCTGGTATCAGCTGGTGTAGATAAAACAATAGATGATGTGATAGATGAGATCTGGTGATGACTAAATAAATGTGTCATCTTTATGCCCCTAGTGATGAACTTTTCGGCTCCAGATCACTTACATTTGTGACATTCATTCAGGCTTTTCTGTGACTTGACTGGCCCTCTTAAATTTGATCTGACATACAAGAAGATGTGTTGACAGACTGAGGACTTTTCTCCATGACAATAACTTCTTTGATTTGACATCATTATAATAAACCAAAATTTCAACCCAGTAGTGAGATGCCCGGCTATGGAAAGGGGAATCATTTCAAAAACTACCCGATAGACCCATCATTTTTAGGCACCAGTGTGTGTATCAGATAAAAAATGGTATCATCATTAGAATTGCTCATTTTCAGTGTGCGAAGAAATTGTAACAGGTGTACTTGGAAAGTTTTCTTTTAATAAAAGGCCCATGGTAGATTAAGATTAAGGTGAGATTAGAACTTTAGTAACAAAAATCAGTTGTCTGGATTACGATTGAAATGCAGTTGTCTGGATTATGATTTAAATGAGATTAGGATTTCAGTAAGAAAAGTAGTTGTCTGGATTAAAATTAAGGTGAGATTAAGATTTCAGTAAGAAAAGTAGTTGTCTTGCAAAACTTTAGAAGAATTAGGTTCAGAACAAAAGAATCTAATTGTCATTACTCCACTGATAAGATAACATAAATATGAGAACCGAGGGTTGAATCATGGGCCTTTCACAATTTGATGCAAATTTTGAATGACTTGTCAAAATTACTGATACATCAACAGTTCGTATTTACTGTATGGATAGTTATATTTGCATAAACAATGACTGAAGCGGAATGGAAACAGGTAAACATTTAACATCTGTGACACAAACCATCATAAAATATCAATTACCAAGGTAATTTAGAGAACATTCTCAATTTTTTTTACGTTTTACATCAAGTTTAATAGCTAGTCAGCCAGTCTTTGGATAACAACAGGGTAACTCAACGTTTTTCCGGACAAATGTATTCTCACAAGGCTTTCGATTGTTGGAAATTTCTGAGGATAAGATCCCAGTGATTGTAACTTTTTGGATACATTTGTTGTAAGACTCTGGATTTATTGGGAATACTGTAAAGTTTAGGGTGTAGTGGACGATGTTGCTAACTGTGGAGTTATACCCAAGGTGTAGGATGACCCGAAAGGGGTTTGGAGCATTGCCGCTTTGGCACCATGACTCGGCCACTTTTTGGAGTTGGAGGAATACTTGTTTTACAGGTGAACTGGCAACTTTTTCAAGTTGATAAGTTTACTTTTTAGGTAGATGAAAATTGTATGTAACTTAGACTTATTTTTGTGTATGGGATGGTGTATCTATTAAAGTCACATGTGTCAGTTAATGTGACAAATGCGATGAGTTAAAGCTAAACTCTACAGCTATTCATAGTATTATTTTCTTTCATTCAGCCAAAAAAAAAAAATATTAGTCCAAAGATGAGAAGAGATGAAGCCCTTCATTCAAAAAGCATTTTTCCAGCTTAATGAAGAATGATATTGGAGAATAATACATAGTTACACATGCATAATTTATGAAAATTAGGGAAAAATGACAATTTTTGAATGTTTCAACACATATTTTGAGCACCATCAAACCAACCATGTAGACATGTCTGTTTTGATATAGAATGACCAGGGTGTAAATTCCATATTTTTTGTTCGAATATGTTGGCTTGCATGTATTGTAATGCCAAATGTATTGTGTTCTGTACTCAGTACTTAGTTTGCATGAGCCCAAGTACTGGTAGTCACCATTTCATTTGGAGGGCACACCTTTTCATGTGCAGCAGTGCAGGTCTGGAACAGTTTGCCTCAGGAAATACGTCAATGCCCACAGCTTGTTCTTTTAGGAAGAACTTGTAAATATATCATTTCACTTTCAGCAGAGCTTTCAACATATAACTGCAGAGTACTTCTGCACTTTACTAAGTATTGGATAATGGCGATTTATAAGTGACTTGATTGATTGATTAATTGATTGATTGATTGATTGATTGATTGATTGATTGATATTTTTGTGTGTATCTTTGCCCTACAGGAGATGAGGTGCTAAATTGGAATGGAAGAAACCTACAGGGGGCCACTTTTGATGAGGTCTATGATATTGTACTAGATTCCAAATCAGAACCATTAGTGGAATTAACAGTAGCAAGACAAATGGGGTAAGATTTTAGACTTTCTTTGTTTTGTGTGTGAAAATTTGACAAGTGGCTTCATTGGTGTTTAGATCAGCCAATCTGAACTTTCACTGTTGTTTACACAGAGAAAGTAAATCACAAGTATTTTGAAGAAAAAAATGCGGAAAAATGAAGGAAACTGCTGTAAAGATAATAAGGGATACAGCAAAATGGACATATAATGAGAATCAATATTGGGAATTATATCAGAAAACCAATTGTAGTAACACTATTATATGAAGATGGTTAGGGTTAAAAGGATTTGGGGGAGATAATTCAAAGTACATTTTTAACTCAACTTAAACTAAAAGTGCAATCTGTTAGAATCTTTAAAAGTCCTGAAATAATTCAATTTACAATTTATATTTGAATCTATTTGAATATGTCTTGTGACCAGCAGTAAAATAATGATATTACCGTATTGTCTATCAATTCAAGTAACTTAGTCCATCATGAGATAACAATCAATCACAGGTAGTTGATGAAGTATACCACAAAATGCTCTTATCATCTAAAAAAAAATCTTGGAAATTTAGTGGGAAAAAAATGTGGAAATAAAATAAATGGCTTGATGCAGATTGTATTGTATGCATCAAAAAGGACATTGACCTTTCAGGGAGGTCAAATATTATGGGATGTAAGTAGATCATAGGCTTGATACCAAATGACGAGATAACATTGATAAATACAAGTAACAGCTGACAGCTGATACAATATGATGTAAGTTTTATCCTTCTAAAGCATTTGACATGTGCTGAGTCATTCATGTCAAATGATAAAGTTTGCAGAAATAAAAGACAATCAATTTCACTGCTTGTTTCAGATATGACTTGTGACGTTAAATGATTGTTATACCTGATGTCACGATGTCAGGAAACTGAAGTCATTAATTTGTATATAAATGATGTCACAGCTGGTGTCCTGGTTACATTAATGACAGTTAGTTCACCACCAAATATGCTACCATTTTGCTTTGGGTTGCTACCTTTAAGGTTCAGCGTCTGTTTTCATTTTTCCTTTGCTGGTTAATGATAATTACGATAATAATGCTTTTCCACACACAAAGCACTTTACAGTTTAATATCAATAATTATTTCTTTCTCTTATAACTGTACTGACCATAGTCTAAGCTAGCACTGCTTACTAACACACTGCCGTATATCTTGCTGCATTTAATCTACAGTGACATTGGACCAGAAAAAGACCCGAGAGATATTATAGCCAAGAGAGCAAGTCTCAGTAAGTCTTGTTAGTATCCCTGCAGTTACTAATATTCCCTCTGTGTTCTAACTTCAATCTGTGTCTTTTTGTATTATGCACTTTTCACTTAATTATACTGATGAGGTCAAAAAATAATGTAAGTCTGTGGTTCCGATATTCTTTCTATCTGCCATTTAAAACTATGGCACTAGGTGGGCAGTTTGATAGGAATGAAAGTGGATAGATATGGATTGTGTGTGTGTGTGTGTGGGGAGGGGGGGTTACAGGGTAGGGTTGTGTGTACAAGCACGTGTTCGTGTATTAACATGTGTGCCATGATGTTTGTATAACCATCATGTCAGTGTGTCTACGTATGTGTGTGTGCATGTTTTTTGTGTATGCTTGACTGTGTCTATATGTGACGGTGTACAGGTGGAAGTGGTGTGTGCATGTGCATACTTATGTGTACAGTACACATGTAGTCTACAAGTGACCTGACAAATTATGAGTCAAATTTCGTTACTGTGAGAAATATCAACAAGGTACTATTTATAGAATTTTCGACCAAAATAAATGTAACGTCTCCTAGTGTGATCTGTTGATGAGTCATATGATGTCATGGGTTGACAAGAACATAGTGTCTTATCGGAACCTCACAACATTTTTATTTGGCCTCATTATGCACATTATGTTTCTCTGTTACACATGGTATAACTATATGACCACAACATCTTAGTTGTGAAATGACGACAAAAGGAAAAATAAAATAAAAATGCTTTATTTCTCATTTTGCTCATGAATTCCATGCAGAACAGAGAAACGTACTAAATAATGTATGTTGTTGTGATAGTACAAGTTTTGTTTGAACTCTAGTAGCTATCTCTGAATCGATAGCTGCCAGTAATGTTGTATTTGATGTACCAGTGTTGTGTGGGTATATACATGTGTTTGTTATTGTTTGGTATATATAACTATATACTGTAATTTAGTGTTAACGCACACATTTTCACTAAAGATTAATATTCGCTTGTTTTTTGTGTGGAGAAAAGCCATGATTATAAGTAGTAAATAAAGTGTTTTCTTGTACATAAAACACAAAATACCAGGCTTACTAGCTCACCGAAATTAATCTTTGGAACATAGTTGAAGATCATTAAATTGTGAAATTTTCTAGTGATGGAAATATCTAGCATTACAGTATATGTTTATGTGCATCTGTTTTTGGTGTTTGTATTTTGATGGCTATGTACATTTTAAAATTGTCAGTTTCATTGTGTACATGAGAATTACCTAAGATAACTTTGAGGTCAGATATGTGAAAATGATAATGATCAATACTGCCCTCTAGTGGTAGAAATTCTGTATACCCAGTATTTTTTCTCACACACAACATGAGTGAGGGATAACAATCCTGGAGAAACTTTAACCTTTGAACTTTAACCCTGAAAGTAGGAGAGTTTAATATCCTGAAAAGGCTATCAATGTTTCCTACAATTAGCAATAAAAGGAACATTGCTTCAGTTTCACAGCCTTGGTAACCAAGCTGTCCAGTGCTTCAGTGTGTAGTCATGGCGATGTGTTCAGGGCATGGATTTGTAGTTCTGGTGAAATGTCTAGTGATTAAGCTTGTTGTCATGGTAATATGTCTAGTGATTCAACTTGTAGTCATTGCAACATGTTCAGTGGAGCAGTTTCTTGTCTTGGTAATCTGTCCAGTGCTTCGTCGCTTTGTCACCATGGTACTGTACGATGTAGTTTGTGACCTTGGTCACATGTCCAGTGTATCACTTTGTCACCATGGTTCTGTGTAGTTTGTTACCATGGTACACTGTTACATGTACTTTGTCGCCTTGGTAATATGTCCAGTGCATCATTTTGTCGCCTTGGTAACATGTCAAAGTCTCATTTTCAGCATCCAGTGGCTATGACTCAGGTAAAATGAAAGAAGATGAAGAACCTTCTAAACCACGGCGGCCTTCAGTTACAATAACATCCCCAGGTAGCCCCACCCCTCCAGGAGTTAGACCTACAAGCCTTCATAAGATGGGACAGATACAGGTTAGTTTTTAGTCAGAAAGAGTTTTCATTGTGTTTTTCATACTTATTTGTGTTCAGAAATTAAGCCATACAGTTTCCCGTATACTGCAACAAGTGAAGTAAACTCAGTTAAAGACAGCTGCATAAATATTTCTGTATAAAGTAGTTTAAAACAGTAACAGATCATTCTTATTGGAAATAATAATTATATAAATTTTTGTCTGTTATTGTACATACAATGTTGTTCCAATGTTCTCCGAAAGACGGCATAGTCTGGTTATCAGAAAGACAAAAGATTTCCTAGTTTGACCACTTGGAGTGCTGTTCAGAAACAGATTTTATATAGAAAGTGAAGACAATGCTAGTTGAGTAGTATAGTCCCCTTTGAAAAAATCAGAAATTCCCAGTGTTTCACTGATACTTACATTTAGATATCTACCCAAAGGTCATCACAAGAGGGCACTGTTTACTGATCCAGTCTATTTAACTATATCTATTGTTACCTTTCAGATCAAAATGTGGTATGATAATACATCACAGCGACTAGTTGTAACAATTCTGAGTGCTGAACATCTTCCACATAAAGAGATGGCAGAGAAAAGAAACCCATATGTCAAGTTGTATATCCTCCCTGATAGAAGGTAAGTCCATCATAACCCCCCCCCCCCTTATATCAAGTTGTATTTCTCCCCAATAGATGAGTCCATCATTACCAACCCCCCCCCCCCCCATAAAAAAATCGTCCTACAGCTTGAGAATGAAATAGGAAAAGAAGAGCATAGTCTCAAAATTCACAGCTCCCAGCAACCAATAAAAGGACTTAAGAAATATGTCATTCCAGTTATCTGAAAGACAAAAGATTTTATAGTTTGGCCTCTAGGAGTGCTGTTTAGGAGCTCTGCCATTGACTTTGTGTTTGTTGAATTTATGTCATTCACAAAATTCATCAAATGTAATAAAGACAAATTGATTGGTAATTTCCCATCAAAAAGTGTTATTATTAAATGTATAGATAAATTTTGTTTCATGCATAGTCAAAAATTGTTGAGAATAATCTCAAAATTTTTGCTGACCTCTTATCAGAATCAGATTCAAATATTTCACGAACTTGATTTTTCAAATACAGTGTTCCCAAATACTTCAATGTGACATCAGCCCTTTGAAGTATGTCACCCCTTGCAATATTGATACGATGTCAGCAAACATTTCTGGCTATCCTGAATAATTTTCTGACTCTTTGAGTAGCCATATTTTATGTTCACCATGCAGTCTGTTAGTTGTCTCAAATATAATGGGGATTTATGAAGAAATGATACAAAAATCAACATGGAATATTTTACCCCTTAACTTGTTCAGAGAGAACACCGAAATAGATTTTCCGTTCATGGCCTGATACTAATACAGTGTATGCATGTGGATTGAGTAGAGTTCACTGACCTTCAGAATTATACTACCTTCAGGATATTTACTAATAAATTGTGAATCTGAGTGTCAGTTGGACTCAAAACTTTCACATGATTGGCCACAAATGCCAAATTATTATCAGTATATTTTAGTATAATATGATGGTATAACAGAATTAGGTCACTGCCTTCATGGCATGTGAAACATTACAATATATACCTGATATGATTAATTGCTGATTAAAAGATACTATCTGCCATTTTCTATCACATCCTCATCATTCAGTCAAAATGAGATAAATTCCAAGAGAGGCTGTAATCACCTTGAAAAATAATGGTAGAGTCCATGGAAATTTGCATATCAAAATATTCTATTAACATGTAGATTTCCTGATTGTTTGCATCAGGTGGAACGAACTATTCTATTATGGGCGGGGGGAGTGCATGTATGTCATTAAGGGATTCTGTAGAAAGCCATTAGATTGTAAGAGACCTTTCTCATCAGGAGTTCTCGTTATCCAAGAGAAAGCCAAATGAATGGCTGCCTAATGCACCTATAAAGGTATGCAAGGCATTTCTAAGTACTGATGTTAACACTGTATGGATGATAGTAGATTTGTAGCGTAACTTTCGTGTTTTTTCCTCCACAGCGAGAAGACGAAGAGAAGAACGAAGACTGTTGCTAAGAGTAACAATCCTAAGTGGAATCAGACTTTCATTTATGATTTGAAGAGGGAGAATTTTAACGGAACAACATTGGAAGTTACAATATGGGATTTCGATAGATTTGGTGTAAACGAGTTCCTAGGAGAGGTAAGTTTGTGTTCATTTGATGTCTTGTGCATCTAAGGAGCCTTCATAGTTTGAATATGCATTGTAAAATTATGTAGTCATGTGCCTGTCTGTGTTTGTCTATCTGTCTGTGTCTGTGTCTATGTCTGTGTCTGTGTCTGTGTCTGTGTCTGTGTCTGTGTCATGTGGGGCAACTCTGAAATCTGTGTCTGTGTCTGTCTGTGTCATGTGGGGCAACTCTGAAAGTGTGTCTGTCTCTGTCTGTGGCTGTGGCTGTGTCTGTGTCTGTGTCTGTGTCATGTGGGGCAACTCTGTGAAATAACATGAGGAGGCTGAGCTGAGACCACCAAACCCAAACTTATTATCCACACACCCCAGAAAAGGAGACCCTTTCTGGTATCAACTGTATCGCACAAAATATATACTATACTGGTCTACAATACATGGAGATGACAGTTCGCATGATGAAATAACTAAAAACTGATCAAAAGAATTTTTTTTGAGAAATGACATCTTACTTTCGAATTATTTTCAAAATTGTTGAAATATTCTGAGCTGAAATTGAAGCAAATTGACTTGTCTAGTTGGGCAGAGTTTTCCAAAATCTTCGGGCCCAGAAATATATCCTCTTTCTCATTCCTTACGATGATAAAAAAAATAACCCTTTTTCAGCAAACCTTCCCCATATGGTCATCTGGGGGAGTTGCACCCTCCCGGGTCTGTATCTGGCTGCCTGTCTGTATGTCTGTCTCTGTCTGTTGCTCTGTCTCTTTGCCTCTGTCAGTCAGTCAGTCTGTCTGTCAAGTCTATCTTTCTATCTGCGTTTACTTTGTTTTGGGGCGTTAATACACCCATCCTAGTCATTTGCTCAACATATATGGTAATCTTGTGTATAGATGGTGGTGAATTGGCACATTCATGTGAAGGCTTCCATTAACGTGAAGAAAAGTTTTAATTGATTATTTTTGTTCTTCTCTGTGTCTGTTTGCCAGTGTGTTTAACCCGACTCAAGTTATAGCATTTCATTTTCTGGGCTTAGAGGTAAGAATTTAAGAAAGCCCCTTTTATAAGATCTGGAGTCATGATTATCAAATCAGTGGTTGGAGTGATTGTCTTGGAAACTGTGAATTGCTGGTTTTCGACTTGCTGTTTTTGTCTGTTTCTGAATGACTCAAGTCCTTGGACAAGATTTGAACCACAGTTGTGCCCTAGGGAACCCAACTGTATATAACTGATTGGGGACCTAGTAGGTTGCTATGTGAAATCTTTACACTATGTGCTTTCAGACTTGGAAGCTACAATGGAAGGTATAAAGATAGTTATAAATATAACTGTGTCATATTAAAATATGACAAATGGTTGATAGAGGGCGCTAGACATATATATAGCCTTGAATGGACAGACTTTAGAACATATCGATGCGCTATTCTTGATAGGATTATGGTCCCCCTGGTACCACATTCCCATTTTACTGTATCTCATAAAAGATGTCTTGTTTGTGACTAAACAAGTAGCAAACTAATTTTGATGGTAAATCTTGAACGATTTAGCCATTTTTTTCCTAACCCAAATTTTTTTCTTCTAAAAACTCAAGCTTTGTATAACAAAACAAGAGGGTTTCTAGCTGTTCCTTAAAAAATAAATTTTTAATATTTTTTTCTTATCAATTTAAAAATATGTCTAAATTTATATATGTTTTAGTTATTTTCAAAATCAAAGATTTTAGAATTTGAGAGATACAATACATAGCTGGGGCTAAGGTCTAGAATTAAAATTTAGTTACGAAAAAGAGTTTAGAAATTTAGAAAAAATTTGTCCAAAAAACAAATGAACGATCTGATGTAAGCCTTAACTCCAATGATAAGATACGACTAATGTGAAAACCTGGGATTGAAACCCAGGCCTTTAATACAGTAACTAAATTTGTGTGAATGCACACCTGTGGTTGTGCCTGTCAACATAGATTTTGTGAGTTATAGGATTTGTATATTGCAAATTGATCACCATTGATTTGTAGACTACTGTGTACCCTGTGGATATTTTTATCCCTGTTAATCTATTTTAAGGATATCATTTCTTGACAACCAAATTATTGGCATTTTTTTGGCTAAATTTAGCCAAATGCTGCTATTTTTTTCCAGCTCCATTGATTATCTGTATTTGACTGCTTCAGGTTTGATTGATGGAACATAGCATAATATCAATAAAAGACAGCCGCAGAGCTCAGACATACTGACATTTTCATTTCCCATTACTTGTTGCCATAGCGATGTAGTTTTAAAGATCGTATCTGATTTGTGATCGATTGAGTGATTGTGCATTTGCCCGTTCTAGTTTATTGTTGAGTCATTCCTATGAAGATATTATGAAGGAAACATCCTTTTCTTTGAGAAAGTATGTTATATTACAGTTCATGGTTTGATATCTCTTTCATAAAATCCAATCTAGTTTGACCTGACTGTTTCCTGTATACTTTCTAATCATGCCAATTTGATGTACCATGATGCACAGCAATTTCCTGTGATGCACCAAAATTTGTAGTCTCAGTTACCCAGACTCTCATTGCCGGGGCTCACCTACGAGACCACCCAGACAAGTGTTTGGGAAATGTAATGGTGTGGTGCATTTCTTTGTCATGGAGAATCGGCATACTTGACCTGTTCTTTGTAAGTAAGATATATCAGTCACTTGAGACATGCAAACCTGTCATGAAGGAACCTGGATTGTTCGTCCGGCAGGGACTTATGGATTGGGTTCCGTCTGTCTGTGCGAACCTGGATTGTTCAGTGTGCAATGCTCGATGAGAAATATTCCCCAGAATGTACTGGTCTGGAGAGCAATCCAGTGTGGATGGCTTGGGTTTATGTTTCCCTAGACTCTCATCTGGATAGTCTTGTAGTAGAGCCCCAAGCAGTGGAGTCTGGGTAACTGAGACTACAAAATTTTGAGTTTCCTATCTCTTCCTATATGGTGGCAGTGTTCGCTCTATTAAAGCTGGTTTGACATACTACTGATGTAACAGTAGTTGTCATAAGTTATCTAAATTTGGTGTTGTATCACGTAATATGTAATGACTTGCAAGAAAAACTGATCATTTTGACCTACATCAAAAAAAATTTCTATAAAGAATGTTTTAAACATTTGCACGCTATGAAAAGCCTTTAAGTTAATGATTGCTGGTCATCAGATACATGGTGCACATGTCCTGATAAAATGCTATCAACATGATATATCATGTCGTCATGTTGTTATTACTTTATGGTGTAATTTGTAAATTTTAACCTAACCTTGCTGCTAGACCATTTGGCTTTCTTTTAATCACGTTGCACTGAAAGTGCACATCAAGGGCATTTACTCTGTGCACCAGAGTGCTTGTCATCTATGGCCACTTTTGTTTGGCTACCTTCTGAGTGCAGATCGATCCTGGTCAAAATTACTACAACACTAGCTCTTATATCATTCAAAGTAGTAACCACCCTGTGGAATTTGACTTGTTTGCGTAGTGCCAGAGTTCACTGTGGAAAAACTCTTTTTGTAAATCATGTAAAACTGTGCTTGGCTGCAAAGTCCTTAGTTAGAGGTGTGCATGTGTAAATTGGATGGCTACCGCACCGAAAGTTGATGTTCGTTTGCAAGTTGAAGCATGAGCTGATTAACATACAACATTGTATTTCTCTACCAGGCTGAATTTTATTCTCTTGTTTCTCTCATCGAATGTAAAATGAAACTCCTAGCCTGAAACACTGATTAAATAATTCAACATAAAATTTATCTAAAAACAAGTTGAATCTCAAAAATTACAGAAAGTAATTCCTTTCATATCTCTATCTCACCTCTTGGCGTAATAAAATCACTCAGTGTTTTTTCTAAAATCGATTAGATCGCAATTGTATTTCTCAAGGCTTTTTACCCAGGGTTCACTTCTAGAATTGATATTAAGTTATGCAAATTTGAACAACAAATTTGAAATCTCAGCTGAAAATCTAATACAAAAGAATCACAATAAAATGATATGCCTGAAGGAGGTCTCCTTTAGGAGCAACCACCTAACCACATCTTTGAAGATCTTGAAATGCATAACAAAACAAAAAACATGTTGGCTAAACCTTGACAGTCCTGTAGTATGAAACGAGATAAACATATATGTTGTCCAAACATTGGACTGGTGTAAACCTGACAAAGGATTGTCATAAATGTTGTCTTTTCTCACATAAGACCACAACTGAAATCTTTGAAAGGTGTTGCAGTTCGAAACAAGATAAAAGATTATGTTGGCCAAACTTTAAAGTCCCGTAGTGAGAAACAAGATAAAAGATTATGTTGGCCAAACTTTAAAAGTCACGTAGTGAGAAACAAGATAAAAAATTTGTGTGGCCAACATTGGACTAGTGTAAACTTGAGAAGGAATTGTTATAGACCTTTTTGTTTGATCAACCACATGACTACCACATGACTAATGTATGACTACCGCATGACTACTGCATGACTACTACCTGACGATTTTCAAGGCTAGTCTGTAAGAAACAAGAAAAAACAAACACATTAGCCAAACCTTAAAAACCTTGCAATGAAAACAAAATAAAAAAATTTGTCAGGTAAAAATTCATCTTCAATACGTAAAGGTGATGAATGTCAAGGTTTTCTTTATAAATCATTTATTGTAATTGAATCCCAGATACGTTGTTGAGCTTCTTCTCATTAATATTGCAGTTTAGTGATATGCCATTGAAATCTTGTTGCGTTTCCTTAAAGGCATATATCGGGTAGTTTGCCACAAATCAGATTTCTCTGAAAACTAGACATTTTTCGGCCGATTTTCTAACCATGAATTATTAACCATGTGTTGCAATTTTAATAAGAAAGTGAGAAATGCAGAAGAAAGTGATATAAAAAATATGATGCCCTCTCAATATTTTTTATTATCAATTCCTGCAAAAATATGAGACTCATTGTAAAAACAACCATTATGTAAACATTAAATCTCTCCCAAATATCTGTTCTTGTACTATGTACTATGTACAACACAAGGCTCATTAATATTTCAGTAACACTTATCAGTGATTTTCTAGTTTGTGAAGTTTTGAGTGCCCCAGATTTGGCAAAGTGAAGACGAAGATTTCATCATCCTATCACAACAGCGAATACATGAGGTGCAGTGAATAAAATGGGTGTGAAATATCTTTATGTGTTCTTAAGAAAGCACTGCAGTAGTGGGTAGGCATGTTTTGATTATTGGTAGATGCTAATGAAAATAGTACAGCTAGAACAACACAGAAAAGAGTGGTAACTTTATATCTGCTGTGTTTATGGTTCCATACCATCTTTACATTAATTTACAGAAATTGAAATATTGTTAAAATCTCCTCAACTTTTTAGGGTCAGAGAAAAAGGATTGTCGTGTACGTAACCATCATTTGTATCAGTTTTATTAAACAAAATTAACAAAACTCAATTATCATTCTCTAACATAGGTACATGCCAAGAATCTAAACTAACTATCATGCACTATCAGATTTTCCCATTAGCAAGTCTCATGTATTGGCCAATACTGTATGATATATTATCAGGTATTATCAATATCACATTCAGCTAATAAGTCTTATGTATATGTATTAGCATAGAATCTGCTATATTATCAGATGCTCGTATTAGCAAGCCAATCTCATTAAACCTAGAATATAATGCTATATTATCAGATATTTTCAATATCAAATTCAACTAGTAACAATCAAGTCTTCACATTAGCATAGAATCTGCTGTATTATCAGGCATTATCAAATTCTATAATCAAGTCAGTCTAATTAGCCTAGAATATATGCTATATGATGAGATATTATGCCATGCATGAGCCAAGTTGAACAAAAAATATGGAATATATACTCTGGTCATTCTTCATAATGACAGTGCATGTCTAGCAACTCGTGGTAACAAAGGCCCCTTATAAGTCACTCATACTTACCTTGGCTGAACGAAGAAAAATATTGAGAATAACATCCAATTGTCAGTCGTAGAAAAATAGTCACAGCTTCTCACATATACTTACTTCTTTTAACTATTAAAGATTGATAATGTCTTATACATCATATATTCATTTTATATCAGCACTGAACATAATCATTTTTGTCTCAAAAATATCAGAAAAATAGAAACAAACGGGCATATTAATAACAATAATTGATTACTTAAAAGTTGGATAATATGTGATCCTATAGAAAATCAATCCATATATTAACCTTTGAACTTTCCTTATATCTGAGAAGATCAACAAACATCTGTAAACCTATTGGCGATATTGTCATTATTCGATCGTTCCAATTTTAAACCGCTCATCATTTACGATAAATGCATCAGTGACTGATCTACCAGGCCACCTACAGATAAAATCTATCTCCAGAGACATAAAAAACCCCACAGTACCTGGAAATTGTGCATTTCCACTTAACCCACTCATTTCTACTGATTATGATAGAAGAGGTTGTATAAAACTCAGATCACCAAATTGTTATTGACAATATGTGCATGTACATCAACCAGGTTATATTCGGTGTCTCTTGTTTGTTGTGCTTTTCCATTAAGACATACGATCGTTTCTTTGGGATTTAACATTATAGCACTTTAGGCTACATACAACAAGTGAAATCTAGTGGAACTGTAGATGTATTTAGGCAAAGTGTGTGCTCAGAGTTGGTTTATAGCTTGACTTGATATACGAACTGTGATATTGACTACCCAAGGACCAAGATGTCTATCTCTGTTGTCAAGAACGTATTCATAATTCCCAAACTGGTAGGTGTTGTAACAGTTGTATTTTGTTCATGACTTCAAATTTAATATGGAAATTGTCATTTTCAAATTTCATCTCTGATTATGTCCAATTGGTGAATTGTTGAAGCTGATTATTGGGGAGTATATATCTAGGGTTGAGTATTGTAATGTTTGTTCATTTTGTTAAATAACAGTGGTTTCCTTTGTAATACCCTGGTGACTAAACTGATACATGTAATTGTGAACTTTGTGTTTGAGTTGATGTATGTTGGGGTTTGTTCATTTTGTTGATTTACAATGATTTCCTTTTGTAATACCCTGGTGAATAATTGGGAAATTTCTATCTGGTGTCTGTGATAGTTTAATATGCAAATGAAATACTGGAAGTACCTTTTACATTTGTATAAATAAACATGCAGTAAAAAGGATGTCCAAAATGCGGTATAAACCCAGCTTGTGCTATTTTAAATTTCCAATTGTCATATCTCCCTCTATTTGTACACCACTCATTGTAATATAATACTCCACTGGCCTGATATGTTCCTTGTGTATGTAAATATATGTTTTCATTGTTTCATATTATTTTGAAGTACTGGAATTCTGACAATCAATACACAGTTTCAGAGTTATACTGCAGTCAGTACTATATGCATACAGCTTCAGAGTTATACTGCAGTATTATATGCATGCAGTTTCAGAGTTATACTGCAGTGTGATATGCATGCAGTTTCAGAGTTATACTGCAGTATTATATGCATGCAGTTTCAGAGTTATACTGCAGTGTGATATGCATGCAGTTTCAGAGTTATACTGCAGTATTATATGCATGCAGTTTCAGAGTTATACTGCAGTGTGATATGTATGCAGTATCAGAGTTATACTGCAGTTATGCATGCAGTTTCAGAGTTATACTGCAGTGTGATATGCATGCAGTATCAGAGTTATACTGCAGTATTATATGCATGCAGTTTCAGAGTTATACTGCAGTGTGATATGCATGCAGTTTCAGAGTTATTCTGCAGTATTATATGCATGCAGTTTCAGAGTTATACTGCAGTGTGATATGTATGCAGTATCAGAGTTATACTGCAGTTATGCATGCAGTTTCAGAGTTATACTGGAGTGTGATATGCATGCAGTTTCAGAGTTATACTGCAGTGTGATATGCATGCAGTTTCAGAGTTATACTGCAGTGTGATATGCATGCAGTATCAGAGTTATACTGCAGTATTATATGCATGCAGTTTCAGAGTTATACTGGAGTGTGATATACATGCATGCGCAGTTTCAGAGTTATACTGCAGTGTGATATGCATGTAGTTAAGCACTATACATGTACTGCAATATTACACACAACAAAGTTTAGATGCAGACAGGTTATTTGCTGAGTAGTAACTTGTTACAATTGTTTATAGATACAGTTTTTAAAATGATGAAGCCATCATGGTGTCCATGGAAAGTGTTGGTTTATTCATAACTAAGGATGTTACTAGGACAAAGTACAAAATCTTACATATATACACAGGGAGTAAATAATTAACAAATAAAGGAATAATATATACACTTGATTGGCTTGTAAAATTGAGCAAAGATACATATCTTTAACTTCAACTTTCCATTGATGCATATCGCTATTCTGTTTTCTAAGACTTGACATTTAATGTAGCGTGTATTGATTTATTTGCATGTATGCACTAATCAATTCAATAAGAACCAATACATCATTTCTTATGGTGCATATAGTCTGCAATATTGACAGTCCCTGGATTGCTATTGTTTTATGGAATATACTATTATTACACATAGGGAGGAGCAGGTCTTTGAAAGAGTTGGCCATGTCTACATGTATGTAGCACATTATTTAGATGTAAATATACATGGGGATAATATGGTTTCATAATCACCATCACACAGACACACAGACACACACACACACACACACACACACACACACACACACACACACGCACACACAAAGAAAGCCATTAGAGTAAATTATTTTTTCCTGTGAATTTGAATATAGATGCAAAGATAAATGAAAATGAACACAGTCTACCTTACAACAGTGTGATAATGCTCAGTAGTGGTTTGCACTCACAGCAGTTATTTCCACTGCTAATAGTCTTGAAATAATGCAACATAAAAAGATATGGAGTTTGGAAAAAAAATGGTTGTGTCATTACTGAGTGTGTGATAAGTGTGTCATTTCACTGCAAACCAAATAACATGTCATCATAGATGGTTTAGATGAGATGTATTCACTGTAAATCACATCTACTCTGCATGTGATACATTTGAGTTTTTGTGTGTGTGTGTGTGTGTGAGTACATTAAGTACTGTCTATGTCTTTGTGAAAATGAAAATATGACAAGACCACAGTCTGAAAAAAATCAATTGTATGTCTATTTTTAAATAAAAAACTGTCAAACACAGATGTTTTATGAATTTTATAATATCTATAAATATCTACTGCTGTAGATTGCACCATGTGTTAAAATATTGATGAATAGCAAATTTTTGTTAAAGATAAATAAACTGCTGAAGAAGCATGAATGGCTTTTCCCTGTAGTTGTTCCGACTGTCAGTTCAATTTTTTCTTAAACTTTTTTCTGTTTGTTATTAAAAGGAGTGTTTTTTTCCTGGGGTCTACTCCCCTTATTTGAGTATATGTATATGTACTGCCCTTTGGTGTGTGTTCTCTATCTAGCCCTTTGGTCTAAAATGGGGTCTGTTTTTTTTCGAGCTGAAGAGTCTAAAACGGGGTAAACTTTGCATTACTTTTTATTTTGCTTGGTCTAAAATGTGGTCCATTGTCCTTTACCAAATCATAACTGGCATTAATTGTCCCAAAATGTTGCCTCCTTAGGAAAATGTATTTAGGTCTAAACTTTCATCTTTTAAAAAACCTGTAATGGTTTAAAATGGAGTATTGATTTTTGGACAAAGGGGGTCTAAAATGGGGCTTGGGGTTTCCGGCACCTGCCACACACCCCTACCAGAGCTGGCCACTGGTACTGCCCCCAGGGATTTTTTTCACTTGTAGTGAATAGAAAAGTGGCCAAGAGACTGTTACATGTAATTTCCGAAAATGTTTTGTTCAGCAGAGGAAAATATAAGTGATACTAGAGAAGCCTTCACTGTGCGGTGACAATATCATGTTCACAGACAGACAGACAGACAAAAGTATTAAGTACCCTTCCATTACGGAAGGTAAAAACGAGGAAATAGTGGCAATTCCAAATGTTTTCACTGCTTTAAACAAGAAACAATAGCATCGATGTGTAATGTCATGATGTAGAACAACCAGGGTATAAATAATTCCATATTTTCTGTTTGAACACATACAACTTGACTTGTGCATGTGTCATGTATATAAATAGCATTGTATGACAAATTTATGAAGGGTTCACTCTAGTGTGTTTAATAGAAAACAATAGAATCCAATGACATCTGTTGCCTGAATTGTAATGATTATAAAAATAACAGTTGCGTACCCGGTATGTCCAATCTAATCAAAGGAACCTATTGCTGACACCGCATCGTCCTGTAGACTAAGTATGGTTTACATGCCTTTTTATATTTTAGTTTCTGTGAGATGATCATTCATTTTGTTAAGTAATTCAAGTTTGTCTGTTACTTTTGTGCTGTATGCATATTTGTCATTCAGATATTACATTTGCAAGAGGGCTAAAATATACTTTGGATGGTAGTACCTTGATTATAGTAGTCATGACAGCCTTCTTTATAGCATCTGTGCAGCACAAACACCATCAGTAAAATATGTACAGACTCATTACAATGCTTCAGATATGATAAAAAATGTTCATTGTCTTGAATCAAATGATTTACATAATTATAATGTACATTCAAGCAGTTCAACATTTTTTTTGTATTATTGAGTTTTTGATCTGTGTTGGTTGATGATCCTCACCAGAATGACAAATTCCATTGTTACAGCTGATTATGACCACCGCCTTCACTTCTGTATATGCTTTGATGTATCCAAAATGTACAATGTAAAACTGACAATGTGTGCTCCTCATTGTTGTTGATTATTTACCCTCCCCTTCCCCCTCCCATATTGGTTCATCTTTTTTCTTACCAGAGTATTTATTACCAGAGGATATATATGCACTTTATGTTAGGAATTTTTTGAAACAACTTGTTTGTTTGCTCTTTTTTTTAGGTTTTGGTAGATTTAGATAGTGCTGCATTGGACGACGAACCTCACTGGTACATTCTTACAAGCAACCATGAAAAGACCATGCCAGTGCCTGGGGGTTCACCAAAGATAGTCAGACGCACCAAGAAGTCTCATAGGGAAGGAGACATTTCGAATTCACCAAGAGGACCAAGAGGTCGACTGAGTGATAGTGAGCCCTCCGATATTGATTACGATGATGGAATTGGAGTTGTTACAAGTAAGGTTCTTCAATTTTGTGAGATTTAATGTAGTGTTTCGGGAGTGACTGATATCATAAATGATTTGAGAAATGCAATTAAACCCTAATCCTAATGCTTCCTCTCCAATTGCACACACAGACACAAATGGAGACACGCACACACACACACACACACACACACACACACACACACACACAGAAGAGAGAGAGAGAGAGAGAGAGAGAGAGAGAGAGAGAGAGAGAGAGAGAGAGAGAGAGAGAGAGAGAGAGAGAGAGAGAGAGAGAGAGAGAGAGAGAGAGAGAGAGAGAGAGATCATAAAGTCACCATCAACTGACTGTTATGGTGTTTGTTTGGACATATTTGGTTGTCAATCAGTACCGTCAAACTTGACAGCTTACAACTTTGACCTACATAATATTTCAACCCTTACAATTTGTTAAAACATAAGCCTTGAAACAAACTCAAACTTCAAAGGTCACATACAGCTGTAAGGTCTCTGTTTTGAAGATTTCACAGAAACAGAAAAAGATATAACTTTACAAACAACATCCATTTTGGCACGATGATCTGCAGGAAGACCTAGTAAATCATGCCTGCAATGTACAGGATGATTGAAATAGCAAGTCTGTGTTTTCAATGTGTTGTGTTGCATTAACCATAATAGCATTTCTGTGACTTCACTGTGGGTGTTTTATCTGCTGTGAAATTCTGATGATACTTTGATCATCCGTTGAAAGAGAAATAGCAACAAAATTTACTTATTGTACACATGGAAAGCTTCTCTCAGCACAGACCAACAATCAAGATGTCACAACAAAACAGGTTCACTGTGTTTTACATGTCATGTCATGTTTGTAAGAAGGATGATAGTTGATACTCAGTTTGACCCTGCTGAACAACGCAGGTTTATCCCCGTGTACTCCAGTTTCCTCCTGCTTCTTCAACACTAGGGCGCTGCTCTTGTGGTGACCATTCAACAAATTTCCGAATTTATTTGGACGAATAAAGATTATCATTGTTGTTATTATTAATATTATTGCCTTTCAATCTATGTATCCGTTTGTGCTTATCATCAAAGTGATCGCCCTTCAACAACATCACAGTGCAACCCTGTTGTATAGTTAGCGGACATTAAATATGCATACAACATTTTACCAGATTCAAAAAAACTTAAATATTTGTATTATCAGCATAACATAATTATTCAGCCTTTTAAAAATCTTTGTGTAAATCTTGATTTACAACAGGATGTTATCACAAATTATGATGCATGTGAAATGCATGCATGTACTAGGGAAACGTATATTATGTAGTGGGCAAACACAATCTTTTTCTACATGTACATCATTTGCCTAGCGCCATCTTGTGGCCATTATTTTAATGTCTCAGACTTAAAGTGACAAAGATCATTTTGTCAAATTTTCTTAAGTTGAATAAAGAAAAATATGAGTGAATAATGGTGCTGTAAAGCCAAAATAATCATTTGATTGCGCCACGTAAACAGTCATGAAAAAAAGTTCTGACTAGTAACTTTCTTGTCAACAAGTGAAAATCTTCACACTTCATTATTTTTTCAAATCTATGGAGTTTTGTTCCTAATTGAAATTAGAAACCCACATGTTGTATTAATGATTTAATCTTGTGTTCATATGCATTCAAATAATCCATATACATGTATTATAATATAATGTCCATGTGATTGTCATAGGTTGTATTTTCGAATTACCGCAACCAGAGGTAGTGGTCTTCCACGAAGATAGGTAGTAGTAATGAATGATAAAGATACTATACGCTGTAACAATATAGGTAACAAAGGCTAAACGTCTTGATCATCAGGAGTCTTCTTGTTGTGTATAGAGGTTGTCGCCACCCTATGTAGTTGAGTTGATGGTAGCATAGAGAGAGGAGATTGAGTCGAGTTGATGGGAGAGTAGTAAGGAATTTGAGTCAGTTGTTGGTAGTGTAGAGAGGAGATGGTAATGTAGAAGGGATGTTTGTCACCACTCAAAGCTAGAATTGAGTTGATGGTAATGGAGAAGGTTGTCACCACCCAAAGCTAGAATGAAGTTGATGCTAGTGTAGAAGGGAGGTTGTCTCCACCCAAAGATAGAATTAAGTTGATGGTAGTGTAGAAGGGAGGTTGTCACCACCCAACGCTAGAATTGAGTTGATGGTAGTGTAGAAGGTTGTCACCACCCAAAGCTAGAATGAAGTTGATGGTAGTGTAGAAGGGAGGTTGTCTCCACCCAAAGCTAGAATTAAGTTGATGGTAGTGTAGAAGGGAGGTTGTCACCACGCCACATGTAAAGTCGTATATGCAATAAAATTAGTATCACATTAGACATGTAGAAATTTAATGTAAATATGGAGTGAATAAATAAATTTTCTGCATTAAGTTTGCATTGATTTTAAATTTGCCACAAAATATCTGTCTGATAGTGCAAGTGATATTTGAAAACAGATTTTTCTGCTGCCACAATTGAACTAAAATTGCTCACAATTTCTAGCCCACATATATATACCCATGTTTTTCTGTCATGTAAACCTTCATTGTGCATGTGCAGCTCACTTTTAAAAACCATATGCCTGTTTATCTGCCACATTTGAACAAAAAAAAAGTTGACGTGTGACTTAGCAATTTCTTTACCAGACATTGAAAGAACACGTTTTTGTGCCACTTCAACCTTTAATGTGCATGTGTAGCCTACATTTGCAACAAGTTTATCTGCCACATTTGAACTAACATGTTGACATGTGACTTGCTTGTACTTTCTAGCCTAAATATGTGAACACGTTTCTTCTGCCATTACTGGACCTAAGACCCATGTGCTTGCATGACTGTCACGTGTTGACAATGAATATTTTATCAAGCCTCATACAAACACTCGCCCCCTAAAGAGATTACGAAGCTCAGAACCCTTTTTTAAAAATTAATAAAGACATGTATTGTATACTCAACAAAAAGTGCAAATACATCATTTATTAAATTTTTACACAAAAGATTAGAAAATTTGTAAAAGTATAAGTGAGAACAATAGAAATAGCATATATGCAAATGAAGCACCAACTGACATATGCATATGAGGCACCAACTGACAGATATGCAAATGAAACACCAACTGAAGAATCCCCTGAGTGCTGTATGCCTAGCATACCAATTTCATTTCTCACTGAGAAAAAAGGAACACATAACACAAATTCAGAGAAAGAAAACATTTTTCTTGGGCTTTAAATATTCCCAGTTCATATTTATAATGCCAGTTACATTGTAACTCCAGTGGTGTGACATTAAAATGTAGCAAAACTTTGAAATGCTATACCCCGGTATATAAAGACGATTGTATGGTTGAATGCCTGTAGAAACATATTTAGAGCAGGCAGTTAATTCAGAAACTTAAGGTTTTTTAGGCTCTATTTACCTGAAATCATCGTGATTTGAAGCTGTACATGTATGTATTAAAGTGAAGGAAACTATCCATGGCAAATTGATTATTGATTTTAGGTGTATAAATAGAATTTAATTTAGCAACCAGGAACAAATTTTTTCGAATTTGGGTTTCTTACATGCCTGTAGCAAAATTTGTCTAGTTTTATAGCATTGTAAATGTCAGAGGAAGTTACTGTGTAACTTGTAATTTGTTAGGTATATGTTTCAAATGATGTGAAATCCTACAAGTTGACCTTAGAAACAGAAAAGGCATGATTAATACATTACTGTATGTAGAATTTTGGAATCGTGACTTTTCATTCACTAGTCTTCATTATATATTCAGTCATGGATGTACATGTGTACCATATCTGAAAAATTTAGTGGATAAATGATTTGGATATTGGTAAATATCATATTGTTATAATCATGTCGTGATAAACATACAATGTAAGTGAATGCGATAATATAATTGGAAGAAAACCTCTGTAAATGTGCAGTAACTATGGTAACATTTAACTCTGTGTGGTGATATCAAGACTCATTCATGTAACAGGTCATTTTAATGGTCATTTTTGTGTAATTTCAAAACAAAGATACTGTTTGATCACGATAATTATTAGTATGGCTTCGTATGGCTTCATGACAAATTTTAAGACATAACCTCAATGGTAAGTTGGATTACATCAGGATATCACGACAATATGCTCAGATTACTGCCCTCGGGTGTTCAACTTATTTATTAAGCATGCAGATGGTGGCTATATGCATGTTTTACATGAGGCTACATAACATTATAAAAACTAGAAATATGCATATTTTCAGAGTCAATGTTGTAAACTTTATTTACCATTTGTCATTACACTGCGATTAACTTTAAAAATTACACAAGGCAAGTGAAGAAGTGTGTTTTCTATGAAACAAATCAGGACTGTGTTAGGGGATCTAATTCTATTTCTAACCCAACCCTAGCTCCCTAGCTTTGATGAAAAGTATAATTTGTATAGTTGGTCACTGTTCTATATTCTAGCAATGTTTTGAAAATCTAGTTGTAAGTAATTTCACAGGATTGTAATTTCACTGTTGAGTGCTAGTGAAATAGGATGTTAAATCTCATATACTTAAGTGTGGTGTGGTGGCAGATTACTATTTAATGATTCGTGCTGAACTGATTTTAAACTGTATGAATAACTAATGATTTTACGTTACTTGTAACCATGGAAATGCTTCCTTGATTTGCATACTTGTATCGGATTCACTTACACTCAAGAAGGAAGTTGATTCAAATTTTGAGCTGTCTGTGCCTTTTATACCCAAGTCTGTAGTATTTGATGAATTTTGTATTTATTGAAGCCTATAAGAGCTATTTCTCAAATGCCACTCACAGGCATATATCCATATAAGCTTGAAAACTGTGAATCGATTCTTTAAGTTAATTTCTGTAAATTAACTGGTGTGTGATATATTCATTGACAAATCCAAGTTCTGTTTTTAAGGGGTGAGTGGAGATGACTGGTAACATAGGATTTTGATGCTTTCATTGCTTGTAAAAGTAGTTAGGATAAAGCCCAAGAAGTAGTGTTTTGCGAAGATTGGGAAAGGAATAAGGAAATGTGGTAAAACTGACATATTTTCCAATACATTTCACCATAATTTTAGTGGGCAACTCTTGTGACATAACTGGAGAACTTAGGTAGATGTTACATACTTACTATCTTTTATAGCAAAACCCAGTGGTATTGAATCCTGGTTAAATGACTGGAGAACTCAAATTAGATTTTATCCGTCCTTACTGCCCTTCACAAAAACACTTCACGGAAATACTGGCCCAGACTGTGTCTATTTAGACAACACCTAATCTAGTAGATATGTTTAAATGTTAATTTGATTACATTAAATTAGCATAAATTAACATAACCGTTTGGTTATGCTGTTATCAGTGATATTTATTGATTTATCAATTCATTTCTTTATTTTATGTGTCCTCAGTAATTTTATAGCCAGTATTTCTTTCCAGAGAGGCGAAGACTAAAAAGGTCACAATAAACACAAATTCGTACAAACGTCACAAGGGAACAATTAACACAAACAGGAAGAAAACACTATGCTATGAAAAGACATACCTCAACAATTAAAAATTGTTTGCTCTGCTTTTGGTTTGGCTCATTTGCATAAATAGAGAGTAGACTTAATACTGTCAGCAGTTCAAGAACTGTCTCGTCATAATGAACAATTGTGTAGTGGATTTAGGGAGGCCGGTATACTGTCCTGTTTCACGTAAGCTGGCTGTTACTAGTATTTGATAATAAACTCACACAGAACGTTATCAGTAGTGCAGTACGTTGTTTTATTTACCATGTCACTTTTGATGAACTCTACACTTTGTTTTTGAATTTATTCCCGTGGCTTTTTGGCGAGATTTGATTTGATTTAACAAGAATTGAGATTATTTTCCTGAAAGAAATGTAGGTTTTTTTTATTGATGGTTGATTAAAACGTTGTACAGTGCAAAGATAAACTCGTCATGTCCACTGAGTTGATTGTGTTCGTTGCGTATATTTTCCCGTTTGCATGTGTGTACTACGTGTGGATGGGATGAGTGTAGAGGTGATGCAATGTGACCGGATGTTCTGACGTCTAGGTTTTATTTTTAACGGGGGTTTAATTTCGCGACTTCTTCTTGTCCGCGTAATCCGCTAAATTAAATACCCGCCCTTAATTAGTGCGTTTACAGTACTGTATGATACATCATGTTTTTTGTGAGGTTTGTGGATGTGGAATAAAGAATGTACTGGCCATGAGATGTCATGCTGTTTGTGATTTACATATTAGATCAAAGGTCATGTGATTAGGAGACATCTATGACGTCAAAATGATGTCATTATGAAGCTTTCTCCCACCCTAATTGTTATTTACTGGTTTCACCATCTGTCTTAATTATTGTTTACTGGTTTCACCATCTGTCTAAATTGCTATGTATCGGTATGTAATTGATATCTTGGTTGTTTTCTATCTACTCACCACCTGTAACCTCCAGGCAACAGTTCATTCGTTTATCACGCACGCATGCAGCATGTCGTTACTGCAGTGAGGTGTATATGATGTCATCAAAAGACACCGAAAGCACGAGCTGCTTGTAGAAAATTTGTGATTAATATTATCTTGTTTTTTTGAAAGATGCGTAAATCTTCAATAGTTTCCAGAAAACTGACAAGATTATCGGTAATATTTCTGTTTTGAAAGATGCATAAATCTTGAGTTGTTGTTTGAAAATTTATGATAAATATCACTTTTTTATGATTTATGTAATATTGACTTTTGACAAATATGTTTTGTGGATATTCTTGTAAGTCTATTTCATCTTGTCAAGCAAATAAAATTGATAAATATTTTGATATTTCAGTGATGTTCTCTTTAAATTGATTTATTGTGTTAAATTTTACTGTGACAGTACAAAATGTTGAATCTATGATTGAATGTATTGTGAGGTGTTTTCATGTTTTTTGTTTTTTTTTATTTTATTTTTTTAGAATACTTGATGCATATCAATTATCACTTAGATCAGTGCCTTTGTTAAGGGAGGTAAACAGGTAGAATCTACCTGAGTTCCCCTGTCATTGTACCAGGATTCCATTTTAGCTGGAAGTATGATGGGTAAATTAACTGTAGGGTTGAAATACCGGCCAATTCTGACAATTGATACATAATATCTTTATTGAGGTCTGTGCAAGTGAAAATTATTTTGAAAATATGAAACTAGTTTCAAGAGTTTGTAATATCTACCTCAAAAAGTTTAAACTGTCATTTGATATTTCAGTCTTAAATGCCATAACTAAGCAGCCACTTCCCTGAAAGTTCAATAAACATTACTTACCAGTAGACCAAATTAAAAAAAAGTTGTTTGATTCCGGTTATCCGACCCCCACCTAGTTGTTCACGCTGACCCTATACTTTTTTTTTTATATGTATTTGAGAAAAATAATAATCATGAAAATAGTGAAGTCTCGCAAGAAAAGTTGGTGCGGAAACTGACAATATAAAACTATTCTTCCAATCAGTAATGGCTGTACATCTGATAGGAAGAAATAAACAGGAAAGAGACCATTTGGAAAATAATGGAAAACCTGAACTAGACACTCACACATGAAAAAAAAAAAAAAATAATTTAAAAGTAAAATAAAAAATCTACCTACCCCACCCATTCTGAAATTGAGTGTAACTGGAACCACGCATTTTTTTTATTAGGCCTAAGCAGCCACTTCTCTGAAAGTTCAATAAAAATTACTTGTGAAAATTTCTACTCGCAGTCAAAATATTTCTGGGAAGCAATTCCCAAATTGATGCCATTTTGTCAGCATCACCAGGGGTGCACTACATTATTTATTCTTCTATTACAGCTAAAATGCTGTAGGCTTGGTATTTCACTCATGATGTAAAGCACTGTGGGTATTTTTTTTTTAATTTAGCATGACAATCGTTTAATCAAATGTTATATTAGGTATAAAGAAAATGAAGATCTTGAAAAAAAAATTTCTATAAAATCAAAAATTAAACATGTCCAAATAATTCCTACGGAATGGCTTTATTTCTTTGAAATCCCAGTTTCATGTTTCGAACATATAAAATAACAGTAAAATTATTTTGATATCAGTGGAAATCTGATACATGGGTTTCCTAGAAATTACATGAAGAAAATGAACCAGTAACAAAGTTCAGCAGATTTCGATCGGAAGAAATTTCTGCGAAAGCTTAAAACTTCACAATCCTAAAGTGGATGAAAATGTGTATACAAATACAATGTAGCTGTTTTGGTATTTTCTCTGCTAATCCTCACGTAATGTTGTTATTTTTAGTACATGTATTAAGACTTGGTTGATTGTGGTTAAGCTGTATACTGAATGAAGAATGACATATTGAAGGAAAATATCTGCACTATTTATAGAAAATCATGATGTTTTCACACATGTACATATTGTTTACAATTAGCATCCAATAAAAAGTGTTTTAGACAAGCTTCAAAAGACCCGAAAACGGATGAGTATAAATCGGAAAATTTACAATAGTCTGTATATTTTAATATGATTTGCTGAAATCCAATTTAAAACTAGGCATGCAACTATATTTAAAAAGGAATGACTGTTTCGTTACCATTCTAATCAAGTACACTATAACATGGTTCTACACATATATACAATATAGCATATTATTATAATTATATATATATATATATATATATATATATATATATATATATATATATATACATATGTATGTATGTATGTATATAATGTATGTATGTATGTATGTATGTATGTATAATGTATGTATGTATGTATGTATGTGTGTATGTATTGTGTATATAATGTATGCATGTATGTATGTATGTATGTATGTATGTATGTGTGTATAATGTATGTATAATGTATGTATGTATGTATGTATGTATTGTGTATATAATGTATGTATGTATGTATGTATGTATGTATGTATGTATGTATGTATGTATGTGTGTATAATGTATGTTCATATCTTTTAGAATTTTAGTTTCAAAAAACATTTTCAGCAATTACTAAAATTAATTCAGAAATATTAATCAAAACATAATCCAATCACTAGTGATAGCTCAGAATTTGATTTGTTCCTTGACTAAAGGTCCATATGAACCTGAAAATAACACCTAAAAATTTCCTACGCAGTATTAAATTCAAATGTAATGTAAGAGATTTAATATAATGCTATTGAGGTTATCCAAACTGTCACATACCCTTTTTCTGATTGTAGGTCACTGCTGTTATAAATCATTTTATCATTACATCCTATCAATATATCAAGTTTCAGGAAATAAATTGATAAGTTGGCATTTGTACGAATTATTGTGAGTTCACAGAACTGTTACAATGTCATCAAAGATTTAAATGGTGATACGTGTCTTAAGTGAGTTGTTACAATATACATGCTATAGAACACACAATATAGTTATATAAACAGAGTATAACTTACATAAACTGTTTCATTGGCATAACAGATTTCCGGGAAAAAAATGATGTTATTCCAGCATAATTACCTAATTCTTAGTATTTTTTGTCCTCAGTTGAATTGAATAATTCTACCCTCAAACTATCTATTGTAATTCATTCGAGTGATCATGTCTAGATGCCAGCTGATACCGGCATTCAGTTTAAAACCCGGAAGTCTGTGTTTCCTATTACTATGTAAAAAATGTTGGTGTACCGGAATGTCGTGACTGATTTATCAAATATAGTTGACCTCTACTGCTGGTAGTTTTACCTACGTGTACACCGTGTGAATTCTACAATGTTTAGTGAGTGGTTATTAGTGTCTGGGCAGGATAGCAGGGATTCTTCATTCAATTTACTGACACTTTGATGGTTCAACATTATAGAATGGTGTGTATCTAATCAGACATTTGCAAGCACATTTCCGAGTCTTTGCCTATAAATTTCACCTTCCTTTAGTCAACCTAGAACTCAATGAACTTTTCATGCTTGGAGCTGGTTTATCATTGTCAATAATGACACCTTTGGTTAGACTGCCCTCGATTACACTGGTTCAAGAATAAAAGAAGTGTCAAGTCATACAAAATACTGTCATGGTAAGGACAGATAATTTCAGTTTTATTCCCCCATCAATTGTACAACAGCAAACTGTCTGTTTGAGTGCACACTATTGATAATTGTAAATTATTTTTTCTCTATTGTTTACTTGTCTAAGAATAAAAGAAGTGTCTTTCTTAGTGATTTTTTGTTAGTGTACTGCATAGATAGCTTCAGTTTTATTCTAACTTTGATTCATATGCCATATGCAGTCATAGACCCATGGAAGGAGCACCAGATTTTTTGATAAAGTCTAAATGTAATCAGAACTGTCATGGGTTACTATGTGGTTATTCTGTAACGATAAAAACTTCAATTATGTCATTCACTTTTAAATTACTCTGAGGTTTGAGAAGAGAAGTTTGTCTGAGTACATGCCAAGCTTCAATTCTGTTCACCATACACTTACACAGATAATATAGATCGTTCTGTTCTAATGATGTAATTATGGAATAATTATGAAAAATTGAAGTGACACCTGAGAAATGTTTATGGAGATATGATTACTCATAAATTTTAATATTTATTACAAACATGTATGTATGCCTAATTTAAGTTGTTAAAGTCTAATCAGAATAAAGTGTTCCAGGAAAATTGTAAGTAAATAGACCCATGGAAGGAGCACCAGATTTTTTGATAAAGTCTAAATATATTCAGAACTGTCATGGGTTACTATGTGGTTATTCTGTAACGATAAAAACAGAGTTTTAACTGTGTGTGTGATTGGAATCGTATTTTATAGAGCTTTTATATTTTGTGATATTTGATTGACGTATGCCTTTGTATATATGTCTTTGTGATGCTTGTGTTTTTAGGACATGTGATGCCAAAAGGAAATTTTCCATATGTTTTTAACAAATGGACAATAAAGATTATTATTATTATTATTATTATTATTATTATTATTATTATTATTATTATTATTATTATTAAACAAATTTGGGGGAAATTTTTTGGTTATAAGAGCAATAACTTATCAGTGAGGTACATGTACGTAGATCTTGATTTTATTGAGTTTAGTGACCTTATACATTTTGTCACTGACTTTCTTTTGTCAAAGTAACTGACATTCAGTGACAGCAAGGGTACATGTTGTAAGTGGTAACATAATGTTATTTAATAGGTAGGATATGGTTTAATAACCTTTCCGAAATTTTGCCCATTCCTGCCAATATAATAGTAAAAAATTGCTTTTTTCCTGTCATATTTTACATATTTATATTCCAATTTAGGTAATAATCCAGTAATAATATAATAATATAATATGTTTTATTTCTGTACTTTGGCCACAGGCCTATGGTACGACAAATACAAGAATATGCAAAGACAGAGGAGCCATAATTTACTCATACCTCCAACCTTTTCTGGCGTCTACAAAATGAGTAGAACACATACTTAGATAAATCCAACAATATAGTAGCATTTTCTACATCACCTGTTTTGTAAAGATTACAAGTTCGTCTATCTCTATGTATTCCCAGTTTACGACCCGCTTCTATGTTTAAATTATACGATACTGTTCTAAGTCGACACAATGCACCCCTAAATCTAGGGTCGTCTATGACACTAAGATATAACTCAAACTGAAAATTTGTTTTGAAATTGCGATAGGTATCAAGTTTAGAAAGTTCTCTAAGTTGGATCTCCACGTCTGTGCAAAATTGTCAATCAATCTCCGCTTAAATAAATAAATAAAAAATTCTTCATTTCCTACGCCTTGGTGTAACCAGGCGTACCCAAATCCATACAAGTGAAGCAATTGTTTAACTTTTAAAGCCCAACAATTGCGATCATTTTCTGCTTCTTTAAATTGTTGCGTATAACACTGATACACAATCCTATGGGTTCCCATTTTCAAAAGTCGCAACCAATACTTAACAATAGATACATAACGTAAAACGCTCAGTGGAACAAGCCCTAATTCACCTTAAACGGCTTGATTTGGAGTGTTCTGATACAAATTCAGTATAAATTTACAATACTTGCGGTGTGCTCTCTCAACATAATCACCTTCATAGAACCCCCAAATTTCACTTCCATACATAAGGATTGGGAGAACTTTACAATTGAAGATCTTAAAAGCAACCTGAATGTTTACAAACTTGAACTTTGAAAGACCTCTTTTTACCGAAAAAATCGCTTTAGAAGCTTGTTCTGCCAGAGACTTTTGAGCCATGTACCATAGCTTACTGCTCGATAACATAATACCAAGATAACTAAAGTATGGTACAACTTCTATAGGGTGACCATTATAAAACCATTTTTCATAATTTCTGAGTCTCCCTGACGACCTAAAAACAACAATTTTCGTTTTCCCTATGTTCACCTTGAGTTTCCATTTCGAGGCATAGTTTGACAGACTGTTTAAAAGTCTCTGAAGACCAATTGCATTGTAACTAAAAAATGCCAAGTCATCTGCGAAAAGAAGGTAAAATAATTTCAAAACTCCAACATAAATGCCTGTAAACCTTTCCTCCAGGTGTTCACCCAGATAATCCAATAATTAACTTCCTTGTGTCAAATTTCAGCATAATCATATTCAAATATATAAGATATCGTAATTTTTTTATATTTCGAAATGTTTGGTTTAGTTTATGTTGTTCAAAATATTTGTAATACTAAAAATGTCCATCTTTATGTCAAATTTGACATATTTCAATAATCAATTTTATTTTAGGCAAAGATCAGAGAATAACCTTTATTTTTTTTAAACGTATGTCAAAATATTTGTTTTAAAGTTGATATTTAACAAATTTTGATGAATACCTAATTTGCATATCTGGTATAAAAAAACCTTGAACTGAATATACATGATAAATTTCCAATAAATAACATGGGTGCACTAAGGGTACAGTGGTATAGATCATCGCACATTATATAGACAGTTTCTTACACCGATCTCAAAACATTTGGGGGGAAAATTAAGTTCCCTTCCCTCAGTTGCATATATCTTGTAAAAACTTTCAAACACTATGTACTTTAGGGATGATCGCACAATGTTGCACAAACTCAATAAGCGAACATTGTTCGTTTAGGACCCCCCCCCCCCCCCCCCCCCCCATGAATATTCAGAAGTTCAGATGTTTATCTATAATGTAAATCATGATGCAAAATGTGGCGGCCACACCACTATGATTGGTGCAATGTAAAAACATGGCATAAACATGAATTTCCAACCTTATGAACTTGTTTACTGAGACGATGTTAGTAAACACATCAAAATACTAACAGGAACCCAGCCCTATATGTCACATTAGAAGTAACTTTTTATCAACTTATCAACATCTCAGTAGTTAATACAGAAGCTGTTATCATTGAAGGTGTGAAAGTTTTTGAAATTTGGTTAGAAGTGTGAAAATGAAGTTCAGCGATCACATTGATGCCAGACCCCTTCCCCCCAAAGGAACGAAGTTCACTTATTGAGATTGTGTAACATTATGCAAATGTCCCTTAAGTTGAATAAAATGAAAACGCTTAGAGTAGTATAAAACGTCACATATTATATAGTTATGAAAATGTCTTTCACTGAACTCAAATATTGAAAGTTTTTGAAATTTTCAAGAAAAATGAAATGTTCCTATTAAACTTATTTGCATATACCCTTTAAACTTTAAGTTTGAAGAAAATAGGGTCAATAAACTCGGTACTCTTGGGATAGTTTTTATCACCTCATATTTCATAGTTATGACAAGTGTCGTACACTGAACTCAGTGGGCATAATGTCATAATTTTATCAACACCCACCCAAAAAAAAACCATCCTACTGACATCCAGGTTTTGAAAATTAAGCTTCCTGTGATATATGTTAGCAGAAGCCAAATAGAAGTCACTTGTTGATTAACACCCAGACACCTATATCCTAATTATCGAAGGGTATTGTTCAGGTGAGTGTTGTATGAAAGAGTGGCCTTGTTCAGTAGTGGAGATGTACTGAACAGGATTTCCTTTTCTTAGGAGTAATAATGCAGAAAAATGGCCAAGAATCGGTTGTTGCTCCGGTGGAGTGAATATATCTTTATTAGTATGGAAATCCTCATTCAAATGAAATTTCATAAAGTGCTGTCATGCAGAAATAAACGTTTATGGAAATTAAAAACACATATTCATAATTTATATCCAGGCGTAGGAAGATGGGGTCACTGTAGGTGACTTGTAGGTTTTCTGAGGTCAAATAGAGTCACAGTCACAGCTCCAATAATGCTGTGTTTTTGTGTGTTACATTTTAAAGTCCTAATAATCGCACCAATGAGTAGTGAAATTTCAGGAAATTGGAAATTTGTCTGCTCATGTAAGGGAATTCGATCCTTTCCATTCACAGAATACTAGTGTCAAGAATTTATCCCAGAAAAATTTCAGCGGATGGATGGATCATGCATGGATGTAATGAATAGGGAAATTTAAGCTTAAATTCATAGATGTAAGTGTTAATGGCATACAAGTAAGTAAGTAATTAGTGTACGTCATTTAGTGCGGGAAGTAAATTTTCTGTTAACATCTTGACACCGAGTACTTTCCCATCAAATTTATTTGTAAAATGAGAACAAATTTGTTATTTCCAGTAATTTTTTGGTACATATCCACTTTTGTTTGTATAATAATACTTCTTTGTCAATTGATGATAAAATTTTGTTATTTTCAGGCATCAAAATCATGTGGCAAAAATTCTTTCTTTTTTAGTCACTTTAAGCGGCATGATTATAATCGGTTTGGCCTAACATTGTGTCCGTCAGCCCATTTACCTCAAATATGTAATGTTGTAATTTTGAAGGTTTGTTATTTAGTAAATTTCAGTTCTATTTTAGACTGAAATCAAAAATTTTGAGTTGATGATAAAATAATGTTACTTTCCTGTCAAAAATATTTAACTAAAAATCTTGTTTTTCTGTCAGTGCTGTATAATTTATTTGAAGCTAAAGAAATATTCCTCATTTATGAATTTATGCAAATTTTTAGTGAATATATTAACTCACATTTTACATGTGTGTGTGTTTTTTTTAGGGGGGGGGGGAATTGTTCATATTTTTAGCATAGGTATTGATAGAGAAAAAATGTATGCCTGGAGACAAAATGAATAATGCTTTGTAAGAAGACATTATTAGCATTACACATGTATAAGACCAGTCAACTGAGTCGTGACTCACGAATGTATACCAATTTCATAATAAATAAATACAATTTTGATCATTACCAGGGTTCACTGATTATATTATCTGTTTGAAAATGATCAAGTATGACATATAATTTGATATTTATCACGCTAATGATATCAGAATATGTTGATTGCATTGAATATCTTTGCAATTATTCAAATTTTGACACTATTGTGATTGATGGGTTGATTGGTTTAATAGTCAACAGAGGGGGGGGGGGTGATACGAATAGATAAAACATGGTATAAAGTTAAGTTTGGAAACAAAAATTATTCCTCATTGATTCTTGATAGCTCAGCTTCAATTTACGTAGGTGAGGAGAAGCAATCCGAATATGACATGTTTCCCCTTATTTATAGTTTCTCAATGGGGGTGATATTGAGGAAGGGAAGTTGATGTGGTTAGATGTGGGCGAGAGGGAGACCAAGAGATATCCTTTCCTTAGCCAATTGCAATAGTTTTTTGAGGACTATATGATGGAAAGCGTTACAGTTATTGCCCTGTTGCCATTTACATGTGGGTGGATGTGTGAGGAAGATGACAGATTATGTCATACACTGACATTACAGATCTTTTTAAAAAATTTATGAATGGGAACCCCTCATCTTTAATTCACCATAATTATAAATGTGCAATGAGTTGACAACTGAAACAAAGTCATAACTCAAAGTAGTATGTACGGGATCACAGAATGAAATTATTATATGGATACTAACACCAGAGATCTAGTTACTCTAAAGACGTTGAACCCATCATAAGTAAAACAGTTGATGAGGTGTGTTCAATCTAAGTAACACCATACCTTCTCATGGTAGAGTACCCTAAAACAAGTCTGATAGATCACTTATCTTTTCACCGTTGGTGATATTTCCTCCGGAAGTCATGGTATAAGGTCAGAAGAAAAGGAAGGAACGATCATGTCCATCATTCCCAGGGCATTGCACTCTGATACTATGTGACACAAATCAATGGCATTCATTTGTTCACGACTTCAAGTTTCCAAAATTGAAATATTTGTAACATAAGGAACTTTACACCGAGAAAAAAAGGTTATTTACTAAAGTTAGACCTTTGTTCAGGTTAGACCATAGACCATACATGAAAGGGTCCATGGTTAGACTGACAAATTCATTGTTGTGTAGACTCCAATATTCAGTTTCACTCGTTAGAAAACTTACTTTACTTGTCATGCTCATTGTTTAGCAATCTGGTTAGCACAAACACTAACTGTAATGAATCATTCAGACGGTGCTTCTGGTGAATTTCATCAATTTATTTAGGAAGATAACGAGATTTTCCCCAATTTTAGTACCTCCAGGTGAACAATTAGTAAAAGGTATTTACCTCTACATGTATATATATAGCAGACAAAGAAATTTCCTTTCTGTTAAATTTTTGACACATTTCAATTTCCTGTTTAAATTGGTCCTATAAAATCCTTGTTTTCTGTAACATTTTTTTAGCACATTACACTTTCATGCCTGAATTAATCCAACAGAACTCTTGTTTCTTTAACTGTTAGCCACAGTTCAGTGTCCCATGGCGGACAAAATTGACTTCATTGCAATATATTTTTTTGGCATATTTCACCCTTAATCCAAGCCAATTTTTGTTTTCTGTAACTTCTAGGAACAATTCACAAGTCAGAAAAAATTATTTCATTTTCATATCTTTTTGGCTCATTTCATTTTAATTAGAATGAACATGTACAAATAGTCTTTAATGTATGTGCAAGTGAAAAATTGATTTTATCAAGTGATTTCACTTGGATTGTGGATTATCAAGACTTTGTTCATTGTTGATGATGAATTTACGACAAAAACAACTGTGGCCTAGTTTCAGAAACGGTAAACAAAACATGCATGACCCGTACTAAGAAACTAGTATAGTCTGATGTAATGTTGTTAGTGCATAAGAATGGAGATCAAGCAATTACCATGAAATGAGATTTTGTGTCCTAAGCCAATGCTGACATTATGTGTACGTTCTTATTAATTCTTGGCTGTGGCACATTGAGTTCACTTCCCTATAGGCATAGAATATATCCTTGAGTTGTGTCTAAAGGTTTAAAAACATGAAAGTTTAGAACACGACTCATATTTAAGTAGCCGAGATAAGTCCTTTAGATGAAATTTTTCCAACGTCTTCATGTGTAACTTGAGAACAGTTGGAAATAAAACGTGGCACAATAACAAGTAGATTAGATCTACATTGCTTGAACTTTTAGACAATTTCAAATTATAAGAACTCTTGTGTCTTCTCAGAGTCTGCTTATCTTTCTACTCTGAGTATTACTTACAGCCTGGTTCAAGTTACTGTTTACTGGCTCTGTTTGCTAAAACCACACAGAAGCCAATAAGAAACTGCATATTGTACACAAAGATAGCAAGATTCCGATGTCTTTCTACATTGCTATTATGAAATAAACCATTTAAGTGTCCCCATATTTCTTCCATCTTGCGAAATAATAAAAAAAGATTGACTATGGCAGGGTTAGAAAAAATTCACAACATCACTGATGGTGACCCCACAAGCATATATCTGAGCGAAAATGATCATTTATTGCTGAAATTTGGAAACTTTAGTAAATCAAGTGGTTCAGTGATTCCTTCTGCCTTTAATTATCATTTCTAAATCTTTCAGACTGTTAAAAGTATGATTATACATTGAAAGTATCACCAAAATGTACGCATACACTTACATTTTAACCATTCAACCAACCCAAAATTTTTAAGAATTTACAATGAAATATAGAATTATGTGTGGTCGTTTCCATCAGTTTCCTGTTAAACATTGTGCTGGAAGCAATTCTGGACATGCAAGTTTGTATGCCAAGTTGGTAAATCTTTTTCCATATGTCAGAAAGTGCATCTAGAGAAAAGTGTACAATAAAAATGATACCAAAAAAAAGGTTACAACATGGTAAAATAACAGAATATGAAAAGCAGGCAGAAAACATTTACCAGCAGGTGTGTAACTGCTGATTTACATATTAATGAGTATCAACAGGTGGTTGATGTCACAGTAACCAGTCACATCCAATGAATTTCTTACAATACTGGTCATGGTTTTTATGAAGACTGGAATTTAATGCTTAGATTTTGAAGATGACAGATCCATTTTAACATTCATCAGTATGATTCATACTTCAAATATTCTTATCTTATGATTAATTCAACTGTTGTTTGTGACAAAGCTGTAAAAGAAATAAATGTGTGACTTGTACAGATGTGGACTGTATTCAAGGACATCATGTGTATACAGACAGGGTATCAGTTTTTCAATCAATACCAGACACACAAATTGAAAAACAGAACACACACACACAAAAAAAACAGTTTTTGGGTTCAATAACGGACAGTTGTTACAATGTTAGTATCGTAAAGTGAGTTGAATGACCAGTTCTATTTTCATGATTTTTTTTTGTGACAAACAGTGTCATAAACATTCCAGTATGTGTACTACAATAAGGTTAGACAGTTCTGCGATGTTTGTCTCTTTTTCTGATCATTTTTCTTGGTGATATATTATTCTTTCCAAAATGTAAACTGTATAGATGAATGAGTGAAAAGTACGTAATATAGTTCATGTTGTAATGGTTTGAAAGAAAAAACATACAATCATGTACACAGTTATAACACATAAATGCTATTAAATTGAAACAAGCTGACTTAATACATATAAGCTATTTTACCTGGTCCAAAATTCAGGAAACCTATTTGTATTGTTACGGTAGTATGTGCCTTAGAACCAATTTCCCTGAAAATCAGAGTTTTTCAATTATATATACCCTCCAAATTGAGCCATATGACAGTTTGTTCCTGGTCATTTTACATTTATCTCTGCTAGCAAGTGAATGCTCAAATATCACAAGTGCCTTTCAATATGCAGCGATAATTACCCTAAAAAATATGGGAATTCAGTTCATGTTCCTTGAAATACAATTATGAAAAAAAAAACTACAGATGTATTCCCTTCAAAAGACAATTCCTGGAAAGGTTCTGATAATAGAATTAGTAATTGGGTAGAAGACATGTTAGATTTTGATATAATAGACGTAGAAGTACAAAATGAAATTTGTCTTTGAGCAGATTTCATGTACATTTTAATACTACTCTTTTTTGTCAATATATTGAAGGACATGTATAGGGAAACATTCTGTCTTTATTGATTAAAAGAATTTTATGAGCCCTCGATTATCATCCCCAATATTGAAATGCCGATGATTACTTTTAATGTGCTGATCATGCTTAATATACTTTGGTGTAAAAAGTTATTACAAAGCAAAACAAGACATTATCGTCCTTCACATTCATACTACTGTCATATTTCATATCGAAGTATCCAATTATAGAATTAATAGATAATATGTTTTTTTGTATGTGAAGAAAAGTGTGAACACAATAAAATAAATTAGGATGTAGGAAAACGTGATGCAGAGAAAAATATGAATTTTTTTTAATCGATATTTGACAGTGAAATATAGTCGATTTGAAATAGTAAATTTCGTTAATGAGTGCAATGTTTTAGTTTGTCTGCTATATGGACCTTGATCACACATTAATACTAATTATACAGTGTTAATGTCCCACAAACTTTGTAGTGTAATGTGTATTATATTATATCATGCTACTATGCGCCATTCTGATTGGATAATAACTGTGGTAAAATCCCATTTTACCACGGCTGGCAGTGGTAAAATGGGCCCCTAAACTAGCATATGAATAGTACTCACAAAAATGAAGCTAGTGTTCGTTCTTATACCAATAAGTTAACACTTCTTCAGAGTAAAGGTATGTCAGGTATCCTGTCCAATAGTTTGGGTTACAGTAGTCCAAATAATTCCACTGATGACCTTGCGATCGAAAGCAACGATCGATCAGTGGCTTCAACACCACTGGCCATGGCTGATAAGGTACAAGTTCTCCCATGCAACGAGCCGTCAGCGTCCTGCTCTCGTTGAATCAAGCAACACCAATTTAACTTTTAACCATCAGTCAAGTGCGTCAGGATTATTTCAAAACTGTACAGTTTCAGGTTCGGTCAATGTTCAATTTGTTAACCATTAAATTAAAGTAGACTGTGTAACGTCGCGTCTCTGATTTACTGTCTCGCGCTTTCTCCGATTCAACTGGTTCAACGCCGCGGGCCGAGACATCTATTTTTAGCAGTGTACAAGATTGTATTGTTCTTATGTAAATATCCAAACAAAATTGTTACTTTCTTTGACCTCTTTCCCCGTTTTCTTTGTTGCTAGTTTTCAACGCGTTTTCGTTATGCATTATATGATGTAAATAAAGTAATTTGTCAATACATTGCAATGCAGTGTATGGTTTGTGTTCATGCAGTGTGTGTGGGGGACGACATGAACGTATCCACTCATCAAAATATGCTCGTTCCCGACGATCTATTACAGACGATCTTTCTCTGTACGTGCGAATTCGCCTTTTCAGGCATATAAATAACCACAGAATCACATTTAGAAGAAATAGACACATATTTTGATATAATATAATAGCAATAACCTCCGCCGAAGGCGGGTATACACTCGAATTTGGTACAATTCGCTCCATATAGCACTCGCCATTCGGCTCGTGCTATATGTCGCGAATTGTACCAAAATCTCGTGTATACCCGCCTTCGGCGGGGGTTATTGCTTAAATATCTTATAGTGATGGCATATTTATATTGATATTGGACAGTGAAATATAATTACTTAGGAAAAGTAAATTTGAAATGTTTGCTACAGACCTTGATCATGCAATAGTAATCATACAGTGTTAATGTCTCAAAAACTATTGCAATAACATGATGTGATATCTTATGTGATGTGGCGCGGTGTGGTGTGGTGTGATGTGATGTGATTTGATGTGATATATGAAATGATGTATGATATATGAGATGTGATATATAATATAATATAATGTAATATAATACAATATGATATAATATAATATAATATAATATAATAAAATATAATATAACATAATACAATATGATATAGTATAATATGTAATATGTAATATGTTAAACTTCTGATGTGTGTTAGGGAGTGAGATTACTTGATTTCCGTTTATACCATATGGCAATGACATGTAGTATGTGTACCTTACAATGAATTTGATCACAAACACTTCTCTAATACTGTTTACCTAGTCTACATGTACAGTACTTATTAGGTCATCAGCCTATACTAGTATTACATTTCCATTGTTAAAATCACGACTATTGGTGAAATTTACAACTAATTGTTGAAATCCACATGGCGTACATGAGTATGTAAAATTCATCAGACACCTGTCTGTTTACCAGCTATTCATGTATTGCATTTAGTAGGACATTGGCTTATAAATTTACATTTTTATTTGTCATCACAAATTTTGCTGGAGATAATTTTTGAAATTCACATGGTGTACATATACATGTATAAAGGTTATCATACACTGGTCTGACTGAGTCTGTTTCCTGGCATGGACTTTTTTAGGTTATTAGCATACTGCTTTCCATGTCAGTACAATTGCTGCACTGTGTGGTGTGGTAGAAATGCGTAGTGTCTGGATAATGAAGGATGACGTCATCTTGGTAACAATAGACGTACCGTACCATACATTCTTCTATTGACTTCAGTTGACACATTGTATTGTTAGGCTTCAATCTAGTTTTCATCCTGTTTTTTTTCCAACTTGTAGTTTTACATGCAAAAAACAATTAGCCCCTCAAAACATAGCAGTTCTAATTTACAGTTGGTACTTTGTTCTTTTGTTTTTGCCGAGTGGAAAATAATCGAAGATGTTTCTGGAAAATGTTCCTTTCCTTCAAGAACCTTTCATGTCTTAAATCAACAATCTTGCCTCTTCAGCAAAAATAAGTATATAATATGGTCATACATGTAAGTAATATATTCAGTATTTTAGCGGGCTTTCTCAGTAGAATTAGAGTACACTGTATGGAAACCTACACAAATTTTACCAGGTTTATCCCTAGCCGTGTCAGTACAGATCACTTAGCAATTTTTCATCCCCCCCCCCCCCCCCCCCCCCTTTATTGATGTTTCAAAACCTGAGAAAAACTCTGGATTTTGTATTCTGGTCCACTTTTGTTATTCATATTCAAAATTACGTACTGAACTGATCTGTATGTATGATCATGGACTTGATAACAAAACATACTATTTGTATGTGAATGCACGTACTTTAGGTACATAGAATTCAGCAATAACATTATTAAGTCAAAGAAAACACTGAAAAATTTATCAATTGAAGATTGATATACAGTTTTTTCTCAGAATCATGTTTTATTGAGTGTTCAACTGCAGTGAGATATGAGAATTATAGATGAAATATGTGGCCTTGTCCTACTTAAATGATACATGTAGAGATTCGAGATCATTGAAATGTATCATATCTGGAAGCGTTTTTTTTTTGTTAAGAAACGCAGTGTCCAAATCAACATGATGTAAGCTCATATACCCATTCCATTGCCCAAGTTCTGACTATCACATGGTATATTTTCATGACATCTGAGTTCACTTTGGGGAAAAGCCTTTCCTGAATCATGTATAAACTATGTTTTGTTGGGCATCCCTAGTGTATACTGGTGAGTGTGAGACCAAGAGGCGTGCATGCATGAGCTACATATAGATGACTTCAGTAAATTAGTAGAAATATTGATGCACAAGTTGCACAAGTAATGAACTATGAACACAAACTTCATCGAAATTCCCCGAGCTCGAGCTTGGAATTTCCAAACCCAGAATGTGACAAATGCAAATGACAAACAAAAGTTGTCATATCCAGACAAGTTTTACTTATATTACAAAACTAAATTTGATATTACATTGCAAGGCCATGTTTGTTAATTTTGACTAAGAAACAACCAAAAAATATGACTTGTTGTTTGTAGCATAAACTTGATCTCCCGACAGGTGATGTTTGAAAGTCACACAATTACATAATTTGCATAACCGTCAGATGCCTTTTTGGATATGCGTTGGAGAATAAAGTCACATGATTACATAATTTGCATAACCGTCAGAGAATAAAGTTACACAATAACGTAATTTGCATAACCATCAGATGCCTTTTTTTATATGCAGTGGAGAATAAAGTTACACAATAACGTAATTTGCATAACCAACAGATGCCTTTTTTGATACGCGGTGGAGAATAAAGTTACAGTATTTGTAAAATTTGATTTAAAAAATGGATTTGTCTTAATTATGTGATAATATATAACCCCACAAAAGAATGTTAGTTTTACGTCATGCTGTTCCTCTTGTTATATTCCATGGACTTCAAGTACTTGCCTGCAGGTCGTATTTGTATTTGTCCACACAATCATACTCGGTGCATTACGACATAAAGCTATCATTGATTTAGTGGGATTAAAATATCTTATTACCAGATTTAAACTGATTGCCTTCTGTAACGGCAAAGTCTTTAGATTTTTGTGCCTACACATACTTCTTGTTGGGCTGCATAAGAACATATACGATTAGTTATGCTTGAAGTATGTACCAAATCGAATTGAATTTGAAGAGTGCATTTTTAAGATATTTACTGAAAATTGTTAATTATGCTAATTTGACTCATTAAAATTAAAAGCTACATCAAGCTTTTCAGAACATGTGCGATTAGTTTTGTTTTAAGCTTTCGTTGACATGTGAATCTGGTATCATGAATGCAGGTACGAAATTATATAGAACTTCAAGCTTGCAATTGCATAAGATATAGCCTAAGTACTGAAAATCGTTAATTATACAAATAAGTCATTAAAACTACAAGCTGTATTATCAAACTTTATATGACACATTCATGTTGTTCTCATCAATGTATGTACCAAAATTATTTGAATTTAAAGTGTTCATTCTTAAGATATAGCCTAATTATGAAAAACATTAATTATGCAAATGGTAATTAATATTCATGATTGTTTACCATGTACCAATACCAAGTCAGTTCTAGCCATTACCCGAATGAACCAGATTTTGTTTGAATTGAGCCAGCCATTTGAGGAAATCGATGACACAGACAGACGTGCTCATACACAAACTTTTCATCCCTAATATATGACCTTCCTTTAATATTAAGGAAGGTAGAAATGATTTAGTTGTTTTTGTCAGTAGTTTGACCTCTAAATTTTTCATAAATAGACTGGCTTGAAAGATAATATACATAGTTATTTTTAAAGTTTGACATTTTATGAGAAGGTTGATCCCTGTAAATAACATATTTTGTGGTTTTATTTACGTCATAATAGCACCCCATCATGTTTTTACTGGCTTTCAAGTGATCGGTTTACAGATTTCAATGTTTTTAAGCCAAATCTGTGTCCTTTAGTCTGGTCAAGTGTATTAATTTATCTTCTCGTGACTACCTACGGCAGAATCAGATTATACCACTTTATCATAATAGGATTAAAGTAGGTTGCTACCTGAACCTTGCATGTTGTGTAAGACTTGATTGGAAGTTACGTCAATTGTCAACTCTCTGGTTTCAATATGCGTTATGTGTGACGGCATCACAAAGGTGCATATACATTTTGGCTTGTTTTCTCTTTACCTTATTTGAAGTAGTATTTTCATCATGGGCAAGCATACTTTGCTTTATGTAAACATGAGTTTTTTGTTGCCAAGAAAGACTAAATGCCATCAATGGTAGACATATAGTTTTTATATGTATATCCAGAGTTCCAGCCAGGTGACAATTATACCCTTAATTAGTATTCACACAACTGTACGAAATCTGTGACATGGTATGGGGAAGCATGCGGTGGATCTTGGATTGAGCAACAGGTTATTAGTACTCAGTAACGATACACTTGATAGGGGTCACATCAGCATCATCTTGTACATTTTAAGTCACATCACAATTGATCTTGATATCATCCAAACAGGACTCATTCATAACATAATACTATTAAGCCTAAAAACAAACATTGTTTGGTTCCAGATACCCAACCCCACCTAGTTTTCACTACTGACTTTTTTTACGTATTTGGGTAAAAAATAGCATAAAATTGCAAAAATTTTAAGTCTCGCAAGAAATAGGGGATGCAGAAACTGACATCAACTTAAACAGAAGTGTTCTTCCAATCCGTAATAGCTGTACATCTGATGGGAGGAAACTAATAACACAGAGACTATTTGGAAAACAGCAAAAAACATAACTATCTGAACTAGACACTCACACATGAAAAAAAAAAGAAGAAAAATCTACTTACCCCCACCTATCCTAAAATTGAGCATAATCGGAACCACACACATTTTTTTAGTCCTTACAGAAATCAAGGTATAGTTTGCCATCTGTCATTTATCTAAAGTTTGTGGATAGCTTGATTTCATGAGTAATAATTCTCAAAGGTGAACAGAAATCACAAAAAAGTTCCAAGTAAAAAATGTATGTAGAATATTTAGAATTAGAGTTGTAATCTTAGGATGATTGTATATTTCATATGTGCGTCTACAGGGATTAAAATGTACAAGATGATGACATCAGTAGATGTTGGAAATATGATACATGGTGTGAGATTTGAACAGCTTAGCCCTAGATGGTCTTGTCTTCAAATCATAATTCCTTTCATGCTGTACACGTCATAACATAGAATCCTTTTTCTTGCATACATGGTGATCCTAGATAATGAAATATAGATAATCATCATTAGATACATACGTATGTACGTACATACATACATACATACATACATACATACATACGAATGATCTAAATTTCACAGATGAAGTTAACACAATGAAAACAGTGTCTGAAAGTTGCTGTAAGTCCCTTTAATCAAAGTGTTTTGTTAAATTAAAAATAACATTTGCCACAAACCATCATGATTATGCAAATTTCATGTAAATTTTTTATGTAGATAAAGACACGTGACTTTGTCTAATCAAGGGATGTACTGTACATAGAATTGAGAGCTTCCCTTCAGCACATTGAGCACTGAGTTCAAGGAAATAGGACATAAAGTCAATATACAAAGGAGATTGTTAATCGACAAAGGCTCTTTCCACCACAAAAGAGGTAACTTTATACACGACCTATCTTCCTGTTCAACTCAGAAAGGTTCCTGTCAAGGTAATGATGTGCATAGTTAGCAAACAGAGTAAAAGATAATGACATATAATGAATGCAGTATCGTGCAGGAAAGGAATGAATCGGTCGTTTGTTACCCTGTGACCCATAAACGTGAACTGGGTCAGTTATCACTTGAAGATAGGTAAAGACAATTATAGTATACCATATACACAAGCCATAAATATGGAATATATACTCCGGTTCTTCTACGTCACTACAACATGCATTTATGTCACAACAACACATGTCTACGTCACTGGTTCTGCTGTGTTCAAAATATAAGTCAAAACGTTCAAAATTGCAGCTTTTCCTGATTTTTCTTTGATATTATTGGCGGTGGTATGATTATGATATTCTCTAATATTTTTCTTTAGTCAGTCGGAAAATACTCTGACCTAAGTGTGTTATCACTACTCGTCTAGAGACTCGTAGTGACCAAGACCCCTGAATGAAGAAAAATAACGGGGAATAACAGCTAATTATAATGATGGGTGAAGGAAATATAGTATTGTAAGATCTGTATGTAGGCTACAGATTTAGTCACCTTATGAGTTTCAAGTTACAGTTTTCATTACAATTAGTCTGTGTGATTCCAAGTCTGAATTCAAAGTTACAAATTAGAATCAAACGTAGAAAAGTGGACATTCGTTTTTGGCGATACAAATCAGGATTATGTTAAGGGGCTTTAGCCTATGACAAACCAAACTTGACCCTCTAACTTTGATATAAATGTGCATCTTTTGTACATTCAGTCCAGTGTGCTGCATTGTAAAATTAATGTGCTTGTTGTTTCTTCAATTCTCCAGTCAATTCACATACATGTACTATTGATTTCGTATTTGTTAAGAACGTGACCATATTAGGGTTTATATCCTTTTCTCCAAGAGTATAATTCTAGACCATGAACACTCTCCAGTACTATATCATATATGCCTCCTTTGTTCAACATTCATTATTTACCATATTAATGTATCGTTTTAAAGCCCCATGATTCAACCCCAGGTCCCTAAAGTAGTGATATTTCATAAGTGGTGGCATCAGTTTAGATTAGACAGGATCATGTTCAGGACCAGCAATTTCAATAGCCATACCAAACTCTTTTCCCGCATTGAATTTATCTAAACTTGGCCTTTACGCACCAATGTTTTGACATATTATGGACGGATGCACACATACACAGATGGATGGACAGGTGGTTCGGGCGACTAAAGATCCAAAATAAATACCCATTTCTCATCTATATGGCCACTTCAGTATAAATCACATGGGCAGAGTGTGAGAAACAGATATATTTCAGAACTCTAGTTTATGCAATATCTGTCTGTTATATTTCCTGAACATCACAGAGATAAGGTTTAAATTACGAAGTTGAAAATGGGCTAGGTCTCGTATTACATGTAACATTTTAAATCCATGTGTCATTTGGATTGAAAAGCAACATGTAATTCAGTACTCAGGTGTAATCTTTGGTTTGAATAGCAAAGTTGATTTTGAACTGTCTTGACATTTGTGTGATGTGCATGATAAGGTATAGAGTGAAGAGTACAATGTAATCAAAACCTGATTCGTACCATTGTGGTTAATATTGTAGAAATGTCATTTTCTAATAATCTTTATCGCCTGGATATTGGTTTTGCGGACTGAGGTTGTACTGTAGAAGGGCCAGACTTTAGGAAGGCCCGTATTAAGCCGTACTACTGATGTCCACAAAACCCATACCCAGGCTGTAGAGGTTTTATCACATATAATTGTAGTGGTATGGAAAGATTATTTAAATCACATATCCACATAAATTGATAGTGAAACATTACTTTATGCTCAAAAACAGAAACATATTGAATAAAAATCAAAACTGAATCACTGAGAAAATGGTATCAATGAGCACACCATTTACCATATTTGGACAATGGACATCATTGAGCACACCGCTTACCATATTTGGGCAATAGACATCAATGAGTGCACCACTTACCATATTTGGGCAATGGATATCAATGAGTGCACCACTTACCATATTTGGGCAAAGGGTGCCAGGGTGTGATACAGAAAATTATTACACAGGTTTAACGCGCACAATCTCCTTTGAATTACATAGGAAGAGATTCTGGGTATGTAATAATAACTTTAGAACACCAATGAATGGTACTTTTAGTGTTTCTCAAATGTATGATTCTAGAAATGTGCAGGACTAGCTATAAAATGACAAATAAAAGCTGATTAAAATATGACATGTACAATATTGTAAACATTGCGGAAAAAATGATATGATGATAACTTTGAACTGAAAAATGGGTGTTACTTAAAGTATTTTACAAGGAAGTCAATTTAAAGTTTCACAATTGCATACTTTGTAGAAACATGTGCAGGATAAGCTATTGGATAAAAAGTAGAATGTTATCAAAACATTACTTGTATAATTGTAGATTTTATAGAAAAATAATTTGACAATGAATTAAAAAACCAGTCAAGAAAAGTCAATGACTCATGATATTTAGTGTGACAACATGTTTAGTTAGTTTCTATATATATATTTTATGTGTAATTTAAAATTCAGAAAGACATTTGTTATTTCATTATTTGTACCTACAGGGTATTAGAGAACTACGTCTGATAGGTTGTTATTCCGTGTATTTTTGTGTTTCCAATTACATTTACAACACAAGTACATGTTTTGTGGCAATATTACAGATATCTTCTGTCGTGTAGTAAATAAGAACATATATCACAATAAATATATCGTTAAGAGTTACAGCTATTGATCGAATTCAAGTTTAGTTTGAATTTTTAATTTATGAAATCAATCCATTATTTTTTTCTACTTGTAAAAAGCAATGTGAAGCAACATATTCCAAGTACTTGTTTGTATCTAATTAAATTGCAAAAAAAGGAAGTGAAGTGTTTGTTATTGTTCATACAATAACAAACTTTTTACATACTTCTTGAAATTTATCGGTGTAGAAACACAGCCGAGGTTTAATAATCATGTTCACAGTGGAAATGTTTCATGTAGAAAATCACCTTAGAGTTGTTTTATGAATGACAAGTTCAAAATGACCCACTTCTCACCTATAATGACCACATTAAGTAACTGAATAATTTTCAGTTACGAGTGAATATATTTCTTGTTGATTGATTGATGAAAAGAAAATGCTTGAGTTACAGCTAATGCAAGTTGAAGTTATCTGTACCTTTATCAATCATTTGTACATTTCTCAAATAAGTCTGTTGACCATATTATCTGTACCTTTATCAAACATGTGTCAATATGTAAACTGTTCTCAAATAAGTCTGTCATCCATATTATCTGTATCCTTATCAAACATGTGTACACTGTTGTCACATAAGGCAGTCATCTGATTAACCTGCATACCACAGTCTGACTTTATCACACTCTGTGCATAGTAATGAACTGAATTTCCTGCATATACCGGAAGGTGATTCATATTTCTTGATTATGATCTTATTTTTATGGGTTGCCTGTCAATTTTGTCGTGTTATAAATCATTGGGAGTCGGAAGGTAAGCCTACACATGTTTGAAATTAGGTTAGGGAGATATGGTATAGGATTATGTAGTTTGACTCTGATGCATGCGTTTCCAATTCCCTTAGGAAAATGTTCAAGACAATTGAATTCTGTAAAATTGTATGGAATTCTACAAGATGTGGTATGTACATTGTACAAGCAATGTGGAATTCTCCTACTCTACTGCAACACTATATATGGAATTCTACATTATTCTAGAAAACTTCAAGTACTATATAATTTACTAGTTCGATCATATTGTCTAGAATTTTACAAATTTCTGTGTCTCTATAATGCAGTTCTGGAGGTTCCCATTTCTGTAGAAACTAAATATAATATTTTTTTTATAGCTTTTTATAGACTTACCCTATTTGTATAACTTACATATTTTTCTAAATTGATATTATGTATAGAAAGAGATTTTATGGAAATTTGATATGGAATCATTTGATAGCATTTGATAATTTGAAATGAAATTTACACAGAAATTGACTATAGAAATAGAGTGGGTCAGCTGGATGAAACATTAATTAAAAATAAATTTAATGTTTTGGCATGTGCGTTTTAATAGCAAACATTTCTGTTCCTAATGTTATTTTTAAAAATTAAAAAAAAAATGTTTTAAAATATTAAGTGTACATACAAAAATAAAACATTTTTCATATCAAATATATTTTTCAAATTTATTTAAATAACTGCTACAGGGACTCCACTTACACTGTTGATGTTATGTAAAATGCGTAAAGGTGAATGACGTCACATGTTGGCCATGAAAGACAAGCAAACAAAGACAAAAATTTCATTCGCTAAAACTGTGTCATGTTGAACCTTGGCTGACGTTGTATATCGTCAGTAAGGCCAAAAAAAAAAATTGTTTCTGGTCAGCACGCACATCACTTAAATACCCTCGCATCAGTCTTTTTTTGTGTGTGTTTGTACAGCCCATGCAGTCAGTAGATCCGTGGGGAAACACAAAAATAACCATCCCTACTTCAGTGAAGACAACTGCAGAGCCAGTCATGAACAAGCAAATGACATCTGCCCCACATACACACTTGCTGTTAAGTACTAAATAAAAAGAACAGTAGCTGCTATAATTAGTACACTGAGTGACAGGTTTGTTACGAATAAAAATTTTAAAAAATTGTGTTGTCGCACCATTTTAGACAAACCATCCTGACCAGAAACAATTCTTTCTTTTTTTTCGGCTTAAAGTATCAAATACCTTGGCAAGAAGTAGTTTTCGGCTAACAAAGTGAATTATGTAGTTTTTAGCTAACAGGGTGAATTATGTTGAAAATTGAATAAACTACAGCAGTTGAATGATTAATCTGCAGTTACTGTTTTGACTTAAGGCAGTGATGGTGTCCTTACTGTAAACTTATGTTAAGAAATAAGGTCATAGTCTGATCATTCCATTACTTGAAGTTTGAAATTACCTACTGATTACTTGACCTCTCTGTATGGTTGGATTCTTGAAAAGATGTAAAATCAGTATTGAAATAATTTGAAGAAAATTGTTAAACATTCAGTGACCTGAATCCTGTTGGTTATGTAGAATATTTATAGACAGTTGGACAAAATACAACAATTTGCCTTTGGACAGCGGTATCTATTTGATTACTTTTATGAAGTTGGATTTTTTATTTCCATGTTTTTCGTTTTTTACTTTTAAGTTTAAAAGTATGACCTATCCGTATCCTTTTTAAAGACGTTCATTGTTGTTCTCACATTGCGGTTTGTACAAAAAAATTCAGATTTTGAATAATATGAATATTAATTTCTTTTATAAGTCCTACTTCGTTCATCGCTGAGATGTTAAAATTGTCATTTCCATGTACTATATCTTATTTTCACTAAAGCTAAAGGCGAGGGTTTCAATCTCATGTTTAGTCATCTTATCAGTGGAGACATAAGGATTAGATAGGATCATTCTTATGTTCGGAACCAACTTGTTCTATAGCAAATGCCAGACAACTATTCACCCCTACATTTGAATACTAATCTGAAGTTAGTCTCAGTTACCCAGACTTGTTTGGAGTGGTCTTGTAGACACAGAACCTCCCCCAGCAGTGAGAGGCAGGGTAACTGAGAGACTAATCTGAAAGTTGGTGTTTAATAGAGCCTACCGGTATACTGATCAATTAGAACTATTATTGGTAAAAACCTCTATCATGTTGCAGTCATTTTCTTCATTTTCAACTTTCAAGTAGATCGTATTTCTACATCATGTAAATTCTATATTGTGTACGAAAAACGTGTTATTGATACATAATATTGTATAACCAAAATTGCTTTTATTTCTCTCATGGCAGTATCAATCAATCAATCAATCAAAGAGATTTATATAGTGCCAAACTCCCCTACGTAGTAATGTATCCTTATGACCTTTTCACACTTCCAGATTTTGAATCATTTCTTGTTTATCAAGTTTATATCCCTATATATTGAGGTATAATTTAGATAATTATATAAATATTAAATTTAAAATCGATAAATCAGCAAAAATATAAATAGCGAAATGTCAGCAGTACATTGCATTTTGTTGTGTACATGTATAGTTTGAATGTGTTCATGTATCTACATCCATAAACTATACACAGCTGTTGATAAAAATGAAAAAAAAATGTAAATTTGTTTTGTTAAATTTATATCTGATGAGGTAATACAGCTGTGACAAAAAAAAACTTACGACAATACCAGAATTATTTGCGTCAATGTATACTTAAATAGATAGTTGTATGTCAGACAGTATGTGTTATTGAATTGAAGTCTTTTCCGGCAAAATGACTGCTGTTCATTAAATGGGCTAACTAGCTGCATGTAGTTTGAAAGTGAGTTCAAACGGTCAATGTACGTTTACTTAGAAATTAGAAAGATAGGACCGTGAGTAAGCAACATCCTACACCATCATTTTAATCCTGGGATTTAAATATTCATGAACATCCCTTATTTGGAATCGAGTTGTGGGCAACATTTGCATAATAATGTCTCCTTATAAGGAAGTCATTATGCAGAATAGGAATTAGATAAATGTATATAAAGTGAGTGAGTCGTGTTCTCCATTCACAATCGGTCAGACTAGACTGCAGTAATATTCTCACCACAGAGAGTCTATAGAATCATCAAGATTTAAGTGACTGTTCATCACTTCATTTCATTCAAGCTTGGTGAGTACTCATCCATTTACATGCATTGTTGAAAGGTATCCGTGAGATTTTCTGTATGAGCAATTTCACTATTTTGTTAGAGTTTTTAGTGAATATACTACAATCTTGTCTCTATTCTTCATATGTATATTAAGTATGTGCGTGAGATGAACATGATGTTGGTGATCTTCAAGGATCTTTTGTCTTTGATAAAACTGAAGCAGGAAAATTTCTTCTATCACAAAGTTGAAGTTGTGTTTATGGTGGTAAAATCCTGAAGATTGTTTCAGTTACTAACGCAACTGTCGATTTTCCGTTGTATCATTACTGATGTAGAAAATAGTTTTATAGTCACTGTTTAGAAACGTTAAAGCTGGCGTTGTATCTTTTGTGTGCAGGATGATTTCATATTTGAACTTATAGATGAAATTAGTAGAATCTTCTCATTTTTATTGATATAAATATTTGTTTATACATCGCATTATTTGTGTTAATGATGTACTTCTATATACGAGGAGTGAATTTCTGTGGCGTCATGTATGTTTATCTCAAAAAAGTTGTTTTGTATGGCAGTATATTTATGTGCTTTAGATGTTTAAAAGGCATGCATTGACATTCACATTTCATGTCTGTTTGGCAGAATAGTTTAATCAAGGTTTGGTGTGTTTCCACCTGAGTGGAATATCTTGTACACTCAGCTTGTGCCATTTCAAATGATGGTCCTGTGGTTTTATCATTGCAATGTAATCATTAGTTTATAGGTGGAATTATGATGAACTGTGTTGACATGTGTAACTCCATTATTATACCTTTCCCATCATATATAATTTATTGTCCAGACCTTGTACTGCTTCAGTGTATAGTTACCAAAAAACAAATATTTACTGAAGTTCGATTTTGCTCATTTTTTTTTTCTGTTTCCTGACCAGATCATGTGATGTTATTATAAATGCATATAACACTGTATAGCAATACATTTTCTTAATTTAAACTGAAATACTAGAGGTAAAAGTTTGGTTTTTTTCAAATGTCTTTTTAAAAAATGATGGCAAAGTTTCTGTCTTGCTATGTTTGGTTTATCTAAAAATTGAAATAATGAGGTTTTTTATAAAAAGTGAATTTTTGTCTAAAATATTTGCAGTGAAAAGATATTAAACGATTACTAGTTGCTTTGTTTGTACTACAAATATTTGTTGACAAATATAGAAAGTAAATTTACTAAAAAGTTCAGGTTGTTTTTGTATTGAAAACGGGAAAATAGATGAAATATCGATTGAAAGTGAAGAATTCCTTCTGAAGAAGATAACAGCCTATCAGAATACTGATTGTCACTGTAAAACATAAAAAAATATTTGTTTTTTGAAAATCTCGAGGTCATTTTGACCCCTAAGGAGAAAACTTATTGAATTTTCTGTATTCTTAGAATCATTTTATACATCGATAGGAACAATTGATTGAAGATATCAATTCGATGTTTGTCTTGTCAGTGCTAGTGTATCTATCGATATTGTTCATGAACAGGAATATTATGTGACCGAAATTCAACCTTGAAGAATTAAATGGGATTGCTTATTTGTCGTATTTTCATGTAACATTCCTTTGGTGGTTTCATGACAATTGTAAATTACATCGTTGAGTATATGTCGATGTGATGATGGATCATTCCATTTCAAAAAATAGGGGTGAGTGGTTTTGTTTGGCTGCAGGCAGACAGTTTCCAGTTTGGTGATTTGAATTGGAGATATGGATAAAGTTGATTGTACAATCGATAAAAAAGTGATCAATTTTCATGAACACTCAACATGATAGCAGATTTGACAAGCACAGTACTGAGACGTGGTGAGATTTAAGATGATGATGATGATGATGATGATGATGATGATGATGATGATGATGATGATGATGATGATGATGACGACGACGACGACGACGACGACGACGACGACGACGACGATGACGACGACGACGACGGCAGTGGCGGCGACGATGACGACGACCACGAAGACGATGATGATAATGATGATGATGATGATTAATTTCTAAAGACAGTACATTTTCTCATATTATTTATTCTCATGGCTAAACACACTACACTTGTATCTAGATACATCATACAAAACGAAAAGTCTTGTCATGAACAGAAATATACCAAAAAGAAATAGGTTAGTGTAAACACAAAAAAAAAACCAAATTCATAGGAGGAAATAGTTTGAAAAGAAGGTTTAAAAAACATATTTAAAAAAAACAACAGGTCTTTCTCTTTGTATCATTTCTGTGTTTTGACTTCCAGAAAAACAAGAGTATTGAATTTAGGGTAAAGAGTGTACAGGGAAGTAAGAGTTGACTTAATAGTCTACATTAATGGAACGTGATATCTGAAAGTTAAGTGAGGTCACGTCGTTGATGACATTTTGCTGATGCCCCATTGAGGTACACGGAAATTTACAGTAATGTGTGTATGTATGACATTCTGTTGTTGTCGCTCTGGATTAGATGCAAGATAAACAAGCCCCAAACAGTCCAGTGTGTATACATGTCTGGTTAATTCACATAAAAGCAAAATCTGGTACACCACACATAAGAGCAAACCAACGAATACATTTCAAGTAGTGCAAATGACAAATTCCAATGAAATATAGAATTATTTATTTACAAAAAAAGTGGTTGAATTAAAAATTTAGGTGTAAAAATTAGTTGTCTAGGAGAGCTATAGAAAAATTTGGTGCAGGACATGCATGAGACAGATCCTATCTTTAATATGACTTTACTGATAAGCTAGAAGTAATGACAACCTGGGGTTGAAACTAACTGGCCTTTATATCACCAATTTTGTTGTACATGTATATTTATGTTCAATGAAAGGTGTAGCTTTCAAAAGATGTGATAAGAAAAGTCACTAGATAGGAGAATTTGGATAAAAAAAAACATATGGCAACTTTCAAAAGATGGCATGTGATGAGAAAAGAGTTTGGATATGATGTGATGTAAATGTGTAAAATAGGAATTATAGATCCAAACTTTCAGCTCATTGGAAATGAGAGGAAAACCCTATGATATTAACAACAGCTAATACAGGTAGATTATTTGTAATATGAGTACACAATATAGATGTAGGCTATGGTAGCGAAGACATAGTGCTGTGTTTCTCTGTAAGGCATGAAAAGAAAAAAACAAATGGCTTATTATTTATTCATAAATGTGAAAGGTAATAGAACTTAAATTACCACAACTTGTGTCTTTGTAGAACGTGACACGTGTTTTATAGCATCTCACATTTTCAACAATGTGTTTAGACATGATGTAGTTGGGGTTCAGGAAATTGGGAGATTTTGCTCTGTTTCTTGTTTTGTATACAAGCTCAATTGTTTACTTGTTGTTTATTTATTTGTCTGTAAATGTGTCAACATGTGATTTTATGACTATGGAAATTTCCATCAGAGTCACATGTTTCAAGTCTTCCCTGATGCAACCAACAAAATGCTTGTGATGACAATTGCATGCGGGATGAAAAGTCAAGTAACAGAGCAAGGACTTTTTATCAGGTCACGTGTCAGGTAGTCTACATCTACCCTTTATGTTTTTAGCAAGACGCTCAGTTTTGTAGGATTTTTACCCAAATCTATTTTCAAAATTACCATTTGGTTTTGTCGTCTGCAGATAGACATATGTCTGATGATCACAACGTCATTAGGAACATACACAATGACTTTCTGAATTTAGTATGAAGTAATATTGCAATCTGCAGTGCTATGTGCTCAAATTTTCAAATAGTTCAAAATTTTATAAACCTTATCAGTTTTCACTGACGTAAGATGGTCTTCAGAAAGTCTAAATCTTTTATGTTTCTATGACAACATCCAACCCTTTCTGCAATATTAGTTTTTGAAATGATTTATACTATTTCAGTTAAAAATTCTACTTATGATGTGTCCATATCTCATGGGCGACTGATTTCACAAAAATTTTTGTTATCTTTTCTTTTCATTGTGTCCTTTTTGTATGGATTTTTTTGTCACATGAAAAATTTATTGCAATATTCCATTAGAATTTCTCCTGATATGATTCTAAATTATGTGAAAGGAATACATTCATAAATTCATACTTCTCAAATCCCAACAGTGAAATAAAACTAGCTGGTTGAGCATTGTGTCCAGTTTGATTTCCATTTGCAATTTTCAAGTCAAGTACTCCTCATTGTTATTTTTGGACAAATCTAATATTGTTAATGCATATTTTTTTTTTCAACTGCTAATAGAATGAGAAATATTGAAGATGATATTAACAGATGTGTTGACTTCAGTTGGAATGTGTATGCCAAAGTGTCCTCTCCTCAATTCAATTCTTGTTGTCAAATGCAGCAATATGTATGAATTAGAAAGAACGGTAGTGCCAAACATTTTACCGCCAAATTTATTGAAAAACAATGTTTTACTTTTCTGAAATTTTTTAAGCTTCTTTTTAGCAGGAATCAAACCTTAAACTGTTATCAGTGAAATGATAGCAAAATTGATGAATAAGAGTGACTACGTCAGGCACAATGCAGTTCCAAGCAATTTTCTGCCAGAATATCTGAACATAAATTTTACTTTTTTGGTAATTTTTTGACAAGTCTCGCATTATTTTGAGCAGGAATCATATGTTTTATTATTAGTAGTGAATGTATAGCAAAATTATTTAATAAGAGTAACTAGGACTGAAAATATTCCATAAAATGGAACCGTTACAATTGCTCATGCATATTCATGACACAAAGATCAGGAGGCCATTGTCAAATGACACAGCTGAATGCTTTCTAAAGCAAACTGTTGTGACTGTAGCTATTGAACCACCTGAATCATCATTTTTTAGTTAGAGTGTATAAAATTTATGTAAAACAAAAGAGAAATAATTAAATAATCAGTCATGAAATATTGCAATAATTTGAAATCCGATATCTGAGAAACCTAGATACAACCAATTAAAATGATACATTTGATACTTGAAACACTTACTCTTCAGATAGATTATCAAACAATTATAAATTGTGACTCGATTTCCTGCCACCTGTTCTATTTTATTTAATAATGAAGACACAATAATATGCTTGGAGATTTGACACCGAACTGAAAGAATGTTTCAATATAAATTCAGAGAATGCGTTTGATGATGAGGCTAATTTTAGAACCGATATTTCAATGTCTGACCTCATACATAGCCTTTCCACAGGAATATAGAATATTATTCTAATTATTAATATGAAAATTGGCTTCAAAATTATTAAATTGAACATATGTAAAGTCGCTTATTATATTTATATTATTATTTTTAGATGGAATATTGATATATTGTCTAGGATTATTAAAACGATTATAATCAAACATTTTGAGGAATAGCGAATATTGAAAAAACTGTAACCCTGTTACTATTCAGGTGAATGCTTGCCTCAAAGTGAAATGAATTTCATTTAGGTTTGCAATTGGGAATAACTGAAAAATGTGTGAAATTAACAAACTTTACTTTGGAAAAAACAATGGAAAAATTATTGTGAGGAATGGTTAGAATAAAACTCACAATAAAAAAACCCATCGAGTCTAACATTTAATAGATAGTAGATACAATTTAATATTTAAAAGTATATTCTAAACCAATTTTAACCGTTAAGTTAAGGTGCCATATATTTTTCATGCAAAAGACTCCTTAGGCCAAGGACTTTTTCTACTACATAGCAGGATCGTACCTGTCCTACAATTAATAACTTTAATTTGAAAGGAATAAAAAAACATATAATCAATCATCTTATGTCTTTATCTACACATTACATATGATGTATATTGTCAAATGAATATTAATTTACCCAGATATGAGATAGAGAAGTGAAAATTGGGTTTATGCAAATTAGTAAACTAGTCTGTATATAAGCTGACTGGCTTGGGAACCCGAAAGGGACTATCTGCATATATGCAGACATGGCGTTGTAAGGGTTTAATATCTAAAATGTATCTAAACCAATATTAATGTTGACTTGACATAATGTAAACGTATACCCTGTGTCAAATTAATACAGTTTTGTTTAAAAGTAGTGCTTCTCACAGTACCAGCTGCTAATTTATATATATACCTGTTATATATCTAGTATGTAGAATGTAACATCTGGTGTTGAAAATCTCATGTTAATGAAAAGCTATTCAAGTTGATGGGTTTGATGAGTTTGCAGTAAAACCCCAATGTGTTGAATCCCAAAGTCTTGGATCACTTAAGTTGAGCCGTATGGGTTGAATCGGAGCATTCTTTTGTTCAGGACCCCTCTTTTTTTTATCACTTGGCTAACCAATAAACTGTTTTCAACACACACATTTTAATCCCAGTCTGACTTTTAGAGTCAAATATTGTTTTTTTACTTGTATGTTGACAAAAAAGAGAGATCTGATGTATACTTGGATATATGTTAAATGGTAAAATATAGGATAACAGAGTGGCTTTCAGTTAAGTAAATATTATTGATTTGTGAATGAAACACTCTTAACTTGTGACACATTAAAGGGAAGTGTAACTATTAGTATGTGAATAGTAAAACGTTGACAAGGAAATGGAAATGTGTGTTTATTGATGAGTGTGTTTGACAGAAAGCGATTAATTTGGTCAGGAGCGAGTCAGAGAGGGACCTCAAAGTCCTATATTTTCCAAGGTTAAAACCGTTGTCATAGCAATATGCTTACTGTCGTGGAATTCATTTGTTAAAGTCAGCAATACATATGATGGAATTCTATCAATGATGTCATATGTAGCAAAGTTGGCTGACATCCAGGTGGAATGCACGTAAACAGGAAGACGGCTAGTACACTGCATTTTATACTGCTTTCATCAACGAGTTGTTTTTCTAGGAAATTGCCATAATTGTACGCTCAAATTGAAATCCTGTTTGTTATCAAATGTATGATTTCTGAGAAGGATAATATGGTTGAAAGTTTGATATTTTTGTAGAGTTTATGTATATTTTGCTTGCAATTATATGGTAAACTTTTTCTAGTGACGTGAAGTTCAAACAAAAAGCATTTCTATTGAGATGTTCTGTGTATCTCTCATCAAGTTAGTAAAGCTAAAATATATCTCATTGATGGGAATTTTCAAATGAAATGCAAATCCCTGGAAAGCAGCATCACTAAGCTCCATCATTCAACAATCCTGTTTTCAGTAATGGAAAGATTTAGTACTACACTTTCATAGTTTTCATATCAAAGGTTTTTTTTTTTTTTTGCTAACTTACCATTATGATTCCTAGATATTTGTAGACTAAATGAAAATCGCCTTTTTTTTTACATACGTTGATAATCTTGAATATAGTTGATTTTTTATTGCTATGTGTACAATGATATTGCCGGATGCAAGAAGCTGTTTTTTTTCTAAATCATAAACTTAGCTGTGTTAAACCAAAAAGTCTTAGAGTTTAGACAAGGTTACTTCATATGCCATTCTTTTGCTTGAATTCTTACATTACTGAAAGAAAAGTTTAGGTCAAATTTCAAATAAATGAAAATTGCTGAATGAAGTAATTTGCCTAACTTTGAAGTATTTTGCCTAACTCCATGACATGAAGTGACTTTTAATAATTGCCTAACTGTGCCACCTAATGAAACTCATGACTTGCCTAACTTTGCCATGTCAATAAAAATAATCAGAGAAACTTTGTTGTAGCTATTTAGTAACTCAGCCTAAAATTCATCTAATCATCCAACTTTTTGACAGATAATCTTATACAATGTTAAGCACAACTTCAAAAAATATTTTCAAAACTTTGTAGTGACTTATATTATATTTATGAGTGCATGTGATGATAAATTACAGAGGGTTATGTAGTGTTGCTGGAGGAAAAAGTCTGATTTATATTTTTGATAAGATGCAACATGATTGAAGTGGCATCGTGATTTTGATTAAATTATTGATAGCAGTAACAACCGAACTGATCACACACGATATTGAATAATCTGTACTGGCAGTCTCCTTTTGTTTATTCACAATATATGATTGCTTCCATGTCACAAAATGTCAAAATGTATCTAAGTCATGAGTAACTCTGTTCTCACCCACTTGTTGGTATTTAGAGTTCTTTAATTATTCAACTCTCAACACTCAAGTGGTAATACAACACATAAGTATGCCCAAGGGAAAGTGATATTTCATGTTATAGACCTTTGTAAAGAATGGCGCCCTCAAGTGGTAACAAAACAAAAGCCTGTCCATTGGATAGTAATCACTATATCATACAATAGACCTTTTGAATAAATAATGCCCACTAGTGGTACCAAATAAAGCCTGTTCATTGGATAGCAATCATTCTATATTGTACAATAGACCTTTTGAATAAATTGCACCCTCAAGTGGTAACAAAACAAAAGCCTGTCCATTGGATAGCGATCATTCAATTGCTATCCAGTGAAAATGTCAAAACCGTAAAAAATGTTGGATGTCGTAAAAACTGATGTGTTATCCATTGGTGTCTAGTAATGAGGTATGACCATGTACCTAATCTGCTGGGATTAAACACCTCAAGCTACAAGGCATACAGACATTTTTAATCTCTTAGCTGTAAGGCTTTAGTGTAAGACTGAGTGCTGGCTGTTCTGTGGTCTCTCTGGAGATAAGAATTTGAAAGTACAATGTCAATCCCATAGGATAGGAATCGTGATTCTAAGTCTTACAGATAAATGTATGTGTGGCTCTAAAGAGTTGAGTCACAGTACATGGTGATCTGAATGTTCGATAAAGGTGAACACAGCTATAGCTGACTCATAGTACAGACTATAAATCAATGTTTTCACTTTCAGTGACAGGAATGTAAAAGAAAATTGACACTTTGTGTACTCATTTTTACTGATTCAGATACTCTAAATCATGCACACATGTACACACACACACACACACACATACATGTTTTGTACATGCATTCATACACACCTCTCCTCTAATTCAGGTGAAATTGATACAAAACTGCCAATTTTATCATATTTCTCTACCTCCTTCCCCTTACCCTTCCATTTACCTAAGCAGAAGATTTACATTTGTAAGTGCATATATACCCCCCCAAAAAAAACAAACAAACAAACAAACAAACAAACAAAACCACTTCCTACAGCAGACACCTTTCAAAACTGTATCTAGATCAACTTGTGATATTTTCTGACGTACCCTTAATTTCGGTGTTATGATAACACAGTTAAACTTTACAAAAAGAAAACATTACCCTTGATATTCTTGTTATTTATCAGTACATAGAAAATTTGTCAGTTCAAATGAAAATTAATTAATTATGATTGGAAGTTTAGTCATAATGTATTAACGAGAATAGCAAAATGATTAGATCATTAATAATGTCATATGATTAGATCATTAATAATATGTCATATGATTTATAGCGTCTTGTCAGACGGTCTGCTGTATGTTTTCCCACCAAAATTTCTAACAAATGTTTTGAAATATTTCAAAATTTCTAACAAATGTTTTGAAATATTTCAACATTCCTGACAAATTGTGTGAAATATTTCATAATTTCTGACATTGTTTCAAATATTTCATTTCTGGCATTGTTTCAAAAGTTCTGACAAATGGTTTCAAATATTTCAAAATTTCTAATGTTTTTGGTGCAGTTCTTAATTTCTTTCTTTTGACTGTTGATTCCAAAGAATATCACCTGACAGGTATATTGGAATGAACTCATCCTTTGTGCTTACTTAAGACCTCACTTTAATGGTCGTGGATGAAGAACCAATTTTGTATTGTGTGCAAACGGTAGCTTGATAGATTTTTTATGGATTTTTCAAGTTCAGCTGTTATTAATCTGCAGTAAATTATACACAGGTGGTTTATTTTCAGACATTAATCTTTGCATATTTCCATCTTCTTTGACCTACAGATAAAGCAATTGTTGGCACTGCAGACGGTGCTAGCGTGTCATCCTATGGTAGCAGCTGTAGTCCGCCACTAGGTAACGACAGAAACTCGGAGCATCTCCGACAACTGAGACTAGCCCGGGAACAAGACAGACTAGTTCGGGAACAAGAGAGACTAGTTCGGGAACAAGAGAGACTAATTCGGGAACAAGACAGAAGACAGCAGTCGGCAAGACCAGTGTCACCATCACCCAGAAGAAGAGCAGGTACAGGTAGGCTGATATCCCCTCAATTTACCCCCTTGTTTTCCCTAGAAACCATTACACATAGTTCAATCCTATCGTTTCCCAAAGAACGGTTTATACCATATGTGAGAAATAGTGGGGTGTGATGTATGCTAGCCATGAAAATCGAGGAGAGAAAAAAAAACAAGTTGAATTACAGAATTAATCTGGTTATGCTACATTCTTTTTGTATTGCACTGCCCCCCCCCCCCCCTCAACTTAAAATAACATGATTAGTAGCATTGCAGAATATAGCATTACAGAGATGGTGTAGCATTGTGGAGAATAGGTTAAATACAGACTGCTGGAGTTGGATACAGTTCACATGTAACTTATCTGGGGACAAACTGTTCAACATTATTTGTTTTAAAAACCTAATGCGTAGTTTGGACATTTTACCAAATACACCCTGTGTTTTGCATCAGTTACAGCACCACCTAGAGACGAATTGAATGACAGACCCCCACCACACACCTTAACAGTACCAGATCAGCCTCCTAGACAACAACGCTCACGGTCGCCATCACCAGGTCGTAGAACGAGGGTCTCAACGGGAGACTACGACATTCAACGGTCACGGTCACCCACTCGCCGATCTGATATAGAAAGATCACGATCACCTACGAGGAGATCTGAGATAGAAAGAGCACGTTCACCAACAAGAAGATCTGACATTCACAGACCAGATCATCACCGAAGAAGTCAGTCCGAAATACGAGGAATTCACGATATAGAACGAGAGTATCAGGCCATGGTTGGTACAGTATCACCACCTAACATGCGCTCACCAGTGGCTAGTTTGCCAAGTTCGCCAATACGACATACGTCTGCTGCCTCCCCAGCGAGGTCATCGCCATCATCAACTCCTTCAACGCCAAGGAAACACAGGCAGTTGCCACAATTACCACCAGTGCAGCCAACAAGTAAAGGAGAGAGAGGTATGCTCAAATGATCTGTCAGTATATTTAGAGTGTAACATCAAAGGGAAAACACAAGTGGTACAAGTGTCTAGTACTATGAGATTAATCTAGAATGTGAAATATTTCAAAGTACTTTCATAATCATATTGTCAGGGAAGGAGGGGTGATTTTCAGCAGGGATACACACAAATGATGGCAATGTCTTTAGGCTGTAGTATCAAAATCAAGGTGTTTCTTACATATCAGAAGAACCCTTGTGAAGGGGGAGGGGGCATTGACTATCGACACATAAAGAAAATGTTAATGTACAGATGAGAAGTTTTCTTCATGCACCATGATACATACATTAGTGATATGGCATGCTAACAGACCATTCTTTGTGATTTCCACAGCAAAAGCCGAACTAGATGAACGAGCTCGTCAGATGAAGTTAAAGATGAAGATGAACCAATATAAGCAGGCCGCAAATACGCTCTCACCACATCTCGGAATGGCATCCGAACTCCCACTGAAACCTAGACTGCGAAAACAAAGCCCCGATAATATCTCCATTAAATCTAGCGACAGCAATGTGTCCAGTACCAGTGATGTCTCTGGTATCACACAAATCAGTGAAACGTCACGCATTAGTACAATATCTACCCAATCACAGGTCATACATGGACAGAAAGCAACCCGCAAACTAAGGTAATAACACAATTTCGTTTATTTCACTTAAGAAAAACTTTTTCTGTGAAACTGAGATAAATTCTTTTGGATTTTAAATGAAAAAATGAAGGTTACTAAACTAGCTTTTGGCATCAACAACAGCAAAGTTCTTTCCTCATTTGAAATAACCCAAAATCACTCGCTGACGCTGTAATGCATTTTACTTGTAAGCAGGTTGATCATGTAACATGTGCAGTGGGACTAATTAATTGTCAGTTCATGTAACATTCATTTCAGTCAAACAATCTTTGGCCTAATCAATATTACCAAATAATTAGTGCAGATAGTCGTTGATATAGATATAAACGCCAGACGGCTTGGCGTCAGAGGTAATTGAGAGAACATTTATCATCGCAAGTGTTAGAACCTCAATGGTGGCCTGTCCAATTGCTGGCTTAACGAGGTGTAGTAATGACCCGTTTAACATGTGTAACCAACTGACAGGTCACTAAAAGTATGGAACAGTATTCACACCATGCATTGTCTTTTATATAGAAACAATCAACGGATTGCAGTCATTAGTAGTGAATGCAAATCTCATGATTGTTGTCTCTTTGTAATCCTTCTTTTCTGATAAGAAAGACACATTTCCTCAATGTTTAGACTTACCACAAATTTGAAATTGTTAACACAGAACTATTGTGGTCAGTTGCATTCTAATCAGTGCAAGATTTAGTCCTATTTCATGTATTTGGTGAAAGTGACATCAGAAATGGATAAATGCTTTGACGTAATCAACCCATAATATAGCTTTGTTTTGTTTACGTATGTGGATCTTCAGAGCTATTCATAGGCCAGAGAAAGGTCTGGGTCAAAACACTTGAAAATGTACAACTACTTAGAACAGTTTTGAACAAAGGATGTGATGTCATCACTGGTGATGTACGTCATCTGCTAGAGAGATAGAACTAAAAAAGCAAACCCAAACAGGAACAAAAACATTCCTATGCATTAGAAAAACTGACAAGGTAAAGATTACGTCTTTGAAGAAAAGGGAAAATGTTTACAAGTTGGTATTTGCAAGTCAAGTGCCAACGTCATACAAATAGTTATGTAGGCTTACACTTTATGTACTGTTATGTAAAGAATTTGTCTACAGTTGTATTTGAAAAGACAAAGTTTACTCAACTTAAGTGTGCCAGTTGCTTGTACCCCTTAGCATGCTTGTTATAGTGCACCTGTTGTGACTTTGTGAATGCTGGATGTAATGCATGCATTGATCTCCCTGTGTGGATGTTACAGGTTTTATCAGTTGCTTTTAGACTCATGAAGACAACCAATCCCTGTGTTTAGTATCTCCACCATTTTTACTTACCCATGATGGGAAACATACGAGAAGAGATGGGTGAAGAATTATGGCACTGGATGTTCTCCGAGTATGCTTAACTGTTTAGTGGTTTTTGTTTTGTTTTGCATGCTTTTGTGCTTTTGTTTGCACTTTAATACGTATTAACACTGATTTCTTACTTGCATTGCACTGTGTTAACTGATTTCAATCGCTCGCTGTTGTGTTCACCTAACCCCCCTGCCAGTAACATTTTTAGTTTATGTAATTTTTAGTTTTAGTTTATCGATCACAGATTTTCCACTTGATTGTTCAATGTGTATACTTGCATTGTATTCCTAATGATGTACAAGTATGTGAACATTTTATTACAGACAAATGAAATGTTTTACTAATATGCAAACATGTTTTCTGGCAGCAGTAGAGCAGCACGCAATAACAGCACCTCACAACAGCCATTTCACTGCCAATTTTGAATAATTTCCTAAATTTTGGCTGATTTCTGATCTGATTTTAGACTCAAACAGACCATTGTCTTTGTGTTTGTTCAATTTTGACAAAAACTGTTGAAAAAATGAAGAAACAGAGGAGAATTTTAGGAAGAAAAAATGTTGGCAGGGAAAAGGCTATATATGCCAATTCAATTTGTTCTTTTCTTTCTCTTTCTTTCTGCTTCTTTGTCTACAGCTCTAGTGTGCCTAATCTATCTGCTTCCCCTGTACCTCACACTACAGAAAGACTGGCAATAGGCAGGCAAAAGAGCTTGCGAAAAAGTTTTAAAAAACGTCTCACAAAGTTAGTCTCAATTGTATTGGTGATATTTTGTCCTGTAACCCATAGCTGGTTCATCTCAGTGTTAGATTCACTACACATTAAATTCTCACGCCATTGATAATTTTTGTTTAAAAAAATTTTCATTGTATCATATATAATGTTGTACTTAGTCAGACTGTGTTTTTCACTGTGATTTTCATAAGTAGTTGTCCCTCATTTTTTTGTAGTTTTTAATGTTCATGTATATTTCATGTCAACGTTATTTTTAGATAAACCTGGGCAAGATCATGTTCAGACTATGAGGTCACCTATTGTTAAATTTATATCGTCGTAAAAATAATCCAAAAACTTTGCAACATCATTGTTAAAAGAAACAAAGGATAATGAAGGTCATTTTGATAAAGCATTTGAAATAAAAAAATATGTTAGATTGACGAAAAGTATAAAATTGGCTCTCGTTAGGTTTTGTATATTAAAAATCTGGTTATCGATGAATAAATCATGTAGGGACTAAAATAGTTTGGCTTTGTCAGAAAAATTTCAGTCCATATTCCAGAAAATTGAATACAGCTGCTAAGCTTACAATCATGATCATATGATGTTGACTCATTTTGAATGGGTCATTAATTCTTGTGTAGTGTTCACTGGGAGTCAATCGATTTCATCTGCCATATTGAAATTTTCACGCTGCTACTAAAAGCAGCTGCTCTTGTTTCCAGAATTTTGACATCATTTTCATGAAAATTTTAGCAAAACATAAAAAATCATGTAAATAATATAAGTTTGGGAGTAAAATTAAATGAGAAAGTAGAGAAAATTTTGACATTTTGAAAAATTTTGGGAATTGAATATTTTTTAGCATAAAATTTTATGTCAAAGATGGGAAAAATTTCCAAATTTTGACAAGTTTGTACCGAAATTATGGAAAAGTGAACGTCAAATGATGAAATCAATAAACAGTGACAGTAAATATCATATAAAATTTCATTCTTCATGAATAGGATTAAGATTAATAAGATTAAATATTGCTTTAAACTTTCGCTATTATTTGGATTTGAAAAAGTGTAGCTAGGCAGGTCTGTTTTTTCATATACTGAGGCCTTGTCTGTATAATTGATAAAAGAAACAGAAAAAAATATAAGTTTTGTGAAAGCAAGTTGTAATGTTAGTGTCTGGTCTATGTTTGTTTGTTTGTTTGTTTGTTTGTTTGTTTTGGTATTGACTTGTTGGTTCATGAAATTTGTGTAATAGTCTGAGTGTTGAGCACTTTAAACAGCTCACTATTTCACAAACTAAAAGTAACTAAAATATCCCTGACTGCTAAACAAGAACATTGCTGTGTCCACTAGTAAAACCATTACTGCACCAACAATGCACAATATATTGTGATTCACAAAAAAATGTTGTGTTCCCCTTATCACTTACAATATGGTGGCTCATAAGAATATCCAATGTTTGTATTTTGGACCCACAACAAAAATTTGTGTCTTTTATTAGAGGATGCACTACATAACTACTCTTTAATGTGTCCAAAACGCTCCGACTTGATTGTAAATTTCAATAATTAATGCATTTTGATAGCAATTATATACGCTCTGATATTTTAATTGCATAATTAACAATAAATCATTGAACAGAAGCAAAAGATATTTATCGATAAAGGTTATAGGTTAAAGGTTATAGGTTATTATATAAAATATAGTTATGTAAGAATAACAAATAACAAAACTTTCAAAATGTATATATTTTGTCTGCATTGTTATATTTTACCATTTTACACTTCAACCTAATTTTAAAAGTAAAGATTGAAAAATTACCTCAAAATATTTTGGAAACATGGAAAAATTTGTAAGCATTATTGAATTTCCACTTGAGAGACTTCATCAACCAAACTAAAGGTTGACAAATTGCTTCAAAATATTTTGAAAATTCTGAAAAAGGAAGAAAATATAGTAAGAATTATTAAATTTATGACTTGAGACTTTTAACCTAATTGAAAAATTGCTTCAAAATATTTTCATGGTGAAAATGATAAGCAAATTGTCATCAAAACTACACCTTTCTCAACTAATTTTTATCTGAAATTTGATATCATTCCAAAAAAAATGATGTCAACAAAGCAATGATGGTAACCATGCATGCATCTCATGAAAAGCAGTCAGGCCTCCCAGCTGCGTAATAATAATGGTAAAATTATTCAAAATTGAATGTTTTTTGCTTTTCTTATTTTTTTCAATTAAAAAAAAATTGATTAAAAAAAGCGAGTGTCAATTATAAATTACAACTTAGGTTAAATATTGAGATATACAACCGAAACGATTGTCCAATCAGATTGACGCAATATATTTTTACGGAACCATGTTATTTACGTACTAACTTTGTTGATTCTAGCAAACGTCGTGACAAGCCTAAGTTATTACAGACAATTTAAATTACCATTATAGCTCTTTTATATCTAAAATTAGCCATCAAGTAGAAATATATGTAAAAAAAACAAACCTTGCATTTCCTAAAATACAAATCGCCAATCCTATATTTACTTCTACTTAAAGTGCTGTCACCTGACGTTTCTCACAATGAAGCTTGACTTACGGGACGTAATGAAATTTCCTGTTTAGTACACGTTTATTGCAAAACGGGTAACATGAGACGAGGTAATTTAGTTTAGGAACATTAAACATGCATAAGTAGATGTATAAAAACAACACACAACTGTTTCTCTCTCATAGGTTCACACCGTCGAACTCTGGAAAGTACACTGTTGTTTAGTGTTTCATTGCAAACGTTTAACAGTTTTCGTGAGGAACATATTTTTGACCACCTAGATTTTTACAATTTTGACATGATAATTTCTTGTTTCTTAAGTATACCTAAATGGATATCAGTTAGAAATTTGTATCAAATTTGATCATCAAGTTAGCAGACTGCAAAACAAGTTCAGAAATGGTTCAAAATCAGTTATCGAATTCAAGACAAGTTTTTATCCTGAACCCCTATTTTCTATAGAATATACAAATCTTTCCAATTTTAGTAAGAGGGAAAAACCAAATTAGGGGAAACAGTTGTCAAAACATTGAAATTTAGATTTAGTTTTTCAGTCAATTTCCTTCATACTTCCATATTGCTACCTTCCTTTATTTTAAAACAAATGTTCATGTCTCATAACACATTTCCATGATGGTGTTGAAGTCAAATGGTTATGTGTTTGTTGGCTCGCTCATAAAAAAAAGTGTACTTGATTGAAAAATTTGAATCTGAAAGTTGATTTTAAATATTCTATGCTTTTTCTCTTTTGTCAATAGTGCATTTAGTGCCAAAATGCAGGGCAACACCCACAAGAAGCCTCTGAATCGCAGCTCTAGTTCTAGTGACGTCTACTCTTTTGAAAAACAAGATGGCAGCATATCAGACTCTGCAGCAGAACCCAGTACACGTGAAGGAAAGAAACGAAGAGCCAGCATCGGATACAAAATGGCCGCCTTAGTTGGACTATCCAAGAAAAGTAGCAGTACCTCACAACTCAGTGCAACAGGTAATTATATAAATATGTGCAATAGTAAAAATGTTTCTTTTTTACGATTACATTATCTCACTAAGTGCCAGAATACCAAGTTTGAGATCAACTGATGGTTAAATAAACTTCAGTATAAAGTAAAATGACGGGTGTTTTTGGTATGCAGCAAGTTTACCCCACACCGAAAAAAAAAAAAAAAAAAAAATGTGTATTAACTCAGTGTAAACATGTCACAATCAGTTTATAATGACTGATAGCTTGTTGTAACCTTGGTATTAACTTTAATTACTTGTAATAATCTCACTAAGGTGAGACTTTGTTGTACAAAACAAAAAGATTGGTTTTCACACACCCATCTTAATACAGTCTTCTATAGAAAGTAAAGACCTGTGGTATTTGTTTTATTGTCTGGTACTTAAACTCAACTTATAAGAGAGAGATTGTTATGTAATAGGAATTTATTGGAAGGTGTGGAGTTAGCTTTATACTATGTGCTGCTCAGAAATTTTATTTGACAAGGTGTGAATATACACTGTACCAACATCTAAAGTCATACCCGAAACCTCAGAACTTCTAGATGAGTATAAAATATGATAGAATGTCCGACACATTTTGCATATTAAAGTAGCTTTCTGTAGGAACATTTTACATTTTAAAATGGAGATAACAATCAAGTGATATTCTTGTGATCATGCATATAGATAATGACCAGAAAATAGTTTCCTAATTTCAGAAGTCTTGATTAATAACAATATTCCTTTTCATCTTCAGAAGGATCTGGTAAGAAGCCTAGAAGTTCTATAGTGCGAAGTGAAGAAGTCGGTGCTGCCGTTGAAATGAGGAATCGTATGTTTAAACAACCCAGTCGTGAGAGTACAGATGGCAGCATTTGTAGTCTTAGCTCAGAAAGCTCTGCCTCGTAAGTATCTAGTATTAAATATCATGATGTTAAAATTCACCATAATCTTTACTGTGCTGCAATAAAGACTACCGCATACCTTTGTTGTCAATGTTTCCCTTCCAATTAATCATTGTATTGTCAACTTTTGCCCACAATCTCTATTAATTCTTAATGCTATTGGACAGTAAATTCAAATACCCGGTATAAGGCAAAAAAAAAGAAAGAATTGTTTCTGGTCAGGACATTTTGTCTAAAATGGTGCGACAACACAATTTTTTTTTTTTTTACATTCTCAACAAACCTGTCACTCAGTCTACTATGGCAGTTACTGTTCTTTTTATTTAGTACTTTAGAGCAAGTGTGTATGTGGGGCAGATGTCCTTTGATGGTTCATGATTGGCTCTACAGTTGTCTTCACTGAAGTAGGGAGGGTTATTTTTGTGTTTTCCCACGGATCTGCAGACTTCATGGGCCAGACGAACACAAAAAAAAGACCGATGTGGGGGTATTTAAGTGATGCGCACGCTGACCAGAAACAACTCTTTTTTCGGGGTCCTAATTATGTTTTTTTTAAATTCTGATACTTATGTAAATGTTTAACTACCAATTTGACAGAACATAGATTTTTTTCTGTGTTCAGACTTAAATATGTATATCAAAAACCTGTATATCTATCCATAAGTGTCTTGTTGCACACTATCCAATCATGCACCTTCATTAATGTTGTTAATATGCGAAGCTCTCCTATTGGTGTTCTTGGGACTTTAACATCTGGCTCCCTTCCAACCATATCCCATATAACTGTAGATCTTTTTTCCTTGCATCCCTTCCTTGCAACCTGATAGCTTAGCAATGAGTGAGGCAACCGATAGTTACTTGTCTCATTTTAGTCGGTAAGTTGTTAAAAAAAACACCTGGTCAAAATGTAAGCTTCTTCCTCTTCAGTGAGTACTTCTTTCTCTAACGGTTAAATCCTTGAGTCATTGCAATCTAAATCTTATTTTGTAACATGTAATAACTACTGCTACATGTACATTTCTACTTTTCTGTATTGCTTGTTTGTCGGTTTTCTTCAAAATCACAGAATTGCATATTCAAACACACACACACACACACACGCACACACAGTCAGATAGACACATTTTACTATAAAATCTCCCTCTGAAGTCATCTCTTGCCATTATTCTCTCACTATTTGCACTGACTGTATTTACTGTAATATTCACCTAAGATTATCATATTCTTATACCAAATATTCCATCTACATGTATATCATATTATCTTTGTCTTCCCACACATGCTCATATACATGCCAACATATACATAGTCTAGCATTATGTACTAGACTGAGTACTGCGTGACTCGCTAACTCTCTAGAACAATTTCTTATTCACTCTCTCATTAAATAACTCACTTGCAAGTTTGCACACTCTTACACACATGTACATACACAGTTATACCCAGGCATACACATATGCCATTTCCAACTTTAACACCAAATGAAGTGATTTTGTTGTGTACCACGTTCAATTGTAAGGAATATCAAATGTTAAATATAACACCCTTTCAAATTGCTGTATAAGCCTAGTATCAGCAATGGCGTCAATTTGTAAACAATGTTGTTGGCTGAGGGAAAGCCGAGTGCTTGTAAAATCACAATTATGATGACATTAAGCTGTCTGAGATCTAGACAGTTTTTTATGACATCAAAATTACCAGTCAATTTACTAGCTTTTCACTGTAACTTCTGTTTTCAGGTTGATTGGATTTCGAACAATCATTTTCTGGGCTCATAATTCAACCAGTGTTATGTTATACTTGATATGAACTATGAATAATCATGGCACACGATAAAAACACTTTAGTTTTGAATTACATCGGTTGTGTTATTTGACTACTAACTATTCAATATAAAATTCATTTTATTCATTTGACGTGTCAGCTTTCATCAAATTGTTCAGTGCACTTCATGAAACGTTCATTCTTCATTCACTGTTCTGTTTTTCACACATCCAACATTCTCAATGTTTGTTTTGATCAACAGAATGTGGTTACCAACTGGTCTACGGCTGGGACCAGAGGGTCAGTTTGGTGATTTCATTGATGGTTTGGGTCCAGCACAGTTAGTTGGCCGTCAGGTGTTAGGATCACCATGTCTAGGTGATATTCAGATTGGAATTAGTGAAAGGAGTGGCCATCTAGAGGTAGAAGTGGTCAGAGCTAGAGGACTGATGGCCAAACCAGGGGCACGGTTATTACCAGGTCAGTATAAAGGCCAGGGATTCAATCCCAGGTTCTCACATTTTAACGGGGCACAAACTGAATTCATAGTTACATACTTGGTATTAAGATGTAACTCATAAATGATCTGATGACGTAATTTATTATACGTACGCGTATCAAGAATGTTCAGGAAATCCCTACTGTGCAATCAACTGTTCTAACTATGCCATATGTTTTTATTGTAATGTCATAGAAGACATACAGAGACATTAGCATTATACTGGAATGTGGTTTTACTTATAAGTATTTTCACTTGAGTAAAAAGCAATATACACTCAGCTTGTGCCCCTTTAATGTATATCTTATCAATGGAATCATATTACCTGTAAAAGATATTCTTTGTTCTGGACTAACTTTTTCTATAACTCTATTAGACACCTGTTTTGAACATGTAAATTTTATCATAATCTAAACAGGCCCATTAAGGTATCTGTGTGGGCTAGGACGTCAGGTGAATTTATCAATAAAACTATGTAAATCCACTCATACATATTTATTTAGACGCATTGGAGTCGGAACTAGCAAAGGGCATACCGTCAATAAGCAGTAACACAGCCACAAACTTTGACTGATTAAGAGTAATTGACATTTTGCTGGGGAGTCTGATGCGCCCTCTACGACAAATTCCTGAGTAACACACACACGGGGAGTGTGAGAGTCTGCCGTAAAGATGTTTTAGTATTTTAAATGCCTGACTGTAAAACGTTGAGTGTCGGCATTTTTGTCAATTGTTATAAATTTAAAGACGAAAAAAAAAAAGTTTGATGGATGACAATTTTTTTGTCATCGTGAGCATGTGCTTCTGACAGAATCAGGTGCCCGCAGAAGTATCGCCCACACTCCGAGTTTAGCGTAAGTTCAGAAGTACGGCGTCGATGTATTATGTACACACGTACACGATCTCAAGTCAAATGATTTTCCTTCCACGTTTTGTTTTTCAAAATTCGGTGAAGGCTGTTTTATGATTGATTAAACTTGTTCTATTTCCAAAAGCCACGGTGTCATCTCTGAAAGCCGGGGCAGTCAATCTTAACTAAACTACATGTATTACTATTCACGTCGTATTCGTTTCTAGACTAAAAGGCAAATATAACATCACCGTCACATGTGCGAGTACGAGTTCACATCGATACAACCACAAGCGATGTATTTCAAAACAAATGCATGCGGTACGGTGAATACTGATCGAGCCAAGTTTGGTCTCCGTAGCGGTAAATATAATCCCAGTATGTCTCTACGATGTTAGTCGATGTCATGACTAGCTGATAGTGCCAACAAATATTGAACATTTTATGAACGGCTTAGATACATTTTAAGAGTCGCTTTCCTGAATAAAACAACCATTTTCAGATTGCATGCCGACATGGGCGACACATCAAGTAATCAAAGACACAACAACAAACAAATCCAAAGCAACTGTGTTTATTTATAGCAATCTGCGGATGGAAATCATGATTTTCCCAGGGAATGATACGTAACACACGTCAATATTACACTGCACTGAGGACCTAACTGAAACATTGAAACATTTCAATTTTGCTCACATTGTACATTTGAGTCGTCATGGACTATCGAACAGGCAATTTCAGGAACGACGATTTGCATCATACTCATAGACCTCATGTTTGCTTGTACCGCGCCGTTCACACGTGTGAGCTCACACTGTAGGCAAACTCGCTCTAGCTCTGTCTTCTTGGGCTAATGGAATGCGTATGGTTGCCTGCAGACACAAATTTATGGTTGTCTGCAGACACAATTTTTTCTATGTAATTTTTATTGAAAATGCGTAAAATACATAAGATTTGCTGTAGTTCGGTGCGTAGTTTCAGAGGGAGTAATTCGAAACTCTAGTCTGACAATTGTCCTCCAAGGTCATATTCATAATCTACCGTCACCCCGCGGCCCCGCACGTACAAGCATGACTAGAAGATATGATCACACGGAAACACTGTCCCTCCATTCTCAGCCAAGGCCTCGTAACGAAGTTTGGAACGTCTTTTACCTATTTTCGTTTTCGGCATCGTGGTAGTGTATGCCAAATATGGTAGTGAGTCTTCAAGGGTTGTCCAGCGGCAGCTAAAAGTTTTCATAACACGCTGTAGAAAGTCCTGAGCGACCGTATGCTCCGTATTGAAATCAAAGATACGCATGCGCAATATGCATGAGTTTGTTGATGTCCCCCTAGCCTTGACACAGTTGATCGCATTACCGTAACGCTACATATTAGCAATGTAAGCGGCCATATATCAGAGTGTTAACCTGTTTTCAAGCCATATTACGATTTTTATTCATTCTAGAGGGTTCAAAGAGACAGAATCACTTTACGCGTTCGCAAGTATTGTTTTTACAAGTACCGCGAAATGGTCGCGAAGTTGTCAAAAAATGGGATTTTTTTGCCTTTTTGACCATTTAGAACGTTTCTTCATTTTACTCGTTCTAGCTTATTATACATGCTAGGGAATTCGGGTTTGCTTTATTTGATAATTGAGATGAAGGACGAGAAACTGGTTAGAGGGATTTTTTGTTAGTGAAACAGGCACTCGGCAATACTTTGTTGAAAATGGGGTACGCATACAACAAAATTTGCCTTTTTGACAATTAATTTGAAGCATTTTGGATCAAAATTTCAAAATTTTGTCTAGACAGATTTTGACATGTATATTTATGATCACAACTGTAAAAAAAAATTTAAAAAAAAATCAAAATTGCCTATTACAGAGTGGAAAATATGAAAAATATGATATAATAATATACACAGGTGTCAAATTTCATCATAATTTAAACAAACTCTACTTTAATGTTTTTAATGTTATGATGAATATTAAAGGGACAAACTCAGAAAATTTGGTGTCAATATCTTTATTTATAACAAAGTTACAACAATATTTCTACAATAAAGAATTGGATGAAAAATAGCCTATACAACAACCTTAATGTCAAAGTAATTAAAAGTTACAAAGTTCACACATTTTTAATTTTTTTTACATTTAATAAGAAGGCAGTATCCTTCTTAAAGGTTTTTACCATGCATAGAAATAGTTTTCTTTTAAAAGGAAATACTAATTCAGGAAATTAAAGCATTTCATAAACTTTGTTATTTTTTGTGAGGTAAAAAATGCATTAAGTTCTTGTTGAGTTTAAGAGCTGTAGACACCAGTCAGTTATTAATGTTTACTTTATCTCTTTGTTGTATAGCTCCTTATGTCAAGGTTTACTTGATGGATGGTAAGCGTTGTGTTGGCAAGAGGAAGACAAAGATTGCTAGGAGAACTCTGGATCCCCTTTATCAACAGACACTTGTATTTGAAGAAGACCATAAAGGCAAAGTATTACAAGTACGTTTGATTTGGTTGCTGCTGTTGTTGTTATTATCTATGTTTAAATGCAATCTCAATATTGTCACTTGTTGAAAATTACTACTCAGTCCCCAACTAGCACTGCCCAGAAAAGGGGGGGGGGGGGGGGGGGCTATAAGAAAGATCATCCATGTCTGTCTGTCTGTCAGTGTGTCTTTCTGTGCTTCTGTTTTTGTGCACACGTCACTACCTTTGATAACCACTGCTCAGTTTCGAACAAACCTTGCACAAATGTGAGACACCATGGGGATCGACACAAGCACTTAACTTTATTTCATGACTTTGATAAGCAATGTTCTGGCATCAGGTACAGATTACAGCTCAATCAATTTTCATTGTTTGTGATTTTAAAAACAAATCCCAAAAAAGAACAAGCCTCTTGTTAATTTGCTGAAATTTGTTGGCAGCCATTATCTGACTATCTGACTTAAAATCTCTTCACAGATAACAGTGTGGGGTGACTATGGACGAATGGATCGCAAAGTATTCATGGGGGTCTCTCAGATATTATTAGACGACATCGAGCTTTCCTCAAACTCCCTAGGCTGGTACAAATTGTTTACAACTTCCTCGTTAGCCGACACACCCCATAGATCATCAGTGTCATCAATGGACAATTCTCCTTCCTATTCAGCGCCAGCCGCTGCACCCACTGCCAACCGAGTTACGTAATTTCATTTCCACAAATCTGGACGTCGACAACGACAATGACCGCTTATACGGTTCAGGTCCTTCATCTTCAGTACAAGGCTGACGCTGTCTACTCTGAAGATAAAATCAAATCACTTGAGTTGTTGAGTCTTTTTGGGAAAAGGATGGGATCCAATTATGCTTGGATCTGACATTCCGGGACTGTTGAATGTCATTTTCCCAGAAAAGAATGGTATAGAAGAATCCCACCTTCAAAGTGAAATGTTGCTTGCAGCTGGAAGCGTTCGTGATATCGATTACGCTTGTAGAAGTTGTACGACTTCGAGACAACAGTTCTAAGAATTTGAAACTGGTTTCAAATTATGATACAAAAAGAGACAACTGTGGTTATTCAAACCAATCAAGTGAATCACAGCATAATGGGTATTAAAAAGTATTTCGCATCTTCAACCGAGTCAGAAAGTACAGTTTGGAAAAGCGTAACAGAATATGAGCTCCGTAAACAGGCTGTCACAGTTTTACGTACTGGATGGCCTCCTCTCTACTTAACATTGAATATTCTCAAAACTTTCCATCACTGTTTACAACATTGTTGCAATAAAATGTGCTTGTGATTGGTCATGGGTAGGAATACCCTAAGTTGTTGATATTTCTTACTATGGCTGACTGCTCAATAAGACTTGAACCATGACCAAACTCTTGCTAGTTTGGGTGCCTTTCTCGGGCTTTGCCAACTTAGGGAGCCCAGGTACCTCTAGTGTGGTAGAAATTCATCAGTAAGCTGAACAGTTTAGACTAGAGTTAGATCTCCGTTCACATCAACTAACATACTACGTTATTTACCGATTTACAATTGAAATTTTTTATGAGTAATTATACATTCCTTTTAACTTTTTCCACTACAAATTTGATGACAGTCGAAGATCTTGGATTTCAAGATCCGAATAGTTAGAAAAATTTAGTCGATTAGATATTAAGAAAAAAAATTATCCATTTTAAAAATCACTACTAGAGTAAGGTGCAAGATGAACTTTGTCTTTTTTTCATAATTGTCATTGTCCAATTGGATTGAGCTTTACAAAATAACACGAGTGTGATGACCAATCAAAGCTTCTGTGCAAAATCATTGCAAATTTTGATTGGTTGTGATTCAACTAGTTTTTTTTCCTTATCTTTAGCATTGTATTCTAGATTTCAATATGTTTGTAAGTTATTTTGTACATATGCATTTTAAAAGATTGCATTTAAATGTTTTTATTTTACTACACGTCTTAGCACGTTTTGGTTCATCATTTACGTGGGCTGTTGATCTTTTTTGTGGAAGCTTTTGTCACGCAAAGGTTATAGTCTTAATTGTCCAACTGTTTTCATATTGTAAATAATTTATTTTAATTTATTAGATTCAGCAGTTTATGCTAATTCATAATTATTTATGTCAAATCAAATGTTATTACTCTTTGTTCCACATGGAATGTATGCATAAATTATCCATGCAAATTAGATGGTGTAAATTTGTGAATATTTAATGATGTATAAGAACCATCCATGTTATAGTTGTTTTGGTCGTTTTTTTGTTTTTTTTTAATTTATGACAACAATGCATTTTTCTTATATTTGAAAGTTTCTGTGTTGTATGTAAATTGTATGATGGCAGCTTTTATGATATGAAGATTGTATTTGTGTGTTTTTAATGACAGTAGGTTTACATTTATGTAGTCTTTTTTACGCAGAAAGTTTTAGAGCAGCTTCAATATCTGGTTATACTGCCAGAATTAATGAATGAATGAATTGAATGACTTGGAAAATTGTCTCTGTTTTGGCATGTTGCTGTTTTTATTTTCAAATCATGCAGTATGTCTGTCAATCAGACTCAGATTCACACCCAGTGCAATGTGATTGGTTTAGCTCATTTTAGTTTAACCAATCAGAAAGGCAGACTTTATTACTGCACAAGATGGATACCATCATTGAATCAATTTTAAAAATCTATATCTAAAATTGTGAAAGAAAATATTACATTACATGATTTTCTCCTCCAGTGTCGGGCTGCCTCTGCTCTCTTATGTTTTTAATGTATTTGAAAAAACAACACAGAATTAAGTGGATTTCTTGTCCATTAAACTGATGCAATACGAAAAATGTTGTCCCATTGGATCTTTTAAAAGAAGCAGTTGCATTTACGAAGTATTAGCTTTCCAATCTTTTGTAAGTTTTATTTGACTGTAACCATGACGACACCGAGAGAGAGAAATTGAAAAATTAGTAGCAAGATAAAAATTTAAAACCTAGTCTGAGAGAAAAGAAAGTATTTCATATTCTGCTTGTAGTCAATCACCGTAGTAGGTTTGCAGTCCTCTAGTCACAATTTCAATTCCGTTTTTATGAAAAATGCGTAATATAAAAATTGAAAATGATTATGTACATTTTGAATCCACTTTTTCTGATGCCTTATTGTGAACCCCTTCAGAGGTTTTCTCCTGTTGTTTGTGGAAGGAAAACCCGGTTATGACTATCAAGAGATCCTATCAGAGGTTCAGGTGCATTTTAGCTTCTGGTTAATACTTGTATCACATCTCTGAAAATATGCAATTATGTAACGTGAATGGTTATTCGTGAACAAATCAGCTACAGACTAGGTTTCATGGAAACATTAGCCAATCATGGCAAGTGTTACATCACTGCCAGCTGTATACAACTCAATCAATGATTCGCTGAAATATCAGCTCCAATCAGCCAATCACATACTCTGTTCTGTTGCATCACTGCCAGCTTATACAACATAAACACTGATTTGTGGGGAAAATCAGTTCCAATAATGATTGAGGCATCATTAGCCAGTCATATACAATGTAAGTTTCACATCACTGCCAGCTCTTGTATGTAAAGAAATTTCATCCAAAGTTCCAGAGTAACTGTATAGCCTGGAATATCATACATTTGAAACTGTATCACCATGGAAATACAAACTGTTTTCAATCAACTTTGCATACTTTGATAGCGTTGATACAAGTATACCTTCAGTGTTGAGTAGTCAAACCTCAGTATCAGCCATACTCTTGATAAAACTGGTGCTGCCCTCTATGTTGGATTATAGAAGTGCCCTTTGTTTTTATTTTTCTAGCCATACGTGTAGCAATACCGAACAGATGGTTTCTTACAGTTGCATCGGTTTGGGTTAGTAGTCTATCTATATCAGACACTAAACACAATCACCTAGTCCAAAATTTGTCCCATGTGGGTGCGTAGACTAGCAGAATTCCAAATTTTTCTTCTCTCACCTGTTTCTTTGACACCAGTATCTATGAAGAGTATGGCCAGTGGAGAGGAATAGAATTTGTCTGTACAAACAAAGAGTAAACAAATTTCCTATTTCTTGCATGTAATTACACGTGTCGTGAGATGAAGTTTCTATTTGAAAGTTCAAGGAGATCAAACAAACAAAAAAAAAATCCAATTTCTGCATGAATTCAATACTTATATGAACAAAATTCAAGAGATTAAGCCTAAGCATTATGATGTGTTACTAGAAAAGTAGATGCTTCTACCTTACCAATTGTAGTCTTGTTTTTTTTTCAAACTAAAAGTACTATATCCTGGTTTATGTGGTATAAGGTGTCATGCATCTCAAACGTGTTTATAGTTAATGATTTGACCTCCCAGAGTTCAGAGCTCAAAGTTGAAATGGTACTTATTACTGCTTGGGTTGCCATGACAATCACCAAACAAACACATACACACATTGAGTTACTAAACATAATATCTTAGTCAAGGGGTTATGCAATTTGACCCCTCAGGAGTTCAGAGGTGAAAGTTCAAATGGTAAATTTGCAAACAAACACACGATGAGTTACTGTACATAACATCCAAGTCAAGTTGAAGCACTGGAAAGAATACTTGGCTTATTTTTTTCACCACTGTTACAACTTAATATTGTCAAATTTCAAATAAATCTACCCAAGATTATTTTCAAATTCAAATTTTGACGTGTACCACCACAACAGTTACAGATGGGGGGGGGGGGGGGGGGGGCTCAAAGAAATTTAGGTCTCACTTATTATCTCTAGTAAGCATTAGAGTTCAGTCTACCCTCTTCCAAGCCTCTTAGATAAGTAAATCACTGCATAAAGTTGATACTTTGGTTTCATTGTCATGGTAACCTAAAAAGAATATATTAGAATTAAATGTGCAATTTACATGGCAACCCAGTGTTGGAGTGATGTCAACAAATTTGGTAATACGAAGTGTAAGATGATGGGATATTAAGTCAAATAATTACTGGAACTCGGCAAAAAGACACAAAAAACTGACCACTTGATGGACTGAAATTCATCTAAAGTGAAATATTCCACTGAGTAAATAGACTTCTAGTTTAGATGAACAGTACTTGGACACAGAATGTTGGTCAAGGTCAAACTAGGTCACAGACTTCTGATTCAAGTGTACAATATTAGGTATAGGTCAAACCATAGACAGTGGAGGGTCAAATGGTCGAACTAGGTCACAGACTGATGGTTCAAGTGTACAAAACTAGGTATAGGTGAAACTTGGTCACAGACTGCTGGTTCAAGTGTACAATACTAGGTATAGGTCAAATTAGGTCACAGACTGTTGGTTCAAGTATACAATACTAGGTATAGGTCAAACTAGGTCACAGACTGTTGGTTCAAGTGTACAATACTAGGTATAAGTCAAATTAGGTCACAGACTGCTGGTTCAAGTGTTCAATACTAGGTATAAGTCAAACTAGGTCACAGACTGTTGGTTCAAGTGTACAATACTAGGTATAGGTCAAACTAGGTCACAGACTGTTGGTTCAAGTGTTAACAACTAGATATAGGTGAAACTAGGTCACAGACTTATGGTTCCAGTGTACAGCATTATGTTTAGATGAAACTTGGTCACCTACTTCTGATTCAAGTGTACAACATTATGTTTAGATGAAACTTGGTCACAGACTACTGATTCAAGTGTACAATACTAGAAGCAAGTCAAACTAACTTGGGATTCAAGTGTACAATACTAGGACACAATGCTGTTTTAAGTGTAAAATACTAACATAAAGACATCAGGTCAAACTAGGTCACAGAATGCTGTTTCACGCATACACTGTACAATACTTGATACAGGTTCAATTGTTTAATATTATGACCCAAATCCACAGTAGTGTAACTCTCTTGCCATTGAGATGACACCACCCCATAGAACCAGGCTATATACTCACTGAAGCACAATTTTTTCTGCATTCATATTGTGTTCCCTGCACAATTTCTGTACTACTGCATTATTTAAACTATCCAGAGAAGAAAGCAATACTTAACACAAACTGTTTAAAAAGCTTAGGACCTTGTAGGATATAATGTATTGCTTCATTTCGTTACCACTATAGTCTATATCTATATATACATACTATAGACCCACTGCTATAACTTTGACCCTACGTAGTAGATATGTTCTTTTATGCACCAATAGTATTATTATTATTTTGATTCTGTTGTGTTTTTTGCTTGCCAAGGATTTCCAATAAAGATTTTTCAATTGTTACTGGATCTTAAACATACAAATGTGTCATTGTGTTATTTGTGTATCTTATTGATCTTGGTCATCTGGCAATGATAGTTGAAGTGGCTGACACTCACTAATTTGGCTAACCTGGCCTATAAAATAACAAAAATAATTGTAAGATCACCACCAAGTTTACTTCCACATGGCTAGTGTGTATGGGAATGTGTGTTTAGAGTACAAAAGCATGTATGTGTTCTGTATGTCTGGGATGGGGGCATGTGCATTTGCCTTATCTGTATATGTATGCATAGGGGAATGTGTATTTGAATCGGTCCATGTGTGTGTGGGAATATATGATACGATACGATACGATCTCTTGTACCTGTCTGTATCTGTCTGTATGTGGAGGAGGGGGGTCCATAATATTAGTGAAATAGTAAACATTATAAACATATTTTTAAAGTACAAACACTTGTTTCTCATTTGGGTTGTGTTATATAGAGAAACAAAAAAAAATTGTTTTATAAAAAATATTTGTATTTCTCATCCATACAAATACTGGTGTCATTCACAAGGAAATGCTCTAACCTTGTGTAACAGAAAAAATAACTCACACAGACTTGATTTCTTTTACGCCCGTTACATGTTTATTTCAAATAAACTGACATACCTTACCAATTTATTCGATATGACTTGAAAACTTTCGGAGTCAAATTATATAATATAATTGAGATGTTCACGATGGAATATTAAAATCTTACAATGAATTTCTCCAAACCTGAACAAGCTTAGTAAAATACAAAATGGCTGTTGTTGATATTGAGTGACAACAACGCCATGAAACAATACTCTTAATATAATATGACATGAGCTTCATTGATTCCTCTCTGTCTTTTAAGTATACAAGTAATAATGTTTGTTAAAGTAGAACGTGCTTTAGGGACAAACTTCCTGAATATCGAAGCTCTTAAAAACTCTCCAATCATTTCAAAATGACATATTCCAGATCCTTTTCAAACAATAAAAACATTGAGATTCACTGTCAAGATTTTGTTTCCATGGAAATCAATAATCCATAATATTCCAATATTGTTAACCTAACATTTTGCTGCCATATTCTTAAAATGGTAATTGTGACTTTGAACTCTTTAAAAAAAATTGTGCGGCAACCCATGATTTTTTCTGGGTTTTTATTGAGAATGGATACAAATTTTCTCGAATAAAGTAACAGCAAAAGACTGAGAATTTTATTTTTAAAAAAAACCTTACCATATCAGGAAAAGCATAATTCCTCCTACTGCAGAACACATACATGTAGTTGGAAATGGTATTACTTTTCCTACACTTTTCATTCTCATCAGGAGGTACATAACATTGTAATGAATTTTTAGCACAACTGAACTGAGGTTCAGTAGTGCTATAGGGATCGCCTGGCGTCTGTCTGTCTGTCTGTCTGTCTGTGTGTGTGTGTATGTGTGTAAACAACTTAAAGTCAAAAACCGCTGAACCGATTGCCACGATATTTGGTGGGTCCATTACCTTGGGTGTCTAGTTGGGAAATTGTTCAAATCAAAATGATTGCATCACAGGTGTGTGATTTGGGTCAAAAAATGTGATTTTTGGTCAAAAAACTTAAACTCAGAAACTACTGGGCAGATTGGTGCGAAATTTGGTGGGAACATTCTTAAGGGGGTGTAAAGTAAGATTTGTTCATGACGGGATGATTCCATCAGTGATATGCAAATTAGGGCTAAAAATGTGTCTCTTTGGTTGAAAATCTATAATTCCAAAACCACTGAGCAGATTGGGTTGAAATTTAATGGAAATGCATTTAGGGATGTATGGACGAAGATATGTTACGCATACCATGATTCCATGAGTGATATGGAATTAAGGTGTAAAAATATTGTCTCCCTATCTAATTAGAGTTTTGACTACTCGGGCACTTGACACTCCCTAACCCAATTACCAAAAAACAAAAAGACCCCATGCAGACTGGTAATGGTTGAGGAAATAAAACCAAGGATAGGACCCTGAACAAAACTTTCAGCCAGGCATATGCTCCAACTTATCCCTGTTATTATAGTTAATTTGATACACAGGGGGAAGTATCTCTTTATTTCGTTAATGCTCTTCTAGAGTTGATGGCTTCTGGTTAGCCACAGACTGCCCTACCTCTTTATTGGTACACCCTTGACAGGACCTGAGTATAGCCTGTTTGTACAGGTATGACTCCGAGACTGTGCCCTGTCTGGTTTTACCAAGAAGTGAGTGGAACCATGGAGATGTAATATGCCTCCTTGGTGGTGTATAGGAGTGGGGTAGTATGAGCAGATATTGGAAACTCCGCCCCCCCCCCTCTCTCTCTCTCTCTCTCTCTCTCTCTCTCTCTCTCTCTCTCTCTCTCTCTCTCTCTCTCTCTCTCTCTCTCTCTCTCTCTCTCTCTCTCTCTCTCTCTCTCTCTCTCTCATGTTTTGGAGAGAAAATATTCTTATTTACCTATAAATATTGTTTTACAATGGAAAAATACACGGCCGATTTAATTAAACTGGGGATGAATGCAAGAAACTGCATCTCCAGAATTTGATGCGACTATGGACTAGCCCATAAACATGACTGGGCAGACGTATTGAATTTTGATGGAACAGTATTGGAAAAAAATCAAGGTGGAGAAATTTCAAGGCAACACTCTTTTGACAGATAGGAGGAGATTTTTCCCCCTGATATACTATTTAATCCATCAAACAACAGTCCAATGAGAACACTCAATAGAGAAGAAAACAGATATTGTAGCTATGTCCTCATTGGCCAGAATGTGTCAGTCATCTGACACAACAATATTCAAAGGACTACTCTGAGGAAATGAGAGGATTCTCTTGACAGCAGTCATTCAAGATGGAGAATTTTCACAGAGATCTCCTATGAGTCTTACCTTCGAGAAAGTATCGGTATCTTGTAGAACTTGTCTGGTGGTATATATCACACAATTCATCTCCGAAAATATTGTCTCCCTATCTAATTAGAGTTTTGACTACTCAGGCACTTGACACTCCCTAACCCAATTACCAAAAACAAAAAGACACCATGCAGACTGGTAATGGTTGAGGAAATAAAACCAAGGATAAGACCATGAACAAAACTTTCAGCCAGGCATATGCTCCAACTTATCCCTGTTATTATAGTTAATTTGATACACAAGGGGAAGTATCTCTTTATTTCGTTGGATTGTTCTGCACAGTAACTGTTGTCTTGGCAATGTTGTACACAGTAAAAAACTGACAAAAAATGTTAGAAAGAAGGACAATGATGACAGGACCGAAAAAGAAGATATAAAGCGCAGTCTGGTTTCCAAGCCAACACACCTGGTTTGAACCATAACCAACAGGAAGTGACGTACACTGACAAAGATCAAAGGCCACAGCTAGCATAACAATTATAACCGGTGAGCTCCATCCAAATAAATGTGCCTTTATCAGAGCTCGATTACCCCTGGTGACTTGGACATTCTTAGACAGCGAATAAAAGGTGTGGCATATATCAACGTTAAGGATAGCAATCCAAACTATATATGTCAACCAGGCATAGTGTTGTAAGACAGCTAACGAGAAACAGAATTTTGGAAATTCATTCAACAACATGCCTGACACCAATACACATTGTGCTATGAGTAAGGAGATAGTTAAATTGAACTTTAGTTTATCAGGAAAGTTATGTAAAGTTGTCTCCCAGCAATACTTCATTATAGAGCCAATCAAAAATAGTATAGATATGACACTGTGACAACATCCTAACTTTGTATACGCTGATATCTCTTGGATTGAAATCGTGTTATTTGTGGCGACAAAGCATATTAGTGCAATCGACTGGTTTTGCAGCAACATGAAAAACTATTATAAATATTTCAATCCCGCAACACTGAACATTATCATTTTATCGGTAATTTGAAATTCAGTTGTATTCAAGTGAAGAATTCGACCACCAGAACATTTGTCAGTAAATTTCTGTATCGTAATAGAGTCATTATTCTCATCAGAGAGAATTGACTCATTAACTTGCAGTATATTCGAATCGTTGTTTGAGAGGAAGGGGTACGAGTCGTTATACAATGGAGGCCGATGTAAAGCTTGATTACTTGTAGCTTTGAAAACAATTTGTTCTTTACAAATGAGGGACACAGGGTCTAGACGTGTGCCATTTTCGCACTTTACAGCAGGACCTGCAAGTGAATTTCCTACTCCATCCATAAAGGAGACTGATATATATGGGGCATGGTTTATATGGAAAAGCATTTTAATATTATACCCACGTTTATCTATAGACACAGCAAGTCCGCATTGGACAATTGGTTGTCCATTACAAATGGCGCAGTGATAGTTTCTAAAGTGATCGTTTTGAAAAGGTGTTTCTACAAAGAAAGGAGTATGATCAATGGAAAAGTAAGAATTACACATGTTTTGTAACTCAGTGAAATTTGTCGATTGTTTGTCAAAAAACATACTGTGTTGGTAGAGAGTTGAATTGCAAGAATCTATATATGAAACACACTGTCGTGGCTTAGACATGAAATCAGCAGGGTATTCAACTTTTAAACGACACACATTCACAGAACTACTAGTAGTACCAAATACAAAGTCAGATATCATTGAAACGGTCACCCTTTCACGGTATATCCAAGAAGGCCAACGAACACATCTCCAGGTAGTCTGCCAAAACTGGACTTCTAGCTCATTTAAGCCATTGCAGACAGCACAGTAGACATTGCGATAAACTATGTCGTTTGGACCTGTTACCGGAATACCAGACCTTTCGAAATCTGTAGAACTTAGAAGAAAGCAGCAAACTCGAAATTCATATATGTAGTTATTGTTAATCAAATATGAGGTTTTAATTACCCACATAGATAATAGTTACTATTTATTGTAAAATAAAATAAAGCATAATGGGAAGACAAAACTTAACCCGTAAGTAATTTAAGGAAGGTAACAGTAAAGAGACTTCATAATATACAATCTTGAACAATTCAAAAATTTAAGGCCTAAACAAATAGTTTTTCACTGCCAAACCTAAACTTTTGTTTACGTATTCGAGAAAAAGATTATAAAATCGCGCAAAAAACGTTGCAGTCTGTCAACTTTATTTCTCATAGATGACAATGTGATGTTTGGATAGTTAGTTTTCATCGAGATGTATATATACTAGTTGAATTGAATCTTAAATCAATTATGATTCAATTAAAAGGGTTTCGTTGATAAGAACGTTCAAAACCAAACCTGTAGTGTGTTTTTTATATTAAATCTATTATTTCTCATAGATGGCAATATATTTATGTATTTTAGTTTTTAAACAAATTTTAAACAGTCACAGTTTTAAACTCTTCCTCAAAGCACATGTGTATGATTCTATTACTAAGTGCAGCAAAGTGTTTCCACATCTTGCAGACTTTCGAAAAATATATATTGTAAACTATGGTCACCATAACAAAATACACTTCAAACTGTTAGATGGTAAAATATTTATGAACTTACCTTGATATCGATGGATGAAAATGTGCTCCAAAACGAACAGACAATACAATTCAAAATCAGTAACTCAAGTGTGACATGGGATTAACTTCAATCCAGTTTGTAACAATATTTGTCGTCACGTTAAACGTTTACGTATGGTTCTACTGATCAATCTTCCACCTGGTTCACAGAATTGGAATGATATGAGAAAATAAAGTGTCTGAATATATCAATCCATAGGAGCAACACTAGCCGTGGCTAATAAATATTAATACTAGCTCTTTACAAGCACTTCAATGCAATGATAGGCTGTCAACGCCTACATAAATAAATTGAAGTGCATTGGTAGTGGTGATTTGTAATCTCACCCAACTTGCCATACTTTACAAATGAAATGTTTGCATGTCCAACACGTGACTTGTTTAGTATTATATAACAGATCGCAGTTTGTTGTTAAAACGCCATAACATGACTCCTCTCTCTCCCGCCCTCCTCCCCTCTCTCTCTCTCTCTCTCTCTCTCTCTCTCTCTCTCTCTCTCTCTCTCTCTCTCTCTCTCTCTCTCTCTCGTTATAACAATTTATGAATGAGAAGATGACGCTTCACAATATTTCCAAAAGTCTGCAAGATGTGGAGGCATTTTCCTGCACCTAGTATCATATACATGTGTTTTGAGTAGAAATTAGCATGTGACATTATCGACATGCATGTCATTTGTCATGTGTTAGAGATCAATAATCCAGTCAACACAGTCCCAGGGTATCGCTTACAAATCTGTATTGTCTTTATTCACGTACTGGACAAAAGCCCACATGCACACCTTACATATGTCAAACACTCAAAACAGTCCGTCTTGAACAGCGCCCCCATCCACATAAGACAGAAATGTTATCTAACTGGTCAAAGGTCAATAATACACTCTATCACTCCTCCCCTCCAGAATCTCAAAAGTTACTTGACAGTTCAGTCCTTGCAACAACTTGTAGAATGGTACATTACAGACTTGTAACATACATATAATTAAGTCAATACAATGTCAAAGAACAAAGCTCACTAATGTGACAAAACAAAGCTCACTACTGTGACAGTCCATTAATTCACAAATATAACAGTCCATATTACAGTCCATATAACTTTATAAGTTGACTAATTCTCGCTTTCGGAAGTGTCATTTTCAGTGTCGTCATCAATCATGTCATAGTCATTATGCCAACTTGGAACAGTCCGTGTTCGCTCTGACCGTCGTATAGCTCTCTGTCCTAAATCATTGTCCACATTAACAGGGTTGTCCATATTGGGTTCATCATCCTCGGAATCAAAGGGAGTCACATGATCTACTGGTCCCCTATCTACAAGTTGGACTTCCTCCTCAGACTCGCTGCTCGTATAACACACAGACAGATGTGCTGGTCTTTCCCAATGTCTCTTTAAACGCCTGTGATTCACAATCTTGCTCCTTCCATGACCACCTATGGGTTGTAACTTGTAAGTGGTCTCTCCAATCCTCTCACTGATAACATATGGGCCTCGCCAACGTTATGCTGTCAATTTTCTAGAACTACCACGTTGACGACGGGGATGAAACACCCAAACTCTGTCTCCCTCTGTCAGTGGGGTAAACCGAGTTTTTGCTTGTTGTCTGCGTTGGCGCATTTCATGTTCTCTCATTATCTTATTTCTTACTGTTTCATGAACTTTTCTAAGATTGTCAAGTCTGATTGTAAACTGCTCCACACCTCTCCCCCCTTTGCGTGTTGCCTCCCTCATAGATAGAAAGTCAATCTTATTTCTAGCTTCACAGCCAAACAAGACTTTGAAAGGCGATTCTTGAGTTGTGGCATTCTGCATAGAGCGAATAGTGAACAGGGCTGTAGGCAACTTGTCATCCCAGTCTGTTTGGTCTTCTGCATTAATTAACATTGCTAAACGTTCAGCCATAGTCTTATTCATACGTTCAACTTGTCCATTACAACGTGGGTTATATGGTGAAGTACGAGAACGCTGGATGCCCAAACGGTGTGATAATTCCTGCATAATTTGAGCTTCAAAGTTACGACCCTGATCAGAGTGTAATCCTTCTGGTACCCCATAGCGACACACAATTTCATCATACACAATTCCAGCTGTGGTCAAGGCTGTCTCATCAGGTACTGCAAATGCTTCCACCCATTTACTCAGGGGATCAGTCAGAGAGAAAATATATCGATTTCCTCTAGCAGTCTTTGGCAAGGGTCCTGCAAAGTCCATGTGCCACCACTTCAGTGGCTCATTTGGTACTGGCAATTCACCAATAGGTGGATGATCTGGTACTGTTGGGCTTTTCCTTTTCAGGCAGACTTCACATGAGTGGCACCAGGATTGAACATCTTTCTTCCAGTTAAACCAAAAGAATCGTGATCTGACAGCAACTCTTGTTTTTGCGGGCCCAAAGTGTCCCAAGTCATCATGTAGTGCACACAAAACCCGCTCAGCTGACTTGCGAGGAATGACAGTTTGCTGAAATGGCTGGCCATCTATATCACCTGTAAGCACTAGTAGTCCATCATGTATTTGTAGCCGGTTTCCATCTTTTTTTAGGAAGCTGTTAACGTGTCCCGGAATGTTCGCAGGTTTGCGATGTGATGTCACCCACTTGTGCATAATTTGAATATCTTGGTCCCTTTGCTGCAGACCAGCCAGTTCCTGGTTAGACCACAAACCTGTAAGTGTCACTGCATGTACTTGTGGAGCTCGTAACAGTGCATCTGGCACTACCATGTGTTTGCCAGGGCGATGTGATATTGTGAAATCAAAGTTCTCTAATGCAATACGCCACCTTGCTAATTTGCCCCTTGGTTCTTTGAGTTCTAGCAAGTAGGTGAGTGGTTTGTGGTCAGTAACCACTGTGAAGTGCCGTCCCTGTAAGTACATACCAAACTTGTCCAAAGCCCAGACAATCCCAAGACATTCCTTCTCTGTTGCCAAGTAGTTCTTCTCAGCTTGATTAAGTGTCCTGGATGCATACTCAATGACATGCCCATTTTGACAAAGAACTGCCCCAAGCCCAATGTCACTAGCATCTGTTTCTACAGTAAATTCCTCTCGAAAGGATGGGTGAGATAACACAGGAGCTGTAGTCAGCTTGGTCTTGAGTTTCAAAAGCATTCTGACAAGCATCATTCCATTGGTAAGTCGAATCCTTATGTGTGAGTTCATTCAAAGGATGTACAATGTCTGAAAACTTCTCTATAAACCTTCGATAGTAGGAAGCCATACCTATGAAACGTCGTAACTCCTGTACATTTCCAGGCTGAGGATAGAGAGCAATTGCACTTATTTTGTCTGCATCTGGGTAAACACCGTCTTCTGTGACCCTGTATCCCAAATATTTGACTTGTTTTTGTGCAAATTTACACTTCTTGATGTTCAGCTTCAAGCCGGCTACCCGAAGTTTCTCAAACACAATTTTAAGATGCTCAAGGTGTTCATCAAAGCTACGGGAATATATCAGTATATCATCTAAATAAATGAGTACAATTTCCCAATTTAAGTCACTGAAAAGTGAGGTCATGAGCCGTTGAAAAGTAGCAGGAGCTCCCTTCAGACCAAATGGCATAGTATTAAATTCAAAGAGGCCTTTGTGACACGTAAACGCTGTTTTTTGGCGGTCTGATTCCTTCACTGGTACCTGCCAAAATCCCCGAGAAAGGTCAACTGTTGTGTATATGCGGCTTCCTGCAAGTGCTGCTAAACTGTCATCAATCCTAGGAATTGGAAATGAGTCTCCAATCGTTAAGTCATTGAGTTTACGAAAGTCAACACAAAATCTTGTACTGCCATCTGTTTTCTTCACAAGTACTAACGGGCTTGACCATGGACTATTACTTGGTCTGATCACCCCATCATGTAGACTATCATTCACAAACTTTTCTACTTCTGCCATTCAATGGAAAGGTACCCGGCGTGGTTGCTGTGACACTGGTGCTGCTGTACCTGTTGGGATATGATGCTGAATTTGATCTGTCAGACCCATTTCTCCATGTAATGAAAATACATCAGCATATGAATGAATCACCTTATACAATCGATGTCTCTCACTTTGAGCAACGTCAGCTTCATTTGCAAAGGCACGGGCCATTTCATCACTTGCTGATTCTTTGCGCTTCTGAGTAAAGTCACCAGCCTTTGTTTTCGTTGTCATTGTCCCAATTTGCTTGGTTTGCAAGTCCTGTGTCCCTGTAGTAAACATGCCTATAACAGAGCCAGCAGCAATTTTGCACGTTGAGTTCGACGGATTTGTCATATGCATTAATACTGTTCCATGTTCGCGAACTGTATCAACCACGCGACCACATCCAATTCCCATACGTTCAGATCCCTCTTCACCTGTTGACTCTACTATTCCAGCAGTCCCACTTTTTATATTGTCAACAAGTTTACCTTCGACTACACACATACTTCTTGGATGAATTGTGACAGGTTTTGCTGCCTGAATACGACATACTGTTGGACTTGCAGCTACTTCCTGACGACGTAAACTTGATGACTTGTTACTGGTCATATTTCTATTGGTAGACAGTGAGGTAGAATCATAGTAGACATCCTTTCCTATTGACAGATGTACTGGCAATGATGGAAAAAGGTCCATTCCGATTATTGCTGGGTATGTTGAATGCCTGACAACAGTAAATCTATGTTGCTGGATTGTCTGGTTACCAATGGTACAATCCGTGATAATGTCACATACTGTTCCAAGTTCTGACCCATTAGCTCCCTGTGGTGCATAGAGTGCAGGTGCAAATACTCCCTTTGCTCCCGCAACCAAGGACTCAACAACTACACTGATTTGTGCCCCTGTATCAAGTAACCAGGTACACTTCTTTCCCCCAATTTGTCCTTCTATTTCAATACCATTAGGCAGTGGTTCCCCCAGTCCAGCAACAGATACAATAGGTTTGGTCAGAGTAGGCTTTGTTGGAGAAGACTGACCATCTCCCCCAGCCACTAGAAGTTTCCCTGTAAGGTAGAAACAGGACTCCGTGCTGTACACTCGGCTGCACGGTGGCCTAACTGTTGACAACGGTAGCACTGCCCTCGAAATTCATTGCCTGAAAATCTGGGTTGTCGGTTGGTACCACGTGTACAGTTGCGGGCAATGTGACCTCGTCGATTGCAGATAAAACATGATCTTACTTCACCTCTTCCCCGACCACGACCTGTGGCTCTGCCAGATACTTCAGTTTGAATGGTTGCAACTGTGCTGGCTAACTGTTGTTGTCCCTTCGTCAGTTCTTCTAACTTTTTTGTAACTTCATGGATAGCAGAATTACCTTTCACCTCATTGTTGTCATCGTCAACAGTTGTGAGAACTCTGACTGTGACGTCCTTCTCTATCTGAGCAGCTTTCTTTGCTAGATCCTCTAAAGTTGCCTCTTCACTTGTGACCCAGCCTAACTTAGTACCAATATCAACATGTAAGGCTGTACGGAAATGTGCTACAGCTAATGCCTGAACAGCAGCAGAATCTGTGACACTTGGGTGGGCACGTGATTAGTGACTATTAAACGGTGTTTCTTTAGCAATGAAAAATGATTTGACTTGGTTGATATGACTCTCGACTTTTGTGTTGTCACTTCCATCCCATGTGGTTACAGAGGACGCCATCTTGTTTTTCCAGCAAGTCGACTCAATAGTACTCACAGTTTCAAAAAGATCAGGTCCTCCACTCTATTAAAATGATGTCTGGTTGCTTCTTCACCGCTGCCACCAGTGTTAGAGATCAATAATCCAGTCAACACAGTCCCAGGGTATCGCTTACAAATCTGTATTGTCTTTATTCACGTACTGGACAAAAGCCCACATGCACACCTTACATATGTCAAACACTCAAAACAGTCCGTCTTGAACAGCGCCCCCATCCACATAAGACAGAAATGTTATCTAACTGGTCAAAGGTCAATAATACACTCTATCACATGCAATACACTAGCGAATACATCTCTATGAAAGCTAAACTACAAAAACATCACATTGCCCTCACTAAATGAGAAATAAAGATTACGTGGATATGTCAGACTTTATAAGCAAACTATCGACGGAGCCTTATTTTTTCATCGTTTATCGTAGTTCATTTTAAATTCAATGATCCCAGGTCAATTGGACAATTCTGCTCAATAAGATTAAATATATTGCACACGTCAGAAAGGTTTCTTCGGAAGACTTCTTTTAGAATCCTTCATAAGGCTGCATTGTGGTTAGTAATAAGCAATACCGACCAACACAATATCTGTAATACTATACCCAAATCAACCCAACAGAGCCAATATCAGGTAGCTGTAGATTCACTTTGACGGAATGGAAGTTTAGTGACTATTAAACGGTGTTTTAATTTCTTGATAGTCTCTCTCAAACAAAGAATTAATCAATATCTGTAGCACTGAATGAGACGACAGTTGTCGTGGAATAAATAATTTACTTTCTATAGGAGGGTTGCCTATCCTGGTTACCCCACTCCATTATTTAGCACCATCTATTTGTGGAGTCATGATGGGCGAATGTTTAGCGCGGCTGGCTTGGAATCTGCAGGTTGCAGGTTCGAGCCCCCCTTTTAGTGAATCGCTGCAAATATCACCCCTTATTTCCGAAATCCGGGAGGTTTTACATTCAAAGACACCTAATCCATACACTGCACGCGTACGCTGTTTTCCCAAATGTTTGAATACTACTGTTTACCATAGCAAACAAGTACCCCTTTTTTTACGATTTCACGGACCTAGATGGCCGGCGAAAAACACCCCTTTTCGGTGAAATGTCTAACGTTATAACAAGTATACCTACCCACTACGTCTGGGACTGCCACTACCGGGGTTATATCTTAATCCCACTTTTACGTCATTCCCTGGCATCAGAGGAAGTAGGCTGTATACCTCAGAAAGTTTATTTACTTTTATCAACAATTCAGCTAAAGAGTGCTACCAGACCATTTTCATCTACAGGTTACTATCTCACAAAGAAGACCATATTTAATATTTGACAAAAGAAATATTCTATACTGTAGTACAAAAACAGATATATAATGATTGTCTTCACTCTTTTAAATTATCTTGAGGTCGTTAAACTCTAACGCAGTTGTATCAAGTATCATCACCTAATTAACGTACACGATGTTCTCATCAATTGTTTAACAAGTAGATAAAGGAGAAAAGTTAATTGTGATGGCCTTTCAGCAAATTCTAACTATCACATAATAATGTTTCATAATAGTAGGCAAATCACACGTGTATGACATATGACCATTTCATTGACAGGGGAAAAGTTACCAACTTGTTAGTAATTAGCATTTCATTATGATATTAATTTCATCTATACGTCTCTGATTCATCTCCTTCAATGTGTTGTATGAATAAATTAAAGACTACTTAATAAACATGTCATATGTTGTATCTGAATGATGATTGGTTCATATGTTTGGAAGATTAAGACGGGAGTATCAGTGATATTTCATATTCATTTTTTACCTTCCATAAGGGTAGGTTATGCCATGCTTTTGTCTGTCTCTGTGTGTGTGTGTGTGGGGGGTGTCTGTCTGTCTGTGGACAAGATATCTAAAAAAACTAATGCATTGATTCTAATGAAACTTGCTACACATCTTTCATATACTAATCACCAGAACTAATTAAGAATGTAAACTTCAAATTCAACATAATTTAGTACATAGGTTAACCATAACAAAGCACAGTAGATTTGGTACATATGTTAACCATAACAAAGCATAGTAGACATGTCCTAAAAAGCTAGTTAGCGTAGTTTTTAGTTGTAATGGATAAGTAGCATAATTAATTATTTTCATTAATTAAACCACGTCTAAAGAATGCACACTTCAAATTCTGTGGTATATATATATATATCAACCATAACAATGCACACATATCCTGTAAATCCTGTTGGCATAGTTTTTATTTTAACTTCTCAGGAGTTTAAAGTGGCCGGTGGATGAAGATTGTGTATTTATTTTGGATTTTTAATTTATATACCAATTTTATCATGGCTTCCTACTTGAAAAATCAATATAAAACAACATTAACTAAGTCTGTGTTTGTAACTCAATACATTACAAAAAGCTAAAAAAAATAGTGTACAAAGATAGTTATTGCAGGTACAATAACAAACATTTTACACATTTATTAAGCTATTTCAAGTTATTGAGTTACAAAAAAAAAACTTGGAATATGTTGTTTTACACTGATTTTTCAAGTAGGAAGCCATGATAAAATTGTTTCATAAATTAAAAATCCAAAATAAAGACACAATGCTCATTCATATGACCACTTTAATATATGTGTGATTACTAACCACTCTTGACTAGAACATTTTGAGAGGCTTCGTGCAACCATCCTTTCATAGCCGTGAATTTGCATATGTAAACACAGAACCATTCTACGTTAAGAAGGAGAGAGGGGTGTCTGAGATAGGATGTCTATGTACAAGCAAACAGGGTGAATGTCCATCAAGAAATGCTGATGACATACACAAGTACTTTATATAAAATCTATCGAATGTTGTACTTTATACAAAGGTTTGAAATGCTATAGTATACCTCTAGACCCAACATATAAGACTTTTACTTTCTGCTGTACCTCCAATGTTGTTAAAGATACCATATTTGTTAAAACGATAAAAAGTACCAAAATTGATCCCAATATAATATGAATACGATAACGGCACAGTGAACAAGCTGCCTGTGTCTCTTTAATTACACTGTGGTCTATTTCATCCCCTAAAGTTTTTAAGAAATATATTTGACTTGTTTTCCATATCCAATGATTACACAACACAAAATGAAATGTTCAGGAGAAATATTATTTAATCAGTGTTATTTTCTCATAAAATGGACAAAGAGAAGTAGCAAATATAAGTACAGCATGGTATAGGTGTCTAAAAAATAGCATAGTCCACTTTCCTGGCAAAAACAGCCAACTGTCAGATATTAAAGACACTTGTGGGACCACTACTAATATTTATGGTCAAGTACAAAAATACAAATAGCACTGCAGAAATTGTGATAATTACACTAATTGGCAATATACCGGTGCAAGAATTAAACAAAAAAAGCATAAAACTGCAAACTTTCAACTTTACAATTTTGTGATTTTAAAAGAACCTTCAACCATAATTCCCTAACATATTCATTCATGTAAAAAAAAAAGTTGTTTGGTGCTACAGACCTTTAAAATTTGTACTGCAGATAAATTTTGATAGAAAAAGTTAATTTGACAGTGAAAGTGCAAATGACCTACTGACTGAAAGCAAGCAGCACTCCATATATGGACATTACCAACTATTACCATATATGGATATATAGACATCAAAACATATATGGATGTGATTATGCATTCATACTTTGAGGTTAGTATTTGTTCCATACATGGATGTTATTTTACCAATATAAGGACATCATGATATATCTCCATATATGGACATTATATAAATCACATTTCCATATATGGATATTGCTACATATTGTATTTATGCAAATTCATACAGAAATCTATATATAGGCATGATTTGAATACCATCCTTCAAGGATGATTTGCAATTCCAAGTGGAGCTGACTTGACACAATGTGAATGGTAAACAGCTGGTGGCCGTTTGTAAATTGCAAACCAAAATACAAATCTGCTCTCATCCAATCACCTGTAGTAAAAGGCACATAGTCACACAGACTAGAAATGAACCAGAGTTCAACAAACTTAGATATGGATTATGATATTTCAAAACTCTCTGAGTGAATCATAATTTATATACCTGTCACAGATCAATTTACATTGTTGAAGAGTTAGTTAAAATACATGCACTATGGAGGACAACTGTGGACAACTTACAACATATTTTATACACAAACAATTTTGTTACTCACAGGGTCAAGAAACTGTTGAGAGCTTAACTCAAGAGATTATCTTATTATAAGTTATATCAACACTGTACTAAAGTTGGCCAATGTGTTTGTCTCATGGTACTGATTACAGTTACCCAACCTTGCAGTTATTTTGAAAGGTCATCTTGTAATAGCACCCTCTACGTCTATGTTTATGTTTTGTTTTTGTTTTTATTATATTGTGTTGTAGCTAGTGCAAGGATGAAAGGTTTTCATGTATGAAAAGTATATACTATACACCTTGAAAGAACTTACAAATTCACTGAAAAGTTGACATCAAATAATCATCTTCTGAATTCAATGAAAGAAACTTTTACTTGTTATCATGCAACATTTTGGAATAAAGAGTTTTCAATTCAAAATGACAAAATAGTCTAGACTGCAGAGGGGTATAATCATCATAAACCACAGTTTACGGCACTGTCCAAGATGCACCACTAAGCGGTACATATTTAGTGTATACTTATTTATCAATAAATTTGTAGTATATTTATTATACATATTTCTTTGTTTCAGCAGAAATACGCACTCTGGCTTGCGAGAATGAGATGGGAAATTTTCGAAAGATGAGAAATTTTGTTTATTTTTTAGCATGATAAAGATTTTGATAATTTACTCTTTTACCAAATGATATACAAATGTTGTCATTAAAATAAGTTTCAAAATTTTTAATAATCGGTCTTAATGAATTCTATTGTTCATGTTTAGACTTATTCATGATCTAGTGTCTAACCCTACCAGTATTCCATAAAATGTACAATTTGTAGACAAATACTAACTGTACAATCAAATTGGGGTAACCTTGGTGTTTCTTTCTTTACATAAACAAAGACACATTTTAAGCCCTAAATTAACAACAACAGAGGCACCACACACATCAGGGTTCTGTACCCATGCCCTAAGCTCACAAGAACAGAGGCACCACACACACACCACGGTTCTATACCCATGCCCTAAGTTCACAAGAACAGAGGCACCACACACACACCACGGTTCTATACCCATGCCCTAAGTTCACAAGAACAGAGGCACCACACACATCAGGGTTCTGTACCCATGCCCTAAGCTCACAAGAACAGAGACACCACACACATCAGGGTTCTATACCCATGCCCAAAGCTCACAAGAACAGAGGCAATACACATCAAGGTTCTGTACCTAATCACTTTGACAAATGTGTTCTTACCAATAGAGTGACAAGTGTATACAGTGTTAGTGCTCCATGTATGTTTACTCCTGATCTATTGTGTGATTCTAAAACTCATGGGGTATGCTAATATCCGATATTGGAACTTGTTTATTTTTGGGTTGAAGTTTGTCTGTGTTTGTGTCAAAAACGTTAAATTCCACAAATGAAACATCAAGGCAACTCCAATTAGACTTAATTGTGTATGTATCTGATTCATAACTGTTTACATATGGTCATCAAGTCAGTGTACACAGCACCATCAATGATGAAATAGAGAGATATGAGTCATGTAACAAGGCTATGACTGTAAATGTTTCCTGTAATTTCAAGTCAAAAACCATTGATAAAGTTACAGCTACTGACTGGGGCTTTTTTTTAGTTCCAAATCATTTTTGACGATTTTGTTTCCATATATATACAATATTTTAGATGTGAGTGATTGTGTTACTTATAAAGTGTTTATTTGTTTGCACATATTTACTCTTGTAGTTTTTAGGCAAAGAACAGTTTTACTGATGATTAACTTAATTATCAAGAATTACATAATTGTCATGGTCTTCAAAATCCTTACAGTACAAACAAGGTTACCTTTAACATTTCACTCATGGGATATGATCTTTTTTGCACAAAGATAGACACATTTTAACTTCACAGTAACAATAACACAGACGCAGCACACACACACACACACACACACAATAGGATCCTTTACCCAATCACACTGAAAAGTGATAAGCATTGCTATTTTAGTGTAGAACAAACAAGGAGACATGACTCATGCTACTGAAGTGTTGAGAATGCATGGACTTGATGATTTTAATGACTTCAATAGGGAACTTGCAAACCCGCCATGTTGAATGCTGCATGCTGGGAAATGTGATAATAAATACTGATCAATTAGTATTGTAAACAATAATATTACATTGTTTTTAACCACAAAGAATAAATTCATATTTACCCTGACCATTGTGTGACGTTTATTTTATCGGTAGCCCAAGATTACGTATTGCGATAACCACAGGTAATCCCATAGTCCTTTGCATCTGAGCATGCTTAGTCTGGATTGCAAGTTCCTTATTGTTTACTTTCCTACTGATATTAACATTACACATTGACTTGATGATTTTAATGACTTCAATTGTTTACTTTCTTATGATAACCAACATGATTAAGTCTATAGAAAATTTGTGTTGTTCCGATTGCGTTCAATTATAGCCTAGGTGGGTAGGTACAGTTTTTTAAAATTTATTTGTGAGTGTCTAGTTCAGGTAGTTATGTTTTCTGTTGTTTTCCATATGGTCTCTGTGTTATTGATTTCTTCCTATCACATGTACAGCCATTACAGATTGGAAGAACAGTTTTATATTGTCTTTTTAAGTTTATGTCAGTTTCTGCATCCACTATTTCTTGTTAGACTTCACAATTTTTGCGAAATACGTAAAAAAAAACACGTTTTAGGGTCGGCAGTGAAAACTAGGTGGGGTCGGGTAATCAGAACCAAACAATGTATTTTTTAGTCTTTACTTATTTGTGTCTACATCCAAACTGTGTGCGGCATGTCTATAATTGTTTCTCTTGCTGCTGAAGTTATTCTGATGATGTGCAAAAAATGTCATCATCCATAAAAAAAATGCTAAGGTAACCCTGCTTGCCCTGTAAGTGTGAGACATACAACTTTTTTTTCATTACTTTTGACACTCTTTAATATCACAGTCATTTTATTACTGTGAGTTGTAAATACAAAATTACTTAGCTGTCACCATGGTAACATTAAAAAGATTCAAGTACAATATCATATTTTTTAATAAATCCCCCATCAAAAAGTCAATGAAATAAAATTTACAACTGTGAAATGAATCATAAAGTGAATTCACAAAACTTAGCTTGTCCTTAATATACCCTGTTCTTCTCTTCCTTGTAAAAATTGTGTAAAAATTTACACAAAAGATTTTAAAGGCATTATTTTCTTTTTCCATACATGGATGTTTATTATTCTACCCACTTCCATAATTATAATCACATCATAATTCCATATATGGGCATTTCTATCAAACACAATTCCATATATGGATATTGCTACATATTTGTATTTATGCAAATTTCTACAAAAATCCATATATAGGCATGATTTGAATACCATCCTTCAAGTCAAGTAATGTGTGGATTTTGACTCTCGTTACCCATCACAACTAGCATTGCCCTGATGGTATTTACTTTAGAAACTTCAGCCAGAAATTCATTGCAAATTCCTATCAGGGATTCTAAATTTGTCTGCTGTGAGAGCACGTAATAAGAACCAATGAGGAGACTGGCAGAGCAGTACAATGTAAACATGATTAGCATATCATGAATGTTGCTGTGTCTAATTTTAGATTTTAATACAGCCATTAGGGCAATGCTAGGCGAGAGGGGAGATGACAGTCGAAATTCCATTATGACTTGACTCTGAGCTACATTTTGTTTTTCACCAAAAAACTTTCAATATTATTGAATATAGCAGATGGTCCATTGAAAAGCAAAGGAAAAGCTTTCCTCTGTCTTTTTTTTATTTGATCTATAGATACAGCCTTGTTTTGATTATGCCAAACAGAAAATTTACTGTAATGTTGCAAAAAAATAATAATATCTGATCACTTTGTGTCTGTAAAAAAGATGCAATGTGCGCTTTTGATAACGGTATACACCAACTTCTTATGAAGCACCAACATTTGGTGTTTCCTCTAACCCTTATTATGTTGTAAAATAACAACAAGATCATGTTTTCATCATTTTGGCCTAGGACGAAAAAAATTTGTCTTTTAATTGATGGCACACACTGTTGGGTTGCAAGTAAAAGCTACAAAAGAGAATCTCTCCAACGCTAAGTACTACGGATAAAACTAACGACTCTTTATTCACTTTTCGTGGCACCTTGCTTGGCTTTCTTTTTCTCCACTTCCTCATTGTACTTGTCATCTATTTTCTTGATGATTGGAGGAAGATCTTCTCGAGATTTCGCAACTGGTTGAAAGAGTAGTTCAGGTGCTGCAAGCTCACCTTTGGTAATTTTGTCGCAGGTTAGTAGAAGATCGTAGTTGATTTGTTCCGATACGACCGAGTCTTGTTTGTAGTCTGGGTGGTTACTGACAAACTCTCGCATCCACTTGGCAACTGTTAATAGTTTACCTAAATGGACAAAGATGATTGATTGCCATTAAAAAACGCCAACTAATTTGCAACAATGTGGATTTAAAACCCTCTTGCCATGGCAACAGCAATCTTTACTCCCACTGATTAACTATTCAGGTGAGCCACCCAAAGGGACTTGCTTTTTTGACATCTGGTCTGAAATGCGGAGTGCTTTTTTTATATTTGTTTTGTCTGAAAGGAGTCATTGGAGTGGTGTTTATTCAGATATACACATGATTTCTATTGGTTTTCACACTGGGTGTGTGTGTATTATTCACATGCTGCCTAAAAAAAAGGTGGGGTAGGTAATTTGCTATTGCTCCTTTCTAAATTTTCTCTTCCTAGCCCCACATCCCATCACTGTCTTCTGTAAATACCCCCCCCCCCACCCACTCCAAAGTCGAAACACATCCTTCCTCTGCCCAAACGTGTCCCCCATCTTAATGCATATACTTTCACCACTGAGGGCGCTATACACTGAATTCGACCACATTGTTGATAAAAACGTTTATATGTGGGTGCGATAGGCTACTAAACATGAATTACAGTGTTATCTATATTTACCTGCGGCTCTCTTTTCAATGAGTTCCAAATATTGTGAAATACTACAACATGTATCCACATCTACTTCCATTGTCTGTAAATATTCCTTGATGAGGGGTACCAATCCTGGAAATGGTTTGCCATCAACTTCTCCACCATTAATGATGGTATCTATGCTCATTAACGCACACTCATCATCAATATTCCCAGTATTGCACTGTTTACCACCTGTGGGACCAAATTACAATCAAATCAAATCAAATCAAATTACAATCATCAATAAAGCTACACTAGCTGCAACTGAGACGTTTTTTTTATCAAGTAGCCACAGATATATTCACCAAAAATTGAACAGTTACTTATAAAAGACATGGCATCTGACCAAAAATGTTCATCAGCTTGGTAGATCAAATGACCTACAAAGGTTATAACACACAATCAGTTTAAAGTTAGCATTGAGTTTTCAATCCTCTCTTGGTTGATATTGCATCTGTCCGTGTTAAAGTGGCCATATGGATGAGAATTTTGTATTTATTTTGGATTTTTATTTGATAAAATAGCTTCACTATGTTTTTCTACTTGAAAAAATAATGTGAAATAACATGTACCAAGTCCATTATCACATCTCAATAAATGGCAAAACATTAAACAATGTGTAAAATGTTTGTTATTGTACGTACAATAACAAACTTTTTACACGTTTGGCATCTTTTTGCAATGTATTTAGTTATGAACATGGACTTGGTATATGTTCTTTCACATTATTTTTTCAAGTAGAAAAACATAGTGAAGCTGTTTTATCAAATAAAAATCCAAAATAAATACCAAATTCTCATCCATATGGCCACTTTAATAGATGGTCAATATTACCTGTAGGTAGTGTAATGACAAGTTTAATTCTTGAGCAAAAGCTTGGTTCTAAATAAGCTTGGTTCTAAATATGTCAACATGTTTAAAAGTGCATGAATTGTAACAAGGGAGTATCATTTTTCAATCAGACAACCAGTGGTTTTTCCCACTTGGTCACTGAGTACCCTAAATGGACTGAACTATGATTTACTTCTACTTCCAGTTCTATACTGTGTAAACATCCAAACCAATCCAATCTAATACACTGTTCAAAAAGGATTATCATCACACAGGCATAACGCTGGCGGCATCCTTTACATTGTAGATCTCACCCGTGTTCAGGTGAATACGATCTATGAGATCGGTGATATCAATGCTGGAGAGGGCAGATTTGAAACTGTCTATTAGCTTTGATTGTTGAATGGATAGATGTAAGAGACTCCATTCTGGAATTATCCGAGGAATAAGTGAATATTTATGACAGAGATAGATAATCACACTCAATAAAAACTTTTTATCAAAATGCTCCTACAGTGATTTGAATTTTAAAAAAAAACATAAGTGGGAATGGTCCTAACATCTAATGGGACAACTCACATTTGCACACACTATAATTTGCAGCCAACAACACTAGATTTACAGTTATTCATTTAGGTCAAAGGTCATGTCTTTCAAATTACAGAAACAAAGTTACTTACGGGGATGCAGGTCTTTTCTAAAGTAGAACTCACACTGGCCAACTGCATCTCTCTTCTGAGCTTCTTGCATATTATAGTCCACCTGAATAAATGACAGAGGTGTTAAAACATTTTTGAGGAGGAAAAGACCTGTGTTATGATTTTAATGAAACTTTGATAAGTGTCATGTCGATCGCCTACATACATTTTATGTTCAAAACTTTGTTAGGCTAAGTGGTCCTTCTAATAAATGTTCAATAAGATAAGCAGTCATAGGAAAAGGCATGGTTTCTGACTTGAGAGTTATGTTTTGTTCTGAATGTTTTGTACTGCACTTGAGAATAACGGTCAGTTTTCCAGTTCCACAATGCATTGCATGAGACAAAGTTGCTTATGTTGTTACCTTAAGGCTTGTGTTGTCTTTTATTAAATTTGAAATAACATTTTCATCATGAAAGACAAGTTGACCTCTTTAACTGTGAGTGATTTTATAGAACAAAGACTAAATGCTATCAATGACATAGAAAGATGTTATTGGTTATCCATGGGTATGGTCAGATGACACACCTTTCTCTGTATAGCAAGTGCAAACCCCAAAGCACACACAGAATACAAGACATCAAATGGGGAAATGTTTCATGTATCTTTGAACCGGCAACAGGTCTATTTTAATTTCAGTGAAAGATCATGTCTTATCATCAAAGCCTATACCACATGTTGTGCAGAACTAATATACAATTTTTAATATACAATATGTTACTTGTTTATGTCACACTGTGAAGTAACTCAAAATAAAGTGTAACAATTTCTAAACAAGCTACAGACACAGCTCCTTTGCACTACTTTCATGAGTGTGATTTGAGAATAATTTCACCTACCTTTGAGATGGGCATGAGAAAGTTCAAATCGTATGACAAAATAACCCTTGTAAGTAGGACCACAAATACGACATAGGCTGCATTCTCAAAATCAGTTAATTGCACCTGGTGAGAGACAAAACAACCAATGTGAACAAATAGATTAGAAAGACTACATATATGAACATGAAACAACAAAAACAACATAGCCAGCTTTCTCTAAATTTGTTAATTGCACCTGGTAAACTTTTAAAGGACAAAATGACCAATGAGAATATAGATTAGACAAACTGCAAGCACAGGATTGGTTGTATTCTCAAATTATGTTAATTACACCTGGTGAGGGAGAAAATGACCAATGAGAACACAGCTTAGGAAGACTACAGTCACAACATAAGTAGCATTCTCAGAGTCTTTTAATTACAACAAGTTTACAAAATAAGAGAAGCACAACTTATACGATGACTGTAAAAGATTCTACTGTAGTAAAAGAGATGTTTTGAATCCATAAACTATACATTTGACTAATAACCTTTGACCTGTCATGTAATTACCAACTGACCAATCAGATACTTACTTCAGCAGGTCTGAACTCTACTCTCCATCCTATAGTGGAGTTGGCAGGTGGTGGTTTGAATCTCATAGTCTGCCAATTGGTTGATTGGATATTCTGTAAGATAGACATCATAAAATAACGAGTAAATATACACCCAAAAAAGTTATATTGATTTTGTTTGACTATGTGTACACAGTCTTATTGTATGCTCCCGGGGAGTTTAGGAAGACTAAAAAAGGGCTGTTGTGCTGTTCTGATCCTCAGCCAGGGGTAATAATTGTAAAGTGCTTTGAGCACGGCGTGGGAAAGTGCTATATAAGAACCCAACATTATTATTATTATTGTTGTTATTATACTTAGGAGAATGTCACCATCTAACCACATTTCAGACTTCTGTAAGCACAAACAGTTTGCTTCTAAAATGGTGCATTCTTTCTTCAATTCAAGATTACACAATACTTTCAATATTTCTGTTGGCCAATAAAATATAACTTTAAAATTACAAGGCTAAGCCAAGGTGAAATTTCAGAAGTGATATACCTTGGAAGTAGAGTTCTAGATTACATGAATGGTTATAAACTGAGAAATACAAATTTGTGTCTAAACCCTTCAGTTACAGGTTTTGAGTACCACCAGCACACAGAATCTTTAACAAACACTCTTCTTTTTTTGGCAATTTCATGTATTTCAAAGCATGACACCAGACAATGATTTTATGAAATCAGTAAATGAAATTCCTTTTAATGTGTGTGCAGTATCTGTTTACAAGTTTGTATAAGTTTGTAATTCAAATCTCCAGCATAACCAACAGATGAGTTTCAATACATATTTGTAATGACATGGCCAATAAGGATATTTGATATGATATGATATGATATGATAAGATACGATATGATATGACATATGATACGATATATGATATATGATAAGATACCATATGATGACATATGACACGATATATGATATGATATGATATATGATACGGTATATGATATATGATATGATATATGATATATGACACAGTATATGGTATATGATATGATATATGATATATGATACGGTATATGATATATGATATGATATATGATACGGTATATGATATATGATATGATATAATTATGATAATATGATATGATTTGATTTGATTTGATTTGATTTGATGACAAGACACATTCAGATTTTCATATTCCTATCAGTTTTTAAAAAGAGAAATAACATGTCATCTATTTCGGGGAATGATACCATGACAACCTGCCATGACAACCTACCTCAAAATGATCTGTATCATTTTCATCATCCAGGTTTATCTTCTCACTAAACAAGGAGACTGGATCTCTGATAAATAAATGTGCAATATGCCTGGCCAGCAATTTATCTATCCCTGTCAATAAACAAGACAAATAACCTTCAATTTATGTTGATAATCCATCATTGATAATGTATTGATAATGTATTGATAATGTACAGCTAACATACTGATAATGTATTGAGAATGTACTGAGAATGTATTGATAATGTTTTGATAATCTTCTACGATTATAAGGAAATATAAGTCATGTAAATCTCTGTCTACTCTCAAGCTTACTTCAATCCAGGACAAAGTCATATATATCCAAGTCAACACTAAGTCACTAATCTTCATTTAAGATAAAGTCACATATATCTAAGTCAACACTAAGTCACTAATCTTTATTAGATAAAGTCACATACATCTATTAAAATCAACACTAAGTCACGCCTCTCCCAGACAAAAGTCATATATTCCTCAGTCCAGACTAAGTCGCTTTTCAGGTAATCTCTTCTACCATGTTACTTACCTGAGTTGATCAGATCCTGACATATCTGTTCATCTAGCACTAAGTCAATATCGTTATATCTCTCTCCTGCCTCAGATATGTAACTATCTATTGAATCATATCTTGACTTAGGAATTACAAACTTATCATTCTTCAATGGCTGAAAAAAAAACCCACAAAAGAATCTTGAATAAAAGATGTCTATTACAAACTTGTTTCTAAGGTGCATGGATTCATAAAGACAAAAAATAACAGATTTTGATATTTTATGGCTATGTAAACTAATGGAAACAATTCTTAACTTTTCAGTGCAACCTCCCTCACACTAGTCGCAATTACCCAGACTCCTCTGCCTTCTGTTGGCCCCAGAGAGTCTAGGGAAATGCATAGCATCAGCGATGTTAATCTAAGATGGTGACTGTCACTGGACTTGGACTGTGTTTCATTGGATGAAAATGATTCCTAAGTTTCATTTTTATCAACTCTGTACATATTTCATGGAAATTATACTCTAAAATTGTTGGAAAATGTCTTTGTTAGAAGATTTACTAAAATATGTTGAGCAGGAGTTGCCATCGTGTCATTTCACTACAGAGATCATGTTGTGGGTCGACACCTCAGAGCAGCCATCTTGTAAAAATCACTTAGATGCATAGCATTCCTTTGACCCTCTGGCAGTGGTGGAAGTCTGAGGATTCTGGATAACAAAGACTACCTTTTACACAAGAAATCCAGGACAAAGATGGACGCTCCATTTTATTTGAAATTTCTTTTTGTAAGTATGCTGAGTTCTCTGTCAAAATATTGATACTATACAGAATATAATATTTACAAGATTCTCACCTCTAGGCCTCTTTCTTCTCGAGTTCTGCAGTCAACTGATGCAGCGATAATGTTCCACCTACAGTCGACGTCTGCTACATAACCTTTATATAGTGGTGATGCAGCACTCAATGCAAGCTGGGAAATTACCACAAGAATACATACTAAATAAGATTATTGAATTTTTACTGTGTAACTCTGTTTGTAGCTATTATAGAACTTTTAACATCATGAATTTTGGGTGATTTCAAAATGGAAGTTTTTTGTTTTTTGTTTTTTGTTAACAACTAATAAAGATGGGAATAGGTGAGAGAGAAAAAACATACATGGCAGAAATTTTGAAAATATTGGTCCTGAACAAAAGAATACTAGTAATTCTATTTAATCCTCATAAGGCCTAAAAAAAATAATTGTTTGGTTCCGGTTACCTGACCCACCTAGTTTTTTTACTGCTCACTCTAAACTTACTTTTTACGTATTCGAGAAAATATAATGAAATCGCAAAAATTGTGAAGTCTCACGAGAAACAGTGGATGTGGAAAGTTACATCAACTTGCCACTAAATCGAACTTGGACAGTTACCTGAGTAATAGACATGGGGTTTATCAAACATAGCTTGTTCTTACCCATTAATTCAAATTCAAATTCAAATTCAAATTCAAATTCAACTTAAAAAGACAATAGAAAACTGTTCTTACAATCTGTAATGGCTGTACATGTGATAGGAAGAAATAAACAACACAGAGACCATTTGGAAAACAATGGAAAACCTGAACTAGACACTCACACAGAAAAAAAAAAAAAAAAATAAAATAAAATATCTACCTACCCCACCTATTCTAAAATTGAGCGTAATCGGAACCACACAATTTTTTGTATTTCAAGGTCTTATGGCTCCATTGATTAAACACAATTGTACTAATGCAAGAGTGATTTAAATAATTGGCCTCAAAGGTCAAGGGGTCAATCCCTGGTTCTTGCACTAAGTGTTATTGTATCAGTGGTGATATAATGATTACACAGGATCATTCTTTCATTCTGGATCAACTTTTATAGACTAGTATTAAATTCTACTTACAACTATAGGACACAGTGGTGCTAGCTGGTCATACAGATGTCTAGCTTCTTTGATATTACAGGCTTGAAATGTAACTTGTAGACAAGAGTTACCCATACCAAAACCCATAGCGTCCATGTAGATATGATCAGGTTTAGATGCCCTGGCTCCCTGGCCTTCAACGTCAACATCAAAGTTTTCAAGGAATGGCGAGGGTGTCTTTTTGTCTTTATAAACTAAACAAGACAACAAATAATGATGGCACTGAACACAAAGAAACATGCATCTATAATGTGAGTGATTTTTACTACAGTAAGCAAGCTATTGGTAAACTAAGATAGACAAATGAAACTAGAACTGTTGTTGGTGTATAGGTGGTAGATTACATGTGTGGGTGAGAGTGGTGTCTTGATAATGTGGATATAATGATCCCTAGTATTAAATCAAGATGGTGTAAACACTGAATGTGGCTGAGGTGTGCCGCCACTTGAGAAAAAAAGTCACTATTAAAGATGCCACCCTACTGTGAGTGTAATTACATTTATAGTGTATCAATATGTTGCCGTAATAGTTTCCATTTGTGTCTGTGTTTGCTGACTTATAGTATACTGTGATAGTTGACTTGCCACTGTCATACTTTTACAATGTGTGTTCTGATGCAAGAAAGTTTGTTGAAAATATTCCTTCTCACTGATACTTGCCAAATACATATATGGCTGGACATCAATCTGTGTTTACTTGGGACAAATAGAACACTGTCAACTCATCCCAGACAATGCAAATCACCTTTATGCTAGGGAGTCTAACTATATTCTTCACAATGTCTTAACCTAATCTTAACTCCCTAGTTTACATGTAAATGTATACCTACATTTCTAGTTCAATTTATCTCATTTCAAAAGTTATAGTTCTTTAAAAATTGGACATGAAATAATAACCAAATACACCTACTTGGGATATTGATTGCTATTTTTTCCCCTCTCCTTGTTCGTATGTTTTTTGTGAGCGTTCTGAAAAGGAAAACAACATTAACGATGGTTATTGTACATGTATATCTAGAAAATCTAAACACTCACATAAACAAAACAATTAACATGGTCTAAGGAAAAAATAGCACCTCTGCCTAAATGTGAACACTACAAAACAAAGTGTAAACAATGCCACAACACTATGAACATCCAGTCACCCTACTCTACGTGTAAAAACATCCAGGGCCATACATTTGTTGGAGACAAACTTTTCCTGCAGCTCTGCCAGACATTCAATTGTTTTTCACATCTAAATTTCAATTCTAATACATTATGTTTCCAATAATACTAGTATGGCAAACCAATCAATTCTAGGCTACACACGAAAAACAATAGAGGAAACCTATACGTTCCCTACATGATAGAGGGCGCTATAACACAAGCAAGAAGCAGCAAGATGGGAAGTACTATACATGTAATTGTAAACTCAAGAATAAAGAACCTTATATATCAAGTGCTTTATAGGGTCTGCTGAAATATCAAACACAATTGTGTTGGTAATATCAACACAAGTGAACAACAGAGGGCGCTATAACATCAAAAACAAGAGTAGGACAAAACTTGCTATCACTCAAGTATGCCATAGATTACACTTCAACTCAAGTGCTCTGTAAAATATACTACAACTAAAACAGTAATGTACAACTACAACTGAAAATATAAATTAAGGTGGAGTTTGACTTACTTGAATCTGGGGTGTTCTCCATTGATGGCCTTGTCAGGAAAATAAAGTGACCTGGACGCCCCATCGTCTGTCAGGGTGGGTGGGCAGGCAGGCAGGGTAAAATTTGGACAACCAAGTCTAAAACAATAAAAATTGCAAACTCCGTCATTTTAGAAATGAAACATATATAATATTCCTGAGTTTTCAACAAAATGTTCTAATTTTTATTGAAAAATTTCTATTTTTTAGAAAAACAAAAGTATCTTCTATTTTTCCTGATTTTCATTTTCATCCATTTTAATACAAACATGCAAAGAAGTCTATTTGACAAGAAAGAAATCTAAGCTTTCGATACATCTGATATTAGTTGGGCAAAATGGCACAATGATTTCAAATCACAAGTGAAATATTTCAAAAAAAGAGTATTTCTCTTCAGTGCTCACTGCTGTGTCTTTGGTTACCTACCTTGGAAAGCTGGTAATGCTGAGAGGAGAATCATTTTGAGCTATAAGATTAACAATTTCATTTCGCCTGTACAAAAAAACACACAAAAAATATTTTTTTGTTACTGTATAGTCCACTATATTGTGCAAATTTCACATTTACTAGCAATGGAGAATTATGCATTATGCATTAAACAGAAGAAATCTGAAGATGACCGGTGAGGGCGCTGTTGTCTTCCATACCAAAGTATTAGGGTACATCTGGGTTTTTCATGAAATACACAGTTCATCGCCTAGGTAAATCACATGAATAACAAAGGTTATAATGCAAAAGTATTTCAATTTAGTACAGAACCATAAAGCTTATAGGAGTCTTTTGTGTCTGCTTTTACTAGACACATCTTACGTATGGTATATAAAAAAAGGAAAGAATAATCTGATTGTCACAAAATAATTCTAAATACGTTATTTTTTAAATCCCAATTACTCAAAATCACAAGTATTAACACACTTTTGTCAGTTCTTTAGCCTCACTAAAAATCACACATGATTTTGATCGCTAAAATCAATAAAACAAAAGTTGAAAATCACTTACCTTAATTTCATATTAGCTTCCACCATATTAAAATGTGCCATGTGTCCACCATACGGTTTGGCAGGGGTTCCTTCAAGCATATAGGACCCATACTCTGGTCTCCACAATGCTGGATGGTTACTATGGAAACAGATGGGAAAAACAAGACTTTGGTAAATACCACTCATATTTCTGTCAGTATTAAAAACAAGATTATTGGTTTTAGTTGTCAGAGTCACTGAGTGCAAAGGAATTAACTTTAACATTGACACACCATGGTTGTATGACTACCATAGCCAGGTTACACACTTTTTAAGTCATTAGTCAATATGTACCACCATCTTTTTTAGATAGTAGTGGTTCACAGTAAGATGTTGGTTGTTCATACATTTGTACATCTTTTGTATGTTAGTCACTAACAATGTTGAAATCATTTTGTACTGTACATGTAGTTTTCCTCTCCATTTTGTCTTCAGATGTACATTTATTCTTTCCAAAATTTCTCAACTCAAATTTCCTGTAGCTGACTATCTCTGAAATATAAATTCTGAACAAAACAACTTTGTCAACTCCCTGGGAAGCATATAATCCACACATGTACATGTAGCACTGAAATCTGTCACATGATAACCACTGTCCTATCCTGTGTTCCAGGTCCCAAACAGGTTGGGTTTTTGTTTTCACACGTAATTACTGAATACACTGAGCTCACCATATCTCTTCCTTGTTAAAGAATTGTTATTCAGAACATGTGATCGGACTAATTTTACGGAGCTCTTTTATCTACAACTTCTGCACTATTAGATCCCAATTATTCATATGATACTACTGGATTACATGCAAATCATTGTTCAATATATTCCTGTGTGAACTTGCCTGTACTATATACACTATACTTAGACTTTACACATACAATTAAAATAGTTGACCTTTAACCTATGAACTTCCCAAAGAAACTAGGTCACAATAAAATTTCACCAAATCCTAACTATTTGAAGCAATACTGTTTATTTGTGGATTCATTCATGTTATTATTCTGATGAAATTTTTTTTACAGAAATTACAATAAAACAGTTTTAGTCATAAATTTAGCTGTCACTGTGTCAGTCAATCATAAAACCTGGCTGGGAAATGATTCTGAAATTGAACTAATTTATGTTATACAAGATTTGACACTGGTTCTCTTAAATATGAATGGGGGGGGGGGGGGGGGTACTGTCAACTTTTTAATAATGCTGAAAAATTTAATTAAAATTTCACTTTGGAATAAATTAATTCTTGTCAATGTAATTAAATTTTTTATGTATCAATCAAGATAAGTAATTAATTAAAAGTCAAACCTGTAATAGATGAATAAACCTTAATTAAAGTGGCCATATGGATGAGGATTGGTGTATTTATTTTGGATTTTTAATTTACAAAACAATTTTATCGTGGCTTCCTACTTGAAAAATCAATGTGAAACAACATATCTCAAGGAGTTATTTCTAAATCAATAAATTGCAAAAGATTAATATGTGTGAAATGTTTGTTATTGTATGTGCAATAACAAACTTTTTACAGTCATTTAGCTTTTTGCAATTTATTGAGTTACAAACACAGACTTTGTCAATGTTATGTCACATTGATTTTTCAACTAGGAAGCCATGATAGAATTGTTTTGTAAATTAAAAATCCAAAATAAATATCCAGTCCACATCCATATGGTCATTTAATGCAATGAACTAATAACAGTACTTCCTAATTAATGTTAGATTTAAATCAAATGGAATTAAATTCTCTGATATGTTAATTAAAGTAGGCTCATTAAATGTCTAGTAAAATGAGACAAATTAACTTAATTAGTTTTGGTCAAATTAATTTTCAGAAATTGGGGAATGGTTTGTATCTTACATGTATGAAATATCTATTCTGTCAGACACCGGTGCCCATCTCACAATACAAAATTTACATAAAAAATATAGAAAGAGAGTAAACTATCACTAATCGGCATTATTTGAGTTTGGATTTTGTGAAAACATATTTCGATATCATGATCTGATGACAGACCATATGCTATACATACATACATACATAGAACAAAGAAATATGGTGCTGATTTTGTGTAAAACTGCTCATGCTCCTGGCTGCATACACTTTGCACCAGCCGATTCACAATACTATATTTTATGGGGATAGATCTTTCGTTATTTGTTCTCCACGGTTGTGGAATAGGCTACCCTAAGAACTCTCTTGTGCAAATAATTTGAATATTTTTAAGTCTGGTCTCTAAAAACTCATCTTTTTAAAAAAAAAATATTTGTGCGAAGCAGCTACTCATATTTTAATAAAACCTTTTTAGTAGTTTATTAAATTTTAGCATTCTTAAATTGTTCTGTTCACCCCCCCCCCCCCATAAGGCTTGCTGTGGAAAAGGTAATTTTGCAAAAGTCCTGTTCTTTCTAATACCACATGTGTGTACTTTAATTTTAGTTTGAAACCCTAAAAAATGCCAAAAAAGTAAACCTTTCAAATTATACTTATGCCTCAGAAATAAACTCTTTATAGTTTGTCTGTTACTTCATTCAACAAAATGCCAAATTATTCCCAGTTATATTTATTTAAAAAAATCTGGGGTCACCATACAATTTTTTAAAGTAGACATCAAAATGTTATCAAAATTTAGTCATTTTAGAATCCAATATGGCCGTAGAATCCAAAATGGTCGTAAAATCCAATATGGTCGTAGAATCCAATATGGCCTCCGAATATTTTGTTACATGTAACAGAAAAATAAAAGACTGACTACTTCCTTACAAACAAGACTGTGTAACACTAAACTTCTTTTATAGTACAAAAGGACCAGGAACAAACTTTCACATGGCAAGTTTGGACAGACTTGAAGAACTTTGATTAACAAAAATACCATTGAAAAAATTCCCTTTAATCTAAGTTTCAGTTCAGCTCAAAACAAAGAGAGGTAAAAATGGCGAAAAAATATATTGAAAACCTATAAATAGTCCATTATATTTTAAGTCTCCTACTTTCAACAGCGATAATCAACTAAAGTTTCCATTCTAAATATCAAACAAACTTCATCGTAATTTCCTATTGACACTTTTTTTCATGTCAACATTTTGGCAAAATGACAAAATTTACTAATCATGATACAGCAGAATTTTTAACAAACAATCAAGCTCTTAAAGAAAAAGACAACATAACCTATGAGAACCTTTCCTCCTAAACTATCAATAAAACCTTTGATATAAATCATTTTTATATAACTATACTGTATATCAAACACAATGTGCTTATTTTTCTTTCATACCTACTAACTGGCAGAATAGACTGCAAGATATGTCGACGTGTGTGGGAGCCTCGATACAGTGTACCTTACAGGTTTAAACTATGATATATCATGTATCAACTAGCTAATAAATTAATTGAAATTACTTGAGGCCATCATCACATGATTCATTGACCTCAAAGAATAATAATTTCACACACTGTCCTCAATACACACAAGATATCAAGCCAGTGTGTCAGGTGGGAATATCCAATATGGTTGCCAAACAAGTGAAGAATCTATTAATAATATTGCACCTAAAAAAGTAGTACTTTTAAAAGTCAATATACATTGCCATCATATACATGTTAATTCACTCGGCATGTAAATAAAATAACACCACTGTGACAATTCCAATATGTGTGCAATGTGCTTTCAGATTTAGCCTAGGATCCAGTTGTGTGGAGAATTTGCTCTCATTTTTCCCCTACCATGCCTGGAATTTTGCTCTGAGAGTCTCATATTCAAACCTAAAGTCAGATCACAATTTCCTGCAGCAATGTTGAATATGGTAGTCATTTTTACATCATACAGCTTAACCCTCTAACTTGGTTTAATCACATGGCTACTGATGTCATCTCACAACAGGACGAATTAAAAAAAAAGCAAGAAAAAAAATAGCGCCAATGGCGTTGTAGCACAACTGTACAGTTTTTAACGATATTTATGCACATGCTGATCCATGCTAGGTATAGGTGTTCATTTGCTGAATGACTATCCAGTTGCCTATCAAACCATGTTGTTATGTTTGCAATATATGCGATCATTTGGCTGTTGGTATTGGCATGGTCATGTTGCTAGGTACATTTACATATATTTTTTGAATGTTTATTCATTTCTCTATTAATTCCTATTATCTTTGCAATATACGTGATCATTTGGATGTTGCTATGGGCATGATCTTATTGCTTGGCAAATTACATTTTTGGAATGTTTATTTACTTGTCTATCAATCCCTGTTATCATTTAGAAATACACTGTTCGGTTCTTGCTATGGGTGTGGTCATGGTTGCTAGGGATATTTGCATACATTTTTGAATATTTACTCACTTGCCTACCAGATGTTGTTATTTGACCAAAATATAGTCATTTGGTTGTTGCTAAGGGTGTGGTCATGCTAGAGCCGATTGTGTCAAAATATTTAGAAGAAAATGTGCAGAATAACACTTCTAGAAACATCTCACCAAGTTTCAGTCTCACAGACCAAGTACTTTTTGAGATATAAATTTTTGACCTAAATTCACATTTTTTAACCTAATTTGCATATTACTGATGAGATCATTATATGCTTAACATTTCTTCATCTATACACCCCCAGATGCATCCCCATTAAATTTGAGCCCAATCTGCTAAGTAATTTTGGAATAAAGATTTTTGACCAAAAAGACACATTTTTAGCCCTAATTTGGATATTACTGATGGAATCATCATGTCATGAACAAATCTTAATTAACTCACCCATAAGAAAGTTCCCACCAAATTTCAGGCCACTCTCCCCAGTAGTTTTAAAGTTTAAGTTTTTTGACAAAAAATCACATTTTTTGACCCAAAACTCACATCTGTTATGCGATGTTTTCCATTTGAAAAATTTCCCAACTAACACCCAAAGTAATATACCTACCAAATATCAAAGCAATCGGTCTAGCAGTTTTTGACTTTATGTTGTTTACACACATCCACACACACACACACACACACACACACACACACACACACACACACAGACAGACAGACAGACAGACAGACAGACAGACAGACAGACACTTTGCCATGCCTATACATATTTTGTAGCACTATTGAACCTTATCAGTTCAGTTGTGCTAAAAAAGAGAAGAATTTGCACCTGTTTTAATAATAATAATAATAATCTTTTATTTACACTGGATAGTTCTTTAAGTATATAAACACTTGTCTCCCACGAAGTCCAGTGAGGGCCATCCCCCTCATGGTTCCGTGTTTTCTGGTCCTACATGTAGCTTCTATTCAAGCAACAGGAAATTAGCAAAATGCCAGGAATGGTAGGTGGAAAAAGGAGAGCAAAATCCTCACTCGACTGATTTCCAGGATACTTCAGACTGGAAAGTTATCCACAGGGATTACCATCAGATTGTCACACACAAACACCCATGATAAAGAGGAAATAAATATATAGGAAAACAGGTGCCAATTACAATAACATTTAATAACCCTCAACCTAAAGAGCAAGTACAAGTGTAAAACAGTCAATTCAATAAATCCAGTGATAAGAGTCCTTCTCTTGGAATGTTTATGACAAACGTAAAAATAACAAATCCTAATTTCACTTACTCTGGGTTGTTAATCTCCTCCTCGGCTAAAACTTTCAGATATTTGGTTCCGTTTAAATTTAGACGGGCAGTTTTTGCTTCATGATCAAAGGTCACCAACATGTACTCAACCTGTAAATGAACAAAATAGAAAGTCATAATTTTATTTAGGGTGATATATACATTAATCATATACCTAATCATTCTTGATGACATTCAATGCAAAATATCACTTCTGATGTGGCATGTTAAACATCAAAACAGCTTTCTGATTGGACAAGACATGGTAATTATGAACATAAACAAACAAAAATGGCAGTTGACGTTCGGCGTTGAAGTTGTCGCGTATGACCACAAAATTAACATGACATGAGTTGTTATCATAGTACTAAACAAGCAGTTTCTCAACAAATACTTGGATCTCTCTGACACTGGTTTTCAAATATTTCTCTACTCTGTGTCTAAAATTAGTCAAACATGAACATACATGTAAGTACACACTGTGGTATGTCTGTCAGTTACCAATGTTGTTTGTTTCTGAATGGCTTAGAAGTCCCCAAGGCAAGATTTGCACCCCAGTTCTAATTGTGACCCAGTCAACAAGCTGTGTAATTAATTGAGGACCTGGTAGGACTGAGGTTGTTAGGTGAAGGATTTAATCCTAAATGCAGGTGCTTACACAGGCTGCAATGGATTGTTTGCTTCACATAGTAGAGAATCTACATGTACATGTACATGTACATGGTAGTTGTGTTGATATAGGTCTGTGCTATGGGTAATAATGTACATGGCAGTTGTGTTGATATAGGTCTGTGCTATGGGTAATAATGTACATGGCAGTTGTGTTGATATAGGTCTGTGCTATGGGTAATAATGTACATGGCAGTTGTGTTGATATAGGTCTGTGCTATGGGTAATAATGTACATGGCAGTTGTGTTGATATAGGTCTGTGCTATGGGTAATAATGTACATGGCAGTTGTGTTGATATAGGTCTGTGCTATGGGTAATAATGTACATGGCAGTTGTGTTGATATAGGTCTGTGCTATGGGTAATAATGTACATGGCAGTTGTGCTGATTTAGGTCTGTGCTATGGGTAATAATGTACATGGCAGTTGTGTTGATATAGGTCTGTGCTATGGGTAATAATGTACAGCACTATGATCATGACAATCTTTGTGGAAGGCACTTTATAAATGTGTATCATCATTATCATTCTCCCCCCCCCCCTCCTCCTCCTCCTCATCATCATCATCATCACCCCCACCACCACCACCACCACCACCACCACCACCACCACCACCACCACCACCAACAACAACAACAACAACAACAACAACAACAACAACAACAACAACACCACCAACAACAACAACAACAACAACAACAACAACAACACCACCACCACCACCACCACCATCATTGACTTTATTTCTATTAACATTACATCAAAAATCGTGTTGGCCATGAACCATACAATGTACATGTACACATAATCATGTATGTGCTGTTTCATGCAATGACTTGTTTGAAATGTCCTATGTTAAGGTCACTTGTTTTCCTCTCTCAGAATGAAGAAAAGTACTGGGAAATAATGTCTAATTGTTATTAAGAATACATGTTCAACCGTTTTGTCATTTTTATGGGTTTCATCTGTACGATCCATTAGGCTTATTAAATTTTAAAATTTCATGGTTCATAAATCTCTCTATTGGTATACCACAAGCACATATTGATAAGTGATACAGTCAGTGGTACACAAATGTACGGTTTCTATGACAACTGTCATCTGTACTCAAAATGATTATAATATAATGAGTCAACTTAAGTCAAATTTTATTAAGAATGAATTTTTACTTAAAACAAAATTAAAACGCTTAAGAGTATTATTGATGTACATATACATTTTTAAAAACGCTCTCAATTCAAATTATTGTTCTGTGATTTTTTTCAACAAATTTCAAATACTAGACACATTATTGTCACTGTACGTTCAATCTTATCAAGAATGTTTTTGATAATGTTTGGTAACCTAGGTAACATAAGAGATAAATCAGTTAAAACTGACATACAAATTACACATATTATCCTTTAAAAAATACAATTAGATGTTATTCGCCAATATTTTTCTTCGTTCAGCCAAGGAAAATGTGAGTGACCTGAGGGGGCTTTGTCACCACTCAAGTTGTCTAGCAACTCGTAGCGACAAAACCTTTAGTCACAAGTATTTTTCAGCTGAAAGTAGTAAAATATTGGAGAATAACATAATTATACCAGCGCCACTAATATCGGTTCATACATGGTATAATGTATACATTGTATATGTACATTATTATGCAGATCCCTGTGTATAGATACAATTTCAAGTTGAAACATGAGCCTGCAGAAAAAAACATGTCCATATGCAGATGAGCTGGATGAGTTAAAGCAGGACTTTTATGTTTGCCATAACGCCCAAGCTTGATCATCACGGGACACTCAAGGGATTTGTGCGAGTCCACATGGAGATTATTGTTACTTAAATAGTGTAGTTTGTTCGTACACAACAATGTACACTACCCTAATTTTCATTGGAAACCCTAGTATTGTGGTAAAGTGGCTATACGGAACCCTTGGTAGATTTTATCTACTTTGTATTTTGTCCTTACTGTCCTGAACTAACACACTGGATCAATGTTTGATAAACATCAAAGATACTACAGTACATCATGTACATGCACATGTATGTGCACATGCAAGTTCTCATGTCTCATGCATAGATGAGCAGAAGTTAGAACCCCATTTAGTTGAAACATAAACACACACACACACACACACACACACACATATACACACACACACACACACACACAAATCACAATCAATATCTAACAGTTAGTCCAATAAGATCTGTGAATAGTACACATACAGTATAGTATAAACACACAGAAATACTAAAACCCTGTACATACATGTTGTATGTATAATATACATAAAATCCAGTATAATTATACACAAATAGACTAATACATACATGTATACATACACCATCATTACATTAGAACTCAATGTCAAAACACAGAGGTGCAGGATGATAACAGACAGACAGACAGACAGACAGACAGACAGACAGACAGACAGACAGACAGACAGCTGGATGAATGGCGACACAAAAGGACAGACAGACAGACAGACAGATAAGCAGTTATCACAGGCAAACAGACACACAAATACACAACTTAGTAACTCAACATTAACAGTGCATAGGTTGGAAGCAATAAAGAGGCAGGTTTCCATGCAATGGAGCTGATTCAAAGACAGTTGAAAATGTAATGAAGCTGAAATGTCATCTTTTGCTCTGACATCTTTTCTAAGATTTCTTTGTGATAATGTTTGTTTAGAGTACATGTAAACACTCATGTCTGTGTTACTAGTATTAAATGGACAGACTGCTGAACAAACACGAAACCCATCAATGTTAAAAAAGTATAATCAGTACATGTCCATCTTTTAGTCTTGGTAAATCTAAATGTAAACTTCAAAAAAAAAAAAAAAAAAACAGGTGCAAAGCTACAAACTACTTGTACATTTTTACATGATGCAAGTCTCAGGCAGTGTGCCCTCTACAGCCAATTTGACGTGCCGCTGACGCACACAATTTCTACTGACACACCAAAATTTGGTGATACCCTATCTCTTACTATATGCCAGTTTTTATCATTTTGACTAGCAACAACAAAATTTGGCTATCATGACTCAATGACTATAACATACTTAGTCTAGTTCTCATACAGTATCGTTGTGATTCATACCTTCATTCACACAGTATAGTCAAGACCCTGGTGAAAAGTGTTAATTATGGTTCAACCCCATAGTGAGCGAAGCAATAAAAGCGCATGTCACTAGTAATAACGGGCTGTTGACACCGCTCATTAAATATTCATTTGGTAAAGCTGTTTTCATGATGTCCAATGTCCAACAAGGACTCCACCGCCAGTCCGTTTCGCGTGGGGACGCAACATCACAATCATGTTTATATCAACACTGCAGGAGGGAACACAGGAATGTGTGCTCATTGAGGCATTTGACCAGACTGTGTTGTGGTTAGGGTACCGTTAGAAACCACGTGCAGTCTAGACTACTATATATACTATACTTCTTGGCTATGATGGCTACATGTAGGCTACAATGTAGTGAGAACCATTGAAACCCTACACTGCAGCAATCTGTCAATACCTACCTATAGCTCCTTGTTGCTATACAAACACTACATGTAATGATATGTATACAAATATACTGATGTTACTGATAACAATTATTGACACTATGTAATCTATACCTCTTTATATACAATAAACTCAATTCAGGAGTTTACACTGTACTTCTACTGCTATGCATTGGGAAAGGGAAGGAGGAGGGGGTATGCATGTAGTATTGTAGGTATGTATCTTTAAACCAGGTCGCCTTTTTTGGGCATCAAAGTCTGAAATGGGGTGTTTGTTTGTATTTGTGTTGTCTGAAAAGAAGTATGGGGAAAGGAGTGCATACCCCATATACCACAGATTTACATTTGTATACAGGGATCATAGAATGAACTATACTCTGTGAGGAATCAAGCTAGCTAATTACTGTACTAACGCTAGTCTAGCACTAGCTTTGTACATGTACATCCCTTTCTACTTTCTGACTACGCTAGTACAAGCATCAGGCTAGCTAATTACCATATTAACACTAGGCTGGCACTAGCTTTGTGCTAACACCTGGCATGCTGGTCACCACACCAACATGTGTTAACTGTCTGTTTGACTATGTGGAGAAAGTATGAGCATAGAAAATGACTACCTTCACTCTGTCCATATTAACAGACATCAGTAGAGTTCTATGTTCTTTAATATCATTTTGGCCTAGCTACCCTGATCTTTTGCAGTATAAGCCAGAACTTGGTCACTCAGCTCTTGCGTCCTGGATGTACATGTAGATGCGCTCTATGGTCCAAATTCTCATGTATGTGGCATTGTACAGCAGAGAACTCCATTACTTTGGCCTTATTTACACTGTACATCTATGCAGTCACAAAATCTAAATAGTGACCTTCAAATGAGACATACTGCCAGGCAACCAGACATCAATGGTGTCTGTAGCCAGGATAAATTCTTTTGTTCCATCAGGTCAACCTACAATGTATTGAGATGATGACTACTTTTGAAAAGCTAAATAAGTGTACCATTCTACACCTAAACAAATTTAAAGTTGGTTCTGTGTAGTCATGTGGTGATGCTACTGACATCATCTCACAGTGGGAAAAATTTAAAACCTAAAATCTACCTGAGTTTCCCAGTCATTTTACCAGGGGTCCCCATCAAATTCATTGTACAATGTGTAGGAAACTACATGTATGTCAGTTTTATCATATTCCCCCTTTCTGTTACCAGGGTTCCCCAACCTTAAAAAAACTGACAACTACCAGTACATGTAACCCTTAAATTAAAAACTGGGCCTTTAAAATGACAATTTCATTTTATCATCAGTTATATGAATCATTATTTATGAGGGTTTTCACCCCTACATGTATATGATACAAGTTATTTCAATAGTCCAGGATACCATAGTATTTAGTGTACAACATGTCAACTGTGACATGTGACATTTGTTATGTTCATTATCTTGGGTTTCTGTTGTCCCCATGTCATGCTTGTCACCTCTTAACTACATGTAGTCAGGGGGAACCTGGATTGTGTAATTGTGGGGGTCTAACATATCTGTTACTATGGTAAACAATGCTGTTTGAAGTCTCTTACGATATAGTAGTGGTACCCCCTTTTTGCTGAACACAATACTATACATGTACACATAATAATGTTCCTTCTGTTGTGCATGCTTTAAATGTAAAATTGCAAGTCAGATTTTATGACTAAACAGGCTCCTGCTTTCTAAACTAAGCAATGTTAATTTTGCAATAAATAACAAAACTTGTTCCTCCAACCACAGATATTCATTGACTACTAGTATTAGAAAGTTGGCATTGACAGGCTCAGGTTAGGCTTTATTTGTGACTGACCCGTGACAAAGTGAAGCAAATGGCACTGACAGTAATTTTATTGGTCTGAAGAAATGCCAAATGCTTTTCCAATGGCATCATAAAATTTGGAAGCATTTCAGGCTGGAAAGTAAAGAGCACTGGGATTTGCCACTCCTTCCTCAGCCCAACATGTATCGTTCAGCCCAAACCAGTCTTCGCACAGGACAGCATATGACTCATCATACTTTTGTACCATAGACAATGAAGGGGTAGCTTCCCCTCCACTGTCTATGATCTAATCATACAAACTGTGTGATGCACAAGTTGGTACACGTCCTGTAAAGTTCATCTGACATTTCAACCCTGACCTGATTCCAGGTAAACAAAGCAAAGGCTATCTACATCTAAGCATGCCATGAATATCAATAAATTTCTCAATTATTAACATGAGAGTTATATTGAAAGGTAATACATTAGTGTACCACACCACAAGACACGTTGGCACCGAGTTGCATTTCCTACCAATACTAACAATACCACCACTCCCTTTTGTGATGATGACATTGTGATAATTTCACTAGACCCCTGCGGCCTCACCTCTAATAATAGTAATATTTCACATGTAATTAACACCCACATTCTCATTCAAACTGGGTCAGAGTGGTCAAAATGGATTTTAATTAGAAACATTATTCATATGGTAATCTAGTTTATATGCTAGATAAATATGTACAGGTACTGTTCCAATTCTATGGTAGGCAACTAAATGTACACTATTAGTTTAGTTCCTGATGACCGTATTCCGATTTTACACTAGCGTTATCTTTATACTACATCTAGTCGACCCCCCCCCCCCCCATTGCTCAAGGCGTTAAATGTGGTGAGCGAAGCACAAACGGCGCATGTCAGTAGTAATCCATCACAAACGAAAGGATGTTGTCATCGCTCATTAATATTCATGTCGTACAGCAGTTTCAGTTTTGACTATGATATGCAAATATCCAACCAGGACTCCACCCCCAGTCTATTTAAACTAAAGTCATGTGGAGACGCGACGACATCATCAGGTTTATATGAATGCCATATGGGGGGGGGGGGGGGGGGGGGCACAGAATTCTGTGTTCAAGCAACGGGATTGACTAGACGTACATGTAGTATGAAGATAACGCTAGTGTCTAATCGGAACATGGTCATCAGGAACTGGACTAGTACACATAGTAGTAATGGCATCTTTGATTCCCTAGCCTGAATGATACAGTTGTTGTTTCAGGGTAGCGAGTGGTTACATATATGAAATATAACTTAGCAGTCGTTAAGACTGGACCTTTCAGACTATTGATTCCAAGGCACTCTCTAGTATTTCTCCTTTAGCAGAAGAATAGAATGTGGATTAGGTTAAAATACAAAAACCAAGTTTTTATTGCAGGCACAGTCCAAAAAACCCAACATGTACATTTGTTAATGTGCTCAGTAAACAGGTTTATAAAGTCAAGGAATTCAGAAACAGAGTAACGTTTTTTGATACAAACCAAGTCACTTTGTTCATGTCTACATTTTTTGATACAAACCAAGTCACTTTGTTCAAGTCGACATTTTGGCAATATGACTGTTGCCTTCCTCAGGACAAAATGATGATGATTACCGCTCACCACTAGATGGCAGCGTAGTATCTAAAATATGGTCCTGCAATAGGCCATTCCAGACTGCAAACAGAAAATTGAGAATACAACGCCCTTGCTCAAATTGGGGGTATCAGCACCTCATAGTACCGTTTCTTAAGAGCCTTGTCCCTTGTACTCTGTAAAAGTGTAAATCAGGGATGTTTTTTGTATTGTTCTGACATCAAGGAAAGCAGCAGTGCTCTATGATTAACCAAGTAACCTACAGTATACCATATATACCCCCAAGGTACACACAAACAGGAAGTAGAGCGCCACCATGGCACATTTTGGAAAGGCCTATGCACTTAAAGTTCACAACATCATTCATCAAACTTCCAAAGTTGAGCAACTTCCTATTGGACCACTGTGTGTTACAGTGTGCAAATAGCTTGACAGGCCTCAGTGACTCAGCACATCACAGTATGCATGTTTAATACTAAACTGATACTAATTCGTACTTTCCTCGGTTGTAAGGGTGACTTGCAAAAAAACTATAATTAGATTAAACATGTCAAATCTGATCAATACAGAATCTTAATTAGGGCCACTTCAGTACAACAAATGTTGTTCCTGTACCTTTTGAAATTTGTTTGACTATCAGTTACATATCTTCTCAATATTTTAACATACCATGTTTAGTACTGATCAACTTTCAAATATTTACTGAAAACCTTCTGAGGTTTTTTTATGTTGATAATGCCTTGAAGATTACAAAACCATAGTCTGGTGTTGTTTTAACAATAGTGTTGTTTTCACAGCTCAAAGTTCGAAATTATTCTGTAGGCAGGTGACTTGCATTGACAACACAACATTTATAACTGTTAACTTTCAAAGAACAGGTTGTTAGACTTATCAAATCTGTCCAAATGTGTTGATATACATGTAGCTATTTAAAAAACTACAAAAATTTTGCTGACTCATTCTGCAGCAGTGGCTATCAATATCTATCATTTATATCATTTAAGACCAGGTGTATGTAGATGCCAGCTACCAGGGTATCAGGGTTTTCCTAAGGCCTATTCAGTCAGGACTCAAAATCAGCAGAAGTCCAGGGCACATAGACCATTACTAGTGCTAGACTGATGGAAATCAAAAGAAAATTGTACCTGAACCAGTTTTATACTTGACTAAATCTGACTACATGTACCATAGACCCTAACATGTGTAGGGTCTATGCATGTACAAAGCAACAAAGTTAACTTCAAGCCTGGCTTGTTTAATATAGAGGATTCCATCATTTTCTTATGCAAATAATAGGAAGAAATTAGCATAACAATATGTTCTATTGTTGTCCATACTTCTTAAGACTGTCAATATCTTTCAGGACTCGCTTGATAAATGATACATGTATATTCTTATAAGAATAGTCAGTGTGCCTTCTAATTATAGCCAAATTTTATTGTTGTTGAGTCAAAATGAGTAAAACTGGCATTTCTTGTGAGTCATCACATAGTAAGAGATAGGGGAGCACCAAATTTTGGTGAGTCACCAGATATGATTTGTGTGTGTCAGTTGCACGTCAAATTGGCTTAGCGGGCACACTGCTTACGGTGTAGTATCACATCATCATATTTAAAATTAAAGATTGAGATCAGAGTAGGATTGAAATACAAATGTAAAGGCATTAAAAAAAAGTTGTTTGCTACAAATATGTACATGATGTATATATCATATCACCATGCTTAAATGATCCAGTTTTTATATTAAAATAGAATAGAAAATTTATAGGGTGAAAAACAGTTCTCCCACAGAGCTACCCAAAATAGAGGTTGGACCTGAACAAAAGAATTCAATAAAAACCCGACTCCAATACTGTGATGTTAAATGTCAAAAATAACAAAGCTAAAAAAGTTGCTGGCAACACATGACAAACACATATGACCTTTTGTGCAGGGTTCCTTCCCACGTTGCAAAAAAAAGTTGGTCGTCCGATAGAATTCAGTGTTTTTACTAAGGTTTGGGAAACCTATTGAGAAAGGGGGGATTCAGGAAAACTTTTAATAGATTTCATTTAATACCTTGTTCTATCATTTTGATGGGGTACTCCAGCAACAGAGGGGGAACAGCTGGTAAATGGTAAAGATTTTTGTATTTTGCACCATAATTGGGATGGGGGGGGGGAACAAAGAGGGGAAAGCTAGTAAAAAATGCATACATGTAGATTCACCTACTTTGTAACACGATGGGGGGAGGGGAGGGAGTCAGGAAACAAAGTGAGGAATCTGGTAAAACTAAAACTTGTACAGCTTTCCATACTTTGTACAGTACCATAATTTGGGAATGGTGTGGAGGAAACAAAAAACTGGTAAAACATGCATAAAACATGCATAGATTGTCCTACTTTGCAACATAATTTTTTTTTTTTTTTTTGGGGGGGGGGGGGTGTTCAGACAATAGGGCAAAATAGCTGGGAGAACACTATTCTTTGCATTGAAAATCCAAGAATACAGAATACAGTAATACAGTTCATGTCTACTTCACTTTATCAACTGTTTACCCAAAATAAACATAAATTGTGTGTTTTCCCTATAAATTGTATTTGACCAACTATACAATAAAGATAATTTAGATTAAATAAGTAGTTTTTAAGTGAGAAATTGCCTGGCTTTGCTTTTAATGGCAAAACCAACAAACAAACAAACAACCATGTTTTTACTAAACTTAGGTACATTGTATCCCTGATAACAGAGATAGGACATTTGATTGCATGTAAAATGGCATTGTTTCCGGGTGGTTTTTCTTTACTCTGCCTGAAAAAAACCCAGTGACATGTACATGATGCTTTTTCCACCTTCGAATGGGGTTCAAACCCATTCAGGGTTTTATTAAATTTACCACACTGTAAGTAAGGAGAGTATTGTTCAGTTTGACTCTACTGAACAATGCAGGTTTTTTCTGGGTACTCCAGTTTCCTCCTGCACTAACACTGAACCCATGAGGGATGGCCCTCACTGTAGTACTTAAATAACTATCTCGCTTTATTAAAGTATTCAATTGAGATAGACTAATCATTTTGTTCAGTATCAACAGTTTTTTCAATGTCCACCATCATCCAAATTCGAATTCTACTCTGACATGGGCCTTTAAAGTGTGTGTTCATTCCAAATATAGTGGGATGGCAAAGTGCAGATACAGTTGTGGTACATGTATGTAAATAGAGACTAAATGTGACTGGGTATTCTACAATGAGTAACTCTGAAGTAAAGCACATTCTCTATATATGCTACACTCATTTATAGCATTCATGACAAGTGTAAAAGTACACTGTTTCAATTGGTTTATTTACAAGCCTAACATGTGACCTTTCTAATGTCATCAATTGGCAAATGAAACAGTATACTTATACACTTGATATGAATGCTATAATGATTGTGGTACATACAGAAAACTGCTTTACTTTGGTGTTATGGGTTGTAATTATTCTAAACTGAAACCTCATTTATACATTTTTGTCATTCCATACTTAGTCTATGGTTAACAGGAACATCAACAATGACAAATCTATTAGTTAAAGTTTATTGCAACCAAGTTCCTTTTAGTAGTTAACATAGTAAGCACCTTATACATGTAAGTATTATAAAAGTACCTTATAAATTATTCATCCCTCTTCATGTCGATAGGGAACTTGCAATCCAGACTGAGCATGCTCAGACGCAAAGGACTATGGGATTATCTGTGGTTATCATAATACCTAATCTGGAGCTACCGATAAAATTAACCGCCCACAATGGTCAGGGTAACTATGAATTGATTATTTGTGGTTACAAACAATGTAACAATATTGTTTACAATACTAATTGATTAGTATTTATTATCACATTTCCCATGATGCAACATTCAACATGGCGGGTTTGCAAGTTCTTTATCCCATGTAAAAGACTGTGGACATTACAGGATTTAGGGTTAAACTGAATAATTACTGCTACAACTGTCAATATCTTAGAGGACTCATACACAAGTTCTCTTCTTCCACTTTTGATTGAGAAACAGACAGAGGTATGTCCAAAATCTACAGTAAAAAGAATGTGTGGAGTCTTATTATATTGGTTGGTTATCCTAGAAATTCATAAACTCTTTACAATCATTACCTCTTGTATGGACCTATAGTGGCACAATTCCTTTTTTTTTATGTCCTGAACTCCATGACAAGTATACAGCCTATTGCAGCCTTGTAAGCACCTGGGGATTAATCACATTCACATTACAACCTCTATCCTACCAGGTCTTCAATTATACAACTGTGTTGACCGGGGCACAATTGTGGTTCAAATCTCGCCCAAGGACTTTAGCCATTCAGAAACAAATGACAATGGTGGCCAGCCATTCTAACCATTTGACCATCATGACTCAACAATACGGTGGCGCATGTTCATTCATAGAAAATAATATAATTTTCAAGTAATTATAGATAGCGTTCTAACGGGCGAAATAAAACATGCCCTTTGGCAAATGTAGACAAAAATAGCACAACCAAGCCTTAGTCAATACAATAACATGAGATTCATGATTCTCAGGAAAACACTACCAGCAAGTATCTCTATGAATTTCAAATGGATCATACATTGTATGTAGACTGGATGTGGGAAGAAACCCTGGATTGAAATGTATATTCTGTATTTGATACCATAAATTATATCCAAGCTGAGGCACTATGTTTTCTGGCGTTATTCTAGTCTACATGTACATGTACAAAATGTAGCTGCTACAGCCTTGTGCAATAGGGAATTTGCAATCTCTAGTCTTGGTTACCCAGACTCTCGTCTCTGGGGGCGCTGCCATGAGACCCCCCCCCCAAAAAAAAAAAAAAAAAAAAAAAAAAAAGAAAAAAAAAAGAGAGAGCCCCCAGAGACAAGAGTCTGGGTAACTGAAACTAAAGTACGTCCAGCCATGGAGGTATAACCCACACTTCCATGGTCCAGCTAACCATAGACACTGTCTATGAGCTAACATACATGTACATACATTATGTATATTTCTACAATCAGCTGTTGTGACATGTTGCCTTTTGTTTCGGTGATAATTACATATTTCTAGTACAGTACAGTGTACATGCAAATAACCATAGATCCTCCACTGTGGGTGGAGGGGCTATGAGATAACACATCGTCTTTTGTTTTTAAACAAAGAGATGATATACAAACAGGGCATATAATAGGGAACTTGCAAACCTGCCATGTTGAATATTGTATCATGGGAAATGTGATAATAAATACTACTCAATTAGTATTGTAAACAATGTTGATATGTTTGTAACCAAAAATAATCAATTCATAGTCACCCTGACCATTGTGGGAAGGTTTTTTTGTCAGCAGCTCCAGATTAGGTATTATGATAACCACAGATAATCCCATAGTCCTTTGCATCTGAGCATGCTCAGTCTGGATTGGAAGTTCCCTATTGGTTGTGTCTAGACTAATTTCCCCTTAGCTTGCACTGTGACCACTAAATTAAAGTGTGCCTGACTGTCCTGAAGTACCATTGTGCCAAGTTTTTCATTCACCAAAATAAATATATGATTGTAACAGTACTGTCTCAAGAGTCCTGACTAAGCAGTCCTGGTTTAACCACGCTAAATGCAAAATAATGACAATTTCGGGAAGTCATGGGGAAGATATGTGGGGCATTATAAAATTCAAATATCGATTCCTATTTTTATGACTTTGTGAGCTTTTTTTATCATCTTATCATTTTGATACATTTTCTATTACATTTACAAATTATAAGTTGAATATCGAAATTCAATTTCACATGCATATATGTAAATTGATTATGATTCACTTCACTCCAATTTCAACTCGTCTCATTTCAACTCATCCCATTTCAACTGACCCTAATTCAATATCAATTGCACTTGTCCCATTTCAACTCGTCTCACTCCCTTTCAAAAAGAATTTCTATAGCCAGGTTCCACAACATTAGTTCTGTTCAATGGCACTTGAAAGGTTCAATCCACACAATATGCTAGTTTGAAAAGATGTGTTTTCAATTTGTTCTGAAAAGTTTCCAGATTTGGTGACTGACGAATTTCTTGTGGTAAGCCATTCCAAAGTTTTGGAGCACAGTTTGGAAAAACCACGGCTGCCATACGTCTTGTTGTTAAATGTTGTTGAGACCAACAAGCTCTTATTAACCTAATGGAGGGAACACTGTGGTGACTGATGTATGCTGGGGCTTTATTGTGTAGGGCGTTGTAAGTAAGCAGAAGAAACTTGTAATTTATCCTGAAGCAAACTGGCAACCAATGTAGATCTTGAAGGACGGGCGACGTTCGATCAAATCAGGTTCTAATCGCACATTGTTTAGCTTTTATCCAACTGCAGTCCGCACTCTCAATGAATCAATTTAAGTTCTCTGTTGACGCATCAATCTCGTGTTAGGAGTCCTCTACAGAATATTATTATCTCCATTTCCATCGAATCAAAAAGCTTACTTTATGTCTTCTCTGCCTACCCGAGATTCAAATGATAAAGTTTGGCAGGATTACTATTGTCACACTTCCTTGAACTTGAAGCCAGAGAAGTTGCATTAGGATTAGTGTGATGTGGTCACAAATGCATTTCATGATTTTAGTTATATAGACATTACATATATACAAAATATTGTACATCTTCGTTCCTCCCACTACACTGACTTTCAATTTGGTTTATCCCATCACTGTTTTGGTGAGAAACCCAGACTTTTGATGTTAGCATATAAAGTAAAACAAAACACAAACGATCAACCCACAAATCCGATGCACTAAAATTGGGGGGGGGGGTGAATTTGGGGCAAGTTGAATGCTTGAATTGAATGGAACGAGTTGAAATTGGGAGGAAGTAGTGATCCGTAACCATGTAATTTAGTATTGTTGTACTGCTGCCTGGCCGGAGACGGAGTAAGTTTGAGTAGTCTTATATTGTCCCTTCCTTTTAAAAACTAAAATGGGCAAGGAAAGGGGAAAGGTAAAATACATGAATCGGAATCCAGTCCCGACTTACTCCGTCTGTAAGCAGGGCTACCATTGTAAATATACAGACTACAGTGTATGTAGTCAATACAGTACGTTATGTTTACCTACTACAGCTGTACAGTGAAAGTTGTTGATCACGTAAACAACATCTCATCGTTCATTTCATGAAACCATAATGTGACGTATAACATGTGCTCGTTTGTTTTGTAAACATAAATAACTCTTGGCCACGACCGATTTTGTCTTCTTTCACAGTCAAGGGCGTCATAGGGCGGACGACAATAACCGCTGAATCACAAACACAAACGTCCGAGCCGACAACACAAGCTAGCATACTATATCACGTACGATCAGGTCGGGAAGCGACCCGGGAAAGCGACGCGACGCCCGCTTCACACAAAACCGCTACGCCGCCACACAAAATTACAGAGCTTGGTAAATCTGATCTCCTCCAAAAACAAACTATCCACATGGAAGCTATGAGTATTCGTGTGCCTTACCTCATCTCCCCATTTCAGAGTGTCCCCCTGTCGGTCTTTCAGCTTTTCGTAGATGTTCAAAAATTGAAGGATGCCATGTTTACGAACGTGGTCGGCGTGTTTCTTCGTCTCTTCCCAGCTCAACGGCGAGCCTTCAGACAAAAGACCCATTTCTTAATAACGTGTCTGTATGTTGTTCACTCGTTTCACAAAAGTAAAGAACTGAAACTATTTCTTTGCATGGCATCAACATACGTGGTTACATTAGACTTATTGTAATAAGGCGCATGTGTACCCATGACCCTTGACCTATTTGTCAGGGGGCGTTCATCATAGTTTATGATTTAATGTATGTGTTAATCTGCTTCCGCCTATCATTCATCAGATATTTTCTAATAGTTTTTTCAATAACGTTTACTTCTATTTTACAGCCACCAAGAAAATAACTGGCTGCAAAAAATGTACATAATTCGATATCATTCGAAAATATTCACAATATAAGTGTTAACCCCTGATTCGATCAAGGGGAGGGTCGGCATTCTAGGGCCAAACCATTCTCGAGAAAGGGTTGAAGGATAAAAAGGCGTACCATGATGATTCAGCAAAAATACATATGTATAGTATATGCTGTAGTCAGCATGACCGTAACTTTTTTGTTTCGATAATATTCACTAACCATGACAGCATGTTGTGACTGGCACTGTGTGACGTCACTGCAGATGAATACTATTTATATCGCAAAGGTTAGATATCGATGCAAACATTTTGTGGAGTAAATTGTTATTTTTTAAGATGACAGTACAAAAGTATATGATCCAAATCACGATAAAACAATATTTTGTCAAAATAATAATCTTTTAAGTTTTAGCAATCTTATCTGTCACATGACGTCGAAACAGTTTTACATATCCCATGTTTCCGCCTGTACCTGTACATACATGTCTGAAATAATTATGAATATATTCCAAAAAATCTTATTATTTTCCACTGTGCAGTTTACACAAGAAATGCTTAGTAAACCACTGAATGAATAACCATGTTTTGCTTTTAGGGTTTTTATTTGTTTGTTGTTGTTGTTGTTGTTTTATTGTTGTGTTGTTGTGTTGTTGTTTATGACGTTTTAATCTGACTGGCATAACTCTTAAAATTCAAAATGCTCTGGAATTTCGTGATTTTTCCTGACTTTTCGAAGCATACTAGTACTTAAACTCTTTATACATTGGAAGTTTATCGATCCTTGGGTTTTAAACTATAACTGCTAGACCTCGGGTGTTATTCCGATACAATACGATAAGGGACTGAAGGACGCTTTCGGCCGGGGCGTGAACTCGTTCATTCACTTATCGTACTGGAAGAAAGCCCGAACGTAAAGCAAGACTAGTTTTAGACTTGCGCCAATCTCTTTTTTTATTTTATACTTATAATGTTCAAATGTTTTGAATTTGTACGTTATGTATTTACAGTTTGTAATGGGAAATGTCATCAACTTTTCCCTCCCTCCCTCTCCCCCTCCCCCCCCCCCTCTCTCTCTCTCTCTCTCTCTCTCTCTCTCTCTCTCTCTCTCTCTCTCTCTCTCTCTCTCTCTCTCTCTCTCTCTCTCTCTCTGTTGTCAATGTACATGTATACGGTGGAATGCTAAATATCAATTGGAATTTATTTTCACTATTTTTGATTTTCCACTACTAAACATAAAATGCCTTTAAAATATTTTTCACTCATATATATCACACATACCTTCCTATATCAGTGAAAGTTAGGTCAACATAAAGTTAAAATAAACTACAAAAATAAAGTTACGTAAACTGACAACATCTCTTTTCAGTGAAAATTAAATCCCCTTGCAAATATAGTATTTGATATCAGAAAACTACTGAATATACAAAACTGACCAGTGAGGGCGCACACAGCCATGCGATTGTCAATGTACTGTAAGCATTGATAGTTTCGCTAAGGACTTATTTTCACTAATTTTGCACTGGAAACAAACACACACAAATAAGTAGTGACTATAAAATGCCTTTTTGCACATGAACACAATGTACTTGTAATAATTAGTATTTGAGAATTAGCTGAAGACTGTAAAATTGCAAAATTTCGCATTGGCAAAACTATCAAGGTATTTGAAATATCATGAGTAAAACATAATTATAAACTTAAATTTATGCAAATTTTTATCTCAAATTTATTTTTCAATAAAAAAAAATGTTCATTTTTACATTTCACATCATACATAATCATGGATTATATCAAAACTACTTCATTGATAACATTAAGATTCAAGTCACCCTAGGATCATAGGTGGGCTTGCATTAAAATGAAAATCACACTACCTTCTTGATTAAAAAAAAAATTTTAAACAGTCACGGGGTATTATACTAGAATTCAGTACTGTGTCATGCATATCTAAGCAGTACTTTTTCAATTGACAAATGTATGTCTTGGGATTCAACAACCAAAACCTAGAGACGGTTAGTACAGATGTGATGTTAACAAGCAGAATTTATTTACATGATTTATGAGACAAAAACAAATAAAAACTGCCACTAGTCAGCAACAGTGGACAAAGCTTGAAAAATCAAAATGATATGAATTCTATGCCCTCAGGGCATGTCATTTTTGTATCAAGTTTGTGAAAACCCTCTGCCATAACATTGAAAGCTGAAATCAGTGTTTTTCTTGGAATGTTTTCCACAAGCGGTCTCAATAATAAAATATGTTCCTTGCTGGATACCAGGAAGAATGGATCTTAGATCTGTTGGCTGTTTTGGTAACACTTTTTAAAACAACAACCTATTAGGAATTAGCCAAAGTATGACTTTCATAGCATCAAGAGGCTGTCCAGATGTCCAGAAATATCAAGATGGCTTAGCACTCTGTGACCTTGATGAAAATACAGAAATTACATGGGGTTTGACATCCTTGTTACTGTGTTCATGGAGAAAATTGGACAGACGTCACTCCTACTGTAGTTGCTCTTGGTGGAGTTCACTGGGTCTAATTCTCTAGCACCGACTACTTTTGTCGCTGGAAAATGGAACAAGATTTTGAATAGTTGACATTACAGGCATAAGAACTACAACATTACTACCAAACCAGAGTGACTATAGCATTCCAATTAGGTAGCATGGTGCTTTGTATGTCTCATGTTTTTTTGGTACAAATTACATGATATATTTCATTTCATTGTGACCACAAATCAACATCACTGTGGGATGAAACCTAGAAGATTCAAACACAGAACTGCTTATTTGTGTTCACAGTGAGATAAAATATAACATTTCATGTGCGAGTGCATGTTATCTGTGCCAGCATTTTGTTTGCGTAGTCCAAGCAAAAAAAGCTGTAAGAGATGCGAAACACATTGTGTCGCCTAATAAGCCTTTCCCAAATTAGCCATGTGGCACTCTACTTCCTGTCTGTGTGTACCTTGGGGGTATACACGGTATATAGGTTACTTGGTTAATCGTAGAGCACTGCTGATTTCCTGGATGTCTGAACAATATGAAAAACATCCCTGATTTACACATCTACAGAATACCAAGGGACAAATCTCTTAAGAAACAGTACTATGAGGTTATGATACCCCCAATTTGTGTGAGGGTGCTGTATTCTCAATTTCCTGTTTGCAGTCTGCAATGGCCTATTGAAACTATATATTTCTGGTTTTGTAGTAACTTGTCAATAAAAATAGTACAGAAAAAGTTACAAAATTCAAAGTTAACATGGCTCACCAAAAATTATACTTTTTTAGGCATTTCCAACATCACTTAATAAATGAAACTCTTGAAGCATTTCTTTAGAAGGGTCTTTTGGAAATACAATGTCAGATACAGAGAAATTTCTCATGTGAATTTGTTTGTGTCTAGTCAATTTGCCAGTTAACTTGAAGGCTTTGCCGCAAATATCACATACATGGGGTCGCGCTGTAGAGTGTACGCAAATTTTGTGAATTTTGACAGCAGAGCTAGACTTAAACATTTTTCCACAAATATCGCAGACATGATCGCGTACATTATCATGTACAGCCTTGATATGCATTCGCATAGAGTGAGCAGCTGTGAATAATTTGCCACACTCCTCACACATGTAGCGTTTTAGTTTCCTGTGTACTGAGGCATCATGCTTTCTTAGGCCACCAGGTTGTTTGAATTCCTTGCCACACTTTGTACAAAGGTATTTCTGCCTGTTATCTGTGTGGATGAAGTGATGATGAAATTTTAAGGATCTTATAGTTTTGAAAGCTTTGTTGCATTCAGCACAAGAATAGGGTCTGTCAGTAGAGTGAACTGTCTGATGGTTTTGAAGTGAATCTTTCAGCCGAAATATTTTATTACACTTTCCACAAGGATACAGTCGAAGTGGTTTGCTCTGTTGGTCCTTCATAGGTATTTCATTGATACAGCTGGTAACTCTTTCATGCTTTCTTAAATTACCAATAGTTGAGAATGTTTTCTTGCAATTCTTGCATGTCAAAGAAGAAATATCCTGTGTATGTAATCTCTTATGACTCTTTAGTGTGGACAGCCATATGAAAGTTTTCCCACAAAGCTCACAAGTATGAACACAAGAAGACGACTTGGGTTCATGTCTATTTTTATAGTGTACAATTACAGAATTCTGAGAGCTAAAAAGTTTTCTGCAAACACAGCAAATGAACTTGTCTCCTTCTTGCATCCACCTTTTCATCCCTATGCCATCTTGAAATTCCTTGGCAACATTTCTATGTTTTGGTCCATTCTTTTTTTTACTAGGATTGTGTACATTTCTGTTGTGTTTATTTAGATTTCCTATACTAGAGAACGTTTTCTCACAATGTAAACATGTCATGCAAGAAACACCTTTCAAATGTATGATTTCATGGCTCCGTAGCGATGTCAATTGTTTGAATACTTTGCCACATTTTTTGCAAAGGAATTCTTCTCTTGTGTAGGTATGTTTTGTATTCTGGTGAAGTTGTAACATATCCCTTGAAGAAAACACCTTCTTACCAAAGCTACACTCGAATGACTGTGTCTGTACACACATTTGTTGTGCAAAGTGAACTCTCCGTTTATGTTTGTTCAGATTGCCAACATTTGAAAATGTCTTTGTACATATATGACAAGTTGTGGGTGAAATGTCTTGTCTGAACAAGATCTCTTTTTGTTTTGAATCAGTTGTGACATTTGTATTGTTGTCATGGAAACTACCTGAGCTGTCATTACTCTGCTCTTCAGAGTCTGTTTTTCCAACACAGTATTTGGGAAGACAGCCTTGAAATGGTGACTCTATATGTGAGTCACTAGTACATGTGGTAGAGATGTCATTCGTCATCATTATACCTCCCTCTTCACAAATAGTTTTCTCTCCCTTGGATGATGCTGAAGTATTGCCATGGTTACGTGTCATGTAGTCCTGGGGATACAAAGTGTCAGAATAATCGATCTTAATGTCAGAGTTTATTGGCTCTGTAACCATGCCAACAATAGTACTTTCATTGGCTGTTGACAATATTGCATCATCACCATTTCTATCAATTTCTTGGTCTGTATATTTGCTTGTCTCACCTTTCAAATTGGCTATTTTGTGGTTCTGTAGAGATGTCACATGTTGAAATACTTTGCCAATTTTTTGGGATGTAAATTCTTCAGGCATGTTTCTATGTTTTGTGTTCTGGTGAAACTGTAATGTATCCTTTGTAGTAAATGCCTTTCTGCAAATTCTACACTTGAATGATTGTTTCTTTGCACACTTTTGTTGTGCAAGGTGTACTCTTCCTTTGTGTTTATTCAAGTTGCCAACACTTGAAAATGTCTCCATACACACATGTACATGACAAGTTTGGGGTGAAATGTCTTGGCCTTGATCTTGTGAATCTTCCTTTGATTTCACATCTGGCACTTTTTCAGTTGTGAAACTGGTTTTGTTGTCATGGAAACTACCTGTCCACCATATTGCTTCATCATCATCATTTCTATCACTTTCTTGGTCTGTGTGTTTGTTTGTCTGACCTCCATTGTTACCATCATCACTCAATACCTTGAGATCAAGGTCATTGGAATTATCTAAGGAAGCACCAACTTGAGTAAAGAAAGGTTTGTTTTCCTGAATACCAACAATTTCAGAAAGTGTGTTCTCATTTACAGGGGTGCTGCTCCTATTGATACGTGTGTTTCCATCATCACAATCTTTTAAGGCTTTGTAGCACAGATTGCTCAAACTGTCTAACCCAAATAATTTGGCTGCAGTCCAAAGACACTTCACTTTGCTCTGTTCCACTTTCACTTTCCCACAGTACACAAAGTCTACAAGATGTTCCATGATGTCTATACCAACATCAGTGATTTCTATTTTGTTCACGATTTTCGGGGCTGAAAACTGTTTATGAAAGAATGGGCTACAGCTGGCAAGCACAGCTTGATGACAATGCAGGGTTTGGTCTTCTACACATAGCACAGCATCAGTGAAGAGAGATTGTTTACGGAACTCATTCAGTCGTTTCAACACTGATTCTGCAAGTTCAGACTCAGATAATTCTATCAGCTGTGTAGAATGTTGGTGAACATCACCATGGAAGTACAGGTTACCTGTCATAGTTACAACCCTATCATTTGTTTTCTTGATGTTTACATCTAAGTCTGAAACAGAAAAGGATAAAGTTACAAAAAAGACAAAAGATAATTATTCACTGTACCATCAGCATTTAAAAAAAAAAACAGAGTTAAACTGAATGCTTTCTGTAATTACAAAGTCTTGAGATTTTTGTTCCTAAACACAATAATCGTTGGAATGCTACAGAACATATGTGATTAGTTATGTTTGAAGTACATGTACCAAATTTATCTGAACTTGAGGACTGCATTTTTAAGATATAGTCTAATTACTGAAAATCGTTAATTATGCACAATGACTTATTAAAACTAAAAGTTACATCACCTTGAAATTTGCAGGATATGTGCAATTAGTTATGTTTGAACTTGCATATCAAATTATATTGAATTTGAAGTATGCATTCTTAGATATAGCCTAATTAATGAAACCCATTAATTATGCAAATGACTCATTAAAACTAAGAGTTACACCAACAAGCTTTATGAGACATGTGCACCCTGGTATCATGAATGTATGTACCAAATTACCTAGAACTTGAAGGTTGCACTTTGCATATATCCTAATTACTGAAAATCGTTAATTATGCAAATGACTCATTAACTAAAACTGAAAGCTACATCAACAAGTTTTTCATGACGTGTGTGCTTTGTTTTGGCGAGGATGATGGTTCCAATATACTAAAGGACATGTGAATATTTGTTGAAGAGGACGGTTCAAACCGATTTTCCAATCATCGATTTCAACGATCACGGTTGATGAAAGGTCACGAAAGGGGCTGAATCAGTGAGTAAGGATAAAGCACATGATGTACCCGACATTTTTTGGTCATGAGACCTCTATTTTGTGTGACACGGAAAAAGTAACAGTGGGATAATGTAATGTACTACTACTCGTATACTTACGAGTCACGAACTAGCCGCCGCGCTGAATGTCATCGCAGAGAAATTATTGATCAATTGCAACATCCGTGTTGATTTTATCACGTGTGTGTGAGGACATGTGTGATATAACGATGTATATGAACTAGTTTTCCTGGTAATGTCAAAAAAATACCTTCACAAGTTCCTCTTGCAAGTTTCGTCTGCCATGATTGATCCGCAATGCATTGTGGGATTTGCGGACTATGTACATGATGCACATGTGGCATCTGACAAATGTCTCAGTGAATCTATCACTACGATACACACATTGTACGGTCACTACCATCTATGATAAAACTGAATGACCACCAAATTTCATTTACGTGTCATGTCACGGGTGACCTTGGTGTTATTAAAGTGTGTAAACACAATCAAACAAAACATGCAAAAAACTAAATACTACATATCGGACGTTTGCGCATTCATAACAAACCACACGGAGTCCAGGAATGTTACAAACAGACAAACAAACAATCAAACAAACAAACAAACAAACAAACAAACAAACAAACAAACAAACAAACAAACAAACAAACAAACAAACATACATACATACATACATACATACATACATACATACATACATACATACATACATACATACATACATACATACATACATACATACATACATACATACATACATACATACATACATACATACATACTAAAAAACAAAATATGCACGAGTAAATGAAAATTCCATTGTCAACACATACATTTACGGGTCTGTATACTATTATTAAATCTCGGCATTTTCCTTACAAGAGACTGTACTAGTCGACAAGACACAAGTTTTGTTCATGTACACTGCATGCATGTATGTGGGGTGGGAAACAGAAGGTGAAGATGTTTTGTAATAGCTCTAGAATGGACCAATGACGCCAGCATTAAAAAAATAGCGCAAAAACTGTTGTACGTGATTTATGCATGCGCAAATACAGGTTGTAGTGTGTCTGTAGCTGTGCATGTATATGTGTCCTGATCGATATGCTAGATGTCGTATGGTGACGTACGTATAATGTCCTGTCAAATGAGGTCACGGTGCGACGGCGTGGGGTGGTATTCTCCATTCAATACAGAGATTGCTATGTGGTCAAAATCGCACTTCGGAATTTTTATACAGTACTTTGGTGTGAAGCTGGTGTACACCAATACACGTACTTGCATATGTATGTGTCTGATCGATCTCGTAGTGGTATAACTGTGAAAAGGAGAACACGAAAATCAAAGCTAAAACAGTAAAAGACATAACGCCGGTAACACACCCCTAAGTAAAATGAAATCGTCCTTCCAATCACCTCTCCTTTGGTCAATATTCTGATACATTTAGGTCAGTGACGTCACGATAAAATTTTGGTATTTTTCCATTCATTTCCAGCTCTTTACAGCCATAAGTTTCTTTACGTCGAAGGCAACGGTACGGATTTTGATGAAGTCCCGATTTTGTGTTTGTAATCGTATTGCACTCCCAAGGAAAGGATTCAACCATGAGTGTTGCTATAGTTGGAGCTGGAAAGATGGGCCAAGCAATGGTCAGGGGATTCCTTCGGGCTGGTAAGAAGTTTTGTACTATAAATCTAGGGTACATCGACACATGTAGTAGCGACAGGTTGTTTTACATGTACGTAGATATTGCACCATGTCGCGTGTATGATGGGGACGTTGACAATGGAACAGTGAAAATATGCCCCTTTCAGGATTGCCACCATTCATTATTATCTCGCTCAATAAAATATGGTGTTATTACTGTTAAGACAACGTCGATACGATAGTAGCTTGACTGTGACCATCGGCATCTGTACACACGTGACGCGACATCAATCAGAGCAGTTCATAACTTTAAGCTAGTCATGAAAAAAATTGAAATGTGTGAAAAACATGTATTATAAAAATTAAGCCTCGGTAATAAATTTGTATAATATAAAGATACCAAAGTACCTTTATTAATATTCTGTGAAGTGCTTTATTTTTACAAGGACTATAAAGGACAGTTTTCGTTACCTCCTCTTACGACGTAATGTCCGCCCGCTAGTAAAAGTTGACACAGTGTTATGGCGTTAGCATTGCAACGAATTTTTTTTTGAGATACTTTTCGAGGACTTTTCCAGCATATCTTCTCAGTGAAATATGTTTCAAAACAATATTCTTTAAGATTTACCGACTAGACTGCCATTCAAAATGTACCGGCAAAATGTATAAGCTTGGATCTGACGATAGCTGAAAACGTGAACTTCGTAATGGCGGTATTACAAGTACAACCACATTGAACCATGGTCCTCTAGATCGTACATGTACCTCCTCCCTCCTTGCAGACGGAGTAAGTCAGAATCGAGTCTCATATTCCGTCTGCAAGCAGGATTATCTACTTCCCGGAGAAATTTACTTTGTTCATTAAAAAAAATGCAGCAAGGTTGTTGTCTTATCCAAAAATTTTCAATTTTCTGCTAAAATGTTTGAATATTCATTGAAGTTTGAAGTGATTATTATTGTATACTGTGGGGTGGGGGGGGGGGCTCTGACACACTGCATGTTAAAAAATCTGAAATCATGAATTATTTTATATCGCTCTATATAATACTCCATTCATTTTAGGTGTGGTATCAGCAAATCGTGTCATTGGAAGTTCTCCAGACCCTGATTGCCTTACTGAGATTGGGGTAAGTTCAATTTAATGTCAAGTTGTCTGCTCAATATAGTCACAATTTCACCCGCCAGTGACAGTGTAATGAAATCTCTGGCAAATTCCCAAAATCACATTTATCCCTACTTTACCAAAGTTAATTATCATAAAATCTCTGGCAGATTTTCAATTCACAATTAAACCTCTCTTTAGTAAATGAAACTTATAAAATAATTCAACATGAATTGCTCTTTAATTCTACGTGAAGCAGAAGTAAATATCAGATAATGACAGACAGTAATTTTGTCACAGATAAATAATGATAATAATTAATGTTATATAGTGCTTTCCCACTCTGTGCTCAAAGCACTTTACAATTATTACCCCTGGCACAGATCTATAGCGACACAATGGCCCTTTACTTCCTCAACTCCCTGGGGAGCATACAATCTATTGCAGATGTGTCTGTAATGATTTAAAAATCAAAATTGTTATGGTTTTCGTTGTAATGTAGATCTGGAAATATCCCTTCTATAATGTGTTCAAAGGAAACTGTCATACTTAAATGTAATTACCACATCATCACTTGAAGTGAAACACTTGTTTGTTTGTGCTGTACCCGGTCATGTAATATAGTTTTAAATGCCATGTCTTTCCTTAAGAAAAATATATGCACAAATATTTTCCTGAATAATTTCCAGACAGTGTTGCAATAAGCACCTGCTACTTGCTTTATATTCAAGGTAAAAAAAAATTGTAATCAGAAAAGAATATAATACAGAATCATGGATAGCATGTCAAGAAAAAAACTGTAATATTCATGGTTCTTCATAATATATTTTCCAATGAATTTAACTTCAAAACACAGATTTGGTATGTAAGTGCTTAAGGAAAATTCCATCATTTATGAGCAGAGAGGTGGTTTCTGACTTCATTTCTAATTTTGATTTGTGAACTTAGGCTTAGATGATGTTATCTTATGTGTAAAGTAAACATGCATCATTAGTTTGATGTCAAATGGGTCATATCCTGTACTCCTACTCTGTGATATCTTGCTATCAAGCTGGTATACCTGTAATAGTCTGTATGAAACTATGTGTAGTGCCTTGCTATCAGCAGTCACTTCAGGTCTGCGTCTGCCACATAAGATCAAAATATTTAGACCTCCCCCCCCCCCTTGAACTTGTGATGAGAAGTTCAAACAGAGGTCATTATGTAGATTAGGTTCAAACAGGCAAAATAGTTTCTGCATCTTGTGATATTAGACTGATTGTTGTTAATGGTGATTGTTTGTTTGGAAACCCCATGTATCAGCATCAAAAGGCTGACATCAGGATCAGTTTGACTCCTTTTACTAAAGCAGAATTGGCTGCAACCAAAACTAGTTGGAATGTGCTGAATATAGGGTGGTTTAGTATAGTCATGGTTGAGAATAGCCTACGTGGTGTCTTGAAAGATTGAATGCTAGGACACTATTTCAGTTATCCTATAACCGCCATTTTGATTTTTTGATTTTCACTTGTCCAACTGAAACTTCAAAAAACCAAAATGGCAGTTTCTAGGATAGCTGAAATAATGTTGTAGCATTAGTCCTTCAAGATTTCTGGTAGGCTGGTTTGAGAAGCCTGATGCGGCTGAACAACAGTACATATCTTACAGTTATCCTAACTGTCACTTTGATTTTTTTTTATTTTCACTCATCCTTCCAACAACCGAAACTACGAAAAACCAAAATGGCAATTTCTAGGATAGCTGAAATAGTATTGTAGTGTTAGTCCTTCAAGACTTCAGTTAGGCTAGGTTGAAAAACCTGATGGGGCTGAACAACAATAGCTATGTTACAGCCTAATTTGTAGACAGTTATTGTCACAAGTCCTTCTTTATTCACAGCTTCCATTTAATAATTGTTTGTGGGTACAATTTTCTTTTGTAGAGTCTAGGTGTAAGGACCACTCTTGATAATTCAGAAGCTGTAGATTCCAGTGATATTATTCTACTGGCAGTCAAACCACACATCATGCCATATGTACTAGATGAAATAGCTCCAAATATTAAGAAAGATCATTTGGTCATATCAGTGGCTGCTGGCATCAAAATTGACTATATGGAGAAGGTAAGGACTCAAAGTCAACATAAATCATAGACACACAAATTAATTAGTCCAAAGGTACATTTTAAATAACTCCATACAGAACTGAAATACTACAGTAAAGCAGATCTATTTGGATGGCTGAAGTCATCAGTTTTAGTTAAAACACTACGGTCAGAGACCAACTATTGTGGCCCTCTTGGGGAGTCCAAAAGTTGCTTCAGAATAGCACTCCTAGTGGCCACATATTATAATCTTTTGTTTTTGTGACACTGGACCTATGGCACCAGCCTTATCTCTCCTACCATGATGTATTTAGACAGAATTTCAGATTACCAGAACTTGGCAGAAATTACAATTATCTGTAAAATTCTCTTCTATTTTTTAAATTTTAAATGTAGAAATTGCCAGAACATGCCAGAGTAGTGAGATTGATGCCAAACACACCTTGTGTTGTTGGAGAAGGAGCAATTTTCTTTTCTAGAGGTGCATCAGCCACACAAAGTGATGCTCAAACAGTACTCAAATACTTCTCCAGTATTGGCTACTGCTCTGAAGGTGATGAATCTTTCATTGATGCTGTGACTGGTGTTAGTGGATGTGGTCCAGCTTATGTAAGTAGTCTATTTGATATTGTATGCTTTGGTGTATACTTTCCAGGGTTTTATATGTGCAATATTTAATGAAATTGGGAAAAGCTTATCCTAGTCCCACTGTCCATATGTGACCTAAACTTCTCAATTTTATCAGACAAAGGGGTGGCTAAGTATGCCTGCAATTTACAAATACAGAAATAATTTTACAGCAACATGGTGGTTTTTTTAGTACAGAATTTCCCATACAAACCATTTAATAGCATAAAGGAAACCTGATATATTCACATATTTGTTTCATATGTATATACAGAGATGAGGCTGGGATGAGAACTTAATCCAGCCTCATTTAAAAATTAAAAATTCATGTTTGTTTGTATGTTTTGGGGTGTTTTTGTTTTTTTAGCTTTCTGTGTGTGTGTGGGGGGGGGGGTGTTTGCAAGTAAAATAAATTGCCAGTATTATGATTTTTTTGAAAACAGGTGTATCTCCTTTTCCACTTTTGACAAAAAAGATTGTAATTCATTGATCTAACCCTGCTGTTTCTCTTTTTTCATGTGTAAATATTAAAGTTGTTAATTTACTTTTCAAGGATGATAAAATGTGATTACTAAAATTTTGTATGAGTTCAAATAATTACGCAGATGTGCTTGTTGGACAAGTTTTGTTTTCTCTAAATCCCATTACCTTATCATGTATGTCTGATTGCTAATGCAATATAGGAATAGTTGATGAGAGTACTGTAGACATGTAATATTCATGGTACATGGTGTTTCATCTGTCTGGGTCTGGGTCTAATTGTTATTTGTCTGTGTTTAAAAGTGACCAGACATTATAGTAGTAGACCTGACATACTGTGGTTTGCATACTAATGAACTTGTCTGGAATTAAACCAATATCTTTTACTATAAAAGGGTAATGAACCCTGATGACTTTTTTCAGCGAGGGTGGTGACAAGTACAAATGTACCAAATTTTCCATATCATTATGATTTTATTGGGGTTCCCCACCAAAATTATGGTATGGTGGATATATACCTAGTACCACAATATGTATGTGAAAATGTTATTTTTATACCTTATTCCACACCTTCACACTACAATTTTAGGGGATGAAGTTGCAGGTAAATAAAAATCTGTAACTCATACTGAGGCAACACAAAACATGCAAAATCCCAGGAGAAGGGTGTTTCTAATCATCCATCCTTGTAAATTCATCTGAACCAAATCAACATATTTATATATCATACCCTTAGCACCTGCTAGAATACATTTAGGGGAATCGTTGGGCAAATGAGAGTGAATGCAAATGTACACAAGCAGCAGATTTTTGCCTACCTAATAATTGACACTTTGGGTGCATTTATTTTTATCCTATTGCAGGGATTCTGTGCTATTGATGCAGTAGCAGATGGTGGTGTAAAGATGGGTTTGCCAAGACATCTGGCACTGAAACTAGCTGCACAGACATTGCTGGTAAATTTTTTTCTAATGTTTTTGTTGGCTTTAACTTTCAAACATCTTGGTGTTCATACTCAAGGGATAAAATCAGATTTAGTTTGAAAACAGAGCATTGTGTACACTTCAGCATAGAATTTAAATTAAAGCCTGGAGTCAGAATAGAGAAATGAATTTATAGCCGAATCTCACTGTTTTGTATGATGTTTGTGTTTTATATAATACATTGTAATGTATATTGGAAATTCCTGTTGCCTACATGTACAGGGAGATTAATGATAGCAATTGCTTGAATGAAAGACTGCTACTGAGATATCATATATATGGTAGAATACATCAGTTCTGGAAAGAGGGGTTACACTTGTAGACAAATTGAAACAAAAATCCAGGAGATGCCTTGAAATTTAAGCAACTTTAAGTATACGAACCCAGGATTCTAGCTAACCATGATACATCACATCATTCAATGTGTCTATTTATCTCTATCTAGGGTGCAGCTAAGATGGTTTTGGACACTGGCAGACATCCCATGGATTTAAAGGATGAAGTGTGTTCACCTGGAGGTGCTACCATTACTGCTATTCATCAACTAGAAGAAGATGGATTCAGAAGATGTCTGATGAATGCAGTCCAAGCTGCATCTAAACGAGCAAGTGACTTGGCTCAGCAGAAGTAAAGATTACAGTCAGATTTTGACACAAGCTGTTACATCTCATTTACTAATAGTTGAGTCAACTTTCATTGTAAGAGTACAGTGCTTTCGTTCATGTTTTGCTGTTCTTGTTGGTAAAACCTCTCTGCTTGTTTGCCATTTTAGATCATTTTGGATCTTAAACGTTCATGTTGGAAAACGGCCACTTTTATATCAAAGGAAAACGACAACATTTTAGGCAATTAGGCAACCTTTGCAACTGAGATTTACAGTTTTCAACCTTTTTTTAACATCAGTCCTTTTGTATTTGAACTGCTCTCTGGTTTAGATAGCAACATTTAGTTTAACACTAACAACATTCCTGCCATATTTACAGCAAATTATTTTGATTCATAAAATGTGTCTTGGTTGATTTGACATGAAGCCTGTTATGAGGTAGTACATAATATATTAATTTCAAGTCATCAATTTACTGGCTTATAGATGTCTGATTACATGCACGTACCGGTACTCGTACTTTGACCAGTGACAGTGGCACGCTACATGTATGAGTACCAAGTGTGCCCTCAATGTTGGATTGGGTATCTTTTCCTTTTGGCAACCAAGGAGTACATAAAACTACAAAGCTAGCTAGATACATTTCCAAGACTATGTAGAGTTTACAATGATATTCCTTTTTCAGTATAAAACCTCATTCATTCACAAACAATTTGTACCTGCATTTGGCATGCCGGCTTATCTTTACAACAACATCACTTTGTGATATCATTTAAGATAATTATAGTATGTCAACCCACTGAGTAGAATTGCATTCCATGGAAAGTTCTTGAATTTCTAGATGATAGAAATGTATTAAGAGCAGATGTGTTGACCAATGAAATGATCAACACTCCTGGAAAATGACCAAAGTTGATCTTAATATTCCTGGAAAACTGATGAATAACACTCGTAGTAAAGTCCTGGAATTTTATTTGACTTTAAGTTTCACAGCCTTGTAGTTACAACTAGTGCTGCTCGAGTTAACAGATGTGTTTCTCATTTCAGGCCACATGGTTTTATATCCCTTAATTGTTTATATCAAACATTAACATAAAACCACTATTATTATTTGCAATTTTAAGGCAAAGAGAATATTTATCCTGAAAATAAGTTATTATGTCATAATTATTTATATCTCGTGTGCTTTAGTTTTGTCCATCATGCACGTTTTCTTGCAATCCTAAGATGTTTCTGTTTACATTCAGTATTCTAGGCAAAACAAGTTGTATATTAAACAATACCCATATATCTTGACCCGCATAATATTCAATGTAATGTCTGTTGCAAATTAAAAATATTATCTCATGCAACTTTACTCTGTAATGTTTAGCATCAGAGATATGAAAAATATTCTCTATATTTTATAATGCGAGGTTGTCTTCTCTCTAACACTTTCTCTCTGCAAAACTTATCTCTGAAAGCATAGTCATCAGAGTAAAACTAATTTTTTGTTTTGTTTTTCTAAAACGTTTTCTGTATAGCTTTAGTCATTAATTTTCAAAGCAACAACTTTCATCTTTATTTACACTTTTGTTGTCACATTTATAATTTATTTCCATACCACTCAGCCTTAAAGCTTTATAATTTAACGTACAGGAAAACTAATGATTTCCTAACATATTTGTCATTCTAAGGTGCATACATTTACTGTCCCAGTTTGTTTATATTCACAGTTGAGTGTCTTTGTATGATTTCTGGGCGTCTCTTTCAGTGGAAGCAAAGAGATTACATCATTGAATCACATTTACATGTGATTCATATATGCATAAAAGGCTCACACGTTCATATGCATTATAAGTATGTGTAAAGAGATTGCATGAAATAACAGCTTTCACATGATTGACATTATGTGCCTAGAACTGAGAAGGTTTGCATGTTCATTTGCATTAGGATATGATATAATGTGTTTGTTGCATTGCAGTGTAAATATCAATAGTATGCGCATGCATAATGCAAGTATAAATCACTAGTGATGAAACAATCCTGTATCCGAAGGGTTGATTATATATCAGCAGATTCTTATGAAAATTAAGTTACTAAGTATAAACATTGCATAATAATTTTAAGTCAGCACAACATGTTTTACTATTTAGTTCAACAGCATTTCATACATGATAGCGTGTCTTTGAATCATTTGTCTGCAGTACTATTAGAGTAGTTTAATAGTAGAATAAAAGACATTCATACTCGTGTGCTTACCATTGATCCAAGAAAACAGAGAATTTTAGTCAATACTCTCAAAACCATTGTTCTAGTGTAGTTTGATCAAAATATAAGAGTACAATAAAGTGTTTACATCGTGAAGCAGGTGATTTAAAATATTGTCTTTACCCTCAGACAACTACGTCCTGGTTCTCTGAACTTTACCAAAATATAACTGTCTTATCAAATATTTACGTAGTAATTGAAGACCATACTCTAGTAACAGATTTTTTGAAAATCAGATTACCCTCAGACAATTATGTCTTGGTTGGCTGAACTTTAGCAAAAATAGAGTTTATTATGTGAAACAGGTGATATATCTATAACTGTTTTATAAAATATTTCTTGTTTAAAGACCGAGTACAAGATATAATAGGAACCCGCCATGTTAAATGTTGCATCGTGGGAAATGTGGTTATAAATACTAATCAATTAGTATTATGAACAATATTGTTATATTGTTTGAAACTACAAACGATCAATTCATAGTCACCCTGACCATTGTGGGAGGTTTACTTTATCGGTAGCTCCAGATAAGGTAATACGATAACCTCAGATAATCCCAATAATCCCTTTGCATCTCGACATGCTCAGTCTAGATTGCAAGTTCCCTATTAGACTTACCATTTTCTGGAAAATCAGATATTATTTTTATTATTAAACTTTATCTAAATTCGATAGACTGTTGAGCCAAAGGCTCTACTCACACAGTGTTGCGATAAAAATATACAATATATACATTAAAATGGGGTTCTCTTATTATTACATCTTACATTTATTGTACAAGAAAAATGTTCGCATACTAATTAGCATACTAGAATGCTGTGGTATTGCATTCTTTTATGTGAAGCAACACTACAGTATGAATATTAATTTCTACATAATTCTGCATACGGGTGCTAGTTACAGAGTGATACAAAAGAAAGTTACATATCAACATGCTGTATCTCATATATGTCAATATGAATTCGTTACACAATTCAGTGAAATTTAATGTTCACTATTATTTATGTATTTATTTTGATACGGACTTTGAAACATATGCAATTCATATTACATTGGCATTTAGCCATTAAAGCTTGAAGCATTACAAGAAAAGCAACATATTCTGATAATAGAAGTGGTAGAACATGAATAGATGATACTGGCGATCATCATTTATCTTTGATCCATCGATGTTACAATGATTAAAGAAGAGTTTATTATATGTTAATAAAGATGAATATTCGTTGAATTTGACTACAGTGTGGTTGTATCTTATTTCATGGTGTGCACTCCTTTGGTGTGTCTGTATCTTTGATTACCTTCTTGTGTAGGGAGCTCATATGTGCGTGCCTTTGTTACTTATAGGGTCTACAGGCAATACAGTCTCCTGAATTGTTTACTTGTGTCAGTGTTTGTCATCTATATCTCATATAAAGTAAAACTACTTGATGGATATGAGTGATATGTGGTACACAAATTTTTGAAAGTTTGTTACTTTTTGGTATGAATATTAATAAGCTAATTTGCTTACAAACTTCCCTTGTAGCTTCACATGGCATTATATATACGTGAATGCTCTGTTGAAAGAGTATGAACTGTTTAGTCAGCAAGTTTATCATGGAATTCTTGTTAACTCGTTTTAAGTTAGCATGGCTAGAATGTCTTGATACATGTATTGACTATATAGTGGTGTGTGTGTGTGTGTTTTATAGGTTTGTGTTTCAAGTGAAAGTCAGTATTGGGTGGATGGGAACTTTAATAGTAACGACTTTTAGCTCCCCGTATGGGAGCTGATGTCTGTCTGTATTATCAACCAATCGCCTCCTGCGATCAGGCTAAAAACGTAAACATGTACTACGAAGGTCAATTCAGGCAAAATAACGAAGGTAAAATAGCAATGAACGATTAGCCGACATCTACATCGGATTTTAATCAGATTGACGATTATACTAGTTAATTAATTACTGTTCACCTTTTGTATTTTGTTACGTCCTGGCAGATCGATCTTGACAAAAGCCTGCTACCTTCAGAGGACAATCATTCCATACGATTTATAAATAATATACATTTCCCTAATTTGCATATAAGATTTACAGGTTTTTTAAATGTATTTTGACAATCATTTGCTCGAGTGAAATGGAAGGTGACATACCATGTATGCTAATTGACATGTATAATCTCTAAGTCTCCATGATGAACAGAGTAAACATTCAACAATGTAAATTTAGTTTCTGCTGTGCTTAACTATTTTACTACTATTTTACAGGCCGATATTGGCCACCTCTGTGTGATCCCTACACACTCGTGAATGAGGGCGCTCCGACACGTCAGGAAATAAATCATCATTACTGACCTTACGTTGCCCTTGGGAAAAAAAACACAACAATTCACTTCGTTACAGTAGAGTAAGTGTGATTGAATTGTCCTCGGATAACTAACATAGTAAAAGCTATAAGATCCAGGACACCGTTGAGCGTTAGATATCACAACATTATTCCATTCAAATTGTGATCAGACACCTAGCTACGACATGGATGGCCTCACAGGAACAGCTGAACTATTAGAAAAACAGTTCCAAAAGTACGTAGATAACCTTGGCACAGAGGACGCAGACACGGAGATGGTGCGTTTTGAGAGACCAAAACTGTCGATTGACGATGCAAGAAAACTCTTCAACAAGCTGACTGGTCTTTCCGTCGATAAAATCAAGGAATTTGACGGCTTCTGGGACCGTAATTTTTATATTTCGTCTACAACCAACCAGAATTCCCTTCATCTTGTCATGAAAGTGTTGAACGCAACTGATTCGGCTAATCTACTCTACGTTGAAGGGCTTATCCACACCTTGCTACATTTATGCGATAAGGGCATTAATTGTCCAAAACCAGTAAAATTTATGAACGGGGAATATATCTCACATGAGCTGTTCACGGGTAGGTTGACCTACTTACATACATGCGAACAATGAAAACATATACCGTATACGTACAAAGTATAAGTGCTAACCTAACCGCTTAAGGTCAGTGTTCTTATTAATTAGGCTACTGGCTAACCTTTCCCCGTGAGCGAATTTAAGTTCTCTGTGATATACAATGTACATGTACTTGGTCAAGTTAGTCATGTCGTATTCAATGTAAACATCTCTCAACGAATTTGCAATTTCAAAGCAATAAAGTCACGTGTATACAAATATATGTATTAACGTTAGTTAGCGTATGATGAGGTGCTATACTACCTTCAATTTATCCCCAGGAAAAGGGGATTGGTACTCCCCAAATTTTCAGACGGGATGTGCTACCCAAGTTTAATACATCTACCCATGAATAATCCAAAAAACAGAGCCATTCACATAATCAACAGGTTAGTTACCTTTAATCTCATGCTGTGATTGTATTTCTAAAGCATGATGACGTTTCCCATGTTATCGATTCCTTAATAAGGGGATTTTTAGACGTCGACCCATTTTTACGAAATTTTGAAAAAGGCACTCTCCATACTTTCTATGGGAGTAACCCCTCTACCCCCCCCCCCCCCCCCCCCCCGAGGTGACGGGGGATTTGAATATCTACAAGTATGTCAACATGATGGATTGTTGTTTGGTTGATTTGTAGCCTGACAATGGTAACATAGTATAAGCCGAGTATACATACAATATATTGGCTTTCTCACACACACACTCGCTCACCGTCTTGGGCATGTTAAGTCTACGAATGATACATAACCTCCTTTCATTACTGTGACCTTTCTCCAGAGACACAGCACAATGCAGTTTACCTACAGACATACATTGAAGGTTTCACATTAGGGACAGTGGCTGATGCAATATCTCCATCCATGGCATACAGTTGTGGTGTTTATCTTGGAAATATGGACAATGCCCTGAAGGTGAATACAAGAGTTTTGTAGTTGGGGATACGGTGTGTAGTCCAATCATAACATTGAAAGTTATGTTTGTTATTTCATTCATATTGAGCAAATTGCATTCCATCTACAGATCTAGATATCATTACAATTTCTTATTTTCATCATCAGGGGTAATTAATACGTTTAAGGTGTTAATATGTTGTTCAAAGCAGTCATATGTATTGTCAGGTGTTACTCTATTGAATGAACTCATTACAAGCTTTTCTGCTGTTTCAGCAAGCCAATGTGTCAGATGAATGGCATCAGTTTATCATTTGCTGTCACAGTGATCGATCTTATAGTCCGTCTGACAACTTCTCAATATTTTCAAAAAAAGTTCATTTTTGCTGTATCTTTGCATTCGACTTGACTAAACGATTCATAATTGCATAATCTTCCTTATTCACAAGTTAGTCAATGACTGTAAATGATGAAGAATATTCTAGTCTTTCGAAAACCTTTCAATTTGGTTTTGCCTAAACTGAAAGGTTCGTCTTTATGTACACTCTTTTGTAGAACTTTTATCATCCTGGATTTGAAAGTAAACGGGGTTTAGAGATGTTACCAAACTACAAACATCACCTACACCTAGTTGAAGATGAACAACAAAGACAGTTAGTAGCATCAGTCATCGAGTCATTTGAAGACAGAGTGGTTCCAAATTACAAATATCTTCAAAGAGGTAATAACATATAGTAAAACACACCATTTTCATATAAACTTCAGTGATTGGCTTAGATCGTATCACGTGGTATGGACTATTGACCCCAGTGACCTCAATGTACATATAGGGGTACTAGTCACGTTGTATTTCCCCTAGAGTAATATTCGTGGAACACGGAAGTCTTGATCTTATCTGCGATTTCTTTTGCCTAAGGAAAGAATATGTGCCTAAGAAGGGGATGTGTTATAAAACACTTATTGCATGGTATTCGGGCACTATTAGATGTCATATTACCCTTCGAGTTGTTATGTAGCAACTATTTCTATTGGCTTTCAGCCGTGAGAAAGAGCTGTTACCCCACATAACAGCAGAGTAGTAATAGAAGTCTACTAGTGCTTTCACAGTCAGGCAATAAATGTATAACTTAAAGTTTCTGTCGAGAAAATGTATTGATCAGAACAATTTAACCTGTTCGAACTGCAATTTTGTGAACTTCAGAAAAGGTAATTGCTTATGTAGCAAGGTAATTTAGGACCTGTATTAGTACAACTTCTGCAGTCTTCTAATGTGCATACCACAGCTTAATAATGAGCAAACTACAAACTTACTCTTGAGAAATCATTCACTTTTGAATACATCTGAGCTGATGTTTGGCTAATAAGATATAACTGAGGATATCAGAAGCTTTAATCTCAATATTTAATCATTCTTTTGTGATTTTACATCCATTCTAGGTATCATACACGGAGACTTAACTCAACATAACGTTATCCTTCAATGTAATGACAAGGCCAACCCTACAAACAGCAGTTCTTCAGAGAAATACCGCATATCTGGTGTCATTGATTTTGGGGACACAGCATACTCCTGCTATTTATTTGAAGTTGCCATAGCAATATGTCATTTCATGATGGCATGTCCTAGCAAGGATCGAGTATCAGTTGGTGAACAGTTTAAAGCTGGTTTTGAATCCAAGTTTATCCTCAATGATTGTGAGAAGACACTGCTGGATGTGTGCGTTACTGCTAGAGCAGCACTTGTTGCAGTGGTGTCTCTTAATGAACTCAAGAAACAACCAGGGAATGAATATGTCAGAAGTTTCTTAGTATCGGCATGGGAAGTGTTATCGTTGATGGATAGTAAAACAAAGTAAAACACCTGTCATGGCAAGAATTGAAATCTTACCACTAAAGCATGAAGCAGCTTATCACAGAGTGGTGACATATTTAGTAAAAATTATTGGCCTAAGGTCAGCGACATTAGGTTGACCGGTCAGGGCTTTTGACAAGATACTTAAATCAAAAGCATGTTTCGACAGATGGCTTGAAAGTGGATAAATAAGTTGATTGAATTTGCCTATATTATGAAGTACACCTGGTGGCAACTATTATCATCCAATCGTGCGAAAGCTACAACATTGCTGTAGCACATGCTGTTGGATTCCTGTATAGGAAAATTCTGAACTCCGTCATTCCTTACAAATGCAACGTTTTACCGGGACTGTGGATAATGCAGTGTGTGGAACTGCACATTTCATCAGTGAACAATCGTCAGCGTCGTCTACGATTTGTGTATGTTGCAGTATACACATTGCATCCCAAGTCTACGCTTCCATAGCAGGCAAATAAAAGAGACTTAATTCGAACATTGCGAGTAATTTTATTTGCGCTCACCAGCCATCATTACATCTCAAGTGTACTCTGAGTTTACAAATTTACGCATATTTTGACCTGTGACATGTGTGTGTGTGTGTGTGTGTGTGTGTGTGAGTTCTTTCTTCTTTCTCCAGTGATTGTGGTTCCTCTCCCTTACTATACCTTAGAAATACTCAGTTTTCGTGACACAGCTTGACTTTGTTTTTCTATCTGTCAGAGTTAAAACTTTCCATAACGATCCCATGGCAGATCGATCTTTACTTGATTGAAAACACACTTGATACAAGCCTTCTACTTCAGAGGGCAACGATTTTTGAATATTAATCTATTTCCCAAATTTTCATATCAGGTTTACAACTTTTCATGTAGTTTGACAAGCATTTGCTCAAGGTTAAGTGAAATGGAAGGTAGTATACAATATGTATCTAACTGAGAAAAAGTAGTAAGCTTATAATCTGTTACTCCCCATAACGAAAAAAGTAAAAGAAATTATCGGATGTAAATGTATGTTTTCGATTCTGCTTGATAACAATAAACTGTAAGACTGAAGACTATTTTCATAACTATTTATGGTTATTTATGATTATGTATGGTATTTATTCTATGGTTTGAAATCAATGTGTATGACATATCTGACCCCTACACACTACTTGAGTGTTGCACATGCGCTCTGCTAGATACTATCTCAGACCACTAAAAAGTTAGTGGTCTGAGATAATATCATTTAACCGTTGACCTTAAGTTGACTTTGTACTGTACGTATGTATACGTACACACATCCTAGTCATCCAACGATCCGTTCAACACAGGGATTGAATGTCATCACGTAATAGGTTTGTAAGGTCTAGGAAGGCCTTACAGATTACTAGTACCTAGTTACGACATGGAAGGCCTTACAGATCACCTAGTACCTAGTTACGACATGGAAGGCCTTATACTGAATAAAATCACCAGGTTGTGTAATTAAAGAATAGCTGATTAATTATCAATAAATATTCATCGATTTTGAATTTTAATTCTTTGGGGTTGTCTCTCCAGTAATGGATAATTCAGCAATGTGTGTATAACTTTAGTGAATTTTTTTTGCATGAATTCGCATAATTGGCCTTATCATTAAATCAGTTTCTTAATGCCGACATTATTTCAAAACGTACAGGTTCAAATAAATTTTAGATATGGTACATAGAACTCTATCTATGTGATTATCCCAAGCTCTGATAAACGTTTGAATAAATTCCGTGCATATTAATGATTTATTTGCACATTTTATATACGATTTGTTTTCCTTATTTGTGACGTAAGAGTAGACTAAATGATTCAATACATGCTAAATATATTAAGTTATATGTTACTCACTTTTTGACGAAATCTTTTCATAGTAATGATCATAGTGCATAGCATCATTTAAGTTCTCAATATCACCATTATTTCAAAACTTAATACATCAAATGAAATATTTTACTACTACTTAATGTAGACGATGAACTATTTATTGTTATAGCGAAATTCATGCATATGAATAATATCATTCGGTGAGTATCAATCTGCTAAGACAGTGCTCTATACCTCAGTGGCAGAGCGCAATGCTAAATATGAAATACCATCAATCAAATGTTTTAAAAAGATTTCGAACAAAACACAAGACATCTCTTACTATTTCATTTATATCAAAACAACTATGATGGTTGCGTGACATTAGAGATGCAATAACCATGCGTTCATGCAAATGAAAATGGCCATCGTGTTTTGGTGCGAAAAGCCAAAGTACCAGTAAATGTTTACTCCATTCAGAATTACAATAGGTGTGCTTCAAAGCTGTCTGTAAAACTTTCAGTTTTTGCCATAACAGCTGGACTTTGTTGTATACTATGTAACAGGGTTAAAACTTCCCATGACGAAAGAAGATAACTTCTGACATATTCATTATAGGGTTGTTTCTTGAGTTCATTGATGCACAGCATTACATTCTGTATAGCTCGGCCTGCAACACACACATCCAGCAGTGTCTTCTCAGAATCATTGAGGATAAACCTGGATTCAAAACCAGCTTGAAACTGTTCACCAACTGACACACGATCCTTGCTAGGACATGCCATCATAAAATGACACATTGCTATGGCAACCTCAAATAAATAGCAGGAGTATACTGAATTACCAAAATCAATGACACCAGATATACTGTATTTCTCTGACGAACGGTTATTTGTTGGAGACGTCTGGTCATTGTACTTAACTATTATGTTATTTGGATTAAAATCTCCATGTATGATACCTATAGAGGGATAAAATCACAAAAATATTATTACACATATTAAAATCAAATCCACCTTCAAGTTGTAACATAAGGTAGTTTCCCCTTCACTGTCTATTCTTGTAATAAGCAAAATCAGGTAAACAGTTACTGTAACATTGAATATATATGTTTCTTGAGGAGTTTTGTACTTGCACTACAGGATATTTGTAGTTGGTATGTTCAGTACAAGGCTACAGGTGGTGCAAATTCCCAAATTGTCATACAGCATTAAAAATGAATCTGTAGTAAAATTGACAGTAATGTCAGGTTAATAGTTGTACAAAATGAAGGACATACAAAATTTCAAATCTTCAATACTTGTTTTCGACACCCACAGTAAGACATATATATATATATATGCTATTACCTCTCCTAAGGTTTTTATAATTTGGAATTACTATGTCTTCAAAGGACTGGATGGTTGATACTGCTAATTGTCTTTGACTTTCGTCTTCAATAAGGTGTAGATGGTGTTTTAAGGTCGGCACCATCTCTAAACCCCGTATATTTGCGAATCCATGATGACAGAAATCCTGCAAAAGAGAGTACACAAAGACAACACTTTCAGCTTAGCCAAGACTTAATTGAAAGATACAACAATTCAATTCATTTTTTTTCAAATGAATGAAAAGGTCTTTTGTAATTTGCAGTGTGGAGTGTACGCAACGAAAATCTCTCAGTTGAACCAAAACCTTAGAGAGAGAGAGTGATCTACAACAGTTTAAATATAATTTAAAGATATCGCAATACAACAAAAACCATGGTTTCATTGTAAACTGAAGCCATTCATCTTACACAGTGGCTTTCCTGAAGCATTTGAACACCTTGAGTAAATCAAATATATTGACATTTGCCAAATAACCGTTTTCAAACTTATATATCATAAAAGCTTTTGCATTGAATATGTAACTGCACACACAACTGTTTTTTTTTATTTAAAAGTCTTGATGACATCTAGATCTGCAGATTGAATAAAATTTGCTTATTATGAATACGACAATGAACATAAAATTAAAACCAGATGATTAGACCTAACCGTATCCCCAACTACTCTACTATTCTACTTACCTTCAGTGCATTGTCCATATTTCCAAGGAAAACACCACAACTGTAGGCAATGGATGGAGAATACGCATCATCTAATGTCCCTAATGGAAACCCTTCAATATAGATCTGCATATAAATCGCACAGTACTGTGCTTCTGGGGATAGATAATAGCAAGAAAGTTGTTCATCATTTGTAGAATTTATTGTAAGCAAGACGGTCATAGGGAATTCACGACAAGCTAACTTTCAGCTGATATTGATATTACGACTGTGCACATTAGAAAAAGAAAAGGTATCAAGTCTTTTAGCCTCATGATCAAAACCAACCCGACTCGACGACATCTTTTTACAGAGTGAAAAAAGATTGGTGAAGTGATTTTGAACCCACTCATTAACATTTGCAATGATTTAATGATAAAGATCAAATCATAGGTCTAATACATGCCCTGAATTCGTTCATAGATCTGTATGTCTAATTCTCACTTGATAAGTACAACCCATAAGGATTTTCGCCCATCATATAAAGAACTCGGACTTTAGCCTCAAGCACCGACTTGTACCTAAGGTATATGCAGTTTGTATGTTTTCATTATTTGCACTGTAAGTAGGTTAGCCTACCTGTCAACTGTTGACGTGAGATATATTTACCATCCATTAGTTTTACGGGTTTTGGACAATTAATGCCATTATCTCCCAGATATAGCAAGGTTTGGATAAGCCCCTGAACGAAGGGTAGATTAGCAGAATCATTTGCATTCAGAACTTTCATGACAAGATGAAGGGAATGCTGGTTCCTTGAAGTCGAAATATAGAAATTACGGTCCCAGAAGCTGTCAAGTTCCTTGATTTCATCGACGGCAAGGCCAGACAGCCTGTTGAAGAGTTTTCTTGCATCATCAATCGACAATTTCGGTCTCTCATAACTCATCAACTCCGTATCTGTGTCTGCTGTGCCAAGGGTTTCTACATACAGTTGGAACTGTTTCTCTAATAGTTCAGCTTTGCCTTTGATGCCGTCCATGTCTTAGCCTGTTGTTAAATCAGGAGTGTCGCAATGTTGTGATATCTAAAGTCCATCATTGTTTTTAATTCATGTATTATCTTTGGATGTTTAACCACCTGACTGAAAACTGTACTTCAGTCTACTGACGTCTAATATGCACATTACAGGACAAATAGCCATTATGTGTTTTCTGGCAGAATGCCACTCGCATCACTGTGCTCATGCATAGAGTAGGGTCTAACAGCATACCTCTAGGCGCAGGACACACCTCTAAGCCGGACACCTTGCTCCAAGCGCAGGCCGCAGACACATATTGTTTGCGCATGTGCAGTTCAAAGTAAACGTAGATGCCGTTCTCCATGTACGCAGGGAAGTACACCACTCCAAGATCAGGGGTCTGATCACAGGGAGCAGCGAGCATGTAACTGATTGATCGATTGATCTGTTGATTGATTGATTGATTGATTGATTGATTGATTGATTGATTGATTGATTGATTGATTGATTGATTGATTGATTGATTGATTGATTATTTGGTTGAATGATTGATCGATTGAATGATCAATTTTTGTGGTGCAATATAACTTATTTTGTGTGTGATATTGATCAATTCACTCATTGAGTTTTAAAACTATTTCTTTTTCTTTCCCTGGTTACTTTGCTCTCAGCTATATCTCAGACCACTAAAAGTCTGAGGCTGTATGTAATTCTCTCTCTTTTTTATTGACTAAATAAAGACACCTTGTCCATTCTTCGCCTTTTATCTAAATTAAAACTTCTAATCTTATAATTGGTGAGAGATCACTTACATTAACAGTTTGCTTTATTTGCTTTATCTCTCATCTGCTGGGAGATTATCACAATGTCCCCTGTGGTCTGATCATTGAAGGTGGATGTCGGTGTATGTCATGGACTTGACGAGCTGGAGAAACAAGTTCGGCTTTGTAGGAGATGTTACTCCAGCAGACCCAAGTTCATGTCTTATCACTGCCCTATTTGCCCCCAATATGTGTTCCGGCCTAGTCGTAGCTCCAGCTTGGGGACGGTCTCGGTCAATGTTATTCTGCTAATGTAATATGGTATTGTAAGTAGCTCAATGCTGGGGACTGTCCCAGAACATGGTTTTGTGATAGTCTAATATCGTATTGTAGGTAGCTCCAGCTTGGGGTCGGTCTCGATAAATGTTAATGTACTAGTCTAGCATATGCTATTGTAAGTAGCGCCAAGCTGGGGACGGTCTCGGTCAATGTTAATGTACGAGTCTAATATCGTATTGTTAGTAGCTCCAGCTTGGGGTCGGTCTCGGTCAATGTTATTCTGCTAATGTAATATGGTATTGTAAGTAGCTCAAGGCTGGGGACTGTCCCAGAACATGGTTTTGTACTAGTCTAATATGGTATTGTAAGTAGCTCAAGGCTGGGAACTGTCCCAGAACATGGTTTTGTACTAGTCTAATATCGTATTGTAAGTAGCTCCTTGCTGGGGACGGTCTCGGTAAATGTTACTGTGCTAGTCTTATATCGTATTATCTCAAGGCTGGGGACAGTCTTAGAAAATGTTCGTTGATTTCAATACATCTCAACTAGGCTATCACAATACCAGGTCTTCGAATTATCATCTAACTTTGACACCTTAATTTTGTTCACACAGTCTTTCACTCACTCCTATTTCAATAGGCTTGTGCGTTTGAAATTGACAGACAACGATTGAGCATTCCGTCATTGTCGAAACTGTAAGAATTTATAATTATGATCTAAGCAAGTATTTATGCATGTTTTCTAAATAAATTTGTAATCTATTTTAGTTTTATTTCATATTTCAATGTTAATTTCAATCAAGTTTTGATATTGTGGGACTCGTCTGGTACCTGATACCTGGTTATCCTAACAAACTAATGGCAGCCTCATTGATCTGTTTCAAATTTATTCTGCATTGTACGTGTCAACTTTTTTGTGTATACCCAGTGATGAAGCATAATAAATAAAAACATAAAAAATAAAAAATGGTGATATCATAGAGTGTAGCAATTAGTTTTATAAATAGCCACGGGTTATTATTTTAGATGTATTAACAGTGTTCTTTTAGCCGTATTCAAGGGACCTCCTTGATGTTTATAAGAATATTAATGCCCCCCCCCCCCTTTACTAAACTTGTAGGTGGTTATGTACACAGTGTATTTATAAGCCCTCCACTTGGAAGCGTTGGCCTACTTCGAATGATATCACATTAAATGTCACATGTTTTGTATTTATGAGCTAATTTTCAGTTTGAAATGACACATAGCGGAATGGTGGCAATGTTGTGCACGTAAGGTCGTTTTCTATGGCTTTGTTTTGTGCTTTTATAAGCTTACATCAAGTTACATGTAATTATAATAAATTGTAATTTATTATTGTTATGTCAATGATCCATTAGGAATTTATCTATAGCTAGCTGTCAACAAAATAAAAAAGTGTACGAAATGCTATATTATTGAAAACATACAAAGACATGTAATAAGGAAATTAAGAGATAAAAAGCAAAAAATACAGTTTACAAGGACAACCTAGTGATTTCAATTCCTACAAAGGGTAAAAAAAAAATAGCGATAAAAAGGCAGATGGACAGAAAAACGATAAACGTACGCTTACGGTACCACTGCGAACGGTATCGATACACAAACAACACAAGGATAAACGAAAGCATTTCACGAACATGTTCCTAGGGGCGTCCTGAGCTTGGAGGTTTCCGGCCTTGAGGAGTGTCCTGCGCCCGGAGGTATGCTGTAAGACTTGCATAAGGGGTCAAGAACATAGAGGTCAGCCATTTCGGTCGGGTTATGAGACATTGTAAACGACATACATACATGCATTGTATCTTGTTCTTAGTGGTGTGTGTAGATGAGGTGACCGCAGCCTACACAATCATTTGACTCAAAAGCTATCTGATCACGATAATGGAAGCAACAGTCGAGCAAGTAGAACAACAGTTTCAAAGGTACGTAGAAACCATTGGCACCACTGTCAACGCTGACATGGATTTGAGTTATGGGAGACCGGAATTATCGATTGATGATGCAAAAAAACTCTTCAACAAGCTGACTGGTCTCTCCGTCGTTGAAATCAAGGAATTTGACAGCTTCTGGGACCGTAATTTTTATATTTCCTCCACCAAGAACCAGAATTCCCTTCACCGTGTTATGAAAGTTCTGAATGCTACTGATTCGGCTAATCTACCCTTTATTCAGGGGATTATCCAAACTTTGCTATATTTAGGTGATAAGGGCATTACGTGTCCAAAACCAGTAAAACTAATGGACGGTGAATATATCTCATGTCAGCAGCTGACAGGTAGGTTGATAACCTACACTAGTAGAAAAAATAGTACAGTTTACGACACTTTCCGTACTATAGTTCAGATTGAGTTCAATTCTGTACTTTTATGCTGATGAGGTGGACGTTTCTGTACTTTCCCATTAGCGCCTGTCTAATCGGATTATACTCGATCTGAAAAATAGTTCAGATTGCGAGTCGGAAGTGATTTGAATACATTTGCATTTAGTTCAGAATATATTCATGAGTTCACCCCGATAACCGGGCAGTAAACAAATGAATATTCAAATCTACCGTGCTTGCAATCAATACGTACATAAACGCTATACGTGTAGCTAGTGTATTCGATACATATGTATGTATATAAGCAGGCTTATGATATGAACTACATGGTTAGGACGTACGTAGATTGTAATATCACAGGGCTCATTTTGAAATAAATGTTCGTAGTACGCCTTTTCATTATGCACTACATACCGCCACCACTAAACGTGTTTCACATTTCTACGCGTTTGATGCATAGTAATACAGATTTAGATGACATGACAATCGTTTCCAATAATAGTTTAAAATTGGGCCACAAATATTGCTAGTGTATGGAGCTTCTTAACAAACCTGACCGGCCAATAGCGTCAACAAACTCACAGTAGAGACGTGCTGACAGATTTGAGTCTGTGGACATTATTTCTAGCTAAGTAAAATTGAGTGACTATTGGGAATATTATATGGCATCCATGTCGTCCATGTCGTCTATAGTTTCTGACTGACCGTGTTATGTACAACGTAACGCTGAACGAAATACGGTCCATCAGGAATTAACTAGACTAACCTCTATGGGAATAGTATTCTTGTCCATGTGTCGTTTATAGAACAATTAAGTGTTAGGGTGTGATCTTCACAGTAATAAACAAGCCTTTAGAAGAACAACAGGTATTCACGCCTCAAATATCTTGGGCATCATCCAAATTACGATCATGAGCACCAAAGTAAAGGAAATACTTAATGACGTTCGGCATGCAGAACCCCCCCCCCCCCCCCCGGGCCCGTACCTATGGGTACATGCCCGGCATCCATGTAACTGTTATATCACTCTACGTGACGATTCTGAGGGCCCTCATCTCTTATTCTCTTGTTTTATTTCAATTATACTCATAACTCCTGTTTTTATAGTATAACTGTACAATTGGCTTCGATCAGTGCATTCCAGATTTTCATGAGTCATGAGTGCACATTGCACAGATATCTGCAGAATACTTAAAAGGATTATGGGTAATGTATGCATATGCGGGAAAAACAAACTGCTGTAAGGAGCATAGTCTCGCTGCCAGACTCGAGACTATCGTCCCTAATCTGTTTACCGAGCGGCGCAGCCGCGAGAATAGAGGGGGACTGGTCCCGCTCTTCTCGCGGCTGCGCCGCTCGGTAAACAGATTAGGGACGATAGTCTCGAGTCTGGCAGCGAGACTATAAGGAGCACTGACTTTGCCCTCATATCTTCATCCCATTTTGCACTGAAGAAGTTTCACATGGCTCTCATATTTCATATATACTCTTTCTAAATATATGGTGATGCAACATGAGTAAAAATAACTGGGGTTAACTAAGTTTGGTAGTCAATATAGCAGGTTTACCATCAAACTGACGCAAAATTTGTTTCAAATTTGTCTAGTAAAAACCGTTGGCCCAGTTGTCGATTAGGCTTACAAGTTACACAAAGCATGATAAGACACTGTGAATGGTGCAAATAAACAACGTGCGAAATGCCAAATACCAAATGCAAACAATACAAGCGAACAAAAGGGCCTGTATGCACTCTAATAGCCCGATATTTTGCCTAAAATCAGGCTCACATGTGCGAACGGTGTGTTTTTGACGTACCTAGTAGGCAGTGATGTAGATAATAGCCGGTTACCGGTCACAACGCCCAGCTATAACTTATAAGTATAACAGTTGTGGGACCGGCTTAGGAAAGTACTCAAACCTGACGATCATTGAACAAATTCTAAGGTTGGAAAATTAAATATGAGTTGCCCGGGAGTTCTAATAGCAAGTAAAATACCCAAAGTGTAAACAAAAAGATAAATTAATTCATAATTATTTGGAAAACATTAGACGATTACGCAGTAAAACAAGACTGGCCACGCTATCGCTAGCGAAAGCCTTCGAACTAGTTTCATAACGACCGGACGTTGAAGGAAGCGCGAAGCGAAGTGTGAGGTCAATGTGACGTCTCATGATGATGTATGATGCATCAACATGACGTTTACGTAGAGTTGCACTAAATGTTTTCTAAACTTCAGTGGAAAGAATTTTTGTCGATCAGACACTGACTATGTTTAAATTCTTAAAACATCTGAGAAAACTGAAGAGGGGAAGCAAAATGTGACACTGACAGACAAGCCAGACGTACGGCACATGTACAGAAGGCGAGGCACACCCTCTGATGCAAACTGGACAATTATCGTGCGTGTCACGTATAAGGCATCAGATGTAATACATGTAGCTAACCAAATATTCTTGTACTGCAGTCTTTCTTGTAACAGGTATTGGAAATTGTCAGAAACCTGATGATTTTATGACTGAATAAGTTTCGATACGGAGACGAGAGAGAGAGGGGAGACGGAGAGAGAGAGAGAGAGAGAGAGAGAGAGAGAGAGAGAGAGAGAGAGAGAGAGAGAGAGAGAGAGAGAGAGAGAGAGAGAGAGAGAGAGAGAGAGAGAGAGAGAGAGAGAGAGAGAGAGAGAGAGAGAGAGAGAGAGAGAGAGCGGAGACCAAACTAGAGTCGGTACTCACCCCACCACGACATATGCATTTTTGTGATTTTGAAACGATAAAGAATGTTAATATGGATATTGGGACGATTGGAAATCGGACGATGTGAATCGTAATCGAATATCTCAGACCATCCACAATATATGTCGTGTTGACTTAGGCGATCCCAGAAACCATTCTTAGTTTACCCCTTTCACATATATTATCAACCATGCTAATGTTTTGAAACAAATCTCGATTAACAGGTAATTTAGCGCTTGAAAGATGGCGACGTCCATACCCCCCCCCCCGGCTGCACATATTTTAATATGCAATTATACATTACCCCCTCCCCATACACGTCAGAGAAGTACAGTATGGTACACTATATGACACACTGTAAGCTAACAGTGGAAATCAACTTCAGTGTCCATACATATCAGACATAGAGATTTCTTTACAAATGGATGTGGGCTCATTGGGCTGTAACCTGTACTTGGAAAAACTTAACCAGCAGAGTTTTCTTTTTGAATCCTATGTCTTGACAGAAACGGCACCCCCCTTCGATAACTAGTGGGGAGGGTGTGTCCCCCTCCCACAGTAGGCAATTGTTTGAAAAATAAGGACATGTAGGAGGCCATTTAGCGGCATAATATTTCAAACCATACACATTATTGGAAGCCATAAAGTACTTGAAAATTGTCTTCAATACCCAAATTGTACTCTCATTAAATTATTTTACAACTGTATTACCTACGCTTTAACTAATACATAGATATTTTGGCAGACACACACATTCGTTTGGCCATTGGCTGCCTAATAATTAAATGTGTGGTAGGTAAATGAAGTGAACAATTTTGCAAAGTACAAGGTAAACGATTGCTCCTGTGGTTTGAATGTTCAACAAAGTCTCCACACAGAGAGATAGAGCAAGAGAGAAGGAGACATACGGCGACGAGAGAGAGAGAGAGAGAGAGAGAGAGAGAGAGAGAGAGAGAGAGAGAGAGAGAGAGAGAGAGAGAGAGAGAGAGAGAGAGAGAGAGAGAGAGAGAGAGAGAGAGAGAGAGAGAGAGAGAGAGAGAGGCATACACTTATACAAATGTAAATTTACTTGGTAAACAACTGCTCCTGAGGTTTAATTTTGGTTCAAATCATGAGCAGAATATTCGGGGGCCCTTTCAGACCATCACAATTGTCATGCCCCCCTCCCTTTGAACCTCAATTTTGTTCATGCCCCCCCCCGTAAATTCTGACTCCAGCATAATTTCAAGTTTATTCCGAGCTCGGTATTACAGGCATTCGACTAGAGTCTTTATACCTCAAAGATATACAACAGTCCATTTCTGTACAAGGCATATCAGAAACCAAACATTTGCAGTGTGGAGTGTCACAAAACCCTGTGCTTGGTCCACTCTTACACGCGTATGCTGTCTATACACATCACCACTTGGAAAGCTAATCCGACATCAAAATCTCAATATGCAACAACATGCAGACGACAACCAGATTTACCAATATATTTCCCCAATCACATACGTCAACTACAGTAACTAAGATGGAAACTGTTGCACATGATATTAAACGACCCAAAATAAGCTAGTTTAATGATGGCAAAACCGAGGTCCTCCTTATCACGTCTCAGTTCAACAGGCTTCCTCGTCTCATGAACCACATCAACATGGGATCGTCTTCTGTGCAGTTAGTGGATTCAGCATGTACCATTTGTGTAACAATTGATGACCGTTATAACCTCAAGAAGCACATCTCGTTGACATGTAGATCAGTTCTTTTTCACCCCCGAACAATAGGTCGCATCATTGACAGTGGAGGGGGCCCCTCCACTGTCTATGGTCGCATACGCCAGTATCTTACAAACGGAGTTTGTCAGAACCTTGGTCATGCACTTATATCATCGATACCTGACTACTGAATGGCCCTTCTGTATGGGCTGCCAGCTAAAAACATTGTCCCTCTTGAACATGCCCAAAATACAGCAGCTAGGATTGTGTCAGGTACAAAGAAAACAGATGACGTCACATCGGTTCTTTCAATAACACAGTTTAGTTAGAAATCACACTGGCGTCAAGTGCAGTTACATAATATACCAGTAGGTAGGGCCTACATGTACATGTAGTCTCAGGTCACTACATTGTGGTCTGAGATGTAGTTTACACCACTATGACCTAAGAACTTGAACCAGGGCTGAGGAGAAGTGGTCTGAGGTTAAAGTTTTGCAGCTCTCGTTCAGCAATCTCAAAACATTTCAGCCTACTTCCCGTAATGAACACTTGTCAAGCATTTTTGTAGCTCCCATACTCAAAGACTACATATATGTTTATATACGACTCAAAATATAACACTGAAATTTACTTTGAACACGTTCAGTTTCAGTAGACCTATTAAAACCCAAAATCTCCACTGTATAATTTAATATCGGTAATAGTTTACAGTCAAAAACTTTTAAATTTAGTTTTGACTAGGAGGTCCCCAAGTTTTGCAAGTTGACTCATGACCGCAATCATTGCTTTACTCGCTTGAGCTGCAAGCGCTAAATACCATAGACCACTGCTTGACATAATCACGCCTAGATATTCATAAAAAGCGAACAACGTCGAGTTTATGACCACCAATAACCACTTTTCAATTTTCTTAAGAATTTCATCTCTTAGTAAATACAATAATTTTAGTTTTGACATACATGTAATTTACTTTCAAAAGACAATGTTAGAAACCCCTACCCCATTGATTCCTGTGGGAACATGCCTTTCGTGAAGAAAAAATGGTTACATAACATGTCTACAAGAATTGTTGGAGAATGTCTATGTAGAATGCCACACTGATCCCATATCCACACCTTGAGTTTTATTTTTATTGTTCTTCAATGATCTCCTTCAAAGTAATAGTCTGGATGCCAATATGGTTTCTAACTAAACCACGTCTAGCCAAAAGCCCCTCAAATAGCACAAAAAGTTGTTCACCCAATCAGTGAAACCTAAATGTTTTGGTGATGTAAACAGTATATAAGTAGCATCATGGGCTGACAAATATACCACATTTGAACATTACTGTCCCAATAAACACTAACTTTATGAGGGACTGTGTTATTGGTTAGAGTTTTGTGATTTATTAACAAAGACATGATGTTAATGACTGTGTGGGTGGCTGTAAATGAATTTTAAATCGCATCTCATGCATTTCAAGACTTCTAGAGTAACGACTCTGACTATACTTTGAGTGGAGGTATAAATGGTAATGATACAGTATAGGAACTAGACTATCAAAGTAATTACCTTGTCCAAAAGACTACAGTCGGATATTAATCTCACCATTAATGCCTGAATTTATGTCTATCAAGGTGGATCTGATAAGATCATGGAAATCGAGAAACTTTCATCACTTTGGACTTGAGCATTGAATACATTTGTGAAGTACTCAGACCATGATTCATGTTTTTTTTTAGAGATTAATTCCACTAGATCGTCCACTAAATCGTCCACGAAAACAAATACATTTTATCATTCCACCATGTCACTCAACAACGCGCATCGAATTCTATCACTTGAATTTCCGTTATTTAGTCGTCTGAAGATCGTATCGGCCTCCGTACCATAACTTGTGTACTTTGTGTAAATACAGCTCTACTTCTCAGTATTGAGCACTTTTCCTTCAGTTTATGACTTACCTCTTATATATATATATATATATATATATATATATATATATATATATATATATATATATATATATATATATATATATATATATATATATATATATATATATATATATATTACCATTGCTCGGTTGACGGCAACGCGGTCAAAGATATCGGGTTCTTTGCACAATACACGTGTATATAGAAATGATGTCCCTTAAATTTCCCCTCTTTTCATTCTTGCTCTTTTCAACTACAATATAGATTTTGATAATTTCCATAGGTCTCACGAGATATACTCTTCAAGGAAAAACAAGTTCGTGTCGGGGTTTGACACGAGAATAGTCTGTGCTTGGAGTAATTATACTGTCAGTATAATTTCTCAAAGGTATGTGTTATCGTGGAAGTTTAAACATTATTTATACTTTAATGGTGTTATAGATTTTGACCCAAGCTATGCATGCCACGGTCACAAGCTATATTGCGTCAGATCGATTTGCCAAACAAGTTTGCCAGAATTAACGCATCCCATCAAACCATGGACCCTCCACAAAGGTGGAGTGTCTATGGTCAAACAAATGACAGGTCGCAGAAACTATGGTCATGGAAGTATGAACGTCGTTTATACTTGTACGCCGTGACATACAATGAGCGCAGTGCCATGATTGACCGGATTATTCAGTGTCGACAATCCCAGTTAATATAATCCCAAAGGCAAACTTGTTTTATTTACCACCTTGCCAAGCAACACAGGGTGGTGGCGAGGCGAAGTTGTAATGTACTGTCGCTTTGATATTCACGATTTTGGAAAGGAAATAGATAACATCGGGTTAGATCTTGAGAGTAAATAAGAAGAAAAGAAGAGTTAATTTGAAATCAGTGATAAACGAGTTGTCTATTTTTAAGAAACTAAATATAAGGAAAGCTATGGGTCCTGATAACATATGTGGTAGGTTACTGAATGTCTATGCATCGCAGTTAGCTAGTGTTTCCAGTAGATTGTTCAATTGGTCGTACAATGATCATACGATATCAACCATTTGGAAAACATCTACCATCTGTCCGGTCCCTAAAAACTTCCAAGGCATCGTCCTGTAGCACTGACTTCCATTGTGATGAAATGCTTCGAGCGTATTTTACTTTGTCAAAACCCACAAAAACATTCACACCTTGACCCATACCAATTTACATATTAAAGTAATAGAGGTACTGATAATGCAACTCTCACATTACTTCACGATGCGTATACACATCTTGAAAAACCAAGTTCATTTGTAAGACTATTGGTTATTGATTTTTCATCAGTCGTTAACAGAAGTCAACCAAACATGATGGCTCATAAACTTAGTTATTTAAACGTTAACCCCAAACTCATCCTCTGGATAATGGATTTTCTTGTCAACCTTTCCCAGTTTGTTCGCTACCAAAAATTAAGTTCAGCCTTCCATTCAACATTTAGGGGTGCCTCACAGAGCACGATACTCTCACACAAACTATTTACACTTTACACAAATGACTGCTCATCAGGTACCGATACAAATCCACTTATCAAATATTCTGATAACTCTGCATTAGTTGACCTGTCAAATTCTGACCGTACTTATTTCGATGAAGTTGATAGGTTTGTTACTTGGTGTAAAGAAAACTACTTGGACGAAAGGTCGACTTTAGGAAGAACCCTAAAGTAGTGCCCGACCTTTTTATTGACAATGTTAAAGTTGAACAGGTGACTATATATATATATATATATATATATATATATATATATATATATATATATATATATATATATATATATATATATATATATATATATATATATATATATATATATATAGGAACAGTCTTGGATAATAAATCAAATGTTAAGGCCAACACAGATTTCATTAACAAGAAATGTCAATCTAGAGTTTACTGTCTACAACAATTGAGGGGCCTAAAATTTTGTAAATGCCAAGGTATTACAGACATTCTATCGGAGTTTTGAGTCGGTTTAACATTTTCTTTTTTGTGCTGGTTTGGTAGTCTAGGGACTAGCTACAAGAGTGTCTTGAACAAAATTGTAAATGTGTTTAGTAAAGTATTGAGTGAAAAGTAGACTAATTTGAATGAAATGTTTACATCTCGTGTACAAAACAAAGCTGGGAAAATGGTAAATGACAAAGGCCACATTATGTCCCAACACTTTGAACTCCTGCCATCAGGGAGACGATTTCGTGTCCCTAAATTCAGAACAGTCAGAACCAAATCAAGTTTTGTGCCCACTTCAACTAAATTTTAAACCAAACTAAATAATTCTATTTCAAAGACATCTGCTCTGCATTCCAGATTGGAAGAACCGCGTTTTTTTATTGTCTTTTTTAAGTTGATGACCATTTCTGGCAAGACTTCACTCACAATTTTCTCGATTTTACTGATTTTTCTTCTTTATTAAAAAGGTTTAGGGTCGGCACCGGATTTCTAGAATGGAAGCGTTTGGGGAGTTATGTGTGATTTATTTGTTGAGAAAGGTTCAAAGACAATAAATATCGCCATAAGGTGGCACTTGCCGTTCCAGTGAGGAACGACTAGTGCCACCACGGTAGTAATCGACAATTCGATGGACCACGGCCAAGTCCGCCATTCACAATTTTCAAATCACTTGAAATAAAGCAATCTGGCAAAACTCGCCCATGTGCATTTACAATCTTGTCGCAACTAATTCTAGTAGGTAAAACCATAGACCCTCCACCCTGTCTATGGTAAAACCTAGTCGCATTCATAACTTTCATCGAGGGTAAGGTAATTTTAGTCATCAACTTCTATAAAGTCCAAAATGAAACGATAAAACATGTACATTTTGGAAATTATCCCATGTATAATGCCAGATTATAAAGTGACAAAGAGTGGTTCATCTGAGTGGATAGCTTAACCTCTTGACGATTTATAAACAATGGGAAATAGGCAGCTATCTTGATGTTCATTTTAACCTATTTTCCCGGAGAATATTTTCAGAACTGGTATCCAAATTACCAAGATCACGTTTTTCATATTTACTGATATGCCGCTTTAGTTATGGCCGGTTTTGTGGGATGTTTTGCGTGCACAATGTAAACCACAGACAAGGCATGTAAACTTCTACTTGCAAACCCGTCTATTTCAGGCTTGGCCTCTTACCACTCTTGGAGGAATTGTACTGACTCCTCCAAGACCACGTCTGACACAGTGGCCTGAAACCCATAGTCTATCGCGAGTATATTGTCTACCCTTCAAGAGACACACATTCTCTGCCAGTCACCCTTTTAAAAATACGCTTGTTAAACGTCTGCTCCTGGAGTTAAATTTGGTTCAACTCATGAGCAAAATATTTGTACGTGACTCCGGGCCCCTTTCAGACAATCCGAATTTTCACGCACGTCCCAATTCGTTTTTTTCCCGTGACAACAATTTTTCTCCTGAGCCTCCCCCTACCCTAATCTAGTTCCTGACGACCGTATTCCAATTTTACACTACATCTTTACATATTACGTATAGTCAATGTCATTACTCTCGTTGCCGATGTGTTGGCAATTATATACATGTATATATATAATATCCATAATCACAACATATTTCCTGCTCAAAGAAGAACTGTTTCAGCTTATTCCATTTCGATATAAACAGACAGAGAGTCCAGGGATAAAATACCCATGTACTACTCCTTATATTACTGGCTAGGTAATGTCAACCGTAAAATAATCCAAGCACCAGCGTCCCTAAAATCCGTGAAACAGTGTCGATATTACAGTATTTTGCTGACACTTATTACTTTCTGTAACTGGTCTATATTTGTGATATCATGGTAAATATGCTTGGAATTTATGGCCTAACAAACCAGACATTACGTAGATTTGAATATTGAAGAAAATCAAAAACAAAAACAAGGCCATGGCCATGGCCGGTCAGGTACTGATATTAGTACTTTAGACATCAGTGGGGGTCACACTTGGTCATTGAAACTATATTGACCGACCAAAATTCTAAACATCACGGATAAATAATTTCATATCGAAATGTATGTACGGAGATTCAGGTTTTTAGACCACGTGGCTTTGACATGACATCATCAGCTAAATTTGCAATACGAAAGTAACGTAAAACATGGATGTATCTAGTAGGGAGCAAAGTCCGCATGTCTGTATGGATGTTTGAAGATTTACTATCGGTATATGGGAGGCATAGAGGGAAATATTTGAATAGCGTTATTTAACGTTACATAATTCATAACTGACTACTAAACTACCGTCAAGAGGATTGTTTTTGCTTCCATTTATCTGTATTATTTTTTTTTAAAGGCAGTGATGGTGACTGCCAATGCCGGTAGTGAAAATATGGCCCGCACATTCTGAAGATTTTTGTATCATACAAGTTCAATGTTGTAGCTGAGAATGTGATTTATATTTATAACTCAGTAGAATGGGTACCGGTACTGATGCGAGGGATGTGAACCAACCTTTGTGTTGCGTGCTTTTTAATATCACCGTGTGTGTGTGTGTGTGTGTGTGTGTGTGTTGTTTGTTTGTTTGTTTGTTTGTTTGTTTGTAATGTAGATTCGTCGTTGATATACTGCTACTAGATCAGACCGTGGGTTATACTTCCATGATCAGAACATGACCAGACACAACTCTCCACGGCACCATTTTGGTTTTGCAACTTTGATTACTTTGTTTTGAATAGCTTTTGTCAAGTTCTTGACTTTCCTGATATGACAATAAAGCAAGGGCGGTGAAATATTATTATAGTAGTCCTTCAAAAAACAAGACAATTTTGAAACTTTTAGTGGAAAATGTTAGTGAAGACACAGTTTACCCGCATAAATTAACTAACAAAAGACAAAAGAAATGTACACATGGTTCATTTTCTAGGTGTCGACCTCATGAATATGCACCAAGATTTAGAACCGAGTCAGCTTTAAATGCGTTCACACCTCCAAATCTGGTCTGGACAATATTGTCTGGGCTTAGTCACCCTTTTATGCGGACTACAGAGCGGCCCTGGTGCGGACTATTTCTGCCACCTATTAATGCCTGAAAGTCAAGTGGCATATGCTGAGGTTGTGTACAACCAGCAACCCATAACATTTTAGCAATCTACAGTTCTACCTCAGTATGGCTATTAGCCATGCTAGGTAGTTACTATAATGATTAATATAATGGTTGTCTTGGTAAAAGTTGTCGACCCCCCCCCCCCAAAAAAAAAGAAGAAAAAAAAAGAAAAAAAGAAAAAAAAAGATCAACAAAACATTCTATGATATTGAAAGCGCTCCTGGCATGTAATTCCATAGAACAGTTTCCTGTAGGGAATGGCAGCGATTTCATTCAAACTCAAAGACAGAGATGTTGCTAACCAACGTGAACAGCCATAAAAAATTGTATGTGAATGAGTATGACTCTGAGATCCCGCTAACGGTTTCATTGTTGTCGGTCTAACCAGAGACACTGGAGAACTTCACTGTCTATGATCTAATCGTATTGCTCAGTGTGAAAACCGTGCAAAGCGTTACTATTTTGGCGTTGTATTTTCGCACATTTTTGGTTCACAAGGGTCCAATAATTTAAGCTTGAGTTAGGAAATAGGCCTATTAAAAAAATTGTGTTGTTCCGATTAGGCAAAATAAATAAATAGGTGGGGTAGGTAGATTTATTTTTATTCATGTGCGAGTGTCTAATTCTGGTTTTCCATTTTTTCCAAATGATCTCTGTGTTATTGGCTTCTTTCCATTAGATGTACAACCATTACAGATTGGAGGAACAGTTTTATATTGTCTTTTTAAGTTGATGTCAGTTTCTGCATCCACTATGTCTCGTGAGACTTCACAATTGTTGCGATTTTGTTAGTTTTTCAAGAACACGTAAAAAAAAAGTTAAGGGTCGGCAGTGAAAAACTAGGTGGGTCGGGTAACAGAAACCAAACAGTTATTTTTTAGGCCTAAGGCATAACGTAGCATATAAATCTACCCAACCTGCGCGAGCAAGATCTGCATCGGTCAATGTAATATTTACATGGTCTATTACAATTTGGTAAAGTGTACCATTGTATATGCTTGTGCGAGACGTAAAAAACATCATGCCGTCTAATTGTACGAAACGATTTAGTCACTATGGTTTTGAAGTCAGTGAGATAATGTTTGTGAAGTACCCGGTATCGTGATGTTATCGCTTGTATAGAAAAACCATCACTGAGGCAAAATCTCACTTTTATCATCATTCATTTTTTAAAGTCTTCAATCATGCCAATTAAAAATATGGATACTGCAGTCATTTATGTGACTTTTTTTCCAAAAATGTTTATCGTGCATCTCGATTATATTTTTTTTCGTCTTCGTAACATCTTTTTTTTTATTGTGCCAAAAGTAGTAGCTACCACATATAGAACAGTGGAAAAATACCGAATGAGACTCAGAAATGTAAAATCATTTACTTCAATGTCCAAATCAAATGCGGACATCAGAAAATGATGCATGCACGTTGTGATGGACTCGTGATTAGCTCTAGTCCAGATGCCAATTGGTATCTAACTAAACCATAGACAATAGAGAGGGTCCTCTCTATTTTCTATGACTAAACCAAGTTTAGTGAGTGGAGGTGTAAATGGTAACGATACTGTTTAGGAACACGGTGATAGGAACTAGACGAGATTAGCACTGACAACACACGCTCCGCGAACTCCAGCAAAGAGGCCTGGTGGGGTATATAGAGACTTGTCAGAGTTGTCGGAGCTACTGTTCATGTACATATAAGTTCCACGTATTCTCAATTTATTTCGTACTGGATAGAAAACAGTCAGTATAGTCCTTGTGTTCTCCAGTGTATAGCCGATGGATTGGATAGTGAGAGTCATGATATGTGTGATACATTGTAGTTTATACACCAGAACTGAATTTTAGACTGATCCCGTCGGCATCTTCAGAGAAAGCATCAAGCGGGTACCACAATAAACTGAAAACGTAACGACTATAAGCATAACTATAAGTTTTAATTTACATGGAACTACGGTCATATTTGATAAGCTTATCCCCCACTTCCACATATGGTCTCATACCCCTTGGTCAGCGAAAAGCCAATCATGTTCATGTCCGGACATACGAGTTATAAATGGGGCGGTCATATGGGTTAAGTTAGGGTGGAATATAATATATGGAAAAAGTCTGATTGATACTGGCTGTGATGGGTAGTAGAGCATTTTTTAATTGTCAAAAACAGGGTTGGGGGCCGAATGATATGATTCAAAACGTCATGACTTTCTGGTATATCTTTGTTGTCATGGTGTGTTTCCAGTTGAGGATGGCTGTCTTTGACTGGCTACAACAGTAAGTGACTGATTTTGAAAGCAAAGAAAGTGGAAGAACATTGGTGTTAGTTAAAAAACTATTGTTATTAAAGATATACAAGTAAACGCAGCAAAACAATTGAGAGTCGGTACGGAAAGGAACAGATGACCACAGGAAGGTGTTCAGCTGTTCTTCATTGTTCTTTGCAATTTGACGACCGGGCGATCACATACTAGTAGTTGTCAGTGTTTTCGCTAAAGCAAAATACACGGAGATGGTTCAAAATCACTTGACTATCATTTCACTCTTATTTAAATCTACAAATATCTCATTAATATTTTCTCCCAGCTTACTTCAAACTATATGACATTTTCCATGAAAAAAAGGTGCGTATCTGGAGCAAAGAAGTGTTTCAGATATCAGAGTGTTCACGTTTGCGTGACCAAGACATAGACATAGACTGGCAAGCGACGCCATGAATTGTGATCGAATCCCAGGGTCGGATCGGTTGTAGATCAGTGTTCATGATAATTCATTTGCGTGTTCAATTACTAAGTCATCGATGTAGGGTTATAAATTCAGTGACTACACCATCAACAAAGTTACTTCTTACTATAAATCATGTTGAAAAAGACCCTAGGAAAATGTCTAAGCAACAATGACGGGTGTTACTTTTTTGCAGTGTTTATCCAAATAGTAATCGTCGAATAACGTGACCCTGGCTGAAAACTGCGACAGTGAGTGTACCATAAATTCCCAAAACAGACTGACCAGAACAGACATATTGACACACAAAAAGTGTGCAAGTTTACATCTTGTGACAGGTTTGGTTGGGGTCACCTCCATCGGCTAATGGTCGAAATCGTCATTGTAAAATATTTTTAATTACCCTCAACTACAAATCAGCGTATCGTTGACGATCATTTCAATCGTAAGTGTTTAGAACTGATTCAGAAGTAAAACGTAGAATTATTAATGACAATGGTATGCAAAGTTTTGTTGTTTAACAATCATCAGCGATTTGGCATGTTTGCACAAACCACAGATACTTGTTAGTGCATACACTTTTGATACTTCTATTCTATAAGGTAAAGGCTAAATTTAAAAAGACATGATCCCAGTATTAACTTTTTTGTTGCGGCTATATTTCCTAAGTGAGGTGTGCCAAAGAAAGTTTTCCCATGATACTTTGCGCCAGTGCGACTTTTTGACATTGTACGTTCGATGTTCCCAATGAGTAAATGGAATTTTATCGAGAAGTCTATTCATATTTGTTTATGACAGCAAGATATTTTCAATTTTCTGTTTTTGGTCATTTTTGGGGTCAAAAACTGTCATTTGTTTTGTAAATAAAAGAATTCAAAGTAAAAATGAATGACAGCCGCAAAACTAATCGATTGAATGGGCTGACATTTGGTGTGCAGGTATGTTAGAGTATCTGGATGAAGAATTCTTCAAGAAAATTTGAAGATGACATTGATATGCAAATACGTCTAAAACGTGCTGTGTAGTATCATATTATAGCCATGTTATTTTACAATACTCGTGAGAAAGTAGAATTTATTGGTGAAGTAAAGTTGCTCATACACCTAAGAAAATTTGACTACACTTGAATACATAATGAGCAAATGAAATGATCACAACAATCACATATCTTTGTAATGTTATGACTATACAAGATCTAATACAGGGACGAATGGGGTACTTATCAAATAATGCCCTCCGGAACTCAGAAATAAATGTAGATGCGCTGTACCATGCAGTTACGATCAGCGGTTTTGAACTATGGAGGTAGGAAGGAAGGAGGTAGGAAGGATTATAGTCCTACCACCATTTCTGAACAAAATCGTTGTCCTTGAATTGGAATGGTATGCTTTTAATACAAAAGTTGCACAAACATATGTTCTTGCTTTCAAAAGTTTTAGAATTAACACCATGATTTCACCGTCGCCCATACTGAGGTTTTCCTGCATCTATTGCTATGGATTTTGTTGGTGGGACTTTGCTGTACTGTATGAACACTTGTTCAGACTCAGGCCACTAAAACACAATTGCAAAAAAAAACCGTAAAGACACGAAGTATCGTTTTGCACAACGTTCGGCTTGAAGCAGGTTTGAAGGGTAACCATGCACGACAGAGAAGATGGGTTTAGAGCCCCATTTACACCTAAAACAAAAAGCGATTCTAGTCTGTTCCTATTGGTCTGAGGTTCAGATCAAAGTGCCGCATTCATCCACAACATAAAAAATCATAGACCCTACACGACTGGCGTTTGTAAAAGTCAGTTTTAAACCATAATTACTACACCTCTTTATCTTCTCGGCAAGAACATGCAGTGCTGCAATCCAACGTGAGGACCTCTCACCAACTTTCAGATCACTTCACATTGGGAACGTTGGTGAGAGTTCTACTAATATAATTCAGACTGAGGCAAAAAATATAGCCTTTCTGAGTTGAAATCCGAGGTTTAAATCCTGATATCTGAAAATTCCCAATCAACCCAGATTACATTGAATAAAAAATAAGTCTAACAAACAATTTATGATTTTTCGGTCCCGAAACTTGCTATTATCCATACACTGTATACAAAGCTAAATACACGGTGATTGGTGTATCGCACTCCTTGACTGAGTGGGTCGGAAAAAAAATAGGTAGACTCACTTGTCATAAATCGATTTATAAATCCACAAAGGCACTGTGACAACTAAAGCAGTCCCTTTACAGACCATTTTTCTTTAGAAATAAATAGGCTAAAACAATACTGAATGACAGGCAGTCCAAGGTATGCGAAACCATAAGCGAGCGCGTACTCACGATGCTAGATTAACACACTATTTTACCTGCGCATTGAAGACGCACAGTAAAAAGACCAGTTTTCAACATTAATGCAGGAAATACAAAGCTAACAATTCAAAATTGTATAAAATGTAAGAAAACAAAAAACAGGCGACAGTCAGAGCATGCATGAACTTCGATTTACAATACCATTATTAAGTTCTTGCATTTTGGGGCTAATGAAGTCATAGAGACTAGAGTGGGCGAGTTTCATCACAGTTAGTATAATCAATGGCACCGTGATAATTCTGACTTTCACTTGAAACTGGACCAGAACAGTCTAGGTCGGACGAGTCGTCATCATCAATTCAAAGGCGACGTAACCAAATATACACCGTGAATTCATCTTAGATCGCACCGAGTTGAACAACAATCATGTCTGTCATTGTAGAATGTAGACCTTTACGCTGTTTGACCGACTATTGAAGTATAACCCACATAGGTGATATTTCATTGACCTACATGGAAATGCTTGTAAATACTTTTTGCAAGTAGTAGTAGCTCAGACCACTCTAGTATTTTAGTGGTCTGAGGTAGTAGTAAGAGTTTTTGCTAACGTTTACATGCTAGCGTAGTTGTACATGTACGTATACATGTCAGTTCGTATGTACATGTACATTAAATGTAGCTCTCATCATATCATACACTGTACATGTGTGTAACCCTTTTCTTTTGCACCCTCCCCCTCCGCCTTCATGTGGTCAAACACAGACAACTAACTAACTAAATAGTGTTACTGTTAGTTTTCTGTGGGTCAAACAATTAGTGTACACGCCTTGAATCACATGCAGGCGAGATAGATTTGAATATTCATTTGTTTACTGCCCGGTTATGGGGGTGAACTCATGAATATATTCTGAACTAAATGCAAATGTATTCAAATCACTTCCGACTCGCAATCTGAACTATTTTTCAGATCGAGTATAATCCGATTAGACAGGCGCTAATGGGAAAGTACAGAAACGTCCACCTCATCAGCATAAAAGTACAGAATTGAACTCAATCTGAACTATAGTACGGAAAGTGTCGTAAACTGTACTATTTTTTCTACTAGTGCTACTTAATGCAAACAATGCAAGGATACAAAGTGTAAAACTTGGACAGGGGCCGGAGATTTAGGCTAAAGTTGAGTTCTTGAATTAGGCACATTCGTACCAAGTTCTGCTATAATTTTATAATACAATTCTGATGTATATTGTAGGTTGAATTTGTCACTTCCGTCATCTCCAATTCAAAGTAAATGAATTTAGAGTGGTCAAAGTAGACCAAGTCTACCTGACATCCCTGGTTATATTATCGGAGATTCACATTCACCAAAAATATCGTGTTTAGGTTTGGAAATCTATACACGTTTTACTACATTCCAACCCGTTGCGTTAATTGCTTCCTAAACTTTCGTAAACACTCTGGCATGTTGCTTTAATGTACAAATAGTCCACGGCCAGGGGGCCAAAGCGTGGGTGAAGTCTCCGGTCAAGGTCATGCCGAGTCAAGCATATTGAATCACATGTACCTGTAACACATGATAAGGGATAGAAAAAACCCAAGTGTTTCAGGAACAGACAATTGTATAATTATGCAGAAAGAAAAACAACAAAACCTGAACTGTGTTACGAGTCACAGATCTAAATTATATCCATTAAGAATATTTTGGTAAATTTTCATTATGAACTCTAAATTGAATTCAAAAAGCATTTAAACTTCGCACATACAGTGACATTCCGTTGCGTAACAACATAGGTCTTCGACACCTCAACATTGGGTATTTCGGAATTGTTTGTACCAGATACGATTGAACTGTCAACAAGTTTTAATATGACATAATGTGTTAATTTTAGAACTTCATTATGTGACTTCATTGTTTTGTAGAAGTATATAGTTATAATATTACACAACTATTTTATGGTCTTTGAGATATGAACTTGTATTACTAATCTAGAGACGGTGATTGGATATTAGATCTCAGATGATGTCTTTCATAAGATTTAAGAATACGTCATACTCTAAGAATAGAGATTTGTGTAAACTTTGAAATGTATTTAAGTTGGATTTTTAGCCCATCTGATGAAGAACGGAGACGGAGATTGGTCATGTAATAAAATCAACCAAGTGGTTAGCTTGGCGTTCGTTGAACCAGATACGTATGTTTCGTTGTGAGTTCTACTCAACACAATCCAAGTCGGCACGGTACCTCGTAGAAGAGATGGTTTGAGAAGAAACTGGTTGGTGTTATGGCGTTTCAATGATGGGACATGACACGTTTGACACACACACAGACAGACACATAGACAGCTTCAACTCCGTCTTTATATAAAACACATCATGCCCCATGAAATTATTTAACAACCTGTTTTTGTTGCAAAATATCTAACACAAATAAAGACACATGTACGCATGCACGCACACACATGCAGATAGATAGATAGATAGATAGATAGATAGATAGATAGATAGATAGATAGATAGATAGATGTACATGTTTTAAGATAGTGTTGTCATAAATGCATAAAGATAATGTTATGAATATGAAAGAAAATGAATGATATTGACCACTTTAACTTTACTTGTTATTACTTATTCCTAGAAACACAGCACCATGCAATATATATGCAGACCTACATAGAAGGTTTACCAGTAAGGACATTAGATGATGCAATATCTCCATCCTTTGCCTACAGTGGAGGTGTTTTCCTTGGAAATATGGACAATGCACTAAAGGTAAATACAAGAGTTACATAGCAGAGCAGTGAAGGAATGTTTGTGTTTGTGTTGTTTTTACTGTCACTGTTAGAGTGCATGTTGAGACAAACTTGGAAGCTAATATATATCAATCTTTAATTTATGTAAACATTTCCGTTTGTATTAATTTAAAAAAAGAACCTCAATCTGTAACTTAACAATGAGTAACTGTGTCAGTTAGACCAAGGTGTTACATGGATTTCTCCAGTTTGATAATTTCTATGATGTTCATTTTTCTTAGCCATCTTATAAACACTTTCTGTTCAACCCTATACATTCACGCATTGTTTTATTGTACCTTTAATTGTTTTGTCTGATAGGATTTCTGCCACCAAGGATTTGAACATAAACGATCGATCTTTGGACTTGAAATGTTACCAAACTTCAAACATTACCTACACCTAGTTGAAGATGAAAACCAAAGACAGTTAGCAGCATCAGTCATCAAGTCATTTGAAGACAAAGTGATTCCAAATTACAAAAACCTTCAAAGAGGTAATAACATATCTTATAACACACCATTTTCATATAGCCTTCAGTGATTGGCTTAGATCGTATCACGTGGTATGGACTATTGACCCCAGTGACCTTAATTTACATATAGGGTACTAGTCACGTTCTATTTTCCCAAGAGCAATATTCATGTAACACGGAAGTCTTATCGGGTATTTCTTTATACCAAATATTCCATAGTCCTTCAATGTGAAAGGTATTTTGTTGTTGTACATAAAGTAACAAACTTTCTACTCACCTGTTCTTGCAATCTATTGAGTTATACCAATATGGACATGGCCCACGCTGTTCCACATTGTTTTTGGAATCCAAAATAAATGCTCATTTGCCATTCATATGGTCACTCAAACATTAATATCCAATTCTTATTTTCTGCATTCTATTTTCCTGTCAGGTGTTATACACGGAGATTTTAATCCAAATAATGTAATAGTTGAATCTATAGCTAACATCACCTCTCCTGCAAACTGCAGTTCTTCAGAGAAATATGGTATATCTGGTGTCATTGATTTTGGGGATACAGTATACTCCTGCTATGTATTTGAAGTTGCCATAGCAATGTGTCATTTTATGATGGCATGTCCTAGCAAGGATCGTGTATCAGTTGGTGAACAGTTTCAAGCTGGTTATGAATCCAAGTTTATCCTTAATGATTGTGAGAAGACACTGCTGGATGTGTGCATTGTAGGCCGGGCCGTGCAGGGTATAATAGTATGTATCAATGAACTCAAGAAACAACCAGATAATGAATATATCAAAGGTTTTCTTGGATTGGCATGGAAAATATTAATATTAATGGATAGCAAAGCAAAGTAAATGTATTATGACAAGACGGATTTTCAAGCCGTTATTGAACTAAATTATAACTTTTTAAAAACTGTTATTGTACTCAGTCACTACTTTTTTGAAAATGAAACTTCTTTAAAATAAACTAGCTAAGGTGCGAAACTAGTGAAAGTTTTTGTATTCAGTTAAGACTGTTATAACAAGAATTGAAATATTACAGCTAAATCACGAAGCCAACCTATTTTTATTAAGAAGCGTGAACCGTGTGTGTGTGTGTGGGGGGGGGGGGGGGTGAGTGCGTGTGCGAGTGTATGTGTATAAATACGTTATAGTAGTAAAAATCTACTCGGCTGACTCAACTGCAGTAAAACTGGGTGGAGATGTCACTGCTTTGGCTTCACTGGTTGACTTTCACTGCTTTGGCTTCACCGAATTGTCAGTGATGACATTGACTTTCATTGCTTTGGCTTCATTGAATTGTCGGTATTTTACATCACCTTCTATCAAACAGCTGCGGAGTAATATTTGTTTTAATTGTATCTCCAATCCTATATTTTCACTCTAAAAACACATTGGCGTTTGTTTTACTTTGATTTCATGACTCAGTGATGCACACAATTTTAGCTAAAATAATAAAGTGGTTTAAATTATTTAAACCACATAGAAATTAAAGGGAATGAAATTAAAGGGAATGGTAATAAAAAGAGATGAGTGGAAGTGCTTATTACCATCAGATAACGTCATGAATATTCATTGTTCATCCCATACATATGTATGCTTTCTAACTCCAAATCTGGACCCCTGCTTTAACAATGAATCTAAATTTGGTGTTTATTTTCTTGGTATTCTCGCAAAATTTATGAGATGCTAAATAATTAAACGACTCTTCAATCCCAAAGTTTATGAAAATAACTTACTTGAACTATCTCATGTAAGGAATTGTAATGGTAACCTATAGGGAGATTTGAAGATCAAACATTCAATCCTTCAAGTGAATTCGATTCCTGAGCTCCCTGTGATATTTCCAGAGATGTCGCATGCGCATTGCCAAAATATCTGTGTCCGTCTTCTATCGCCACATATTGAGATATTCCCCACTAACCTCTCCCCGTCATTCAGCATTGAATTTCAATATTACCGGCCGGTACCTTTACTTTCTCCCCTTGGCTACAGCTTGTTGAAATGCCTGTTGAAATATATGTTTTGCCCACTGATATACTGTTTACCCCCCCCCCCCCCTCCCATTGACCAAAGCAACAGTATACCCTCCCACTGAAAAATAATGTATTACACGAACATCTTTTCGCACGAACACGAACAGCTAGCTCCAGCTCCGTACGTTCGTTGTTGTAGTTGTCTCGGTTACTCTACCTCTTGCCGTTGATGGCATACCCCCACAATGCGTGCGCACAGTGATTTGATTTAGCTAGCTTAAGCTTACGGGTCATTTAAGGTCATACATTTATGACATTATCATTGTACCTTGTTCTGAGCATGGGAGTACATGTATAACCCCATGTTCTGAGTGCATGGTGTCTGTGCTTTCCTTAGCATTGATGAACGTAGGTATTACTACATTTAATGATCATTTGATTTCAATTTCCAAATCTATTTGATCACGATAATGGAAGCAATAGTCCAGCGAGTAGAAAAACAGTTTCAAAGATACGTAGAAGCCCTTGGCACCACTGTCAACGCTGATATGGATCTGAGTTATGGGAGACCGGAACTATCGATTGATGCTGCAAGAAAACTCTTCAACAACCTGACTGGACTCTCCGTCGATGAAATCAAGGAATTTGACAGCTTCTGGGACCGTAATTTCTACATTTCGTCTACAACCAACCAGCATTCCCTTCACCTTGTCATGAAAGTTCTAAGCGCAACTGATTCACTCAATTTACCATTCGTTCAAGGACTTATCCAAACCTTACTATATTTAGGTGATAAGGGCATTAATTGTCCAAAACCAGTAAAAGTAATGGATGGTACATACATCTCACATCAGCAATTTACAGGTAGGTTTATAACCAACTAGAATGCAAATAATGCAAAATACACCAAGTGCAAACCTTGGGTCGGTGCTCAAGGTCAAAGTTTAGTTACAAACCATGGACTCTACTCGAGTAGGGCCTCTAAACCGAGTGCTTCTATTTATAGCTAATTGAGGTCGTCACGGTGCACGTACGTGATGTCAATCACACTCAACACAATGTATATATCTCTTCAAATTTAGAGTAGGTCAAAGTATAGACTAGAAACAGTCCATGGCCTTCGGAGATTTTTTTTGTCTCGCAATCTTTAAATGTTTTGAATTGGTATTCATTTCAAATTTTGTAAAGGGAAATATGGTCAACATTTTTTTTTTCCCAGTTACTAGTAGCCTCCCAAGGAACTGGTGTCAGTCACCAGCGCTCAGATCATATCGACCTGAAATGTGGTCCCTAGACAGCTAACAAAGCAAAAATGATAGACAGGTTCACAGATTGCTCTAGCCAATCAGACGAGAGGGTACTAAGACTAAGGTTGCTATATATGCAAATTAGTCATAATATTTGCACCTGACCTGTCTGTCATTTTCTGTCACTGTTTAGTGACCACGTGCACATTTCAGGTTGATAACATTTGAGCACTGGTGACTGACACCAGTCCCTTGGGAGGCTACTAGTAACTGGGGAAAATAAAAAAACAGGTTGAAAACATTTTCCTCCCAAATTTATAACAGACACACACATACATACATACATACATACATACATACATACATACATGCATACATACATACATACATACATACATACAGACAGACACATAGACTGACACACACACACGCACACACACGCGTACATGCACACGTATGCGCGCACGCACACACACACACACACACACACAATACCTGATGGGATGTGTCTCTATATATGATTGTACCACAGACAGTGGAGAGAACCTACTCTGTGATTGTACATGTTTTCAGATTAATTGTATTGTCATAAATGCATAACAATTATGTTATGAATATGAAACAAAATTAATGATATTAACCACTTTAACTTGTTATTACTTATTCCTAGAAACACAACACCATGCAATATATATGCAGACCTACATGGAAGGTTTACCAGTAGGGACATTAGATGATGCAATATCTCCATCCTTTGCCTACAGTGGAGGTGTTTTCCTTGGAAATATGGACAATGCACTCAAGGTAAATACAGGAGTTGTATCACAGAGGTGTGGGTTGTTATTGTAAAATCAATGGTGCTGTCTTCAATATATTCACATGTTTTGTTTCCATATGAAATAGAGTTTTTTCTAAAAAATGTATAGTTTTAGGAGTTTGTGGCAATTGTTTAACAAACAACCTAGGCCCCCTAAAGAAAATTCTCCTAAAAATTGTAATTTGACATAGTAATTTGTACAGCATTTATTTATGTATTACTTAATAATTTCTGTTAGAAGAACAAAATGTATACACCATAGACATCGATAGATTTATTGGTTTCAAAGTTTGCCTACATGTTTACTTATTGAAGTGTATAGGAAACTTAAGTAAGCTTCCTGATCTCAGTGGGATGTTGATAAGTTAACACTGGCCATCCATGCATTTGCCTGTCAATGAAGTACTGCAGTTGACTAATTTCCATAATGTTGTTGCTCTGTGCTGTTTATCTAATTAGGATTTCTGTCATCATGGATTTGAAAATAAGCGATCGATCTGGGGACTTGAGACTGTACCAAACTTAAAACATCACCTACATCTAGTCGAAGATGAAGAACAACGACAGTTAGCAGCATCAACCATTCAGTCATTTGAAGACAAAGTGATTCCAAATTACAAAAGTATACAAAGAGGTAATAATGTGATTGTCATACCTAATATTATGTTTGTGATATAGTGTAATTAAGAATGTGTAATGGGATTGTTATTGTATTTATAATAACAATGTTTTTACACATTTCTTGCTTTTTGCAATTGTTTGAGTTACAAATATGGACTTTTTTCACAATGTTTTTTTTTCAAATACAATTATATCTCAAATAAATACCCATTTGTCATCCATGTTGTCTCTTTGACATAAATATCAAATTTTCATTTTTTGTATTTTATTTTCCTGGCAGGTATTATACATGGAGACTTCAATCCTCATAATGTAATAGTTGAATTTAACAAGACCTCTTCTGCAAACGAAAGTTCTCCTGAGAAATACCACATATCTGGCATCATTGATTTTGGGGACACAGTATACTCCTGCTATTTATTCGAAGTTGCTATAGCAATATCTCATTTTATGATGGCATGTCCGAGCAAGGATCGTGTATCAGTTGGTGAACAGTTTAAAGCTGGTTTTGAATCCAAGTTTATCCTCAATGATTGTGAGAAGACACTGCTGGATGTGTGCATTGCAAGCCGAGCTGTGATGATAATAATAATGTGTACCAATGAACTCAAGAAGCAACCAGACAACGAATATGTCAGAAGCTATGTAGTGTTAGCATGGGAAATCTTGAGGTTAATGGATAGTAAAACAAAGTGACTTAGTCATAGTAAGGATTGAAATATTAGAGTTGAAGTATGAAGGAAGATAAATTCTTAATCCTTGATTAATATATTTTAAAGACTTCCCAAAGTCTTGAATACATTCCAGAACCATTGCAATACATTTTATAAAAAAATGGCCTATCACATGTTAAGCGCAGTAGAGCTTCTTTTGCAAGACTTCAAAGTTGAGTGATCTACTGAGGTGCTATTTGTTCACTCAAAATCGTTTGTAAGTTGATAGCGGTAAATCAATAAAAGTGTAATAAAGTTAGAAATAAGTCAGACTAGACTTTCCCTTTGGTATAAAGTACAATTTGAATAGAAAACAAGACATGACACATCTTTATCCTTCACACCATGTGTTTCATCGACTTCATATGGTGAGATTAACTTCATCTGTCCTTCTCAGTCTTTGTCAAATTATCTTTTGAGTAAATGTAAATTTGTTTATTTTACTTGATTATATGCAGACCACGCCCAGTTACTACACAAGAGGTGTATTCTTATATCACCAATATACAAATTTCTTACATAAAATGTAAACCCTACCCAGTTGATACAAAAGTCATATTCTTATATTATTATTATTCAAATTTCTTTAATTGTATGCAAGCTACAATGGTTTGATAGGATAATCAGGTATGAATATGCAAATTCAATAATTACATGTAAGCTACACTAAGTTAATACACATACATATCATCCTTAATCAGTACGCAAATTTACATCATTACATCCACTTTTATGCAAACTTTTATGGTACTATGCGAGTGATATGTTAAATGCATCAATGTGAATCAAAATGATTTGGCTTGGACTTTAAAAAAAATGTACTTATGTTCAATCATGTTTACCAAATAAAAGAAAATAATTTGATCCTTGTCACGAGTATCAAATTGTTTTCTTTTATTTGGTAAACATGATTGAACATAAGTACATTTATTTGAACGACTTCTCAGTTGTTTTCGTAAATGATTAAGAAATATTGGAAACACGATTGCAAAAGTTGCCTGCATTGCCAATGATTACAATAAGAAGAATACTTTAACACGCAAGATCTCCATTCAGTTGGACCCTTGGACAAATGTTCATGAATTGACACTGGCTATAGAACCATTCAAGAAAAGTTTGATAAAAGTTTATTTTACTAGCATGTATGTATGTAGAAAATTATTACCTTCAGATAAAGTAATGAAATCTAAATTTGGTGTTTAATTTCTTGCTAATGGCGTGAAATGTATGTGACTGATGCTATATATGACTCTTCAGAACCCAAAGTTTATGAAAAACCCTTCCTGGAGTGCCGGTCCTCTGTAAGGAATCGTAATGGTTATGTATGGGGAGATTTGAAGATCTAACGTTCAATCCTTTAAGTGAAAAGTCGCCGACACACTCAATAATACAGGGGCAGATTTCGCTTAATTTCCCGACAATAACGGGAAGGCCCATTAAACTGAACCAACATTTTGAAAAAGCGAAAAAAAACTGACTATATATATATATGTTGGTACAGTTTGGGGGCCTTCCCGTTATTGCCAGGAAAATGAAGTGAACGCTGTTCCATGCTCTCCCACTGCAACTTTTCACAAAATACCCTCATGCTGGATATGCGCTCCGTTCACTCTGACACGTTTCTCTTTCAAACCGACGTGTCGAAGTCCAGGGGGGGGGGGGTGTACTCCCATAGAAAGGGTATATACGTATGTACCGCGGTTTTGACCCCTCTTTTTCGATTCATAGACATTTGAGTCTTGATTTTTAAAGCGGTTTGACCCACCTCTTTGAATGCACGTACGACTTTTGACCCCATAGTTTGAACAAGGTTGTTTTCACGTGTTGTTTTCAGTCATCTTTATCTGAAGTAGGCGCCCCCCCCCCCGGCCCCCGGGCAGCCAATGAACCAGCGAAGACTGCAGCATGCACGTGTCACGTGAAAGTGTATCAAAAGTGTTCAAAACTCGTGTCCACTCAGACCATTGGAGCAGCGCCGTGAACGTTGTGGTCGGTTACCTTCGAAGCTTCACCATTTTAAGTTCATTTGACTGAAATTAGACATTTGACCACAGGGGACCCAGGAACCGTGTGACAAACAAAACAAAACAAAACAAAACAAAACAAAACAAATCAAATCAATCAATCAATAAATCAGTAAATAAATAAATAAATAAATAAATAAACTATCAAATAAATGACAAATGAACAAGCAAACGAACGACAAGTATAGGGACACATAAAAGAATTAAATAAACCTGCAAATAAACAGATACTCATGGGGGTATACTAGATATGTTTTTTTGTATACCCATCACTATAAATTTTATAGCGATGTGTATAGAAAAAAAAACATATCTAGCATACTATGGGGTGAGATTAGTGCCAAAACACTTGTCTTAACATTATTTTTAGTTTACATTTTTATTTCAACCTCTCATTTTGTTTGCACTTTTATCTAATTGTGTTTGCATTTTTATTTCAACCTCTCATTTTGTTTGCATTTTTATCTCATTTTGTTTGCATTTTTATCTCATTGTGTTTGCATTTTTATTTCAATCTCTCATTTTGTTTGCATTTTTATCTCATTGTGTTCACATTTTTATTTCAATCTCTCATTTTGTTTGCATTTTTATCTAATTGTGTTCACATTTTTATTTCAACCTCTCATTTTGTTTGCATTTTTATCTCATTGTGTTTGCATTTTTATTTCAACCTCTCATTTTGTTTGCATTTTCATCTAATTGTGTTCACATTCTTATTTCAACCTCTCATTTTGTTTGCATTTTTATTTCAACCTCTCATTTTGTTTGCATTTTTATCTCATTGTGTTTGCATTTTTATTTCAACCTCTCATTTTGTTTGCATTTTTATCTAATTGTGTTCACATTTTTATTTCAATCTCTCATTTTGTTTGCATTTTTATCTCATTGTGTTTGCATTTTTATTTCAACCTCTCATTTTGTTTGCATTTTTATCTAATTGTGTTCACATTTTTATTTCAACCTCTCATTTTGTTTGCATTTTTATTCGTTGTGTTTGCATTTTTATTTCAACCTCTCATTTTGTTTGCATCTTTATCTAATTGTGTTCACATTTTTATTTCAATCTCTCATTTTGTTTGCATTTTCATCTCATTGTGTTCACATTTTTATTTCAACCTCTCATTTTGTTTGCATTTTATCTCATTTTGTTTGCATTTTTATCTCATTGTGTTTGCATTTTTATTTCAACCTCTCATTTTGTTTGCATTTTATTTCATTTTGTTTGCATTTTTATCTCATTGTGTTTGCATTTTTATTTCAACCTCTCATTTTGTTTGCATTTTTATCTAATTGTGTTCACATTTTTATTTCAACCTCTCGTTTTGTTTGCATTTTTATCTCATTGTGTTTGCATTTTTATTTCAACCTCTCATTTTGTTTGCATTTTTATCTAATTGTGTTCACTTTTTTATTATTATTATTATTATCATTATTATTATTATTTTAATGTTGCATAAGTATACTTTAAGGCCTGTCCCACAATCCTTTACACAAAATGGCTGGTACAAATGGTTTGACACGGGCTAATTAACTGCTAGCAATTACTGATTCCCTTCGATTGTCATCCCAAGTTGGATCATTAGTTCAAGAACATGAAGAAACAACTGTGTTCTCAACAACACCCAATCATCGGGTATAACGTTCGATTGAACTGAATACTCCAAAATATGTCCATGGAAACAACATAATATATCTATATGCCTATAATAGCCATAGCCATAGTATGATAAGTGAAACTGCGACTGATGAAGAGACCCTATAGTTGGTTTCGAAACGTTCATCTAGAAGGATCAACTATTAAGCTTACCGAACGTATCGCTAAAAGTTTCCCTACACAAACCAACCCAAAATTGTAAGGGTTCCAACCTGTACGTACATAACAACCACACGGCTGGTTAACTCTAATCAAAATACCATACAACCTGGATGAATTTTGTCCATGTTCGGAGCCCCCCCCCCCCCCCCTCATACGTAGCTGCAGGACATTTTATAACCTCAACTTTTCTTGAACCTCAAGATGTTCGGCAAATTTCTACACCACCTGCATTTTCGATTTTGGGATACGCATCACTCAAAAACTCAATCACCTCCAAGCCATTTAAATTTACAGGCATGTGTAATTTTTTTCTCACCAAGGCCAGCTTTCACCAATTCCCTCTTTTCCTGCAAAGTAGGAACCCAATCCTAACGCGACCCAAACGTGTGGCCAAGTTGGACGCCCGGCTGGTCGACTCCATGAGCGGGATGCAGATGCAGTGCCCTCACAGACCTGCCATGACGAGGACGACTCCTAGAACGAAAACACCTACTCGATCAACTCACTTCTTAGCACTTGTGTCTGTGATGTTGGAGTAGCTGTAGTCATAATCTGGGCACGGGTTGGCGGTGTCTATAGAGCTTGGCATGATTGGACATTGCGTGGAGAGTCCCCAACATGCCCGACGCTCGATTGTGATTGAGAGACGGTGTGTGATGTGATCAAAGGGGTAGCGGCGTTCTTCCTCCGGATAGAGCTTGTCTAAGCAAGCTGCTGGCCTCATTCAGTGCCTGACATGCCTCAGATATCATGGCACTGTTCAGAGAAGCGAATCCATCTGTACTAGAAGTATAGGAGTGGCCGCCGCCCCACAAGATGACCAGACAATATTTTCAACTGCGGAAACATGTGCCCTTTAACTTAGTACTTTATTATCACAGATGATTGAAAGTTTCACGAAAGCGTGACACTGAACAAAGAGTCCAGTCACCTTTAAGTACAGGTGTCAAAAACTTCCTAAATCTGTCCAAACGAACTAAAACGATAGCGAAAGTATTTATTTCGTGTAAAATTTAAGAATTTCACACTGACAGGAAAGCCAACTCTAGGCTAGGGAGATACATAAATTATGATAATGAGATAGATAATAAAAATGTGAACACAATGACAACCAAATAAAAATGTGAACACAATTAGATAAAAATGCAAACAAAATGAGAGGTTGAAATACAAATGCAAACAAAATGGGATGTTGAAATAAAAATGCAAACACAATGAGATAAAAATGCAAACAAAATGAGAGGTTGAAATAAAAATGCAAACACAATGAGATGTTGAAATAAAAATGTGAACACAATGAGATAAAAATGCAAACAAAATGAGAGTTTGAAATAAAAATGGAAACAAAATGGGATGTTGAAATAAAAATGCAAACACAATGAGATGTTAGAATAAAAATGTGAACACAATGAGATGTTGGAATAAAAATGCGAACACAATTAGATAAAAATGCAAACAAAATGAGAGTTTGAAATAAAAATGGAAACAAAATGGGATGTTGAAATAAAAATGCAAACACAATGAGATGTTGGAATAAAAATGTGAACACAATGAGATAAAAATGCAAACAAAATGAGAGGTTGAAATAAGAATGCAAACACAATGAGATAAAAATGCAAACAAAATGAGAGGTTGAAATAAAAATGTAAACAAAATGAGATGTTGAAATAAAAATGTGAACACAATTAGTTAAAAATGCAAACAAAATGAGAGGTTGAAATAAAAATGTGAACACAATTAGATAAAAATGGAGACAAAATGGGAGAATAAAATGAAAATGTAAACTAAAAATAATGTTAAGACAAGTGTTTTGGCACTAATCTCACCTCATACTATACCCCCATGAGTATCTGTTTATTTGCTGGTTTATTTAATTATTTTAGACTTTGTCATTATGTAGACTTTGACCCCTACTTTTTGATTTTTAGTAGAGTTTGTTGGAGTAATTTTTGTCCACTAGGGTACATATGTAGCCATTGCCCACCCTAGTACTCCCCCCCCCCCACCCACCACCACCACCACCACCACCACCACCACCACCACCACCACCGCACCGGTCCACCTCGGGTCGGAGTGATAAACGAAATGGGGCTTACTAGGGAACCAAGGCCAGGGATTGCGAACAGCTGTGACAATGCGCAAGCGCAGTGACTTGACGACCTGCAGCACGAATGTAACCCACTTCCATGTTAGCACTAAATGAATGTAGGTATTATATCAGCATTTAACTCCAAAGCTATTTGACCACGAAGATGGAAGGAACAGTCGAACGAGTAGCAAAACAGTTTCAAAGGTACGTAGAAACCCTTGGTACCGGTACTGCCAATGTTGATCAGCGCGCTGACACGGATCTGAGTTATGGGAGACCGGAACTATCGATTGATGGTGCAAGAAAACTCTTCAACAAGCTGACTGGTCTCTCCGTCGATGAAATCAAGGAACTTTACAGCTTCTGGGACCGTAATTTCTATATTTCGTCTACAACCAACCAGCATTCCCTTCATCTTGTCATGAAAGTTCTAAGCGCAACTGACTCACTCAATTTACCATTCGTTCAAGGACTTATCCAAACCTTACTATATTTAGGCGATAAGGGCATTAATTGTCCAAAACCAGTAAAATTTATGAACGGGGAATACATCTCACATCAGCAATTTACAGGTAGGTTTAATAGCCGACTAGAGTTTACATAATGTAAAATCACACACTTCCTTGTCTGTGGTAAAATAGGTCGATACAAAACACAGGTACAGGCCAGGTCGGCAGGCAGGTTATTTTTTCTCTGCAATTCACCATCAGTTATCTTTGTTTTCAAAATCGACTCGCATTTAGTTTCTTCTGTTCTTGGCATTACGTTTTTCACATAGATTTCATACTCGTTGTTGTTTGTACTGGGTGCATTAAAGAGTAAAAATTATTTGCCAACTGCAGAATGTTGCACATGAAAACAAAAAAAAGATGGCAGACACTCATATGGGAAAGTAGTTGCCTTTCGTGCAGTTTCAGTATTTATTGATAACACAATGATTTGCACAACTAAAATATACCATTGCAATTATTATGTTTATGACAAGAATGTACAAATTTGGCTTGGCTAAATGAAGTGACAATTGCTTGTTCAAGAACAAAACGTTTTGGGATACAAGTCCAAGTGCATCACCCCTGGAGATAAATAATGATATAGCAAATGATCTACGTGAATATCACGACGTTTAACATGAATATCGTGACGTTTAACGTCCCATATCAGAAGTGATATTTCACGTCAAACGTCATAAGGAGTGATTGATATGGGGATAGCTAGATGATAAACAGAATTATATTGCCCTTGGAATCTATGTTATTCTATCACTTTGATATAATGTAGACTATAAACCCTTGCCCAAGACATACACTGAGATTCATTCTTATTTTGTTTTCAATACACTTGAATAACATGTGCAATTGTATTCATTTGTCCTTTGTGAACACACATATGCATGACTCAGAACTCTTTCATTTATGTTTTCAATTTTTTGGCAAACATAAGAAACACAGACAGACAAACAGACAGACAGACAGACAGACACACACACACATACATGCACGCACACCTGAGGGGATAAATGTCTATATATGATTGTACCATCCCCACTCTCTATGATGTACATGTTTTAACCCTTACAGTGCCATATCTGCATGTATGCAGGCACTCCCTTCTGGGTTCCCATGCCAAGCCTGCATATATGCAGATAAGTTTACTCATTTGCATAAGCCCAATTTTTAATCTTCACCTTATATCTGGGTGAATTATTCATTTGACAATATATATGTAATGTGTGGATAAGGCAAAAGTAGGACTGGTTGTATGTTTTATAAGTTGTATGGTTGATGATTAGTAGAGCAGGTATAATCCTACTCTGTAGTTTAAAAAGTCCTTGGCCGAGCGAATCTTTTGCATGGAAAGTCTAAGACTGTATTGTCATAAATGCATAACGATTATGTCACGAATATTAAACAAAATTGATGATACTAATGCTACTTTAACTTTACTTGTTATTACTTATTCCTAGAAACACAACACCATGCAATATATATGCAGACATACATAGAAGGTTTACCAGTCGGGACATTAGATGATGCAATATCTCCATCCTTTGCCTACAGTGGAGGTGTTTTCCTTGGAAATATGGACAATGCACTCAAGGTAAATACAAGAATTATATCACAGAGGAGGGCCCTAGGGAGGGGTGTTTTTAGCACAACTGAACTGATTAGGTTCCCATCAGCAATAAGCATATTAGGTAAAAAAAAATCTCAATTTTGGTAAACAACTTATATCTTGAGACTGCATGGTGAATGGGGGTGAAACTTGGTGGGGTTGTTTCTATGGGGTATTATTCTGCAGTTATTGTTGAAAATGTTTCAACACAATTGGCCCTAGCAACCATGAGCACACCCTTTGCAACAGTGAAATAATGCATATTACAAAGATAACAGGGATGGGTAGTGAACTCAAATTACCATGACAAATGCATGTTCAAGGCAGAATTTCTTGTTGTAGTCATATCATTTAGTGCCTGAGTATTCAATGTTACAAGTATGTTGAATTAGGGAGTGTCCAGATTTTACTTCCAGGGTAGTATTTATAGGCAAGACTGCTACTTAAGTGAGTTCACTGGAGTGTTTACTACTTATATTATCTCTATGTATCTTTAACAAGGTCAAGTCACTGCTGTAGTGAATGTGGAGTAGGACTTGGAAGCCAATACTAATATATCACCAACTATGTAAATATTTTCAATTGTTAATCTTTTTTGCAGCTGATTAATTTCTATAACATTGTATTTCTGTTTTGTTTGTCTGATAGGATTTCTGTCATCATGGATTTGAAAATAAGCGATCGATCTGGGGACTTGAGACTGTACCAAACTTGAAACATCACCTACACCTAGTTAAAGATGAAGAACAAAGACAGTTAGCAACATCAGTCATCAAGTCATTTGAAGACAAAGTGATTCCAAATTACAAATGTATACAAAAAGGTAATAATGTGCTTCTTATACCTAATATTATGTTTGTGATATGGTGTAAATAAGAATGTATAATGGGATTGTTATTGTACTTATAATAACAACGTTTTTACACATTTCTAGCTTTTTGCAATTTATTTAGTTACAAACAGGGACTTGATCCATGCTCTTTCACACTGTTTTTTCAAGTACAATATCTAAAATAAATACCTGTATTTCATCCATATTGCAACTTTGACGTAAATATCCAATTTTTAATATTTTTTTTTGTATTTTGTTTTCCTGGCAGGTGTTATACATGGAGACTTTGATCCCCATAATATAATAGTTGAATTAAACAAGGACTCTTCTGCAAAGAAAAGTTCTCCTGAGAAATACCACATATCTGGTATCATTGACTTTGGGGACACAGTATACTCCTGCTATTTATTTGAAGTAGCTATAGCAATATGTCATTTTATGATGGCATGTCCTAGCAAGGATCGAGTATCAGTTGGTGAACAGTTTCAAGCTGGTTTTGAATCCAAGTTTTTCCTCAATGATTGTGAGAAGACACTGCTGGATGTGTGCATTGCAAGCCGAGCTGTGATGATAATAATAATGTGTACCAATGAACTCAAGAAGCAACCAGACAACGAATATGTCAGAAGCTATGTAGTGTTAGCATGGGAACTCTTGAGGTTAATGGATAGTAAAACAAAGTGAATTAGTCATAGTAAGGATTGAAATATTTGAGTTGAAATATGAAGGAAGATAAATTCTTAATCCTTGATTAATACATTTTAAAGACTTCCCAAAGTCTTGAATACATTCCAGAACTCTGTGCTGGTAAGTTGTTCTTTTGCCTCGATTACACATGTATTGATTACTGCTATCAACTTACATATGACTTCCAGGAGCACCTTGGTAACTATTCTCGTCAAATAAGAGATGAGGGTATTTGTGATGTCATCACCAGAGGTTTTCCCATAAACCATTGCAGGAATGATGCCACCACCAGAGGTTTTCCCATAAACACTTGCAGGAATTAAAAAAAAATGGCCTAACACATGTTAAGTTCAGTAGAACTTCTTTTGCAAGACTTCAAAGTTGAGTGATCTACCGAGGTACTATTTTATCACCCAAAATCGTTTGTAAGTTGATAGCGGTAAATCAATAAAAGTGTAATAAAGTTAGAAATAAGTCAGACTAGACTTTCCCTTTGGTATAAAGTACAATTTGAATAGAAAACAAGACATGACACATCTTTATCCTTCACACCATGTATTTTCTAGACTTCACATGGTGAGATTAACTTCATCTGTCCTTCTCAGTCTTTGTCAAATTACCTTTTGAGTGAATGTAAATTTGTTTATTTTACTTGATTATATGCAGACCACACCCAGTTACTACACAAGAGGTGTATTCTTATATCACCAATATACAAATTTCTTACATTATATGTAAACCATACCCAGTTGATACAAAAGTCATATTCTTACATCATTATTATACAAATTTCCTTAATTGTATGCAAAGCACACTCATTAAATACGATAATCATGTATCAATATGCAAATTTTTTTTATTATATCCACTTCTATGCAAGACTCACCCAGAAACTGTGAGTGAGCATTCATGTAACAATGTAAATCAAGATGTTGATGTTTTTGACGTGATATTTTCAGTCTTTTTCTCTACAGTACAATGTATATAAAAAACTGCTATGTATTATTATCATTAATTTGAGAATAAATTATTATTATTATTATTATTATTATTATTATTATTATTATTATTATTATTATATCAACTTTGAACTTTCAAAATAATGTACTTTTATTCACTCATGTTTACCAAATAAAAGAAAATAATTTGCACCAGCATCACTTTTTAGATTATTACAAAGCAGTCTGTCCTTTTTTAAATTCATGCTGACTGCATGTGTACGTTTACATGTATTATCACAATTACTAGTTTTAAAAGTGTAATATAATTAGCACTTTCACTCACACCATGCAACAAACAAGTACTAACTTGAACATACATGGTATTTACATTCACAGCTTTTATCTCTTAATAGGCCAAAGTAAAAAAGAAAGACAATGTGTATTCAATAATCCGGCAGACCCTAATGTCTTTTGCATGCATAGACTTGCTGCTGCTAGTGCTAGACCGCTTGGGATATTCTGGGCACGGAAGGCGACCGAAGGTCGCTAGTGAGGGCGATAGTTTCACATTTATTTCTCACAAAAAGGCAACTAAAGCTTGGAACATTTGAAGCATGTCAAGAGAAATGTTCTTGTATTTGAATGCTTGTTTATGTTACTGTCTATAAGATGGGATGTCTCTCTTGGGTTTATACTCAGTTATGATGGTAATATCACTACTCAGGCTGTCTTACGGCTTTATGGTAATTATGAGTTTGATGAGTGTGTGTAAACATTGTTATTCACACATTTCGGTTGATCTATTGGTGCTCAGTTTTAGTGGTCTGAGATTGGTGGTTATATTTACAAGCCCCATCATAAGAAAATAAGCCAGTGTTCTCTTTTGTACTAGTTGTCCACTGCCTTCTCTGATAGGCCGTTATTTATATCATGGAATGTGGAGATGACTTGCTAGACCACAGGGAAAAGGACAATAGTTCATTTTGTTCTCGCGATTTTGAGGATTTCTAATATCATTTTCGTATTTTCTCTATATTTCAAATAACGTTTTGAATATTGCCATCATAACTATTGTTTCCTCTCAGTTTTTTCCCGATTTTCCGAGTGTAAGCATCTACTGATCCAACTAGTGGAAGTCGCAATGTATTAGCCAATGAGTTTGTTCTAGGATTAGCAATTTAATCTACTAATTAATGCAAAGCTGGTAAACTGATAAGACAGTGATAACGGTAGGAAATAGGAAAAAACAGTGAGAGGAAACTTTTATTTGAAATTTGGAAAAAATAATATTAGAAATCCGGAAAATCGCGAATATTCTTCCTTTATCCTGTGGTCAATGGTCATATCGAGCATTCACCTCTGTGTATTCACATTCAAATCGCATGCAGCTATGCATGTAATACAATATATAAACAGTGCAAGCCAGGCGCTTGAATGATCCGTGCTGTTCGCTTCCATTCACGTTCGCTTGAACCAATGGAAACCTAACTGGTTGACGACCAATACCGACAATTCGTAAAAACCCTTAGTAAGGTGACCGTCACCGAAAGTTACGAGAAACCGGCGATTTCAGTCAGCCAAGCAGAACGACTAGCAAACAAGTTGACGGGCTTTTGTATCGATGATATACAGGAATTTGCATGTTTTCTTGACCGAAATTTCTACATTTCGACAAAAGTTAACCAAACGTCTGTCAAACGTGTTATGAAAATCATCAACACGGCTGAGTCTGCCAACACAGATTTCATTGATGGCCTTATCGAAGTACTGTTGTATTTGCGAAAAGAAGGCATACGTTGTCCCGAACCTTGTACAGTTGTGAACGGGGAATATCTATCATGGCAGGATATTACAGGTGAGTGATTTTAATAACTGTTGTATCTACAGCTACCCCATCCCACCCCCTCGAGCTCCCTCCCATTGTAGATCGAAGGAATTTTGATCTTTGATATATATATATATATATATATATATATATATATATATATATATATATATATATATATACGTTGTCTTTTGTTAAAATATGGTAATTGAGCGCAGTGAAACTAATCGAAAGCAGATGTACACAAAATGTACAAGCGGGAGAAAATTCCACACGACTGATAGTGAAATACAATTAAGGGACCGGTCAGTTTCTTCGGCCTGGGGGGGGGAGCGGTGGATTTGTAGGGTGGGGTCACTCTGTTTTTGAAATTGGCAATGGGGGGGGGGGGGTTCATGCTGTTTTGAAAATTGTGGATGGGAGGGGGGGGGGGTTATTGTGTTATGGATTGTGATGGAAGAAAAAATCCTTTTCTACAATGACATATAGCCTTGTCTGAAATGTGGTACATGTAAATATTTGTTCTTGTCCCTGTTTCTTACATAAATTCTTTAATATTACTTATTAGTTCAAACATAACTATACATATACATATACATATACATGTATTACCTAGCTACCACACTAGTTACACAACATGTCATGTAAATGCTAGGTTGTTTCACAATCAATGCTTCACTTATATTGCACTTTGGGGCAAAAGTGAACTTGAAGGGTTCGTAATGGTACTCTTCATAGATAGTTTATAAAAGAAGTTAATCTAAATTGTTCTACTCATCAGTATGAACTTGTCAGAAGGGATTAATACACTTTCTATTTTGGACACTACATGTTATTGACTCTGCAAATCACCACATCTCATCAGATTCCAGTTTCTGTTATTCACTAGGTATGACCACCTAAAGTTCTCTAACATACCGGTGATTTTACTGTACATGCAATACTAATGCCCCTATACCAATGTTCGTAACGGGTCCACTTTTATGCGACATTAATTTACATTAAGCTTTGAAGCTGTGAAACATTACCATTTTTATAAGACACGTGCTGCACATATTCCCTTCTCAAGCTTTCCCCCTACCCTATGGTTTCAAGGGTTTTTTCATGTCATCAAGCCACATTTCATCGTGCACGCGTACGATATATGTACGAAAATAGTGATAATAATAGGATGGAAGAGATAGAGGGGAAGGAGATTGACGGGGTTGAAATGGAGAGGAAAATGAATGAATAAAAAATTAATGAAATGCTTTTTTTTCAGAATCGGGACGTCATGCTGTTTACTTTCAGACGTATATTGAGGGCGTTCCTGTAGGGACGGTTAATGATTCATCGCTTTCTCTATATAGAGCTGGTGTATTCCTAGCAAACATGGATAATGCACTCAAGGTATTCAATTTACGTATAAATCATCAAATTCTTGTTTTCTTACCCGGTGAAAGGCACCGTCTGTGTAGAGTACTCTCTGGTATATGTTCATGGTTCGTGTTGAAACTTGAATCTTGTGTAGAATCATATCTTACAGTATAAAAGTCTAGGACCTGTTAGTCTCCGTTACCCAGACTCTCGCCATGAGCTAGGGGGCTACATGTAGCCTCCATCCCCACCCCACCGGCGAGAGTCTGGGTAACCGAGGCTAAGGACCTGTGTGCCGTCAAAAAAAAAGTTGCGAAAAAGTACCTAGGATGACGTAATAGTCATTATTAGAGGACGAATGCGTTTGACCATAGGCCTACATATCATTGGCGGTCCAGGTACACGGTATAATGCATATGGGACGTGCATGGTAAATCGCACTTATAACTTATAAGTCGTACATGTAGGAGAATTATCATTTATGAAAATCGTACAATTTCCAGCTTAACTTCGTAAACTGTGCTGCAAGAATCACAACCTCTAGACTATGACAAAAAACAAGTTAATATTTTGTCCTGTTTTCTTTACCAAGAATTTTCACCACCAAGGATTTGTAGACAAACGAACAATATGGAGACTAGAAAGTATTCCCGCCTTACGATCTCATTTACACCTAGTGAAAGATGAAGCACATCAACAGTTGGTCATCTCTGTCATAAAGACGTTTGAAGACGAAGTTGTAACCAGCTACTCAAAACTTCAGAAAGGTATGCCTACTACATGGTGCTCCAGTCTTAGAATTTGCCGGCCTACTGTTGTATTTCTATATAAAGTCATGTTCACATGCTCTGTTTATGCAAAGTCATTTAGACTGCAGCTAACATAAACTGGGTTTATGATGCTTCTGACAAGCAGCAAATTGACCAATCACAGAGTTCCTTTTATTGTCAATGTTGATTGCTTCCCGATATGACTGCCTACGTCATACCGAATTTAACAGTTTGAACAACTTTCCTGCAAGGTAGTTGATACATCCATGGATAGATCTAGATATCATAGTTATATTCTTATAATACCTTGAGTATTCAAGATATGTCATGTATTATGCCTGAATACCTCGTTTGAATTTTACTAATAGCAAGTAATGGTGAAGGTAGTGGGTAGAGTACTACTGGTAGTTTTATCACAAAGGCTACAAGTATTACCGAATATATTATATTTATCTTGGCGTATACCTCTTCATTGCTAAAGTGGGCCTTTACTAATGTATATATTTGTTTTGATCTGATTTATCTTATAATAGGTGTTATTCACGGAGACTTCAGTCCAAACAACTTGATTGTAATGTTGGACACAGAAACCTTCCAAACAAGTAACAATGTTCTCTGCGACAATAGCTTGAAAGAGTACAGCATATCTGGTATCATAGACTTTGGCGATGCTATGTTTTCTTGTTACGTGTTTGAAGTTGCCATGGCAATATCTATGTTTATGATGGAAAGTGGTTGCCAAGACAAAGTGTCTATCAGGAAAAACTTCGAGGCAGGATACGAGTCGAAGTTTTTCCTCAATAACTGCGAGAGGGCACTGTTAGATGTATGCATTGCTGCTCGTCTGGTGCAGATTGCTGTCCTTGGAACTGGAGAACTGCAGAATCAACCGGAAAATGAATACATCAGAAATTTAGTGATGCTGGCATGGCAACAGTTAACACTTATGTCCAGCAATGATCATACATCCGGTAATGGTGATGATAGAATCCATACAACATGAATATGACTGTGCAGTAGCAATACCTGTGATGTTTTATATACTAGATAGTAAACATGATAGGTTGGTATATATGGTATGACATTGTATCTGTCTGTCTGTGTGTGTGTGTGTATGTATCACGTGTGTATGTATGTATACCTCAGTACCCTATAAATCGCATTCAACTTGTACAAAATGTTGCAGCCAGAATACTAGTAATTACATGTTCAAAGCATCATGTTCATATCACTCCACTTCTACAGGAAGTACACTGGTCGTCTGTACGTCAACGTATTATTCATAAGATTTTAGTCATCACTTTTAAATGTCTTCATGGTTCTGGTCCTCCATATCTTAGTGAGCTAGTCAGTCTCTATGTCCTGTGGCATAGTCAATATTCAGCTGATCATGTACCGTTACAGACAGGACAATAAAACATGGTGACAGGGCTTTTCAGTTTTGCTTCCCCAGTTTTATGGAATGCTCTCCCTCTCCAAATCCGTCGTTGTGATAATTGTAATGTTTTTAAATGTCTGTTGAAAACGCATCTTTTTAATCTTGCCATCTCTTAGATCTGGAATTTAGTTTTTATACTTTTTATGCCTGTTTGTATTTAAAGCGGCTCTGATCACCATCTCTGTGGATTTTAGACACTATATAAATTATTATGTATGTATGTATGTATGTATGTATGTATACACAAAGACACACAAAATGAGTTACATTCTTGCCTAAGACAGCTATAGGAGAATGAAGTAAAAGTACACATACAAATATTGAAATACACATATTTAATATTCTAATAAAAAGAAATTCCAAGGTGTACAATATACATTTCAAAAACATTTTCATAGAATGCCATAAAGTATATGTTTTTTAAATAATATATAAAACATACAGAAATCACACTCACTTTCAGTTCAGAATATTAGGACTAAACCATTCAACAAAGAGGGGGGACAGGTATCACTGAACATTTGTTGAAACCAGGTGATGCCTCAGCACTCTAGGTCGAGTCTTAGGCACATGACACGAGAGTTTTAATGAACTGTATTTGGCAGTACAGGTTTCTGATTAAGACAATATTTTGATTATTTTCAACTGTTTTGACGTGTTTTGTGTTCAAGTCATGGTACAGGACAAAACATATCGACTGACTTACAGATTCACGAAAGTATGAAATCATTGTGAACAGCTCAAGAAAATTGGGCTTTATAACTGCCAAATTTCAAATCAAAATCAAACATTTATCTAACTTCTCTACAAAGAATCTACTCCTAAAATAATTTTTTTATGATGTTCACAGAAATGTGATAGAAAATTTAAATAAGTACAGGTCTTTACATTCTTTTATCAACCATCGAGTAGAGTCTGGCAGCCATTTTGAATAAATGTGAATATTTTGCATATTTTTGTGATCCATTCAAAATTGTCATTTATTAATACTGTCAATAAAGATAAAAGATTGAAGTAGAAACCTGGAGTTGAGCTGAACAATTCTGGTTTTTTTTTGCAATTTGTACAATTTCTAATAAATGCAGTTGTTTTGTGTAGCACGTCGCTTAATACAACTTACATTCTTTCATTGAGACAACTTTTGTGAACTGGAACTAAAATGTACCAGTCTCAGACCATAACTTTTCATCTCGTGCTAACTTTACAGAATATGATATACTTTACAGCTGAAATCAATATTGCATGCAGTTTTAATGGTTTACTGTATTACTGAGTTGGCAGAACTTCATTTCACATCTAGCAATTTTTTAGTCCGAGTGTTCCTCAAATAGCACTTATTGGAGATAATATCAATTTTCCAAATCAGACATATGCAAATTATGACAGTTCAATTTTCCACATCACAAACATGTAAAAGATGAAAAAGATGTCAACTTCATGAATATGCAAATTTTGACAGTTTAACTTTCCAAAATCACAAATATGCAAATTGCTAGAATGACAGTTCAAATTTTCAGACATGTGACTTGAAATACATGGAAGAAAATTATATTTATGATTTAGATGACAGAAATCAAGTCTAGGTTGACATACCTGGTTGTTCTTATTACAAATATCATACTAAAAATGACCTTTTGTGGTACCAACTCTGTAAATTTCCTTTCTGAGATTGGTCTGGGATTTTACATAATTTGCTATGAACACATGCAACATTTTGAAACTTGGCGACATAGACAGGAATCAAGGCCTCTGTGTTGAATTCTAATATCATACTCTACTAACATCATGTTGACTCTTAATTTCATGTGACCAAATCTGTAACTCTCCTGTAGTCTATGAGCCTGAGATCTGCCTAAAATTCACTCTTAAATTTACATGTGCAACATTTTGAAACTTAGCAAAAACAACAAACACACAAACCATGAACCAGGATATACAATTTACCCTGTTCATGTTTAATGCCCAGTAAAATGTTCTAAATAATCTCGTTTTGAGGGATTTCATTCTATTTCTCACTCCAGAGCTCAAAAAGTAAACTGATCTAGTCTACAAGACAAACAGCACAATCCACAAGACTAACTACAGACAGCATTTAAATGAAAATGAATAACAGATAATGTAAAATATATGAAAATTTTTACACAGAAAACATAATTATTCAGACTTAATTTGTATCTTTGGCTCATCACTACTTATCTACATTTGTATACAGCAGCACTTTCATTTGGTATGGTGTGATTGCTGAATATTATGTTCTTTATCGACTGTAATCAAGTTTTTGCTATGATGAATGATATTCCGAGTCACTTTAGATATGCTGTAGGGTACGGTCCATTATAATATGCAGCTCAACACTGTTTTAGTTTATTCTCAATCATAAAGTCTAACTTTTCCTGTAGCAATGATTATCATTTTTTGCAAAACCAACCTAGTTCCTTGAACAATTTTCTTGCATTTTTTGTAAACTTTTTCACTATTTCCATATTACACTGAGGTCGGAGAAATAGTACTTGTTTTTTGAGATTGTTCTATTTCTTTACAAGTGATTGCAACAGCCTGATTTGCAGAGAAAACTATGAGTGTGTCAAAACAAGCATTGGGCTCAGTGGAATGAGTGCATGTCCGCTATTCCAAAAAGACCTGTGGAGATCATGAAGCTGGAGTTTCAGAAAACTTCATGTAGCCAAACTGATTTTCATCTTTCATCAGCAATGTACAGATTCCAAGCCAGCCACTCTAACCATTTGCTGTGACACCTTAATGTACTTTAATACTGAACTCACATTAGTTTGTGAATAGGTTATAAAATATTTTAGTGTACAGGTGATTGCATTTATATATAAAGTTCAGAAAAGAAGGCGATAGTTTATTAAAATGTGAGTTTAACAGTGCACATTAAGGTAGTCATGGTGATTTCTTGGAACAATGGAAGGCAGGCCACTTTCATAGTACTAAAATGTCTCATTTTTTAAAATTAGTCATTTCTGTTTTTGTCACCGCACTGAATGGAAATCTTCTTCTTTGCTGTCTCTGTGGAAAATAGAGAAAGGAGAAAAGATGTTTGTGATAGTGACAACTGGTGGTGAAGATGGCTAAGTGTGTTAGAAATGTAGGCTGCACCTGTACCAGGTTTGCATATTGATTGAAATCTGATAGAAATTTGTTAGAGAAAGAGGAGGTGCCTTTTGATTGATTATGTCATTTTTGTCAACTTTTTATCTTTTATATTAGAATAGGTTAGGTCATGCACTTTGTCCCAACTTTTCTAATGCCATGGTAACTCTCCCTTCAATTCAGATACATGTGACCTATTGGAATGTTGGTTTAGCATGTCTGACAAATAATATATTACTTGAGTATGAACAAATATCTTCAATATCATTTTTAGAGCATACCAGTATACATATGTATTAACATAGCACTTAAATAATCATTTTTGTAAGAAACTGTCTGATAGGGTCACAAATTTAAATATTGGATGAGTTACCAAGACATGTTTACCGTGAGAAAATGATAGTGATTTGGTAAAATACTGTCCGACTAGATGAGGATAAAAAGGAGACAGACATTGACAGTAAAGATATCAAAACAACCATATTTCCTCTCTCAAATTTCAATCAACTGTAAGCAACCAAGCTCAAGGGTGTCACTGTAAGCCTATGATCTGACATACAAGAATTAATGCAAAGAAATGTAGTGTTAGCTTTTCTCGTGATAGGCGCCCTCTAGTGGCATTTATGGTGTTCTGTTTTAGGACAAGTTCTTGTAGCTATGGCATTGCAATTATGTTTGTAATAATTAAGTAGCGATGTTGCATCATATGCAAGTTGAGCAAGTCATATAACATCCACATTCTTGATTGTACATAAATTCATAAATCTATAATTTTGTTTACATGTATATGATATGAAATTCTATGATGACCCATTTGTAGATATATGTATTAGGTTTATGGAAATAGACTGGGAGTCCTTGGCCTCATGACAAAGAAAGACATTGCTATGTACTTAAGTCTACTTTGTTTTCAAGAAGTTACAAAGTTAAACTCACTACTCTGTCTACAATTCTAGGAGGGAAATTCTTGAACACCACACACACACACACACACACACACACACACACACACACACACACACACACACGCAATTTCCTCACCCATGAGTGTCATGAGTATGCCTAACAACAAAATGACAGATTATGATCATGCAAGTCATGCAGTAACTATGACAACAAGCTAAGCACACCTATAAAACTTTTCCAGAAAAACATCAAACTTCACATCACTAGCATAAATGACCCAGAATGAGCACAACAAATATAAACAGTATCTTCTAGTGAAAAAAGTAGACAGCAAAATAGTTCATATTTCTACACAAACATACAAAATTTGAAATGATAATTTACTTTTGTGATAGTGCTGCTGATCTCAATGTGGCTGCCTCCACGGCATTTATAAGACATTTCCTGAAGCCATCCTCTTCAAGTTTATGTATAGCTGATATCGTACAACCACCTGGGGAACACACATCGTCCTTCAATGCCATTGGATGCCTGTTTGTTTCTAGAATCATCTTTGCAGCACCCTGGAAAACATGAAATATACATTTTGTAAGTTTGACGTCACTATAATGTACAGCGCCATGATTTTCTTTAACACTTGGGTCAATGCACTATATGTCTGCAAACAGAGTGACTATTTCATGACACCAGCTTGAATTAGGATTACACTTCAGGTGTGAAAAACACACTTCTGGAAGAGCTATAGAAAAAGTTGGTCCAGAACACAAGAATAATCCTATGTAATCCTTATGGTGCAACTGATAAGATAACTCTAAAGTAAGAACCTGGGATTGAAACCCTGGCCTTCAAGATTTTATGGAACACTTTGGTCACTGCACTGTACAAAAGTTACAATTTTTGTCTCAAACTGGGATCATCATGGTACATACATCTACAAAGTTCAAGAGAGACATGACCATCAAACCACTTCACATCTCTAATCGATTAATCATACTGCCACCTAGTGGTCAACGGGAGAGAATTGGTCATTCTGAAAATGATATCAAACAGGGCAGACCAAAGGTTCAATAGTTGAACCGATTGTGTGGTTTGACTTAGTAATTCATTAATACAAACTTGAACAATCAGGTTCATAACTAAATTAGAATATTTGTACGGCTAAGGTTTGTTCAATTAAAACTTACCAATAATGCCTGTGCTGCCAATTTGAGTGACAGTTGCCTTGGTAACCCCATCTTCACACCCCCATCAGCAAGGGCATCAATTGCACAATAAGCCTGTCAATAGAAAATACACATTGTACATACAATACTGTAAAAAAAATTAGAATTGAACTTCTCATTTTGCACATTTCACTATTTTCAATAATTTTCCCTCAGATTTTTGTCTTTTTTAACAAAATATCTTTAACAATTTACTGATCATTCAAGTGTCTTGGCATTGTGGGTAATCTATGCAAATGAGGGAAATCTTAAACTGTCATGAACAGCATTGTCACACAGGTCTCATTTTCACCCTATTTTTCTTTCCCCATGAAATATCTGACTCCTTGTTTTTGTACAAAATGTGTTTGAATCCAGACATACATATCAGACTGAAAAAAACAAACAAAGGTTTGGGATTTGGGATTTCTAAATTTACAAATAATATTCTCAGTATATGGTTCAGCTAAGACAGGAAGCATTCACCACAAGACTGTAACAAGGGGTGAACAAATCAATTTGTGAACTGGTGGTCCCCGGACCAGTGCCTTAAAAAATCCAGTGGTCCTACTGAAAGAATTAGTGGTCCCAGGTCCCGCTAATGTGAAACATTAAATCTTGCCTATGAATCTGTATATTCAGACGACTTTTTAACATAGTTATTAACAGTATGGTACTGGTCCGATGAACCAAGGTAAAATTTGTGTGGTCCGCCCAAAAAATCACTAGTCCCGGGCCCAGGACCAGTGGATTTGTTCACCCCTGGTAACATATATAGATTTATTATCAACGTTCATTACATGTAATGGAGAAGAGAGGTTTGGCTACATGTATATTCATTTAGTTAACAAAAACTCTTCTCCATTCTAAGCAACCCTGTCGTTGCTGTAATCACAAGACTGCTACACTTACGTATGCAGGACCACTTCCACTGAGTCCTGTCACAGCATCAATAAATGATTCATCACCTTCATCGCAGTATCCTATACTTGAAAAAAATTTGCGAACTATTTCACCATCTTTGGGCTTCGTCATGCCACCTCTTGCAAATATTGTAGCTCCTTCTCCAACCAGACATGGAGTGTTCGACATAACCCGTACAACTCTAGATTTAGGTGGCAGTTTCTGTAATGTGTGTAAAGAAAACATACATGAATGCTGGTTATACAAACATAGCAGTGATTGACATAGTTAGAATCATTTGCCCAAACAATGCAATCATTTCAGTAAGTTTCAAGGCTCTCCTAACTGTTTCCCAGAATGCCTCACCCCAGTGTACAGCAGTTCTGTTCTAAGCCAGATTTGCCAATTTTCATAGTTCTAAGAGGTTGCACATTGCAGGATTAATGAAAATTATATTTTGGTCCCCTATAAACCAATATGAAGTGTAGCCATTCAGATAAAACCAGCCCCACCTTTTGCACTTTGAACCCCTTAAGTTATCTGTTATTTTTTAAAGGCCCATGTCATGCTAGGATTACAATTTGGTTGACAAAAAGAGTTGTCAGGTAAAGCTTTAGAAAAAAGTTCATTCAGAACAAAAGAGCACCCTCATCCCCCACCTAACCCCACCCCTGATCCTTTTGGCTTCACTGATAGGATTACACTAATGCAAGAACCTGGAAATCAAGCTTTTAAAACTTAGTTTGATTTGTGTTTGCAGATATTACGGTATAACTGTATGAGTAAAATGGCTGAGTAGATGGTTTCATCACGCATGTGTGTAATCTACTGAATAATAATAATTTTAGTTTCTATCTATCTTAGTTAGCCAATAGATTAGCTTCTATAGTAATAAACTGATACAATCACAAATAACATACGCTTTCCATGTAGTCAATGGTAACACCAGCTGCAAGTGATATCAACAAATGGTCTTCACTAATTACTGGAGCTATATCCCTTAGCACTGATGGCATTATGTTGGGTTTAACAGAAATGAAGACGACATTACTTGGCTGCACAGCATCCTTGTTATCATAGGTGGTCTTAACCCCTAGGCTCTGTAATAAAAACAAATAATACAAGTCAGTCTCATTTATAATAAATATATTTGGAATGTTGGAAAAGACATCATCTTTGTAAACATAGGTGGTCCTAGGTAACCCTTAGGCTCTGTAATAAAAACAAGTAATACAAGTCAGTCTCTACATATATGTACATATATATGTTGAATTTGACAAAAGGAATTTCAGACACTACTCGGTTGGATATAATCTGGGTTAGCTTAGGTGGTACTAAGCCCTAGCTTTGTCAATACATATGTCAAAGCCAGCATATGAGCCAAAATATAAAATGATGGAATAAATAGACTTCAGAATTGACTTTACCTGGTTGTTACTATAGCTATCAGGAATGAGACAAATTTCATGTAAATGCACAATTATCCAGTTTATGGTTTTGACGCAGACAATTTACTTTTTAAAGTAACTTTTGTAGATACAAACAAGCCTCTACAACTTACAAGTGCCACTATTATCTACATCAGCTACATCTATTATTGTTCTGATCCTTAGGTCACTTCATTCAAGCTAAGTCAACGCTATTAATTCCATAGCAGTATCTTTGTATGACGTTTTTCCTTAGCTTACTTCACTCAAGCAAAGTTAATACTATGCATTCCATAGTTGTATAGTATACCATTATACAGTAGTGGTCTGAGCTGTAAACCACTAAGAACCCTATTATTTCCTGACTATCCAGTATCCTGTTACAAATGTTAAACTGACTTGTCCACTGACTTCCATCAACAAAGTCACTTCCTGTTACCTACATTCACTTTGTTAAGATGAGTTTCCACGCACTGTCTGGGTATTTGTTCACATTTAAAACCCCATATAAATAGAAAGTGCACAAAGAGTTAATCCAACCACAGACCCTAGATTTCACTCAAAGGACTGCAATATTATAAATGTACTCCTTTCACATGCAAAGGCTTCTAATCTGGTTGTTGTTATTCCTTGACTTGCATCACATCAAGTAAGAGATAAACTAACAGTATAGCTTTCTCCAGAAAATACTGATAAAGTGTAAAGATCTGTATAGTCTAGTTCCTATACCACAAGTTAAGATTATTAAATTGTTATTTTGTTCAAGGAGAACACTTAGGCACTATCCAATTCTGGCTAGCAGCCATCCTGAACATTTTCAATGATGTTTTTTTCTGCTCAAGTAAAACATCAAATACTTTTACTGAAAATATGTCCGAGAAAAAGTCATTTTGTTTTTCAGTGAAAGGTCTTTGCTGTCTTTTGAAAATATTCCAGTTTGTCCATCCACCTTTGAAGAGAAGTCCAAAGGTTATAACAGCCTGCAATATACACTGCTGACTTTCAATGGTTCATTTTATATTTTTTCATTTGCCATGGTAACCTGATAGTCTGTGTAAAATACCATAACGTTTGTCACCTTGACTTGGAAAGCTCAAGGAGTGCAACCACTTCAAACCCAAAGGTCATTTATAAAAGAAATTCTTATTTTGAGAATGTAAACAGTATCCTCTATTATAAACTGTAGACTATAAATGACTGACTGGCTTAGTGGTCTCTGAGAACTCTGGTTAAAACATCCTGAGGACGGGATGTATCATCAAGTCTATGATCAGGTCTACATTTATTTACAACAGCTGATCCTTAAGTCTTTTTGTAGTGATGGAGCAGTCAACATTGAAATGTATGAGCTAGGGAAAGAAAACTCATCCGGAATCATATACAGTATATCATAGGCAACAAGAAAACCAAACTAAAGGAAATCAAACTAATCCAAGATCACATATACAATGTACATATAATTGTATCATGGAAACCTATTTCAATTTTTCATTCATTTCATTATTCCTTTAGAGTCTATGCAAACTATGTAATGGAATGTTTAGTTAGTTAATTTTAAGGTGAATGTTCTATTAACCATCAATGGCTTATTGACACATAACACACTGACTGACCAGTACAAATGAAAAGTATTGTGTAACTCAATAACAGGTGGTCAGTGGTGAATACCACAGACTGCCACGTTGTCAGTTACTTGTTTACAGTCTACATTAACACATATAGATTACAAAGTAATACTTCTGATTTTTTATGAAATGAATGAAATTTACATTTAATTACTGCTGTTAATCTTTTAGCTAGATTGTAGTCACTTTTTATGTGGACTAGGACCAGTGTGTCCTTTAAGCCAATTTGACGCGTCAGTGACACACCAAAATTTGGTGTGCCCCTATCTTTTACTATGTGGAGACTCACTAGAAATGTCAGTTTTTATCATACCGACCCACAACAACAAAAGAAATGCCAGTTTTTATCATACTGACCAACAACAACAAAATTTGGCTGTCATTAGAGGGCACACTGATGAGGATTCATATAATTAAATACCAAATCCTCATCCATATGGCCACTTTAAAACAGTCTTGTAACAACAATATTATCATTTATAATCAACTATACACAATTTGAATTTAAAAGGGCAAGTTCAAATTAGGATTAAATTTATAGACTGTGTAAAAAAAAAAGTTGTCTGACAAAGCTTAGTTGATCCAGAATGACAAAATGTATCATGTAATGCAAATGACTCCAATGATTTCATATAACTCATGAGATAACCTAGCTGATAGAAATTATGGTATTTTAACTTGTTCATTAATTTCATACAATATATACACATACATATTGAATTAAAAGAGATATACAGATGTATACACATACTCCAATAAAAAAGCTAAATTTTTATTGCAAGGTTATTTGATAGTAATCAAAATGTATTTCCAGACTGTACCTGTACAACATGATTAGTACTGACTGAATGAATAAGATAAAGTTAGGTTTGTTGGTATAATCTTATAATCTCTATTCATCATTCTATATCAGTACTACCCCTAACCACTAAATAAAGTTAACATTTAACCAAACAAATTTAGCAACATGATGCAACCATGCATGCACCTCACACAAATGGATCAATATTCCAAAGGTTTGTTCCCCTTGTATAGAAATAATTTTATTCTGCAAATATACAGAACACAGCTGATTCATGATAAAATCCCTACCTATGTAAACACACATGTTTTACAATATTTAATAAATGGGTACACCCCCCCCCCCCTCCCCCCATGAGTGTTAATAAGTGGGATCCTATGGGTGCAAAAGATACCCACAATCCAAATTACATTTCTAACATTTCAACCACTAAACATATTGCAATTAAATTGTCTGTATCAGCTATCTATATTCCATACTTTAAATATCGTGTAATATATTCATAAATTTTCAATCAATGCAAAATATACTGGAAGTAAACGATGGACCAAGTCCAAAAATCTGCATACTTGTCATTACTGTAAAAACTTCACAATTCAACTATTATGAAATTTAAAAACAAAATATTACAATACGTCAAAGTTGAAATTTTCATTCTAATAGAGATCACAAGTACATATAACTTAGTGGTTTACAGGTTGCAGCTTGTATGTGGGTTGTATAACTGATCTCAGTCTTTATATTTTAATCAATAAAATGAGGAAATTAAGTTTAATTTTCCAATTACTATGGTAATGGTTTATTGTCACATCTGTGTTTTATGGCATTGCCGTGGTAACAAATGTCAAAATGTCAATGTGTATCAATGTGAACTGCATATTTTTTCTTGAACGTAAAACTTTAAAATAACTATCGTAAACCCACAATTTAGTGTTCCTGTAGTCATTGTTTTATCATCGAAGTAATCTGTTAGAACGAAGCATTTTCTATGAGCATGCATATACAAAATATTGGTAACTATTAAAATCTTATTGTCTGATGTGAAAATGGCAGTTCATTTTTCCTGTTATTGGAACCAACTTATTTTTCAACTTCTCCAACTAAACTGTATTTTCACACTGATTCTTCAGCAGTTGTTTGAGATGGTGTCAGAGATTTCAGGTCAAATAGTCTACACATGATGGGTATAGATGCCTATCTTATCATGTACAACTTTATACAAGCTCATACATAGCAGATAATACAAGTTTGCGTGTAACATAATATACATACTATAGACTAATGTACAACATCACTGTTTTCGAGGTGTGAGAGGGTGTGTGTGTGTGTGTGTGTGTGTGTGGGGGGGGGGGGTTATGCATCGCAGAATACTGCATATAAATAAAGTTATTGTACCACATTGGACATTTCTGTAACTAACAGTAACAGCATACCTACAGCTGCAATAATTATGGCGTCAGTTTTGATTTTGAGTTGTATATTTTTATTTTTTGAGCTTGTTTTCGTACTGGGGTAAAACTAAAAGCTACTTTCGTGTTTAAACCTGAACAAAAAAAACCCTCAAAACAACAACAAAAGAAAGTCAAAATCAAAACTAATGGTACAATTATTGCAACTTAAATATACACACAACTTGCACGTTGTATTCTTCTCCCATTAGTCCATTAGTCATCATACATTGTGTACATGTATGTTGTTTATTTTGACAAGGACTGAGGAAGTGCAGTGAACTTGGCCTTCATAATGATGACTTCACCTCATAATATGTTGGCTCTGTTAATTCCATTTGTGTGTGTGTGTGTATGTGAAGCTAAATTAGGTGCTATTTATATTCTGTGACTAATTCTTCATATTTTATCCGTTACTAACGTTGATACTGAGATACACAAATCACAAAACTTACCCCTATCTGTGTAAGACAGTCAGGGTCTGGGGATGTGGCAATGATCCGGTCAGCTGGAACAAGTCCTGGAAATTCACCATAGAAACAAAGTAAATACATATTTGAATGTCGCGATTCGTATATCTCATACAAAAGTCATCTAGCTAAAGATATTAGTCACAAACTTAGACGAGTTATGTCCTCTCCGGTTGCCACGTGTGTTTGTTATGGTTCACAATATCAATTTACATTTTATATTTACCGTATGGTGACAACACCTACGTAAGGTAACAACATTTCAACTATAATCGTGGCGTTTGTAAAATTAAAACACGGCCAAAAATTGGGAAAATCCGTGAAAAATCGCTCACACCCAACTCTAGATGTTTGGATGATGTAATACCAACAAAACAACGTGTAGTCGGCAAGTCCTGGCCTTGGCCGCACTCACCCGCTCGAACAAAACCTCTTGCCATCGCTTGCCCGATCTTCCCCGCTCCTACAATCGCTATACTCATCTTCGCTGCTTCTGAATAATGTTGGCCCACTGCTCCCTGGCCGTACACCTGATATAAAATTCGTCCCAGCCGCATAGGTATTTTTTGAGTTGCTGTCACCGTGTGGAGGGAAATGAAGGAGACTTGAATGAAATGAAGAAGTCAACGCTCATTGGTCAAGAATTAATTTATGCGCGCATGATTAATAAGCACTCAGTGTGCGCGTGAATTTTTAGACAGCCTCATCCGATCCAATCTGAGGCCGTACCCATGAAAATAGGCAAAAAACATTCATGACGCCCCTTGTCCATTTAATTCGTTTATAGCAGAACCTGTCACAAAATGCTGAAGTGTTTACACATATCTAACAGATTCCATTTGTCTACAATGTACACCTTTGAACCTAGAGCGCCAACTCCAGAAGCACCATTTCATTTTCCTTGGACAAGTGGTTCTAACTTTTAATGTACAAATGTATTAAATAAAAATCTACAACCTTACACACGCGAATATTTATACTAAGAGATGAGGAAGTAAATCTTAAAATGGATTATACGTTATTATCATCTATAATATCTATAACATTCGTAAAGATATGCGCAAATGTTATTGACATACATATCGCCAGGTACACATTTATTTTAAAATTGCGTGCTATGGCGGTTCTCACGATCACCTTATGCATATGGAATATGCTAATTTAATTTATGCCCATGAAAATATGTTATATTAATCATTTATTCGTGGCATGTCACCGCAAATTCTGAACCTCCCGAGTGATGAGTGATGCGGGTCAGTCTTAACAGGTCACACACATATGGATGATGCAATCCAAACACTATAGCCGTACCGTTTGTATCTGGGTGCATTAATTGCAGTTGGTGTGTAACCATGACGCCGGTGGTCTATGGGTTTAACGGTCACTTTACATTGTACTGTCTAGCATCCGAAAGAGTGAGATCACTTTTATGATTTGGCAGTTGGCACTAAATTTTACGATCTTGAACAGCAAGTTTGACCTCAATTGTGAAAGCGGAGTTACTGTACTATAACGCCAGTCTAAAATTGAATATCGTGGTGTTCTAACTAGTAGAAAAACTAAGAATCGCGGCAGTACTTTGCTATATTTGTCGACAGGACTGTTGACGAAAAGAGGCAGACCTCGCCCTAATAAGTTTAGTACAAAGATAATGTCTGCAGGCATATTGCTACAAAACAATTTCTGTTATAAACACTGAAAAGTATAAAAATAATTTAAATTTTTTTTTGTCACTTTCATTTCGACATGCACATGACTTTTAACAAAAGAGACAGGCCTGCCACTAAACAATTTTGTAGTAAACGCAATAAGACATGATCATTTGGTGGTAATTATTAAAGCGTGCAATTAGTGCTAAAAGCTGAAAATGATTGATAAATAAATAAATGAGTACTATTAAAAGCCCAATATATTGTGATGATCGAAATAGGCAAATCAACATTTCCATTGCAATTTCCATGACGTTACATGTCATTAATTTTAAAATGTTCTCGTAAATTTTGCTCAGTGAAAATGAAGAATCTAATTTCTGAGTCAATAAACATGCACAAATTTACAGAAATTACCTACTAGGAGGTCAAACATATACCAAGACTGACAGAGGAGAGTATTGGTTGAAAGAAACCTTTGTATAAATTTAAACATATAAACGGACGAAATGTGTATTTTGACCGTTGAGGGCCACCTAATACAAACCAAAGGTACATATATCGTACGTATATATATAATGCAGTAGTACTGTATGACAACGCCAAATACGTAATAGGAAGCTAAGACATAGCATCTCCAAAGCCTATGATGTACTTATGATAGTCGTTGCTTGGAAGGTCTTGATGTCTACATTTCAATACATTCAAACTGACGTCTATCTTTGGAAGGTCTTGATCATGTCTATATTTACACGGCAATGTATATAAACCGAAGTCTGTGTGAATAGCACGTAGATCGGGATAAAAATAAACAGAGAGTTAAAAAAAAACAGAATTAAAGTATACAGAAGGTTTGGGACTTATTCAATTAAGTTTTATTTCGGAATGGTCTGTAGAGTATGTATATACACTCCCCACCACTGTCTTAATAAAAACAATACTCATGTCCCCAATGTTAGGAGTACATGCATATGTGAAAAATATTTTAGAATTAACGAACAAGGAGAAAATATATTCAAAAACGATTGTGATGCGACGTGAAAGCACCCATTTCTTTATAAAGGGTGAAGTTAATTTCGTCGAGATTCGTGAATTGGGCTTTTTATAGGCGTAACTCTATCAAAATGCAAGAGAGGATTACTATTTGTGTTATTCTTAATTTTTGTGAACATTTTGTGTGAAGTATACTTCATACCCACATGTACGTACACTTATTAGCTGTCTTTTACCGGAGAGGTAGGTAACGCCACGTGCCGGAACGTCAACTACGGCATGACAAACCTAATTCTGTAATTAAAAAAAAGGCAGTATATTAAAAAGAATTTTACTTCATACATAAAAACCTCATTCAAACACTTGCATTTAAAACCCCGCCCCATAATAGTATTCCATCTATACATCGAAACTATATTCCATGAAGTCTCATTTGCTTATAGAATGAATCTGTGAAATCTCGCGTTGATGTGGAACATCTGCGAGATCATCACCAATGGTAACGCTTAAAATCGATCGCGATTGACAAGTTCCATATTCTTGTCGCTGCTCTCGCTTTGCGTGCAGCACTATGGCTCCGCTCCCCAAAATATCGCCTTGACAGACAGTTAACATGAAACTCTCGGCACTAATAACATTTTTGCTGGGGTGTTTCGTGCATGTTACTTATAGGATAGCGATTAAGCTACCGTTCATTGGAACATGTATCCGTATTTCCGAGAAAGTGATTTTCTCCTCCAAGGCCGTCGTCGACGCTGTGGTGAAGAACTTCAGGTGTGTTCCACTCCTGGTAGTCATCATACCGCCAGCCTGGATTCCATATGTCTTCATCAAATGGTCCTGGGACAAACTTGGACTTCAGCAATGGATTTCAACCCGTATGACTACCGGTAAGAACAAAATTATCACGACGTTTAGGAATATCTATTCTTGGGAAACTCTTATGAGATTGGTAAGAGTGTTGATTGCACCGTGCCGCCGTGTGCCCGTTGTCGGCCGACTATGTTCCTTCGTGGATAAAGTTATCACTTTGCCCGGTACAACTCTAGCACTCGTCGTGGATGTCATCAATTGTGTGAAACGCGTTGTTCTGTATGTCTTAACATCTGGACTTATTCCAGAGTTTCTAGTAAAGAAGGCGCTCTTCCTCGTTGTACTGGCTTACTTGGTAACTGTTGCTTATTTGCGTAAATTTATGCAATATCTCGGACTTGTTACTAAGGAAACAGTTACTAGTACTGATAATGATCAACCGATGGTGACAACAGACAAACCCTCTGGTAGACTGGATATCGTTGATCACGGACTGAACACATGCCGAAATATGAAATTGACCGATAAACGACTGCCTCACATTGGACTCTCTTTTTCTGACATAAGAAAGTCGATTCCATCATTATTGAGCTCGAGTATTGCAACAGTTCGCCGTGTTCCGAATGACATCACCACTTTCACTACCTTTGGTGTGAAGAAACTCGTACGTGTTCCACTCATGCCATTCTCCGCTTGCCTCAACCAATGCAGACGAGCCTATGGATTTGTCGGAACATACTGTTTGGACTCTTTCTTTCGTGGAATGTTGACCAACAGTGGACTCGTTCCCGACAAAGTGCAAGCACTTGCGACAAACTCATTTGTGAAATATACTGACCTGATTCTGAACCGACCCTGGATATATATGATGGACAAAACGTTACACTCGAAGAAGATCCTTGCCAGAGTAATCGCATACCCTATGGTCTGTACATCCCATGCATTGACAATGGTCACTAAGTGCTTCTCTGTCGGTAATAAAATCGCACGTAATCCTTTGATAACGATTGGACTTCTCCTTGGCTACTGTAGACAAATCTCCGGAATTGACGAATTTATCGCGAAAATTAACTTTGCTGGACTCTTAAACAAGGGACTTGAATACATCCAAGCTCTGTCTAAAAGAGTGTTCGCAATTTCCATGTCGTCCGCTATGAAGTTCTTTAAATGTATAACCGGATATTGGTTCGCCGCCTTCTATAAAATCGCATACGTTTCGTTAATGCTAATGATACTTACCATCGACTATTGCAAAGTGTTTGCATTTACCATAATGTCTTGCGTATTGGCCGTTGTAAAGTTCTTCAAACGTATGACCAGTTATTGGTTAGCCGTCTCCTATACAGTCGTACACTTTTCATTGATGGGAGTGATACTCACCTTTGACTATTGCAAACGACTTTATAACATCGTTGGAGATATCGGAGAACATGCATTTAATGATTTTGGACTGACAACATCAAACGATACAGACAATGAACAGGTTGACGATGGACTTGAAATTGATAAAATGGTGAGGCTTTACTACAGAAAAAATGTCTATGTAGTCATTGCTACACTTTACTCACTTCTGATGATGATGGACCAATATATCCCGTTTATACGGGTAGTCAAGGCAACACTCCGCCTACTAGCCACCTGTGTTACGACGACACGACGGATTTTCAACGATTCCTTCTCAATGGCTAAACAGACCGTATTCACTTCCTTCAAACCAGTGACGATTTTCATTGAAGAATCACGACGAGTATCTCACCCTGCCGACTCGGAGACCGATGTAACTGACAACTCTGATTCACTCGTGTCTGAAACGCAAGATGACGCCAAGGAACTAGTTGACAATGTTGTGAGAAATGCGGTCTTAATTATGACCGATCACGACAAAGACCTCGCAGCAGTATCCCCAGCAGCATCCCCAGCAGCAGCATCATCACCACCACCACCAGCAGCAGCACCAGCAGCAGCAGCAGCAACAACAACAACAACAACAACAACAACAACAACAACAACAACAACAACAGCAACAACAGCAGCAGCAGCAACAGCTGATGACCGAACGAATGGACCTGGTGATATGACAAGCGAAAGAGATGATGTAGGACAGAGTGCCTCACCAACTTCTGAGACGGGTCATCCCGGTATTGTCGTCACGGCTGATTATCACCTGTCGTTATTCGCCAACAACTACACAGATCCAATTATTGTAAAACCACAAAACGCCCCAGTCCTCAACGACCAAGCCATGAATGCCAGAAAATCAATCAAAGTTGTCATTTTCACTAGCCTGTCTGTGCTGCTTGTCATTCTATTGTTCATTGGTCTGTTTTGATTGTCGATATATTAAATATCTTCATTTCAAAAGTTTAAATATTGATTCAGAGACTCGAGTACATTTTTAATGCAAATGTCTGTCTGTCTGTCTCTCTGTGTGTGTGTGTATGTATGTATGTATGTATGTATGTATGTATGTATGTATGTATGTATGTATGTATACGTACGTATGCAATAACGAACATGCACTTATCACGACGTACGTATGTGTGTGTGTGTCTGTGTCTGTGTCTGTGTCTATATGCGCATGTGTGTATGTTCGAGTGGCTGTGTGCTTATCTATTAAATATACACTAGCAATGATTAGATCATTAAATTTTGTATTTTCACAAAATCTGATTATTATTCAAGTTCAACGACGTACATGTATTAAAGTTTACGATAGTAAAACTGATAACAAATTACCTAGACTTTTGATATGGTAACTCTTGCTTACAATACATTATACTCGCTCGCTATGATAATTAGACATTACTGGCGCATGGCGCGGCCTAATTAACCCTTATAATCCAAAATCTTCGCCAAACTCTTGTTGGTATCACCAGGAGTATGCCGACGTTACATGTCTTCAGAAAAAGGTATATACCGCTGGGTTCTCAATAAATATAACGCAATCAAATGAGAAATCTATAAACAATCTCTCAGCGTAACAAATAAATCCAACAGCTGCCACCAAATCCGACGTGTGTATCACGATGTAATACCGTAACGGTGGTTCGAAAACATAACGCGGTGTATAGCCCAGTTTGTAATTTCAGATGAATGGAGTTAATGTTTGTGACGGAATATGACTAAGAAGACACATTCATCCAGTATTAGCCCAATCTAGTAAGACCCGTTGTAATGCAGATTCATATTTAGTGGATGATGGAATGTACCGGTCCGACTGGCATTATGGGTAATGTCGTCCTTGAGTGTGTACGTATTTACAGATTATTGAAAACGTGTGTCTCTTCGTCATCTTGGCTACAGGTAGGTATTATCCAATACTATCGCCCCATGACTCTTTACATTTCGTTGTCATGGTAACATTTCTTTAAATTGAACGACTCTAACAACTCTTTTGGCTCCTCGATTTTAATGCAACGAACACGTATATAAATTTAAACGAACCCTGAGACTCCATCTAGCTTCTTGAAATGGTAACACCAACTTGAAGACAAATTTAACCTCTGACCTGATAATAACGAACATGCACTTATAATATAACATGTGCATATATATGAAGCTTTATACCTATATTAGAATTATTTGCATGTATTAACATATGAAGATGTGTGTGTGTATTTTTATCTAACCCCCCCCCCCCCCACACACACACACATGTACAAAAACGACAGATACGCATACTGCTGAATTGCCTAATATAAAGACTGGTGATAGTCAGATATTTACTGCTATAATTCTTAATGATTGACACAACAGTATAATAGGATTATGAGACATATCACATATATACAATATTAATAACTTACGGATAAACTTACACGGTGCGCACCACGTGTCAAACAATATATATAAATATGAATGTAAGAGCTAATGGACAACCATAAATCAACAGAAAAAACTAACCTACTTTCTGAAAACTTGTAGATTTGTAACAAAATGAAATCAAAATAACTATAAATAATAAGCTGAAATATAACGATTTGGAATATTTCATTGTACGCATGACTACAGTCCGGAGTTGGCTGTGGTTTCTTGTCTCGTTATTATGAAGAATTAGTTGAGAATTGAATAAAAGTAAAAAAAAAAAAATTAATGAATTTTGTTTATTACATAGTGTTGGATGATTGATCTAACTGTCAATCGTCATATAATTATAAAACAAATTAGTTTATTGCGTTGCGTCGACTTGGTGTAACACAGTCGTTGGTGGCGCTCTTATAATCTACGCACCGATGATTATGAAATATGAGGGCACCACCTGCAATAATGGCGTCTTTGAATCTGAGTTGATGTTATTCTCTGGACACAGTCAAACAACGGATCAGCCGCGGGTTGCCAGGGCATGATAGTCATTTTGTTGACCCATAAACGGACGAAATTTGTACTTAGCCGATGAGGGCGTGCTACTAAGAAGTAGCCGTCCCTTTCAAAATGGCCACTGTCGCGATCGTGTGGAAACAGATCTTGCTAAATTTATTGAGAAGATTTCGACACAATTACAGCACTGCAGCGGTAAGTAACAGTCACAACAAAACGTTTATCAATCTTTGCTTTTAAATATCCAGTGATCTTATCTTTTAGATCGAACTCTGCTTATTTTGCAGGCGGGTGCTTTTCCGAGCTACGTGAAAATTGTCGAAGTTGGACCACGGGACGGACTTCAAAATGAAAAGGCTAGTCAACTAGAAATATTTCGAGTGTGGCAGTTTTCTAAATATTTAGCTGATTAAATCTCATTTTTAAGAATTTTTGAATATCTCGATAAATATGTAAAGAAGAAAAGAAACACTACATTTTACCCCATGCAGATTTCAGTGGAAACATGATTTTCATATATTTCATGCTATGACAGACCATGGATGTTGCACCCTTTGGTTGACAGAAGACCAAACGAATTACAGTTTCACTCATTGAGTGTTAATTTAACAAACTTTTGATAATGATGTAGAGTACCCCATAATCTGGTCTCATTTGTTGTTATTTCCAGGAAATTGTAGCGACTAATATTAAGATAGATCTAATAAACAGGCTATCAGAGACAGGACTTCCTGTTGTCGAAGCTACAAGTTTTGTGTCACCGAAATGGGTTCCTCAGGTAGGTGATAAAAAGTAGGGTAATTGTTCTAAGGTCAAATGTCATCTTCATTTACATGCACCTGGAGGCCATTGGACACAGCTTTCAATGTGGTGGCAATTTCTCACTGGATAAACCCTCCCAACAAATATGTTATTAAGTTTATCGTGCATCTAACATCCACCAGACCTTAGAAATTGATCAGGAGCTTGAGTTTTAAAATGAACTACATTTTTACATATGGACCAGAGATTACTTGCACCAGTGTGGATGTATACTTGTGGTATTTGCACTGCGAATACTAAAAACATTATTGCATACCTACATGCAAATGATATGCAAATGATGACACAACCTTAACATAATCACGCAATCACACGTTAGAATTTTTCCAGAATTTGTTGTTTCGAATAAACATATGTAATAATAACAGAACCCCATGTTGTGTGAGTACCAGTGTGGCGTACTCAGGGGTATTTGCACTCATGCTTGCAGTGTTTTCTGCTGCACTTTCACTCACTACACTTGTGAAAGTATGGGTGAAGAAAACACTGCAAGCATGAGTGCAAATACTCCAAGTGCAAATACTGCAAATGTACTTGATATGGATGCTATAAACAATTGTGGTACATACAGAAAACATGTTACTTTGGTGTTATGGGTTGTACATGATATGATATACCTTCAATTCTTAATTTACCATTTCCAAGTGTAGGCAATCCCCTGGCACGTGGATCTCTGTTTTGAGAAACAAATTAGATACATTTACATGACAGAGAGTTTGTTTACTGTATTCTTATGATTCTTCAAGGGACGGAAATGTGGGTATGCAAGTTTAAGATATTGTTTTTCATTTAATGGCTTTTCTCATTCATTATTTGACAAGATGGCAGACAACAAAGATGTGATGTTTGGAATCAAGAAATATCCAAGCGTCAACTACCCTGTACTAACACCAAATATTAAAGGTTTTCAAGCAGCAGTTCATGCTGGTGCTAAGGAAGTGGCCATATTTGGAGCTGCATCAGAAACATTTAGTTTGTAAGTTGCTGTTAGCATAGATATCACCATGTAACATAAATTTCAAATCTGCAATATCAGTATTTTTTGCCAAGGTTTTGAAAACTTTGTAAGAGAGAAAGGAAATCAAGTAAAATTTGTGTGGAGTATAATCAGTCGTAGTTAAGAAACCACCTTCAGACTAACTGATCATTAGTTCCAGCCCACCAGTAACAATGCAGGAGACTGAATTCTGAAGTAAACATACTATGGTGTGTTGTCAAACATATAATTAATAACAATAACATTTCTTATCAGCTGTGTAGCATATGCAAACCTTTTCACTATATACATCCATTTCCCTGGAGTTATTTTTATTGAGGTTCGAAACCAAGGGTATGAAAATCCTTGAACATTTAGTGTTTATTTTAAGGGTGATGGGTTGAGCATGTAGTAGTGGGCTGGAACTAGTGAACAGTCATTTTGAAGTAGTTTCTTGCCTAGGACTGATTATACTGCCACCTAGTGGTGGGTTGTCTTCCATTGTGATTACTTGTTCAGTTGCCTGGTTATAATGTGGGTCTTCCACTGTGGTTACTTGTTTACTTGCCTAGTTATAATCTGGGTCTTCCACTGTGGTTAGTTGTTTAGTTGCTTAGTTATAATCTGGGTCTTCCACTGTGGTCAACATTTGATCAGTTTAATCACTTTGCATCCCATGTGAGTCTACTATACATATGAACATGTATCTAGTGAGTAAAACAAGAATCTCAACTTGCCTAATGATCGGTGCTGATCATTAAAAGTATATTATGTAAAGTCTTCTGGCAAACACGCCCTGTTTTAGCTGTAAAATAAGATTATTATTGCAGAACAGATATTCAGACTTAATGTGTAACAAAAGTCAAAACAGCATACAAATACATTACTTATTACACTAATGTGGTGATTATTAACCTGTGAGGCACTTTTCTATTTCCCATTTTTAGAAAAAATATTAATTGTCGAATAGATGAGAGTTTACAAAGGTTTAATGATGTGATGATAGCTGCTAAGGATGCTGAGATTCCAGTCAGAGGGTGAGTCCAGTCAATCCACTCAGACTTTGAACGATCAAATGTGAATATTGCGCACGTCAAGGGACTCATCAATTCACTCCCAATTAAAACGTCATGCGTTGATAAGAACATCATGTATTGATACAAATGTTCCTCCCTAGACATAAAAGTTACTGACACGATCATGTAACAATCTACCCAACATCTATAATTGGTGGATCATACCGCCACCTAGTGGTCAGCTGTAACTATGGAATTTATTATATTGTGATGAGGATCATCAACCAAGACAGATCATACCGCCACCTAGTGGTCAGCTGTAACTATTGAATTTGTTATTGTGATGAGGGTCGTCGACCTAGACAGATCAAAAGCTCAATGCTATAAAACTTTGAACTGTGCTTGTGTGTTATAACCTTGGTGAGTCATTCAATGTACCATGCTGATGGACATTTAAGGTCATCAGACTTCATGTTCCCATCATCTCAATATTTTGATATTCCGATATTCATTCTCTGTTTAGATATGTATCCTGTGTAGTTGGGTGTCCATATGAAGGTAAAATAGAACCTAGAGCTGTAGCAAATGTAAGTTATTGATTATTTACAACTACTCTCACATTCTTGTACTTTATATAGGATTTAGTATTACGTTACCATTAAAAGATATTTCTTTGCTTAGACATTCTAGAAAATACATTTATTCTTTAACCTGCAGAAAAAGAGACAATAATTCTTTCAAGTTTTAGGTAATATTTAGAAATGGAATTATTCAATGCTAAATGCTACATAGTTATGTGGTAATATTAACACTTCATGACAAATGACAACATAAAATAACGTGTGTGTGTGTGTGTGTGTGTGTGTGCGTGCGTGCGTGCGTGTGTGCGTGCATGTGTGCATGCATGCGTGCGTGCATGTGTTATGATGAATCAAGTATGTATTATTGCAATATTATATTTGTTCCTGTTTTAGGTTGCCAAGAAAATGTACAGTATGGGATGCTATGAAATATCTCTTGGTGACACCATAGGAGTTGGAACACCAGGTTCTATGAAAGCTATGCTGGAGGCAGTGATGCAAGAAATCCCTGTACAAAAATTAGCTGTACATTGTCATGATACATATGGCCAAGCATTAGCTAATATACTTACAGCGATACAGGTAACCATATTAATGTTGCCTTACTTAGGGAGCCTGCTCTACCCAGCATAGTTCTCAGAATACTTCTCATTTACAGATTTAGAATTGCTATACACTGTCATGATATATATAGAGAGGCATCAGCTAATATACTTACTGTCAAATGTTGCCTTACTTAGGGAGCCTGCTCTACCCAGCATAGTTCTCAGAATACTTCTCATTTACAGATTCAGAATTGCTATACACTGTCATGATATATATGGAGAGGCATCAGCTAATATACTTACTGTCAAATGTTGCCTTACTTAGGAAGCCTGCTCTACCCAGCATAGTTCTCAACATACTTCAGATTCATGTTCAGATTCAGAATTGCTATACACTGTCATGATACATATGGACATGCATTAGCTAATATACTTCCTGCAATGCAAGTATGTATAACCATGTCGAATGTTACGGATGAGATAGCTGGCATTGCTTTGTTCCTATCAAGTTGCCCAATGTGTTGACAAAGCAAATTTCACCCTGTTTTCTACTGTGAGATTACCATACCATGTGACTATGTTAAAACTTAGTATACTTTCTATAAAACTTCTGTATGCTGTTTCAAGTACATGTTGGCTAACATTGAAATTTCTTAAGCTTTTTGAGAAGAAAGATCCGTTACTGTGATTTGTGGTAAATTAATTCTGTATTTTGTTGAGAGGACATGGTCAAGAACAGCAAAGATTTTAATCCTGTTTTCCCAACTTGCAGTTTTTTTTTGCATACAAACAAATACCTTCCTGGTAGAAAGAGGATTAAGCTAGAAAATAACAGGTGTATTGTGTGTTTTATATTTCAGATGGGTATTACAGTTGTGGATTCATCAGTAGCTGGTTTAGGTGGGTGTCCATATGCTAAGGGTGCTAGTGGTAACGTGGCTACTGAAGATGTAGTGTATATGTTACATGGTCTAGGAATTCAAACGGTAAGTTACACATTTCATAATATGTGTTTGTGCAGTCTGATGATATAGATCAATTCTGATGAATAAAGTAGGTGTCACTTGACTACTTTGTCTTAGAATGTTGGTAGAAATGAAATGCATGTAAGTTTAGCCAAAAGAGGAGTAAATTAGTTGCTATTGGTTGAATTTTGTTTGAACTTATGTGAAAAGAAATGTAGTGATCACAAGTTTGACTAGAATAGTGTATAGTTTTTTTTTTCAGAGGAGTCAATTCTCCCTCCCTCCCCTGTTTACATTTCTGTCTCCCTCTCTCTCCGTTCATCTCTCTCATATGTCTGTACCTCCCCTAATTTGTATGGTGTCCTTTCTCTTGCCCCACCCTACATTACCATGTGTGAGACAACCCAGATACATACATACAAGTGTTTTATGTTAACCTTTCTGTGATCTCCTCTGTTACTGTAATTCCAAATTTTTGTCTAGTATTGAGGTTATATGTTACACACACACACACACACACACACACACACACACACACACACACACACACACACGTACGTACGTACGTACGTACGTACACATGCACGCATGCACACACGCAGACACACACACACACACACACACACACAAACACACATGCACACACACACAGACACACACATACACACACAGACCCACACACACAGACACACACATACACACACACAGACACACACACACACACACAGACACACACACACGCACAGATATTAAACACTTAAATCATTGTATTCATAAATTTCTCTTTCAGGGAGTTGATTTAGAAAAGATTGTATCCACTGCAAATTTCATCTCCAATATTCTGGGAAAGAAGCCATCATCCAAAGTTTCCTTGGCTATGCTAGCAAAGAGTAAACTTTGATGAGGAGGAACAGGAGAACTATCCTATTGTGTGATGTAGTTCAGTCAAGAAGAACTCTGAAATTCATCAGAAAATGCAATAATATGACCAAAAACCCTGTGAATTTGTCGTCAACTTTGAGATTTACTGAGTCATTCAATCCACAGTCTCATGATAGTGGGACTATGTCCAATCCAATGATCTCCTGCTATAAGCTGCAACAGCATTTCTGTGAACCATAGCACAATTATCATGAATGACAACATTCAAGTTTTTTATACTAATAAATGAACTCATAAGTTCTTTATTTTGAGATGTCGATGTGGTATAACCAATGGCCAAATTTATGTGGGACTCGAGAAGATTTTCATTGACTGCCAGTTATTCAAATGTGAACTTGTGTGTCATCCTGTATGAGATATTATTAGCTGTGAAAGCTACAAAGGAAATGGTAAATCTGCCATTTTGAATGGTGTATTGTGGGAAATGTAATCAAGGAATCTGTCATAGTGTTTTTAACCACAGATAATCTAGTCTTGCTAGATCATGGCTCTCTCTCAATTCTGCTGTAGCAACTACAAGTATGGGTAATCCTGAAATCCGTTGTATCTCTGCATGTCCAATTTGAGTTGCAAAATGGCAGTCAATCACAAAATTAGAGGTAAATTGGAGCCAGAAAGGTACTTTAAAAAAATACCTTCCAGTGTACAGAGATAACTACAGTCTAAAGACGGATTTGTGTTGTCAATCATGCATATCTGTTGTGTATTATATAAAACTTTTGCAAGCAACAGAATGGGGTGTGGGGTTATTGATAGGTGAGGAAAGAGGGGAGGGGGGTATGTTCAATCTAAATTAACAAATTTCACCCCCATGCACTTTTTTTTATATGACCTAAAATGGATTTATGCATATTTGTATTCCTCTGTTAGTGTAAGCTGAAGAACGCACAATTGCATATTAAATCATTCAAAAACGTTTGCAAAAAACATACCACAAAAACGAAAAGAAGAAAATTTAGACCAAAAGACTTCTTTTTTTTCTGTATAGCAAATAATCATGGTAAATAACAAAGAAAGAAAGAAGTCCGTAGGACAATGTGTGATCATTACTATGAATGTAGGAGTTGGAGAAATTGGTAAATTTTGGAAATTAACAACCAACAATATTTGTTGACTTCATTAGCTGATTACCCAAATAAAAGTTTTTACCGTGAATAAATAAATGAAATTCAAAGAAATATTTGTATGCGTACTTTATTATTAATGTAACTTTAAAAAGTGATAATGTATTCAGAAATCGTGTGATGTGCTATAAAGGTGACCCTTTTCAGCTCCCTTTAGGTGGTGCCGAGGGGGCTACTATGATCAGTTCCATCTGTGTGTGTGTGTGTGTGTGTGTGTGTGTGTGTGTGTGCGTGCGTGCATGACAGATTGACTTTCCATCCATACACATCCATTGTCTCTGACATGCAATTATAAATGGTTGATTTCTTTCAAACCTGGCACAAAGATGAAATAGTATTTTGGACAAAAGCACAGGTTTTTTTGTGTGTATGACCTTATCAAATTTGACCAAATGGCAGTGATATCAGTCCTTAAATATCACAAAATCTTCGAAGAAGCACTAAATCCAGGATCAAAAACAACTGACAATATATATGAAGGAAATAAAGGTAGATAACACAATCAAGCCATATTGCAATATCAGATATTAATCAAATTTACTGGGGATGTATGAATTATGAATTGAATGAAACTAAAGTATGCCTAATTCTAAAGCCTATATGGAAACCATAAGAGAAACATAACTCCACAAAATTAGTCATTTTCATGAACTTTGGGTTCTGGAAAGTCATTAGATTCATGAATATTCATGATGTAAAACCATGAAATAACTCCAGAACCCAAATTAACCAGAAAATGCCTTTATTTCATGGAGTGTTGTCCCCCTTTTAATAATAAGGTATTATAATAACAAAGGTCTATGAAATACTGGGAAATTTAAAATCTAATTTGTCATTCTTACCCCCCCCCCCCCCCCCCCCGTGTTTTTTAAACGTTAATACTTCCCAGCTCTCATTCTTAACTTTTCTTTACCAATTTCCTGATACACTGCTATACATATACATATATGCTATAGGCCTTGGCTCTTTTCCAGCATTAATAAGTATACTCTGATTCTCTGCTATGACGTAAAAATTACACGTAGATATATCTGCAAATCGCGATCCTCCTCCCTGAGGGCGCTCTCTATACATTTACTGACGGATCGACGACATAGGCTATGGACGATGTACGTCTAGCAGCAGACGACATGAGCGGACGACTACTTCCGGTTTCTTCTGGTGACTGGAGTGAATGTGATACGCAACTTGAACAAGTCTTTTCGTACATACCTGCCCGTCGATGGTTTAGAAGCTCTACAGTTACACAGGGTAATGTAAAAGTATTCTAGAATAGTAGTGTTCCACATACACATATTAATTGTTACTGTCAGTGTTAGTGTATGGGATGTAGTGTAAACGCAATATCGCGCAACCCTGTAATTTGTGAAAGCGACTGAACCAACCGCAGTTGTAATTAAACTAGCAAGTTGAAGTTACTGTGTACAGTAGTGAACCAATCCCAGGGAACCAATGCGATCGTACCACAACACCAGATAACGCGAAGCAAGGGATAGCGACGCCGCTGATGTGTCACTGTTGTTTTGTTTATTGCATGGGCCGAAGGGTGTATGGTTTATGTATTATATTAGTTTGTCGATCTTTAGATGAGTTACAGGCTCACACGGATTCACAGCTCACTAACCGTATCGGTCGGTCATTGTTAGAACACGTCGATTCTTTGTGCAGTCTGTGCCTGCTGTGATTGCTGTGTGCACGTGGTACAGTCGACAGTTATATATGTGATATGATATTTGCATAAGCTATACTTAGCCAGAAGTTGTCACCAGATTGAAGCACTACAGCTGTTAATTGTCGGTTGTTTGTTAAAGCCATATCAATTGGCAAGATATTAATATTGTGTTATGATTTTCGGTAGGTTGACCAACAATTAACCTTTTATTGTGAGACAAATCTAACCATATATTTGTATATTTGTACATTGTCTTACAATAACTATTTTAACATGCAACGTGATGGCGTATTCAATGACTTTAATGAGAAATACACGATGGGAAATGTGATTTATGTGAAATCAAGTCCTGAAAAATTAGCTATGAATTCTATGTCTGATAATGGTGGCGACGGGGATGAAGAGGAGGTATGTGAAGTGATGTTGATACCAGATGCGGATATAGAGGTAACTGATGAAGTACAAAGTACACCTTGTCTCACGTGTAACTTGGCATTTTTCCTCATGTATAGAAGGTAGGTGATACTGTTATATGCTAATTTCATCTCCTGCATTTAGAATATTTATTACCTTTCCACAAGCTGTCGTACTACGAAAGACAGAGCCAGACACAATGTAACAATGAGACAAAGACATATATGTAGCTATACTTAAATTATCAAGAGAGCTGTCTCAATTCACAAAGAGATTCACCAAGAAGTCGTTTATTGTCTAAATTGACAACAAGCATGTATTTTGCAGCTACTGATTGTATTTCGTTTTATTTTTGTTTGAAATAATTTCTGTACCAACTTGTATTTATATTGACGTGAAAGTCACTTTTACTGATATTGTGGAGTAAGTCAATTGTATACTTAATCTGAAAGAACAATTCATGAATTGATGATGATGATGATGATGATGATGATGAAGATGATGATGATGATGATGATGATGATGATGATGATGATGATGATGATGATGATGATGATGATGAGAATGATGACGACAATGATGACGATGAGGAGAATGATGATGATGGTAATGATGCCGATGCCAATGCCAATGCCAATGATGATGATGATGATGATGATGATGATGATGATGATGAAGATGATGATAATGATGATGTCTGTGGCTACGACGATGACGATAATGATGTGGAAGAGAAGATAATAACAGTTTTGTAACGATGCTGATGATATTAATAATTGCTATTAATTGTTCAACAACATAAGATTAGCAACCATACAACCATATAGTCAACATTATGTAGTTTTGTACTCATAATTATATTCAAGCTAAATTGACTGGAATACATGAAGTATGAAGAATTCCTCACAGACCAGGAATTACATAATGATTAATGGTGACATGTGACTCATCATTAGTGTCAATACATAGAATGGTACAGTCACTTAAGTATGATATTGTCATTTCCAATGATAGGCAATGTATAGTTATTTAAACAATAATGTATGCTCTCCCAGCCCATAATGGACGAAAGCAAACTTTGAACGACATAATGGGCAAGGCGAGAGCCAAGCCCATTATGAAATGCAAAGTTTGCTTGAGTCCATTATGGACTGGGAGGGCGTACATTATTGTTATTATTTTATAGTTTTGCCAATTCCAGTGAATTTGTAGACCGAGAAACGCAAAACAACGTATAATATACACAGCGCTGAACATCGTCTGCCATGTTCGGCCCAGAAGCTGAATACTAATCATAGCGACACACGTACACACACGTACACACACATATACACTTCAATGAACTGCTGTGAACACAAATTTGTTTCATGAATGCATTGTATTTTTAAACAGTAGAAATGACAATCATAAGTAACAACATACATTTCGAAAAAATACCTAGTCGTATGAAGAAACAGAACAAATCTCATCTCTCATTACGGACATAAGCTTGTATTGTTATGCTCGTTCCGGGGCCGCGATGCGCAATAATGGAGTACATTATCAGTAATAATGTACAGCGATGACATCACAAAATTCACTGGAATTGGTAATGCTATAATATAATACAGTTTATATACAAACAACTCATTTAAATATATAATCCCAGATATTTGCTGATACAGTAGATTATGTATGCTTCTGACAACGTACACTTTGCACTCATTCTTGTCCATCCCATAATATGATGCTAATGAGATATTGGCCAAATTTCGGCATTGTCATAAACCATGGCCTCTTTAACGGTGCTGCCCAAGACAGAAAAAGAAGAGAAGAAACATAAGCTCAGGTTTGCGAGAATTGCTGACAGTGTATTTTTTATTATAACTAGATAAAAATTACCTGGATTGCCCAGGCTAATATGCAAGGGTTCCACACCAAATGATAGTACAATGTATTAGTACTTAAAGTGGTACAAACTGAGTTTATTACTCAAGTGAAAATACATAAACTTCTGTGCAACAATTTAATTCTAGTATAATAATGTTAATGTCAATGCAATATACCTTCTATGACATTACAGTTACCTTCAAGCATTGTTAGAACAGCTAGTTGATCACATAGAGGATTTCCTGGACCTATAAGAAAGTACATCATCAGATTATTTATAAATCATGTATGCTTCAGAACAAATGTTACCGGCAAGAATGTATGAACTCAGCTTGTACTCCTTTAATCAGTATACAAATCCCCCCCCCCCCCCTAGTGATGATTCCTACAGCCATGCCAGTGTAGGTTCTCAACATTCCCACAGCCATGCCAGTGTAGGTTCTCAGTATACAAATCCCCCCCCCCCTAGTGATGATTCCCACAGCCATGCCAGTGTAGGTTCTCAACATTCCCACAGCCATGCCAGTGTAGGTTCTCAGTATACAAATCCCCACCCCTAGTTTGAAGGGATGATTCCCACAGCCATGCCAGTGTAGGTTTTCAGTATACAAACCCCCCCCCCCCCCTCCATAGTGATGATTCCCACAGCAGGGCATGCCTGTGTTGGTTTTCAGTATACAAATCTATATAATTCCCTCCCCTCACTTTGAAGGGATGATTCCCACAGCCATGCCAGTGTAGGCTCTCAGTATACAAATCCCCCCCCCCCCCCACTTTGAAGGGATGATTCCCACAGCCATGTCAATGTAGGTTCTTGAATGATTATTGGCAATAGACTTGTTGTGTTTTAACTATCAAAACCATTTATGTTTTTCCTTTGGTTTAAATGTTTCATTTACTGTTTAAAAAACTCAAATTTTACAATACAATACAATACAATACACAATACAATACAATACAATACAATACAATACAACACAACACAACACAACACAACACAACACAACACATTAACACAACACAATACAATACAGTACGTACAGTACAGTACAATATATTACAATGCAATACAATACAACACAACACAACACAACACATTAACACAATACAATACAGTATTGAACAATACAATACTATACAGTACAATACAATACAATACGATATGATACAATACAATACAACACAACACATTAACACAATACAATACAGTACAATACAGTACAGTACAGTACAATAGAATACATTACAATACAACAGTACAATACAATACAATACCATACAACACAACACAACACAACACATTAACACAATACAACACAATACAGTACAGTACAGTACAGTACAATACAATAGAATACATTACAATACAATGCAGTACAATACAATACAATATACAATACCATAAAATACAATACAATACTATACAATACAATACAGTAGAGTATAATACAAGACAATACAATCTATTGTATTACTCTCACAGGGAGAAACTGAAATGTCTGTTTTGAAACATACAAAAACAACAAACATTGTGGTGACTCACACAAATTCCCTGTTTTTCTCATTTTGATCGATTCACAAAAATAAAATTAGACTATTATATCATTAGAAGGCACCCTGAATACTGTTATTAGTCCCCGCGGACGAAGTCCGGAACGGGGACTTATGGATTGGGTTCCGTCCGTGCGTCCGTGCGTCCGTCCGTCCGTCTGTCCGCAGCCGTTTCTTGGAGATGCCAGTACCGATTTTTTTCAAACTTGGTACAGGGGCAACATGCTATGGCATACATATGCACGTCAATTTGTTTTATGATACGATCCAATATGGCCGCCTAGCAGCCATTTTGTTTGCGAATTTTCCCTGTCTAAAGCCATAACTCAGACATGCTCACACAGATCTCATTCAGAGTTGGTATTAGGACAGTGTTCTATGGCATATATGTGCATATTCATTGTTGTCATGATACGATCCAATATGGCCGCCTGGCAGCCATTTTGTTTGTGAATTTTCATGTCCAAAGCCATAACTTAGACATGCTTGAACAGATCTCATTCAAAGTTGGTATTAGGACAGTGTTCTATGACATACATGTGCATATCCATTTTCATTGTGATACGATCCAATATGGCTGCCTGTCAGCCATTTTGTTTGCAAATTTTCCATGTCCAAAGCCATAACTCAGACATGCTTGAACAGATCTCATTTGAAGTTGGTATTAGGACAGTGTTCTATGACATACATGTGCATATCCATTTTCGTCATGATACGATCCAATATGGATGCCTGGCAGCCATTTTGTTTGTGAATTTTCCATGTCCAAAGCCATAACTCAGACATGCTTGAACAGATCTCATTCAGAGTTGGTATTAGGACAGTGTTCTATGACATATTGATATGATCCCCCATACCCGACCAATCCTTTATTGTTGTAGGCATGTTCCATGTCTGACAAGCAGACACAACATATCTAAGTCTGTTTGATTTAGGTTCACAAGTGTTGTTGCATGATCAGAGTAGTGCTAATTCCTTAAAACCCAATCATAGCGGGGACTATGTCATTCTCAATGGCTTGTTATTGCTTTATTTTGGTTATTGATATTTATGTTATATATTTCATTCTTGATGAAATGATGCCTTAACATAACATCATTTTAATTAATTGATCAATCAATCAATCAATTAATTAATTGAGTACTTAATTAATTACTTAATAGATTACTTTAATAATTGATCGATTGATTAATTAGAGTAGGGCAACTTAAACTATATGAATTCTTGTTAAATATTATTCCTTCTATCTGACTGATATTTGCCTTTTTGAGTAAGTTATTTCAGATGGGATTTTTTCTATGTTGTTGTCACAATTCAACTTATTGGCAGTTGTTAGGTACATGCTTGTCTATTATTATAGACTGTATGAGTACACTGAACTAGATTAAAAACTAAATATACATCAAATATAAAACCATAAACGAAAATATTTGAATACTGTCCTAAACGTTAAATAAACTGTGATACATTGATCATCCATTCAGTCACCTCAACTTGTATATAGTGTGATAGCAAGACAGCTGTGCACATTTTATTTACTGTATGTCTTATTAAAAATAAAAAAACATGACATAAAAAGGAAAAATAGAATGATAAATGTGTCTATCATACTAATAGTGACGTAAACTCGCGAAAGAATGAGAAAAAAAATGACTGAAATGAAAATTTTGTTTTAAGAGAAATAAATCTAACACCCAAAAAGGCACATAATGCTGGTACAGATGTGGTCGTTAACTGGGTATTTGTGAAATGTTTCCTAGTTGCCATGACAGCAGTATCACACAACCAGTGTGGCCTTTAAGCCAATTTGACGTGCCACTGACGTACACAATTTCTAATGACGCACCAAAATTTGGTGTTCCCCTATCTCTTACTATGTTGTGACTCACAAGAAATCCCAGTTTTTCTCTCATTTTGACTCACAACAACAAAATTAGGCTATCACTAGAGGGCACACTGCACACAGCAAATTGACATCAAATACTGGTGTACATAAAACCATAGACACAGTGGAGGGGAGATTTGAAGTACGGTATTTTTACCTCTATAGGCCTAAGTTATATGTATGAACATAGAATTCAAAAATTGTGAGGGGAAAAGGAAAGCATCTGTACATAAATATAGTAGCACTATATATTTCTGTTTCATCTGCATGACCCTACATGTATATAGTCCAACTGACCAACATTTGAAAAAAAAGGTATGTATGCCCTCTATGGCCAAGTCAGGAAAAACAACATATGACATCACTGATGGTAAAATTTCAATTTCATATCTGGGCAGAAATGACCATTTATTACTGAATTTGGGACTTTGGATACGAGTAGGTCATAATATCCTTCTTTCTTTCTTAATTTAAATTGTGATTTCTAAGTTATAAAGACTATTAGAAGTCTGATTATGAATTGAAAGCATTATGCAACATTTGCAAACATGTACACACATACGTACACACACACACACACACACACACACACACACACACACACACACACACACACAGTTATGTTAAGTTTTCATTGACCAATCAATTGTCCCATCAAAAAAGTTCACTCTATAAAGCTGTTGTCTGAGATAGACAAATGCTAGAGTATAGCGCCCTCAACCTATTCTAAAGGAGAGGGTATGCTAGACTTGTTATGGATTGTATGCCATGTACATGCTGATATATATTGTGACAATAATAACTGTGATGTAAATACCACTTTTAAGGCTTTCTCTCCACTGTGTGATTTTGTCATTTTAAATGTAATTCCCCAATATTTTTCTTCGTTCAGCCAAGGAAAATACAAGTGACCTAAGGGGCCTTTGTCACTACGAGTCACTTGATGAGTATATTATATGGTGACATCCCTTAGGTCATGAGTATTTTCCGGTTGAATGAAAAAAAAATTGGAGAATAACATAATTATACCAGTGCCAGTAATATCAAAGAAAAATCGGGGGAAGTAATGACAATTTTGAACGTTTTGAGTAATCTAGTGAACACAGCTGAACCACTGATGTAGACATGGGCTTAGTTGTGATGTAAAATGACCAGAGTATATATTCCATAATTTTTGGTTCTAAATCACTTGTGCATAGTATAATATGAGTTTTTGCCACTCTTTAGTTATTATTATGTTTGTTTGGGAATAGGCTGAATGTCGTGTCACTCTGCCTTCACCGGCCTGCTCTGTGTGATCTATGTGAAAGGGTTCACCTATGTGTGAGGGCACCCCATCATCATGGCGTGCCTTACAGACTAGTTATTGCAGTTATTATTGAATATTGTGACTTTTTTCTTAGCCATTTATAATGATGCCAATCTAGACATGGCTTCAGTTGTATCACTAGATTATGTATCAAAGCTGAAAGCCCTAAAACGTAGGAAACAAGAAATGAAATGTTACCGAGTTTGGCCATGGCCAGTGAAACATGACTGGCACCATCAAGTGGTAAGAAAGAGAAAGTAAAACTTAGTTTGACTGTTGAGGGCGCTATACTACATAAAATATAAAAAATACAAATGTAGAGATCTTGAGGGCAGTCATGTATTATACTTGCAGACATTTCATGTACATGGCTTTATGAACCAATTTCCAAAAGTCTTCTCTGTATCACAACATACTTTTAATACAAATCAAATATCTTGATTTAGAAATTATATCCTGATTTAGAGGCTCTCTGTTATTCAGTACATACACTTGAATATTGTGTTTGTGTATGCATTTATTTACATGTATGTCCGTTTGATAGCATGATAAAGAGAAGCCCTTTTGGTGCCTTTGATTTCAAAGCCAGTTTTAATAGCCTGCCATTGATAAAATGGTGATGACGTCATTCCTGCAATGGTTCATGGGAAAAACTCTGGTGATGACGTCACAAACACCCTAATCGCTTTGTCTTAATTGACACTTTATATTTTTTATTTACGTGTGTTACATGTGTTAAGTAATGATGTGAAAATATGGACATCACCTTGTTGGTGGAGGGTCTATGGTTAAAGCTACAAGTGTTCTGAGTTTAAAAAAAACGTAACCAACGAGGTAAAAAAAAAAAACAGTTCTGCAATGTCGACAAGACAGGAGAAACATATTCACTTTTAACAACTTAACTTCCGAGGAAATGAAACAGTAAGTAAATATCACAACCCTGTGGTGTCCTCAAGAGAAAAGAAATTCAAACTATCATCTTAATTGTTCTCCAATGTTAACTACACCGAGAAACGTGTTTAGTTTTAACAACCTGGCTGAGTTTTCTTGTGGAACGAAACAAGAAATATAACAACCCAATGACGCACGAGTACTTGAGTATGGTGTACTCAAGGGAAAGCATTCAAACTGTTATCTTGTTTTGCAGTCTTGAATACACAAGAGAAATGATTGTTAGCATATCTGAACCATTTCAGTAAGTGCTATAGGCATGGTGAAGTGTTGGTGTGTACCGCTATCACCGTATGTATGTATGTATGTATGTGTGTGTGTGTGTGTGGAAACGACTTAACGTCAAAAACTGCCCGACCGATTGCCTTGGTATATGGTGGAAACATTTTACTTAGGGTGTGTAGATGAGCTAGCTAGGCTTATTATTGGTCATACCATGTCTTGAAATATTGTTACAAAAAATTAGATCAAATGAACAGATCAAAGGTATTTTCATTAATTCAGTAGAAATAAAAAAAATGCTTTTGCTGACGATTTAACATGCTTTTGTCAGATATAAATTTATTGGTAGAACTCTTTTGTTCTGTTTATACACTCAGTTTCTAATCATGGTCTTAACGGGAGGAGGGGGGGGGGCTACTCCCCTTATTTGAGATGTTTCGCCCTTTGGGTGTGTTTTCTAGCCCTTTCGTCTAAAATGGGATCTGTTTTTTTTTTTCGAGCTGAAAAGTCTAAAACGGGGTCCACTTTGCATTATTTTTTATATTTTGCTTGGTCTAAAATGTGGTCCATTCCGCTACTATAAATTGACATTTGATTTTTTTAAATTTTCACTATCCTTCCGAAAATCAAATTATCATTTATGATAGCGGAATAGTGTAGTAGTGATAATTCTTCTAGTCTACAGGTAGGCTAAGTTAGTGGGTTGTCATTTTACAAGATGACTTACAAACATGTACAGTCTTGATGTGTTGCTTATAAACAGTGGTAGTCCAGTTACAAAAATAAATCATTTCTCATCAATATGGTAACTATAATTAATAAAGATTTATTATGAAAAATTGAATCATCTGAAAACGAAACCCCTTGTCACTCACTTGTGTACAATAGAAAATGCAAAGTCATTCAGACACTAAACTATTGCCCGCTGCTTTTAACATAAATTAATTACATATTCATGGTATGATGGTTGTTTTTTTCCAAATTTAGTTATTCGGTCTTTAAAATCCTACAATGTTTTACTCATCTCACCAAGGGTACTTCAATATGGTTGGATCTAATTTACATATTGATTAAACGACCATATTTGGAAAGAATCCCCAGCTTATTAATTTATCATATAACCCAGGGGACCAACTTACATCATAGGTGGCATCTATTGTCACTGCCAATAATAATTATTGTGTGAAAATTAGTTGTATCAACTGTTTATTAGTTTGTACTTGAATTAAGTTATTATTATAGTGTAGATTATTAATAGACGCAAACTTAATTTATTGGCCTTCATATAGATGAATTAACTTATTCATGTGAGAGTTGAAAAGGTTGTTGTTAACCTTATAAAGACACGTTCTCTCTACCTCTCATTCAGTGATCTGACTTGCATATTTTCACAGGAGGAACTATAGTTGTATGTCATCACCATATGTGTAGGTCTTTTTATGACTTTATAAACTCAAAAGTTGTCATGTGCAGAGAAAAAAAATGCTAAAATACAGATATTTGAAATGTGTGATATATTAACTATTATTACTGTAGTTTATATATTTACTAGTTTGTTTTAGCACTGAATACTTACTGCAGAATATCCAATGAAGAAATGTAGTTTTCTTGAAGGCTGCAATAAAGATTCTATTCTATTCTATTCTATTCTATTCTATTCTATTCTATTCTATTCTATTCTATTCTATGCTATTCTATTCTATTCTATTCTATTCTGTTGTATTCTATTCGATTCAATTCCATTCCATTTTATTCCATTGTGTTCTATTCTATATGTATGTATATGTATGAAACACACACACACACACACACACACACACACACACACATATATATATATATATATATATATATATATATATATATATATATATATATATATATATATATATATATATATATATATATATATATATATATATATATATATATATATATATATATATTATATGTGTGGTGCAGTTGTGTTAACCCATCTATACATCTGCACTATTGTTTGACATTTGAATTAAGAAGAACCAAAATTAAAGTATATGCCAGATCATGAAATACATACATGTACTAATAATAAATATTCATTGGAAAACCTTCATTAATTTCAGTTTAAATGATTTATTAATTAGGTTAATTATTAAAAACAATAAAATTAATCACTACCTTCTCATTTTAATAATTAGGCAAATGTAACTGGATTGTTTTGTTGTAAAAGTAGTTTATTATAATTTCCCTAACAATTAAATATTTCTTTGTTAAGGTTTGGGGGTCTGACAGGTTTGAAATGTGGTAAATCTTGCGGAAATTTCTGTACCAATGTGCAACAATTTTGGTTTAAAACCATATAGTAACCAGTGCTTGAAATTAACAGTAGTCCCATGTCCAATGACTACCAATTCTTGTCATGGGGCTACCACAGTATACAGCTTGTAGCCCATTCAGACTACCACTGATTATGTGATGATTTAAAGGATGGAAGATTTACAGACATTATTTTAATAACACACATACATGTATTTCCAATAGAGGAACTCTGTTTTCAGTTCAGGAATATAGATCTATTGGACACCATCCTTGGATTACCACTTTCTGAAATTGATAGCCCTCTAGGACTATCAAAGAAAAAAGTTAATTTTGAGCCCTGGTAACAGAGAAAAAAGTCTAATAAAACTTAAAATAGATTTCTATACCTTGTACCATAATTAGAGGGTGAAATAATGGTGGCAAAATGTGCACATTTTCATAATTTATAGTACTTACCATAATTTTGAATGGCCCTGGGAACCCTAGTATTAAAGGGGGAAATATGTCAAAACCTATATACAATTCATTACCTTGTATTGTGTTTTTGGTGAGGATTTCCTGAACAGAGGGGAGAAAAATGTGGTGAAAGTTTTTAGATTTCCATACATTGTTTAGTATGCTAGTACATAGTAGGGAACCCTGGTAAAACACTTGAGGACCTTAGAGAGATTTCTAATTCTTTCCATCGTACAGAAATACTGGTAGGGACTTTGAACCCTCACAAAATAACTTTTAAACTAAGGTAAATTATATCATAGTCTACTTGAACAAAAAGACAGCTTTACTAAAAAGTGTATGTATTCATGAATGTAAAGCCGTGCATGTATCTAACACCTATATAATGAAAAGGCTCGCGTGATTTGATGTATAGATGCGGAAATTGTAGTATGCATATTATATTATAACAAATCCATTCCAATAGTCACCTTTTTTTAGTGACCTGAAAAGTTCAGATAAATAGTGAATACTTTATTTGTGATGAGGTGCAGGTGTTACATTTACAGGGGAAGTGACATAGGAAGTGGGACAGGGGAGTCACTGTCTAGTAGTATGGTTCATTTTGAACTCATCTATCATATTTTATAGTCCACATTCCTTGTAAATGTCATCTTCACAAAAATGGTTTCTGAAATTTGTCGTTAAACATTAATAGTCAATGGAAAAGTCACCTTTCGACTATTTATTCCTGATATTTTCTGTTAAACATTTGAAGTCCACATTCTTGTGTAAGAGTTAACTTCACAAGATTTTCTACATTTTCAAAAAAACAACATTTTTATAGTCCACAGTTGTGTGTAAATATCAACTGCAGACCATGGGTTTCTGTCATTTACTATTACATTTTAAACTTAAAATCCATGTTTCTCTGCAAAAATCAACTTGAATCATTTATAGCTTACATTTCTCTCAAATAAATTCTAAATCCAAGAATATTTTAACTTTTATAGTCCATATGTCTTGTAAAATCAAGTGGATAGCTGGCTTTTGCTGTTTATACTTCATTCTTCTCTGCAAAAGTCAACTTCCTCCACCCATGATTTTCTGGACTTTTCACGTTAAATATTTTAGTGTATGTGGATGTCTCTTTATACCGAGTTCATTTATTCCCTTCAAAATTAGGGAACTGTGACAATATAAAGCATTTAAGAATTAATATTTAAAGATGTTTCCTCAAGATTCATGATTCCTAGTAACTATGTAGTTCATCATCTCAAGGGAGGGAGATTATGTTGACTCAATATTGACAAGACATCAATAAAAATTTGAGAATTAATTATTAATTTTTTCGAAATTTTATTAAACCTGATACAGTAATGAAATTCCTATTCACTGTGCATTGCTCCAACAGATTTAGAAATAATATGATAGTTAATTGTATAGAAGGGATTTCATCGGCATTTTTCTTTATACTTACAAAAAAATATGTCATCAGATTGTAAAGTGTAAAAACAAAAATTGTGTGGTTCCGATTACATTCAATTTTAAAATAGGTGGGGTAGGTACATTTGTAGATTTTTTATTTTATTTTATTTTATTATATCTTTTTTTTCATGTGTGAGTGTCTAGTTCAGGTTTTCCAAATGATCTCTGTGTTGTTTATTTCTTCCTATCAGATGTACAGCCATTACAGATTGGAAGAATAGTTTTATATTGTCTTTTTAAGTTGATGTCAGTTTCTGCACCTACTATTTCTTGCCAGACTTCATAATATTTGCAATTTTATTATTATTTTTCTCAAATACATAAAAAAAAAGTTTAGGGACGGCATGAAAAACTGGATGGGGTCAGGTAACCGGAACCAAACAACTTTTTTTTATTTGGCCTATTGAGTTATGTTTTGAGTTCAGCAAGTGATGATTAAGTATGATGCAGTAAGTAGAATACTGCAAGACACTTTTTGAATATGTAGTCATATTTATCCCCCCCCCCCCTCCCAAAAAAAAAAAAATCCATATAAACGCAGCTTCAGTACTCATCTAATATGCTCCTTAAAAACTTGAAATAACGCTGATTAGAATTATGAAAAAACACACTACACTGTAATGTACTGAGTATGACTCAATTGTTGTATGGATAATCATATGCAAATGAGGTAATTAATATGCAAATTATACAATTTAAAGATGTCAAACAATGTTATCTCAGTTGTAATTTAGTTTAATTAAATTATTTCAATGTCTTATGAATGTTGCATTACATAAAGTGTTCCAAATGTGAATTGTCATCCCCAAACCACCATCAGATTATTGATTTTTTTTATTATGGTGTTAGGTAACTTTGGATGAAGATTACTACTAGAAAGCTACCAAATACAGATGTCCACCAAGCATTTTTGAAATCTACAGAAAAAATGGTTTTAGAAAAGTAATGTTTCATTTAATTGGTACCTCATTTTTGTACCAATTGGCTAAAAATCAGGGTCTTGCTCATGGACTATCATTCTTATTTGATCTGTTTAGGATAAAATTGTTGACAAGAACTGTTGTTTTTAGAATCAGAAGAAATGAGCAAATATAATGATAAAACTGGAAATATTACAAAGTAACAAATGATGATTTTTCAGAGACATTAAAAATATGACAAATATAAGTATGAAAATTGACAAATGGAAATAAATAAAATGAAATGTGAAAAAATACTGATTTCAGATTTTTAGGGAATTCTCACCAAATAAAACATTAAATTTTTAGAATGTCTAAAAAATGAAATTATTTTTTGCCTTGCCACCTTTAATTTGTGTCATAAAAATAAACACTATTTGATTGTTTTTGATCGATGATACCACTAGTCTAGACTTGAGGTTTGTAGTGAATATCTAGATGTTTTTCCTACTAGAAAATCTGACTATTTGATAGTCTATTTTTCTAAGTTCTCAAAGACCAATTCTTTACAAATTACTAGCCTGGTACATTGTGAGTATGTATAAGATGACATTTTAGTCACTATGCTTATTGTTGTGCAGTGTGCCCTCTAATGTGCCACTGACGCACACAATTTCTAGTGACGCACCAAAATTTGGTGTTCCTCTATCTCTTAATATCTGGTGACTCATCACAAGAAATGACAGCTTTTATACTGACCCAGAACAACAAAAATTTTGCTATCATTAGAGGGCACACTTTTGTTGTGTTTTTGTTTTCCAGTAAAATAAGGGAAAATAAGTCTCTAGTGAAAATTTCCAGGTTTACACTATTACTCATATTAAAACCCATTAATGTGTAGTTAAGATTTTGGTTCACCAATAACCCATTCAGTACAAGCCTACAGTTTATCGCAGTTAGCACTGTTATTATTATTATTATTATTATTATTACTTTATTGTCCCTCACAGGGAAATTTGTCTTGCAACAACACAGAAAAGCATACATATAATTTTACACATTACATTGTAAAATATCCAGAACAACATTAAACAGAAGTATGAAGACGTTGAAATCTGAGTATATAAAAAGACTACATAAAAACAGACCCACACTTCCGTTATTTCTTACATTCTCTGGTATACATACATTTAGTACAAGTGTGAATGAGACTATTTGACCTACATCTTCTATTTTGACCCGTTAGTAACACAATTATTCAGAATTAAATTAAGTCCCTTCAAATTAAATTTCAATAGGTCAACATAGGAATACAATTAAAAAACTATTTAGTTTAATTGGCCTCAGACCCCCATCCCCTCTCTATCCTAATTGGCCAAAAATTAATAATTGTCTTAGACAGCACAATCAATTTCAAATCAGTATGTTTGTAGTAGTATGTAGTACTAGAAATACAAAGCCAGTATGTAACTTTTATTGACACTATTATTTTAATGCCATGCTTTTACTATTATGACCAAAAATTCTTTTCTTTCTCAGTTTGACGTTTTTAAAAGAAATATGTGTATTTAGATGTACAAAACAATCTCAGATTCCATTAAAAGGAAAATCATTTTTGTTGAATGAGAACTCAAATAAAATGGTTCAACCCCCCCCCCCCCCCCGCCCCCACCCCACATCATTATCCTACATTGAACAATTTATCTTGGCCCTTGAGAAAGCAGATCAGGATGAAGAAGTCACATTAATATGTCATCAGTGTGTACTTGACACCTTTTTTACAGTTGGGATGCTATTTTTAGGATGCTTAAAACAATTGTGCTTATTTCCTACTTACTATCCAGTGTTCCAATATTTTGAGGGGGCTGACACAGAGAATGGGATTACTTCCATGGCATTAAGACTTTTTATTGGTAAAAAAGGGTCCAATAAAAATGGTTTTATGACTGGGATAGGAGTGGCACCCCTTGTGTTTATCCACAATACCCATTACTTAAATTAGTTTGTAAATGAGATAGGACTAGCACCCCTTGGTGACACACAGCCTCTTAATTATTAAGATTAAAATCCTTCTGGTTTTCATCATTTAGTCATTCCTTTATGTGATAGCCTATCAGGTAATATTGCTGTGTTCTCTACGAAAATTAACCCAAGAAAACACGTGAAATAATGCTGGACGGGGATCAAACCTACTCTTATGGTAGTACTACAAGCTACAGTGAAATGACAACTAAAGATGAGAAAGAAGTTACCAGTGGATTTTCTTTAAAACGCTATTTTGACAGGTATGGTAGATATATAGTCATATTTTTTACTTTTCATATATTGGAAAGGCATTGAAGTGTTGTATGTACGACAACATTTCATGGGTCACTTGGCATTCTGAATAGAAATTATATTATAGCATAAAGTATGTATGAGAAATATATGATGACCTACAATTTTAAAAAACTGTTGATATTATTTTAACAATTATGAGAAATGTCAACTAAAATTACTGAGAAAGAAAAAAAACCTTAACATTTTGGTGATCTCTATACAGACGTGTACATATCATTCATTTTTTGTATAACATACACTGTAATGATCTAGTACTACTGTGGTATCGAGTCATCGCTTTACTCTGAAAAGAGATCTTGAGATTGGACACCATGGATAGCATTAGACGAAAACTGTAAGAACAGAATAATAGAAAATTCATTTGTCATCAAAAGAATGGACACTTCACCATGACAGAAATTATTATATTTACTTGTCATCCAGCTATTTACAATTATCAACATTTTTAGTAATACATTATCAAAATTCTGGAATTTTTCTATTTTTTTACACTTTCAAAACTGAATTTATGAGTCGTAAAATTTCCACAATGATAAAGTGTTCCCTGGATGTATACGATCATTATCTTTAATTTGTAGTTATAAGACTTTGTAGTATTTTTGTTCATCAAAAGATTATTAAACAACTCACATACTATATAACTATAATGTAGGTTCTGTATATATACATTTCTGTCCATTTTGGTTATTTCGTAGTATCAGTTGAAAACTCAGAGTTTTGCATTCCTACTGAAGTTGTGCAGTACTTTGTCTTTTGCTTAGCAGAAAATATGTCTCCACATATTACGAAACAGTGGATTAGAATATTGGTCCCGCTAACCCCAAGATCTTTATTTCTTTTGGTTTATACTTGGGTCTTTTTATAGACTTTGGAGAGAGATTTGCAGTCTTTTAAACATGCTTTCGATAAGTTACATAATTAATACTTTTCGGACTGACCTTCGTACATGTTTGTGCACAATTCAAACATTTTTCAGCACCCTGAAGTAACAGACGATACTCAGATATACATGTACTCTTAAGGTGCTGTGAACCATGTACCAGTGCTTTGGCTCATTAGGTTTATATATACTTACATATATATAGTGCTTTGCTGAATATACCTGTGCATGACCTGGTCATTTCTTAGGAGCTTAATTATTCACTTTAACATTTTATACCAAAAAACAAAATAACAAAAAAAAAATAAAAAAAATACACACTATGTGTAGTAACAGTAATTCATATAGATATAAATCAACATCTACTTCGTTCTTGTTATTTTGCATATTTGCACATTGTGTATTTTTGTTGAGATGAGCTTTAAATTGATGTCAGTCAAGATGTTTCATGGAAAAGATGTACTGAGAAACCTTTATTGAAAGTCTACTTCCATTTAACATAACAGTATGGCATTAAAACTTGACTGTTAAAAAGAAACACAAGCTAGCTAGAATAATTAATACCAACCATGCGAACTTAACTGTCAAAGCTATCAACTTAGTCCTCAATGGAAGAAGGGAAGGAAAATTAAGAAAATGGAAAAGCGATAGGATGGGACTTAATTTCCATAGTATACTTTAATAGCTTGATGGCACACTCACCCTTGTAATATAGCATATCCACTTGCAAATTCCCTTCAAGTATTTTTTCACTCTGTTTTAATTTTTAATACACTGGCACACAAATCAATAAATAACTTTCGTTATAAATGTGTGTGAATTAAAAAATGATAATGTTTAGGCTAAGTTTTGTTTGAAATCGTCCGATTAATGAAGTCATCCAATAAATGAGATAAGCATTAAAAAAAATGTGGAATCGCTACGCTTGTATGACTAATCACCCATGGCGTCATGGGACAATTCATTTAGAGCAGGGAGAGTTGTTGCTCTCTAAACACTATAAATTGCCTACAACTTTAGAAGATAGAGTTAAGTTTTCACACTGAATACTCAATTACAATACATCGCTTAAAAAGGTTTGCTGTATTAACTGTTACGAATGTTTTAGTAAAATGTTCAACTGGAGTGATGGTGCTTGTGTTCATTGTGTGTATACATTAGCACTGGACGTGAAAGGCTGAGTAGAGATGTTAGTTAGTATATATATATATTAGTGTAACCGGATACCAATGTTTAGTTTCAGATTGCAGCCCATGCAGTTGAAGGGAGTCCTCCCTTTGGCATTAACCATAATTATATGACTATGCCATAATCCCCCAAAAAATGAATGTTTTATTTTAGTGTATGTTTTGTATGACAGCTGAACGAGAGCAAAGTATAGTAGCATTTGATTTGCATATTTCACTGTTTTTGCACTGGATTGAGAATCAAATTGTACTAGAAATAGTTTTGAGGGATAGAGAGATGGCATTTGAGATGGGGAGGTGATGGGTATATGTTAAAATCTACAGTTTTGTATAAATTCAGTACTTTTGGCAATTTTTTAAACTTGATACAAATTCAGATGATAATTCAACACCTTTGAAAAAGCACTTGTCAAGCTATTCTTAAAAGTGAAAATTTATAGACCTAAGATTTGATTCACAGACAGGAATTCATTTTTCAAATAGTAAATGTTCTACTTATCAAGGAATTATTGTTGGCGTAGAGATCTATATATGTTCTCAAATTAACTTTGAATTAGGGATTAAAAGAGTGTGTATTCCTGCCAATCGAAGTGTTCATTCCTGCATAATTAAGTCCACTACAATCAAAGTGTGTACATGGGTGTTATTCCTGCCAATCGAAGTGTTTATTCCTGTATAGTCCACTACAATCAAAGTGTTTACATTTAACATCTTTGCAGGCAGAATTGATGGTCTTTATCATTTATTAGTTTCATTTCCACAGGAAGAAATTAACATTGCTATGATGTTATTGAAATCATTGACCATAAGTTTAGGGTTTGCAGACAGAATTTACTATAAATTATGGGTGTTTTGCAATTCATCTGTTTCATCTGCAGAAATTTACTCAGTGAGTACTAAATCACACAACCATATTCTTTTTGTTTGTATGTTAAGCAAAATTGAAATATCCATAAGATCGTTATTTGCAGTCAGAATTTATTATATGCATCAGGGTATTTTACAATTCATCAGGTTTTTTAAAAAATTTGTCCAGCTGCAGAAGTTTGCTGTATGGGTATTATTAAAATCATTAACCATAATATTATATTTGTTTGTATGAGCAATAATAACAATGTCAGAAATTTACTGTTGTGTGTATATTTCATCACTGACCATAAATAATATCATTGTATGCAAACATTCTTACTGGATAATTTTACTGACTGTCCATCTGCAGATTTTGGCTTTGGGGTATTAAAATCACAGACCATACGTTTCTTGTTTTCTGGCAGATTTACTATGCCTGTAAATCATACTCGATGTATGTTTTGCATTTATATGAAGACTTAGTTTCAGATATTTCTGGCAACTGAAATTACTGGCTTTTAAATCTTGTATGGAAGATTCGCTGCACTTGACTTGTGTTTTGGCCATTTTAAGGTATATCCTGTGGAGATTGTGATAACACCAGATAGCAATTCCCATGGAAATTATGAAAATGGCCAAACAGTAGGACTTCTTTACACGATTTCAAAGTTGAGAAAGTTTAATACCCAGGTGCTATTGTATCAACCTTAATCATATCTAAGTTGATAGCAGCAATAACATTGTTTAAAACTAAAGATAGAATTATGTCTGACTGGAATTTTATTTTCATGTGACAATTGCTATCTACACCATACACCATTGTTTGTAACGTAAGGGACATTTTAATTTCCGTGTAGGCCAGTGAAGATAAATTCCATATAGGACAGTTCACAGACAATCAATTCACACTGATGTGATTACGCCGGTACTCATGTAAATGGATTGATGTCCCTATAAATCTGTACAATTATGTCTTTGTAATAGCTTTGAAATTCAAGTGTTACATAACTTTAAATTCATCACGTTTTAATTTTAAAATAATTTTTTGACACAAGAGTTGATGATAAACATGAAAAATTGACCCTCCTGTATATACATATAAAGTTTGTGTTTGTGTGGTATGTTTTCTACAGTGTTAATGCATTCTCAGTTTCTGGGATGGGGTGGGGGTGGGGGTGGGGGTGTTGTGCATGCTTCAGATTTGAAATGTTGTTCATGAAGGTTGTAAGTGTCTTGAATGGGGGATTGGAATTGGTATAGTATAGTATACAGAGCAATCAAATTTGCTAACTATACATGAGTGGCCGGCAATTAAAATTAATATCGAGGGGTTTGGATGGACCCCATGCTAGGAAATGAAGAGGAAGCTGTTGATCTTGAATTTGAAATTCCAGTTATTGTACGTACAATAACAAACTTTTTACACTCTTTGCATCTTTTTGCAATGTATTGGGTTATGAACATGGACTTGATATATGCTATATCACATTATTTTTTCAAGTAGAAAAACCTAGTGAAGCTGTTTTATCAAATAAAAATCCAAAATAAATACCAAATTCTCATCAATATGGCCACTTTAATACAAGAATGAAAGAAGTAGGTTAATATTAACTTGAAATACTGAATCTATACACTACATGTACTTCACATAAGATGTCAGATTTAAAGTAAGACTTATCACTAAGCATCTAAGAATCTATTTATCTCTGTAAATTGTTTCTCACCATTATGTATTGTAAATTGCATTTAGGACTTCAACAGTGTCTTTTGTGATGGATGTGTATTAGGCCTAACAACAAAAAATTGTGTAGTTCCGATTACACTCAATTTTAGAATAGGTGGGGTAGGTTGATTTTGAATGTTATTTTTTATGTATATATTTTTTTTTAATTTTATCTTTTATATATATTTTTTTTCATATGTGAATGTCTAGTTCAGTTAGTTTATAATGTTTTCTGTTGTTTTCCATATGTTCTCTGTGTTATTGGTTTCTTCCCATCAGATGTACAGATATTACAGATTGGAAGAACAGTTTTATATTGTCTTTTTATTAGTTGATGTCAGTTTCTGCATCCACTATTTCTTGCGAGAATTTTTATTATTTTTTCTTGAATGTGTAAAAAAAAGTTTATGGTCGGCAGTGAAAAACTAGGTGGGGTCACCCAGTAACTGAAACCGAACAATTTTTTTAGGCCTTATGTACATGTGCAGTTTTTAAGTAGGATGTTATAAAATGTGTCAATCATTAAAATGTATCAATAATTTAAATGAATATTACCTGTCGTTTTCTGTGTATGATAAATTTTGTTTTTTAAATTTTCCACTTAATTACAATTTACACATAATATTCTATTAAAGTGGCCATATGGATGAGAATTTGGTATTTATTTTGGATTTTTTAATTTATAAAAAAACTTTACTACATTATTTTTCTACTTGAAAAAGTATGTGAACCAATATGTACCAAGCTCATGTTTGTCATATTCTCTTTTCTCTAGGGTAATAGTCATGTAGCGTGGGAATCTTTGGGTGATTTGGTGATTTAGTATTGAAATCTGCCTGAGAATATAATGTGTTATAAAGCACTTAATGCTTGGCCTTATTCAGCCACTAGTAGACATCATCATATCACTGTTTGTACTGTTATTATTTATTCAATTTGTACTGTTATGGCGCAACTATAAATAATTTCCTTGGCTTTCAGCCTTGGGGGGAAACAATTGCTGTGTAATAGATATCTTCTAGTCCCCAAATAGCCAGGCAATAAGTACATAGTGCACTAGTACATGAAATACACCCCTTACAATCCTGACAAGAAAATGACAATTTAGGATTCTTCTCCCCCCCCCCCAAAAAAAAAATGTCAATTTGCAACTATTAACCTAGAGACCAAGGACATTTATTTATGCAAGATAAAACATCAAAGAAGTATTCATACATCTAATATTCTACTTGTTACTGAAGGTGTCGACATATTGCCTTCAGACATGAACATAATCAATACTTTTGATGAGATGGGACAGAGGCATTCTCACATATTTAGAATTAAATACGTTAATAATCGACTTTTTACGGAAGTTGTCGACATATCACCTTTAGACATGATCAATGATTGTAACCTCTAGGTGCCAGTTAAAGTCCTATTTCTGCTGCCTGCTAGGCAGACCAGCATCCATTTTAATTAGCCCGTTAACGAGAACTTAAAACTGTAAGAGAATTTACATGATAAAAAAAGACCAAATTAAAAATTCACACTCATTAATAGTTGTCCAATTAATTTAAATGAAATTTTACAAAATACAATGCTGGTTTTTTGTGTGAAATGTTTGTATTGTATGGAAGTTATTATTGATAGTGAAAAGTAGGTGTATTGATTAAAACATTGGGATTGTTGATGACATTTACATGGGATAAGTGGAAGTCATTAACTTAAACAAACTAGATGTTATCAATTTGATAAATTATTATTTTAGTACAATTAGATAAACCACACACATCCTGCCAACGTTATTTGAATAACTTAATTTCTTCATTCCTGAAGTGTACCTTTTTTTCTACTGTTCCCGAAGTGATACTTTCTTGTACCAATAACCTTTCCCAAAAAGGAGAAGTTCCAATAATTTTAATTTGAAATTCCCAAACTGACACTAATATGTTTTCCAAATTTTACAATTTCGGTCATAACAATAACCTTTCCCAAATCAAACAATTTCTCTTAGCTTTTTACCAAACTGGGCATTTCAGATACTCTTCCCAAACTGAACAATTTCTGTTACAGTAATACTTTTAGTCTCTTACCAAACTAGACAATTTCCCAAACTAGAAATAAATTCAGATTTCAGATACTTTTCTCAACCTATCCCAAGTTGGACATCATATTTTCTTCATAAAAACGTTACACTATGTAACTATTTTCTATTAATAAATTAAACTTTTCTTTCAAGAATAAGTATGAGAGAGGGATTATCAAGGAGGTATAAATGATTAAGTCCATAACTGATTATCAGTTATGGACTTTATCATTAATACTTCCTTTTTTATTTTACATAAAACTGTACTGAATATCCCCCTTGCAAGGTTATATTAGACCCAAAATTGAGATGTTTCAGAGATTTCTATGTTTGATTATTAAACTAAACAGTCATACGGTAGTAAAATATTTGAATTGCCCCTAAAGACAGACACAGATAGCCCCATGGTAATTTGTATTTAGATACCCTAAATTTAGACTTCAGAGAAATCCTTGTTTGATTGACAAAATGTTTTAAAGTCACACAGTAGTAAATATTTTTAAATGCCCCTAAAGACAGACAAAATTATCAAAATAATATCTTAATATTTAATATATTTTACCTCCTTTATTGCATATGAATGATTTATAATTTTGATAGTCTTTACATTATAAATATTCATTATGATAATAATATTTTATTATTGCATCCTTGAAGATATGATTGCTATCAGTGTATTGCCATAAAGATATGTATAAAATCCAATGCCCATGGTACAAAGTTAATAGGTTATTTGTCATTATTTGGACAGTTTCCATGAAAATAGAAAATACATGTAATTAATTCTAACTGAAACTTGATTTTGGTCAGGTTTTTTAACTTGGTAACAGAAGCATGATCTGCTCAACTCAAATAGTGTCTGTTTCAAATGTTGAAAAGTTAGTGAGTAATATAGTATAGGGCACATATATAGATTTTACCAAGAACACACCATGACAGATCACTCTAACTGTGTCACTCACTATCAGTTTATCAAAATAAAGGAAACACTTTCAAATCAAAATTAAGCTCAGCTCAATGTCACTGGAATTTTGTTCTGCCTCTTGAACATTGAAAAAATTGATATGGAAAAAAAAAATAATTGTGTGTTTCCGACAACATGGCCTCAGAAATAGGGTAGGTAGGTCGGATTTCATTTCATTTTATTTTATTTTATTTTATTTTATTTTATTTTATTTTATTTTATCCTTACCTTTTTAATTGTTTTTATTTAAAAAAATATTGCTTCCACCCAAAAATAATACTCCTGTGCTAAGTTTGAAGAAATATGCACAGACATCACTGGGGAAAGAAAACAGACATACATGAAGGTCAAGAAGACAAAGACTTTTTTATCATTATGTTTTAAATGTTCCAAAAATGTTTAGGGTCAGCAGCTTATACTGGATTGGAAACGCAGTGCCACAATTTTTTTTTTATTTTGCCAGAGTAATTTCCTAGCACAAATAGAGAGTATTTGATATCAGTAAACCATAACCTTTGTTCGAGGTCAAAACCTAAAAATAAGAGAGAGAACAAAACTTACTCTGCAAATACAAATATAGCCTGTCATTCATACATTGATACCAGCTGGTCAGTTTAAAAAAAAATTATTTATGCCAACTAAACAGCTGACTAAAGAGAAAAGTGAGCCCTCTAGAGTTCCAATCATGTCAACAGCATAAGATCAGATTGTGTATTAAAAGTTTGGTTTCTATAGAAGTTTTTATGAAAATTGATTGTAAATGAGAGAGGTTGAAATGAAAGACTTGATTAGGAAATTATAGAAAACATTTTGGTTGGTCAACATTATACATGACATGTATAACATTATATAGTTTAATTGACTTCCACTAAATCAGTATTGTTATTTGATGCTAAATTCCATGGGTAAACTTAGAAGATCTTTTGCTGCTAAACATTGTATTCTAATAACTGGTATGTTTTGAATGTGTATTTTGAAAATGGTTGTCTCACTATGTGTGGGTGTGGGTGCATGTAAATGTATGTGGGTGTGTGGGTGTGTGGGTATGCATGCATGCATTTGTATGTACCGTACTTCTGAAATTTTATGTACACGTATGTATGTATGTATGTATGTATGTATGTACTTACGTACGTATGTATGTATATGTGTATGTATGTATGTATGTATGTATGTATGTATGTATGTATGTATGTATGCATGTATGTATGTATGTATATGTGTATGTATGTATGCATGTATGTATGTATGTATGTATGTATGTATGTATGTATGTATGTATGCATGTATGTATATGTGTATGTACCGGTATGTATGTATGCATGCATGTCTGTGTGTACGTATGTATGTATGTATGTATGTATGTACATGTATGTATGTATGTATGTATGCATGTCTGTGTGTACGTATGTATGTATGTATGCATGTATGTATATATATGTGTATGTATGTATGCATGTATGTATGTATGCATGTCTGTGTGTACGTATGTATGTACGTACGTACGTATGTATGTATGTATGTATGAATATTTTATGTGTACATATGCATGTACTTCCTACTAGCATCTTGCCCACACACCATGTGACAGTACTCTCCACTCATTTCCTAACCACTATATACATTGTTTATTTCTGTTTAGAAAGTGATGGGCAATGATGCGTTAAGATAATAATACCAGTGATGAATCGATATATCATTATGGTATGATTTATTTATGATTGACAGGAAGAAAGATATGACTCACTTTACTTAACGTCAAATATTTATACTCTAATTGCCATAGGACTGCAATCCATTCATTTTAACTCCATTTCCTATTTTGGAACTCTAGGGACATCTGTGTCCAAACCTGTAATGTCAATAAAATGATGTAACGATGACACACAAATATGGTAATTTGAAAGTGTAGTAACATCATTTATACAATTACCATTACCTGTAGTAGCATTTTACTTCACACTAGAGAATCAAATAGAACAAAAAGGTTGACTTATTCTCAGCATACATATTGAGACAAGATCACGAGTATACCGTGGTTGGCATCGATCAGAACTTAGGTGGGAGTGATGCTTGTACGAGGCAGCCGTGCTGGAGAACTTCTTTATCAACTGCTTGCAGTTACACAACAATAGAATTGATAATATGCTTAACAAAAGTTGCTTGCCGAGGCATATACGTCCCACTTTCACCTTAAAAGTTGGAATTGATGCCATTTTGTACAGATAAATGCAAGTGTGAATGAAACCAAGTTGAACACATTATCTCATTCAACATCCATGATTATACTAGTATTAATTAATTCACAAGGTGTCCTTTCCCATTAACTGAATTTTAAATAGGAGTAGAGAGTGATTAAACGACAATCTTTTGTCATCATAAAATCATGACCTTGATCTTTCACCATATTAGTCATTCATCATGTACTTCTTTTTAATAAGTAAGGATCTTATGACTGACAAATAATGTAAATTAACCCAACCCAGCTAGCTGCTATTGTTAAAGGCAATTATGCCGTGAAACAATACTTTTAAAAACTTTCATTCATTCGTATAATTTTGACAAATATATCAATTAACCCAGCTAGATGCTACTGATAAAGGCAATTATGGTGTGAAACAATCACTTTTAAAAACTTAATTCTGTTCATTTGTGTGATTTTAGCTCAGATCTATGCCAAGAGCACTTATAGATATAACCAGATGCATTCTGCTATTGAAGGCCAACCACTTTCATTTGCATCTTTATCTACACAAAATGATTGGTCAGTTGGCTGATTAAATAAAAAAATATGCGAGAATGAATGTTCATGGACTCTGGAATCATACTTATTATTGAACATTTCTACTCAGAGAGTCAAAAAATTACTTGGAAACGAATCTCAAATTTCACTGATGTCTCATGAGCATCGTCAGTGGTGTACTAGAATGAAGTATTGTAGTAAAATGAGCTATTTTAGTACACCCCTGACGATGCTGATGAGATGTCAGTGAAAATTTGGGATTTGCTTCCAAGGAATTTATTGACTCTGTGAGCCGAAAGTTTCATCAATAATAAAAAGCGTGTTTTGTTTGTGTGTACATGTTGGAATGTTTTCAATTCATATCACTTTTACAGACTAGATGCATAAAAATTAAAATTAAAGTCAAAAGGAAAAATAAAATGAAAACAAATACAAAATATATGTAAGGCCAAAAAAAGAAAGAAATTGTTTCTGGTCAGTACGCACATCACTTAAATACTCTGGCGTCGGTCTTTTTATTTTGTATTTGTCCAACCCATGCAGTTTGCAGATCCGGGGGAGAAATACACAATAACCCTCCCTATTTCAGTGAAGACAACTGCAGAGCCAATCATGAACAAGCAAATGACATCTGCCCCTACATACACACTTGCTCTAAAGTTAGGAAATAAAAAGAACAGTAACTGTCATAAGTACATGTAGATTGAGTGACAGGTTTGTTGAGAAGAAAAAAAAAATCACGCCATCGCACCACTCTAGACAAAATGCCCTGACCAGAAACAATTCTTCTTTTTTTTGGCCTAACTGGTCAGAAACTTGGTATAAGTAAGGAAAATGAATATTACATTAACATGATTTTATACTTTGTGAAAATTAAACAGGTGCTATATGATTTGACCTGACTCAAACCAATGATACAGTGTTTAGGGTCAAAACAGTAACGGATGCAAAAGTCATGAATATAAAGCAAGAAGAGCAGATGTTCTTCAGATCAGGAAATAGTACAATAAAAATATCAGGTCAACAAATAATTTCCTGTGAAGGATACCCTGGAAATTAGAGTTTCTAAAGATTAATTTAGGTCTGAATGTAAAGGTGTTGAAAAGGTTGAGGAATTATCTCAGTTAATCCATGCTAATTTTATGTTAATATATGTACAGTTAGTTACAATGTATACATATTATGTTAATTAATGCTGATTTTTATCAGCACAACTGAACTGATAAGGTTCAGTAGTGTTATAGAGTGTCTGCTCCTCTGTGTGGTGGATGCATGTGTGTGTGCAATGTAAGTTTGTGTGCACGACTTAAACTCAAAAACTGTCATGCTGATTGCCTTGATATTTGGTGGGGACATTACTTTTGACGTCTAGTTGGGAAATTGTTCCAAGCAACATGATTGCTTCACAAGTGTGTGGTTTGGGTAAAAAATGTCACTTTTTGTCTAATTTTACGTTTCTACGTTTTTTTTCAAGACATATGTCAGGTATTTGTTGGACAACTTGTCCACAATGACCTTACCTATGCCCTTTGTCAAAGAATTATTTTTTAAATTTAAAAACATCATGGATTATACTGATTGATAAGGACTTTTTACATACTTTGCTCTCCGATAAAACTTTTTATTGGCGTCTATCTTAGCTCGGGTTATATAGTAAGAATACCAACTGCATACAAAAACTGTAACTCAGACTTGTAAGATGAATATTAATATCATTAATTATTCACAATTAGTCGATAAATCATATGAAAAGGGTGTCGAGTAGACTTTTACAGTAAATTTTTAATCATCTGTGGATGTTTTAGTCATCAAGTACATGTGAAAGGTCAAACTTATAAATTTGTATTGCTGTTTTTGACTTGTTGTACGTATGTCCCTTGTTTAACATATACTTTATTATAAGAATGTCGTTAGTGCGGAGACTGAAATAGATTCATGGGATACAATTAAAACATTACACCAGAAATAAACCAACAAGACAGCGTTTAATAATATCCTTATGAAAAGACTTTATATTGTATAGCATTGTTTACTTCTTCTTTGAGTCTTTTTTCTTTGCTTTCATTCTGCTGAGATAGTTTACTTTATAATATACCTAGTGATAATGCTGTGCCATGATTCGCTAGAATCAGTCATGTGATAGGAAAATAGAATGACTATTTCCCTATTTCCCTATCCAACTACTACATGGTCACGTGACCACTGCGAGTTCACAGCAGGTCAAAATGGCAGCTTCTGACGATGTAGTTTGCCGTCATGAGTTCACAGCATGAGGTATATTATAAAACACATATTGCCTGGCCTATATTCGGGCTATAGCACCCGTTCATTACTCCCTTGTGACTGTGAGTTACCAGAATCACATGCTATTTCCCTTGGCCTTTGGCCTCGGGAAATAGCATGTGATTCTGGTAACTCACAGTCCCTCGGGTACCGTGTAATAAACGGGTGCTATAGCCCTCATGGCCAGGCAATATTTGTTCAATATGGGTGGGGGGTTATGTAAAACTGCTATTTTCTTCCAAGATATGAAGTATTATTTATTGTTTCTAGTGGTAAGATACAATTAGTATAGCTATTTTCTGACTTCTAATATCCTGTTTATATTGTTTGGTTCCGGTTGTTGAAGTTGCCACTTTGTACCATATTCATAAAAGTTTGTACCATATTCATAAAAGTTTGCATGTAGCTCACAATCAGCTTAAACCTGATCCCTAACCCCAACAGCTCAAACTTCTCCCAACCCCACTGCTCAAACCTCTCCCACCTAACCCCAACCCCTGAAACCTTCCTACCCCCCCCAACAGCTTAAACTTGCTCACCCCACCCCCATCCCAAACAAGACACACTGAGAAGAAAGAAAGAAACTCAATCATGTTTTAAATCAAGAATAAAAAATGTTGAAAAATGTGCCAACATTTACAGCTATGATGCCTTGAATTAAATCTAGATAATTTAGGTGTGGTAAAATAGGATGCTTTCCGTAGCAACATTAAAATTATATCACGCAGGGCTTAGGCAGATCTTAAGTCATTTTTCATGTTCTTTACTGACATTCTACTCTACAAAAAATAAATTTTTCATGAAATTCTCATTGACAGTACTATTTGTGGATAGATAATATCTAGGGTAGGACTTACTACAAGGAGAAGACGTATTTTAGTGTTTTATCTCTCTGCTTGACAACACACTAGATCCATAGACAGTGTAATTTAAGCTGACATGACAGTTGGACTGTACAGATATAATATCAAATTTATCATTTATTTTTGGCTGGTTTGATGGTGCTCTGTGAACACGGCAACTTTGAGCTAATTGGAATGTTGTTTGAAACCTCTGGAGTTTATTGTTATGTTGAGATCATCCATTTTTTTTGTTATCTTTGTAATTTATTGGTTGCATAGTTGTCACTTTAAAGTTGAAAGTATCATGAGAAAAGATATTTCCACATTTGTAACTTAAACTAAGTTAAACACATTTTGTAGTCGGATGTATTTATTCGAACACAATAATTCATAGAGGAATTACTAAAAATATTACAAAGAACAGACTAAATAAGCAAAATTAAAGAAATCAAAGTGTACAATACAAAGAAAGTTAAAATTAATATAAAAATAAGAATAATAAAAAAAATAACAGTAATCTGTTATTAATTGAAGCAATGCTAACGCGATAAATGAGTAGTGTGTGACTGTTGATTTGTTTTCAGTTCTGTTTGGTGGAAAATGTCAAATTGAATGTTTAACTTATGCAATGTCATATTACTTTTATGAAATTCATCAAAAAGATATTTCTGCATTTGTAAGACATTTTACAAATGTTATTTGCCATTTTTTCTTATTTTTGCGTGGTAAATATCTGTCAAGATTTCCCCTGTTTATCATTAAATCTACTTTGTAGGGTTTACTACAGTGAGTTGCCTGCTAGAAGCCAGAAGGCTAATGTTAGTTATGACAAAATGTTAGACATGTCGTGCACACACATATTACTAGCTCAATACCTGGAGCACTTTCCTTCTATTAAAATTAACTAGAAATAAATCAATTAGTCAGTCTCACTGAACTTGATGTCTCAAAGTATTGAAACTACACGCTCATCCTGTATTGGCTGTATTGTATTATCATAGCATATCTTCTTGTGAGTTGCTGTCAAGATACTTGCCTTTAGAAGACCACTTAACTTGTGTATTGTGAGTCCTTGTGAGTTGCTGTCAAGATACTTCCCTTTAGAAGACCACTTAACTTGTGTGTTGTGAGTCCTTGTGAGTTGCTGTCAAGATACTTGCCTTTAGAAGACCACTTAACTTGTGTGTTGTGAGTCCACTTTTCTGTATCCTTCAGATATCATAGTATTTGACATACCAATCACTAGGATCGGTTGGGATGGAGAGGGGCAGTCAGGGTATGCATTAAAAAATGGGGGTTTTAGATTTTGGAGGCTGACTTAAAATAGGGTCATCTAGCTAGCCTTGGTCCAAATCTATCCCATATTAAAATGTGGTATAATGTCTTAAAAAAGTACAACTTTGTCTACAATTGGGCCTGGGGTATATATATTTTTTTAAAACTCAAATTGGCCAAGGCAACATACCCCCTTTTTTAGCCTACCAAACCAGTGGGATGGTGCACCCCCCCCCCCACACACACACACACACACACACACACAAAAAGAAGAAATCGTTGATACTCGTCACAGTCATAAAAAAATATCCCTTACTCCCAAATGGTAAATTCACAAAGATGAAAACTCAAAATTTATAGCACATACATGTCATTTTTTACAATCACATAAAACATTGTAGATAAAAAATCATTACAAAAATCATAAAAAAGTAGAATTTTTCAAGGGAAAATTACTCAGGAAATAACTATGATTGAGAAAAGGTAGTGATATTTAAATAATGTCCTGTCATGAGCCATATAAATTAATAATTAAAAGTAACATAAAAAAAGTCAGATTTATGCTGACTTTATACCTTTTACAGTTTCTCTTAAAATTTTAATATTTTTTGTTATGTAAAATTACTACAGTATGACTGACATATTGTTTGTGCATTTGTAAATTTTCAAAATTTAAAAAAAACATCAATAAAAATTTTCCCTTTTTTTAAGTGAGGGAAAATATGATAAATGGAAATGTAAGTAGATTATTTTAATTTACACAAAACTGAAAAATGGAAAATTAAAACATTCAAATTGGTGTCATTATATTGTCTGTAGTATTATGATTCAATAAAATTCAATATTGAAATTTCCTAATAACTTTGAAGTTTGAAACATGTTACAATATCATACATTGTCATTTTAATTTCAAACAATTGTTCTTTAATGAAGTGATTATAGAACATTTGTTATTTGACTATATTTTTCATTTGATTTATGACCTATATGGTAACCATGGCAACCAAATTAAAATGATACAGAAAAAGAAAAAATTGAAAGTTTTGGAATGTATCTCATACCTCAGAAATCATATCTGTGAACCATATCAAGAAATCTTACTAATGAACATAAGAAGTTTCAGGTTTTAAATTTTTACAATTTTTACCAGTTATATTTTCTTTTAAAATTCTAATTTTGTTGTCATATAAAGTTACTACAGTATGAATTATATAGTTTTTATAGTTTTGTTTTTAAAAAGTAAAAAATGAGTTTTGGAATTTATGTTATACCTATATAGAAATCACAGATGTATGTAATGGTTGCCTATTGGGAATACACTAGGTGTAGTTGTGTCTTGTACATGTTATCGTGTTTCATCTTCTGTATTGAACATGCTTTCCGTTTTATTTTTGGATGTGTGTTTGTCAAATGTATCGTTTAAATAACCTTTACAAAGAGATTGATGGCCCTAGTTGTCCTTTCCCATTCTCAATTCTTATTGGTCCTAACAGTTATACATGTATCACCAGCTGTGACCAAGTGTGATGACAGAAAATACACTATAAAACCATGTCATGTAATTTATTCAATAAGTCTGGCACCATACAGATTATCTCTGAAGTTACAGATTGCATGATGTCATGGCCAATGTCACAATGGTAAGCTTATGCATTCTATATATGCAAAGGTACATTCTGATAGTCCAATATCTAGCCACATCTTGAGAGATATATAGTCCAATATCTTGCCACATCCTGAGAGATAGTCCAATATCTAGCCACATCCTGAGAGATAGTCCTATATCTAGCCACATCCTGAGAGATAGTCCAATATCTAGCCACATCTTGAGAGATAGTCCAATATCTTGCCACATCCTGAGAGATAGTCCAATATCTAGCCACATCTTGAGAGATAGTCCAATATCTAGCCACATCTTGAGAGATAGTCCAATATCTAGCCACATCCTGAGAGATAGTCCAATATCTAGCCACATCTTGAGAGATAGTCCAATATCTAGCCACATCCTGAGAGATAGTCCAATATCTAGCCACATCTTGAGAGATAGTCCAATATCTAGCCACATCTTGAGAGATAGTCCAATATCTAGCCACATCCTGAGAGATAGTCCAATATCTTGCCACATCTTGAGAGATATCCCACAGCATTCAGAAAGAAAACACCTGTGAAAGACAGATCATGATTCCTCCTTCGGTAAAAACTTTACTCAGTTTTTTTTTGAAAAACTGTGACTGTATGAAGCAGTACACCACTTGAATTAATCAGAGTTGAGAAAACTAACCACATATGACAATGGTTTATAAATGCGACTCGTCAGAAAACCAGGGGTGAGTACAGATATATAATGATTAACTTTTACATGAATGTGGTAGAAACAGGTGGCCATATGTATGACAAGTGGGTATTTATTTTGGATTTTTAGCCAACAAATATACAATTTTTCCTCGTCAAAAAAAATAAATTGTGAAACAACATAGACCAATTAGTCCATGTTTGTAACTCAATAAATTGCAAATATTTCCAAAGGTGTGTAAAAAGTATAACAAACAGGAAGTGATTTATCAATTTTTGGATAAAAAAGTATCAAGATACGCCATCCAGTCTACATGCATCTGTTGCTCTCCAATAAATTAAAGTGGCAATTATGAGATGGCGTATTCATTTTGGACTTTTAATTTATAAAACAATTTTATCATTATCAATGTATTGAGTTACAAACACAGGCTTGGTCTACCGAGGTATGTTGTTTCATATTGATTTTTCAAGTAGGAAGCCATGATAAAATTGTTTTAGAAATTACAAATTCAAAATAAATTACTCAATCCTCATTCACATGGCCACTTTAAAACATCTCCTGATTCATAAATAGTTTAATTACTTGTGTTTACCTGTGATTTAAAAATTAATTATTTGTGTTTACTCAGTTTGTTTATCAAACACAACCTGTTTGAATGTGTTCAAATAGTTAGGATGAAAAGTGATTGAGTAAGCGTATTATGTATTGTCATACCTAATTGACACATATTTATTATTCATTTTGTCATATTTCAAAAACTGACTACATACACAAATAGTAACCAACAATCAAACTGATCAAAGGATATTATAATGATTTATGATGATGTAATATTTGCCCCAGTATTAAAGTGCAAAGACCCCTAAACAACATCTGAAATTTTTTCCTCAGAATTACTTTTGATACAGAATAAAAGGAACTTCAGTGTAATCAGTTTAAGGTACCGGTACATCGGTTTAAGGTACATGTACATACATTTACCTAACTTTTAAAATTATGATAGAGAATAACGATGTATAACATGTACACAATGATATAGATTAATTGCCTTCACTTAATGCCAAAAGGGGTAAGGATCAGAGATTTTTTTTCAGAAAATCTACTTTATTCAAATTTTCAATTGATGTTTGACTTATGAATGAGTCCATATTTTAAACATTTGAGTTTTTCAGAAAATTTGCAAATTTTCAATGGATGTTTGACTGAGTACTGAGAATGGACGAGTCCATATTTGAAACATCTTCTTTAATGACAGATCGATGTATCTGGTTTGTTCAGTCCGTACTAATCCCTCAGATCTCCTCTAACAAACAAAAAGTAAGTGTATTGAGCCACTTAATGGTGGGAAAATTGAAAAATCGTGTATGTTTTTCCCAATAGTATACTATTTGCTGATAATGTATTTTGATGGTGATAAAAGAAAAAAGGAGAAGCCATGAGTGAAAGTTCAGTGACATGAATATGTAACTAGAATTTGAACAACTCAATATACCCATGGTGTATATACACACAGTAGATATGATATGGGGGGAATAGGTATGTATTATGTGAACTCATAATATACCAAGAGTGTATACTCACATCGGATGGAGGGGGGTAGGATGGGGGGGGGGGGGGGGATAGGTACATATGAACTCTGGATGATGTATACCCGAAGTTTCAGGGATACATACCTGTACATATGAATACCCAAGTATACCCACAATGGATGTGATTGAGGATGGGGATATGAACTCATATACCCTGAGTACACCCACAGTGGATCTGATGGGGTGGTGTTTGAGGGAATGGACATTGAACCTTAGGCGGACCCCTTTTCAGGCCATCAGGCCTTCCCTTTGAACCTTCAATTTATTTAATGCCCCCCCCCCCATTTCTCCCCAGTTCCCCCCCCCCCCCCCACTGTAAATTCTGAAGCCAGCCTTAATAGAATACTGTGAGTACCTTTTAAATCTGTATAAAAATTACGCCCAAAAACATCCACACACCTTGTGCCCCTTTTAAGGCAAAACACTGCTGATGACTCGATCGACACAGAGTGTGTAACCATGGTAATTTCCACTGCCATTAAATTGACAACACATTTTATCAACTCAGAGTTATTATCATCACAAATTATTTAGACCCCATTGAGATTGTAATGGAAGATATTAACCAATGATAGTCTACGGATGATGAAATATGACAAAACAATACTGTGTAATCTTTTCAGAGTCATTAATTATTAATTTATGTATGATGTTGTCACAGATTAGGAAATGGTTAATTTGTTTTATTCGATAGGGGATTTTAAAACAAGATTCAGGTTTCTATGAATTCAAATTACATTACTTTATTTAAGATCATTAAGTCCAAAACACATGTAATTAGTTGTTTCCGATATTGAATAACATCATGTTTGATACTGATAGCAATTATACTGTCATTAATTCATTCGTAGGTTAAATATTTAATGTGTACTACCTGCAACTGGGAAATTAATTTTTCGATCAGATAAGCGACAGATATTCAGAGAAAGATGTGATAATACCAATAATTAGACACTGTATACGTATAGGGGTCTGTTTTATCTACAAGTAGTATAATATTAGTAATAGGGTGAAATCATGATTCCTTGAGGGCGCTATTTTGTGCAAAATCAATTTGGTTGGATATACTAGTATGCTGTATACTATGTGTACTGCTACACAAATGTGTTTACTTAAAGTTACAGATGATTCAATACTTTTCAATATTATTGCATCCCTTTTGTGTCAGGGGCTCACTAAGCATGCTAAGCACAGCACTACAGAAAATCAAATTAAATACACTACATTGTGCTAAAAACTTAGAGAAGATATGGCTAGTATATATATATAACAAAACATTTTTAAAAAAAGAATTCCAGTTGTAGTTAGTGCAGTTCTGTATAGCTATATATACAGGACAACATTTTATACTCAATTTTTTTTTCATAATTTTTACTCATATTTGATATAATACTCACTTGAGGCTGTATGATTTTGTAAGTGATCGAACCATATAATATGTTGTATCAGTGTTCTGCAAATTTGCATTTTGTTAAAAAGCAAGTAAATAGTCAGATATTATATTGTTTTGTATTATAATTGATTTGATCAAATCTAAACAATCAATCGATTCAAACACATGATGAGTATTTTAGCCAGGAAATAGACAGCAATTGTGATTGGCTTAAATTCTGTATAATAATGATGTCATTCCTATGGCTGTAGTATCTTTTACCATATATGGACATCATAAATCAGACAACAGTTGTGACTGGCTTAAATTCTGTATAACAATTATGTCATTCCTGTGGTTGTAGTGTCTTTTACCATATATGGACATGACATAAATCAGACAACAATTGTGAGTGGCTTAAATTCTTCTGTAAACAATGATGTCATTCCAGTGACGGCCAGGCATGTCTTTACTATATATGGACATAATACATATTCATGGTGTCACAACAAGCTATTATGAAGAAGATCTAGACAACATCCTCCCAAATTTAAAAGCTTGTAAGGATACCCAATAGTGCTTTAAAATGTGTTTGCCCATTGCAGTATTGCTCTTTGTCTTCACTAAAATAGGGCTGCTTTCCAAGTTTCTAACAATGTATAAGTTACTTAATAGGTGCTTTGTTATCACCCAAAAACATATTTAAAACTACACTAGCAGCAACTGGAACATTCTCTAAACATATTTTGTTGAATATTTTGGATAACATATTTTGTTTAATATTTTGGATAATATCAACCACTGATTAACATGTACAATGTCTAATTATTGGTATTTTAAAAATGAAATGAAATGAAAAGTTATTCATACAAAATTTAGTGACTATATTGTGGTTGCCTGATTGAAAAATGATACTTCAGTTACAACTAGTAGAGTTTAGTTTTAACATGGTGACAGAGTCAAAACCGAGCTTTTGCTTAAGATTTAAACTTGCCACTACACCACCTACAGATAATATTGACAACTAATTAACAGATACAATGTTGTTTATAAATAATTGACCAATTTTTAGTGAATTTATCTTTAGCTGTTTGATGAAATATCCAAGTTGCAGCTCGTGTAGTATAAGGTTATAGTTACTGTAGCAGCTAGTTTTAAAGACAAGTGTAATAAAGGCTGAAGTAAGAATGACTGGAGTTTTCCTTCAATCAAAATCCAAAGTTTATCCTGACAAGAAAATTATGCATGACCAAAAATCAGCGTCATCATTATGTCTAGGCATCCTCTCCTCATCATATTCATATAAAAATTTCTCTTGATATTGGTGTCTTTCTAAGGTCTTGCTCCCAGACGAGTTGTTATCCCATCTGGGAATACTGTACACTAGTCTCAAAAAAGATTGATGCAATGCAATTATGTAGCCTGACATGTTATAAAACTCTTATTTTGTGATGGACTATTGGTAAAGGTCCTGTCAGGACGGTCCTCAGTAGACAAGACGGTCCTCAGTAGACAAGACGGTCCTCAGTAGACAGGAAATTAATAGATATGCATGGGTCTTCAAACCCAAATTATGAATGCATCTAACTGTGTCGTTTCATACTTAATATATTAGGTAAATACATTATGAGGTATGATTGATGTCTTTTAAATAAAATATTTGGCTAAAATATTATCTTTTAAATGATTGATACTCTCATTCATTTAGCAGACTGGAAAGTTGAGAAATTTGTCACTCTGGGCTATAGTAGTTACTGTTGTGCCTGCAAAAACATAACTATGTCTAAAAGTGTTACTATGGTAACCCTTTGGGAGATTAAGTGAGTTGTATGTTATTTGATATTCAGAAAACACAGCAAACTATTGACAAATCAATTGAAAATGATGCTGCATCATATGTTCTTAATCCATTTGGCAATTGGCATTGCTAACTTTATACACTACAATTAAGAAAACAAATTTAGGACAGCTTTTTCAGTTACTGACAACCCAAGAGTTTTGGTCTTATATTTATACAAATGATATAGTTATGATTACTAACCAATTTTAACCAATACATGCAACATACTGTTGATAAGCTGAGAGCTTTCAACTGCAAACAGTCGGTCATGTTCACTCATGAATGAGAGATGGCGCTATTTATGATCATGTCACAGAGTGCTGTGATGTCACAAAGAATGCACCCATAGATCTTAGGGAGAAAGTACCACACCTCATCTCTGTTTAGATTGTTAGGACAGGTCTTGATGGCCTCCTTGATACCACGTTTCAGCAAGTTTTAAGTGACTCTCTATCTATAATATATATAGGTATAGTTGATATAGTCATTTCTGCTTGTAGTACACTTGTATTGGTTACTGGGGAAAGTCCAGTCAGACTTATTTCTGTCTTTAGTACACTTGTATTGATTACTGCTATCAACTTAAAGAAAAAGTCCAGTCAGACTTATTTCTGTCTTTAGTACACTTGTATTGATTACTGCTATCAACTTAAAGGAAAAGTCCAGTCAGACTTATTTCTGCCTGTAGTACACTTGTATTGATTGTTACTACTGGTATCTTTCATATTTCTATCTCGACAACACTTATATGCTCCTCAGTGAGTTGAGGAGGCATTTAACAGCTGTTGTGCCCCTTTCAGGGTATAAAAAAGCACTTTGATCTCACTCGGCATGGGAAAGTGCTATAAAAATATAATATTAAAACTAACATTATCATTATTATCAATACTTACCAGAGGCAGGCCTTTGGAATATCCTTTGAAGGTACCGACAAGCTATGGTTTATATCAGTCTATAAAAATAAGTAATGTGCTAATAAATAAATAACACTTTATGGCACACACTGATAGACACACACACACACACACACACACACACACAGATTATATATTTATCAGACGTTATAATTTCATAAACTGCTTAGTCACCTCTTTTCTGCACTACCAAAGAACATTTCAGAGGCTTGCTAAAAAGTAAACTTCTCCACTGAGATAGATAGGAACAATAGAAGGCTAATTATATATGTAAGTGGTGCAATGACATAATTATTTAACACTACAGTGTTACTGAAAAAGAAGTTTTTGGGCAAAAAAAATGAATTGTTTCTGGTCAGCACACGCATCACTTAAATACCCCAGCGTCAGTCTTTTTTTGTTGTTGTTGATGTGTTTGTCCAGCCCATGCAGTCTGCAGATTCATGGGGAAACACAAAAATAACCCTCACTACTTCAGTGCAACTGCAGAGCCAATCATGAACAAGCAAATGATGTCTGCCCCACATACACACTTGCTCTAAAGTACTTAAAATAAGAAGCACAGTAACTGCCATGAATAGCTGACTGAGTGACAGGTTTGTTGAGAATTAACAAAAAAAAAATCACAAAAAAAATCACACCATTTTAGACAAACTGACCAGAAACAATTGTATTTGTTTTTGGCCTAATTACCATGTCAAAATAATAACTGTTGACAAACTAAGATTGACACAAAACTTAAATCACTGTTGTCATATTATGCACATATAAACACCCTGTAATCAAGCCATTGCAAAGACAGGAAGTCCCCAGAAGTGTACACTAGAAGATAATGGAAATATTGAAGTTAGAAAATGTGGTTGAAGAATGCGGCACTACTTCATTATCAGAGAAGAGCCCTTCTTAGAGTGTACATCAATGTCCACTGATATTTTATATCTGTGTCAAAATTATAAGATAGTTCATACAACTATGTGAAACACATTCTAATGTATGGAAAAGATTTAGTTCAAGGCAAAGTATAACTTAGAAATTTACCAAATACAAATCTAACTATCAAAGCAAAATAAAAAACAAGTACATCACACAACAAAAACACTTAGCTATCTTTGGGGCTACTCAGCACTAGCATTAAGGTTATGTATAAATTATAATTAAATCAATTATTTAATTTGTATTAGCTTGTTAATAGTACATCTGTCATTGACGTCAAAGAACTGAAATCTACCTATAGAGAGGATGAAATTGTGAATTTCGGACATCAAAGAAAAAAAAATTACATATTAGTTGGAAAATACAAAACTATAATATTTATGTGTCTTTATAGTAGAATAGAAATACATTTCATTAGGTATAGTTAGCAGAGATAAAATTTCCTTTTGGAATCCTGGGTTTCAAATGACTGCATAGTTGTATATTTATTTGTAACTAGATTCCCAGAAGGTAACGTTATCTCTGCTAATTACTTTTTCTTCAATATTATATTTTTATTCTAGTGTACAGATAGTAATGGATAGAAGCAATAGTTTTAAAATGATTAGATATGTTCATATTGATAATATCATGTAACATGATCCGATTAAAATTTTAGTTAGGCTGTGATGTACGTGGCATGCCATCTACTGTAGTAGCCTTTAGTCTGTAAGAACTAAGATATGACATGTCATACCGCTTTGTCAGGTTTTAATTATACAACAAGTCGTGCTGCTGTAGTAGTCTTTAAGTCTGCAGGATATAACATGTCGTGCCCACGTACCTTAGAGTCTTTAAGTCTACAAGATATAACGTGTCGTGCCACATACCCTAGGCCTAGATCTGCAAGTACAATTTGGAAATGCATCATGAAAGTGAAACTTTTTGTATTGATTATGAATAATGATGAACGATAAGGGGAAATGTGAATGATTGGATGAATGACTGGATAGTGTAATAAAATTACTAAAACGTGCTCAGACAATATCACAATTCAGAATCTGCCGTCGGGCTGGCACTCTTTACCAAAACTTTGGTGATTCCCCCATTCACCCATGAGCATTATCAAAATATTGGTAAAGTGCACAAACTACCCAAGGGCAGGGGCTAAATTGTGATATTGCCCTTGCTGGAATGTGTTGTTATTTAACTCCAACATATTCAACTTGGATTGTATGACATAACAGGGCTCGAAATTGGCAGTAATCTATTGTTATCACATTATTTATTATCATATTTCAATTAAAACGGAAATGTGCACATATATTATAATTATATCCTCTATAAGTCTTTGAAGTGTAAACAGCTGCTAGATTCAAATTTATGAATGAAATGATCTAAGTTTTAATGATTCGTGGCATATGCTGACCCTGAGATTCAGTGTCAGCTGTGTATTAATCCATGATATTCAGGGCTAGGGGAATTTACAACCTTTAACACTCAAGTAAAGCATTTGCATGATTCGCCACAATTGTTGATAGCATCCCTATCAAGGGTAAAAGTATATGGTTTCAATTCAGCCCAGTATGTGGTGTCTCTCAATCTGTAAACAATGCTGGTAGTGCAAATAATTACTGTGGATAGTCAGTGACTAGAGTGTAAACATAGATGTCATAAAACAGTGTATATGATTGAGAACTAAATATATTCATACGCAAGTTTTCTTCTTCCACTTTTGATTGAAGAAGAGAACTTGTGTATGAATATTAGTACTTCCACGATGAATATCCATAGTGTTATAAATATAATCACAGCTGGTACAGCTATAATTCACTATAATCAGTCACCTGTTAGTTAGCAGAAAACAGTGTTGGTAAATTGACTAGGTTAGAAAGACCACATACTGGTCATAATTTAAGAAATTTGAAAAGAATATACTTTTACACTTGATATTAATGCTATAATTGGGTCTGACAGGAGTTTATTTTGCGTTTCCAGGTCTCCGGCCCATTTGCAAAGAAGTTACACTTCTAAATTTTAAGTTTAAGTGAAAATAGTTATTCTGCATGTATGTATTATGTATTTCTCTGGAGTAAAAATGCTTATAAACTCAACTTTTGTCACTCTAACTAAAAATGCATACCATATAAGGTACCATTGTAATTAAAGAACAGCAGTCTTCAAAATTTCTACAGTCAACCCCCAAAAATTGTGTGGTTATGATTTCTGAGTTTTCTTTATTTTTACTAGCTTGACTTATATTTTATTTCTTATATGTTTTTGCTGATATGTTGAATATATAAAGAACAAACTGTTAACATATTGAGTCACTCTCTTTATTTTTAGCAAAGTTATGACATTTTTACCAAGTAAAGAATGGGGATGAAAAATAGCCTTTTCAACAACCTTAATATTAAGTTTGAGGAAAATGTATAAAATATTGAATGAAAATCAGTAATTTGGAAAAAAAATCAGTGTAAAGGATAAGTATGTCATATGATTCCAAAATACAAAACTAATTTAGAAGTTTAATACCAACCTTTAATACCTGTAATTAAAAGGTATGTGTTCAGAAACACATAATTTATTTTGCATGGCCAAAGTACCCTGTATTTTTTAGACCAAAGATATTATACAGAATTACTCCTAAATACACCAAAAGGTTTGCCAAATTGCTGCAAAATTATAACAATAAACAAGAGTTCATTTCTAAAAGCTGAGGAAGACACATAAAAATTTGCTAATACATTGATTCTATCTGACTGAAAAAAAAAAATATTAAAAAAAGAAGAAGTTGTACCCCGTATAATGGCTGTATATCATGGCCTGTTAGGCATTGTTCGTGTGGAACTAACCCTCGTATATTACAAACAATTACAAAGCATTACAAAAATCCACATAATTTCATAGTTTTTTGCATGTCATAATCTAGATCATTATAGTGCCTACAGGCAGGATAAATAAATATTGTGTTGTGTTGAATGTAATAAATATCTTTATAAAACTAAACATCTGGTGCATAATTTTGGTAATGCTTGTGATTTCAGACATTCTAATTTTTTAAATTGTTTCTCAACCCAAAATAATCCTTTTTTAAAGCATCTACAAAAACCAAAAATAAAACAACTTTTGAATAATCAAGAACATTTCTCAAAAAAAGGTGAAGTGTATAACAGATATGTATTACTTAAAACTGAATTTCAAATGTCCAAAAAGGCTTTTTTTTAAAAAACAAAAGTTTTATTGACTATTTTATGGGACTACTAATGAGAAACAAAACAATAAAGAATTCATCTATTGACACATATTATTGTTACAAACATTATCATCAATCATCGCTTAATTTTGAAACAAGGAAAGATATACAGTAACATATTGTACATTATTGAATGAATTGTTGGGGGTTGCTACTGTTGAATAGTTTTTTTTTGGCCAATATATTTTTATTTTGACTATTATTAAAATAAGATTCCTAAGTTCAGCTTTTCAGATTATAGTAATAATCTCATTCTGGTTATTTTGTATTCTGAGTTTCATATATAATTAATATTCTAGACTTGTAATATAAGTTTAGTTTTTTGTATTTTGAAATTTCTTTAATTTTTGTGTGTGGGGAAACACATTTTAGCTTCAACTATTTTGTAATCTATGCAGTGGTAATTTGATTTTGGAATAGGGTAATGCCACTCCAGGAATTAAAGTCATTTTCATTAATTTTGGGGGGGTTTTAGAGTCGTTTAATGATTCACCATCATATAAATTTCATACAATTGCAAAGAAACACCAAACACCAAGTATTAACTTGTTTCACATCTAGCAATGGTCCAGTGTTGCATCATGGGAGTTAGCAGATACGCATATATATTAGATGAGCTATGAATATTAAGGTTTATTTATCTGAATGTAATAAACACTTTAAGTCATCAGTATTTATTTTTCATCTAAATGGTGTTCCATATTCTTACCTATAAATTTATTACATTTAGCTATTTTACAGTTTAATACTACTTATAATTATTTGCATACATTACCTGTATACAAATTCTTTTTAAAAAAGGGGGGGGGGGGAGAGTTGTTGGTGGTCGAGTGGTTAACTTGTGTACCTCTTATCACTGCAATTTGTACTGAATGTGCCAAACATCTGCTGTGTTTGATTAAAAATTTCCCAGATATGTATGTAAGAAAGGTGATGCTCAGTTTGACCCACCCAGCAACACAGGTTTTCCCAGGGCACGTGACCTGATTCCTCCTTTTTTAACATTAGGACACTTGGGCAATGTTCAAATGGTGACTGTATTTCAATTTCCGAATTTGATTTGGATTAATAAAGTCAATATTATATTATTAATGAAAGTGATGTACATCATGTAACATGCATAAATGAAATCAAGTAATGATATAATTTTATTTTTATGAAATTTGCTCTTTTAGATAAACTTATATAATATTAGCAATCCCCTGATGCAAGAGTGCCAGTATGAATCAGGGTCCGATGCTTTCGATGTTTTCTGCTGCACAGTACTGTCACTTATTTGATTGTGAATGTGTCTCCACTGGGACCACAGGTACTTTTGCAAATGCCCCTAGTATGCCGTACTTGCAGTCAAATCATGGTTACATTATTATAAGTTCACTGATAAACAGGCAAGTGACATAGCACATGATTTAGGGTGAACACCAGAAGTAATATTCCCAGAAAAAAATTAATTGGGTATGTATAAATGAATATTATACCATTTATAGTATAATTGACCAAGTAGTCTGTTTACATTACAGTCTGTGTTTTAATATTGTTTGAAAATTATGAACACAAACTGATTGGTTTGAAAAAAATGTACTCAAACTGATTGGTTGCAATGAGGAGTGATAACGTACGGCGTTCCTTAGTAATTGACCATTTTCAAATGAAGTCAATATGTAAACATACCCTCATTGAGATGAGCACAAGTGCAACATAATTCACAGTTTAATAGCTAGTAGTTTGTAAATAAACAGGCATGCTGATAACTGCATGGCTGAATGTAATAATTTGTCATTGGTTTTTGAGACCGCAAAACACAGATCATGGATGTATTAAAAAGCAGGCAATATGACCAACTAGGTAGAAGAATGCAAAATACGAATATGATCATATCCTGGTAACAGTGGTTAAAGAATAGTGAGGTTTAAAAAAAAAATTATCATCCAATACAAATGCAAAACAATAGAGTGAGATCATAAAGGACAATAGGGAGGAGAAATGGGTAGATTATTTTGGATTTTATATCTCGATTTTGGATTTGTGATTTAAATAAAAAGTAGAGCTACTAAAGATAAATTGCCAATATTTAGTCCAGGGATTTTGAAATACATATCTTTGTTCTCATCATTATCTCATTAAGAATCGTGTCAAACTTTCTAATGAGAAATTTGAGATTACAAACTGTTGATGACTAAGGCCAAGAAAAAAAAAAGTTTTGTTTCTCATTCTAGAGTAAAGGCAAAAGGGATATGTGACATGTAATTTGCTCTTTTTTTTAGGACAATGCTAATTAATAGGGTTATAGTCACAGAGAGAAAGAAAAATATCAAACACAATCAATGTTTTATTCAACTCATAGGCACACTAGCTGCATGTGGAACATTGCTTTTATGAACTGTTTTGTTAGTTTTAACGATGACCTATTCGTTTTACATAATACACCCTGAACAATATTGTGGATAAATATATTTGAGTAGCTGTACACGTACTCAGCCTCAGTGATACACAATAAATCCAAAGTGATTTTTGGGTCGACTGTACCCATTGCAATCACTGTGTCGAAATGTTGCTGTGCTATTTATAGATATAATCGACCACTAATAAACATGTATAATGTATAATTATTGGTATTTTTAACAATTTTCAGTGAATATATTGTTGGTTGTCTGATCGAAAAATAATAATGCTCCATGCCAGTTACTGTTATTGCAGGTTCAACAATAGACTAGTTATGTTAAACAGATATGTCTAATTACTCAAAAACAAATGGCTAAAACTATTCCTATGATACTGGTGCATTTTAATTTACTAAATATTATAAGATCTGGACAGTATCATTGAAGTGAAAAGTATGTTGACAAAAATCCTGTCACTTACAGATTTGGAAAAAAGACAGAAAAATAAGGTATGACATGAATGTTCTCAAGCAATGTGCACAGGGATAAGAAACAAAGCCATTTTTTCCTTGGCCTAATTGTAACCACGCTATTCCATTCCGGAGATGTTCAATATTTGCAAAAGAGATATCAGTCATAGATTGCAGTTTATGCTGAAGCCTTTGGTGATAAATGTTACCTGACTACTAATGATTTTACTTTTATCCAGAATAAATCCTAATGTTGAGACATTTCCTGTAATTTACAGCCATGATGGTGAAACTGTTGGGATATTAATCTTGTCACAGCTTATTATGTCATAAAAATATAGTTTCAGGTGTCATCCTGAAAGTAAAAAATAGAAGAGCCATGGTATTGAATACAGAATATACCGTACTAACATGATAAACTGTGTATAGACAAATGCATGATTAGTTATAACAGGCATTTTTTGTTCTTACTTTTGACTGACTTCTGTACTCTTTGAGGTTTGTATGATCACCCAATGATGAACACTTATCATTTCTCTTATATACAGACTAATATTTCAGTGCACAGCATGTTGTTCTCTCAATGAACCCTGTTGCAAGATGTGCGAAATACATCCCCAGTAGATAGACACAACAACAACAACAACAACAACAACAACAACAACAACTTTACTCTTTCATATAGTAATATTTCAATGCAAGCCACTCTGTTTTCCCAGTGAACGCTGTATCTACAACAGATGAACTAAACAACACCAACCTTATTAGTTCATCTTAACTAAACAACACAGACTAGCAAAGAAGTGACACTTCAAATGTTACTTTTAAAAAGATTGGTTAAAAGGAAAGATGGCCAATAACATTATCAATATAATATTATAATAATCATCATCCCCAAAATTTAAAATAATTTGTAATCATAATAAATTATAACTATTCAATGCAATAATGAGAGCTGAGTTTTGCACAATGGCCGTCATAAAAAATACTGAAGGAAAAGCTAGATGAATAAAACATGGTGAGTCAAGAAGTTCGAAAACAAAGAATGGGCAGAATTACTGCAGTATGTGTAGTATGGTCTTTTAATCTATACAGTCAAGTTCATAGGCCCAAAATACACACATTTACTCATTTATAGGAGATAATTAAAACTAAAATATAGTCGAAATGTTACAAATGAAATCTTCATAAATTTACATAAATCTCACTACGTAATTTCCTTGCATGAAATATAAATACAGCTAGAATATGTACATTATGTGATGAAAGTATATTGATGAATATTTCAGTAGTTGGAGGTTCATACTAAAATCTTGGTAACTATAATAGTTCTCACAACATTAAAAAAAGGAACAAACTAATAGAAAGTGATATTCATACATGTATGCTACCTAACGTGAATCACATATGACGCTTCACACTATTTGCAAGTAGAACGAGATACCAAACATAGTATTGAAAGGTGTCTGAGATTATTAAAATCTATGTGATTTAATTATCAGTGATATGTTATGATGTGTTGGCACCGTTTCTCAAATAATTGACCAAAATTATGTTTGCAAGCAAATTCAAAATATTTCATATCAGACACATTCAACAATCTGAATGGAATGGAAGTTCGTAAGAAATATTTAAAACATTGATAAAAAGAGTCTTTAAATGTCAGCTTCAATGAAAAGTTCCTGACCATTTGGCAAACAGTAGATGTTAGATTCGATAACTCATAAAACTGTGCCTGAAATAAATTTCAAGCGAGAGCTCAATTATATGGAAGTGTCAGCTCTTGATATGCAAAGATCAATAATTTGAAGTCAGTTTATGTGTACATGTATATATGAACCCTCTAAGAATAGTTTGCAATGCATGAGTCGCACCCCCCTGTTTGAATGGACAGTATCAATAATCTGCTATCAGTTATGTGTACAATAGGAGTGTCACACTCTGAGCTGTGACCACTATCATATGGGTGTACCTAGAGGAAATATGAATTACTTTTCATTCATGACAAACAGTACTTGGTTTAGATTGATAGTACATTCATTCATATCTGATGGGTTAAATGAAACCACACTGTCACTTTGTCACTGGGCATTTTTAAACATACAGAGCTAGCTGTGAGGAAGACTTTAGAGTTCTGGAGGTGAACACTGAACATGTTACAACTGTAGACTTTTGATTCATTGTACAAACCTAGAAATACGCACAGTCGGTGATTCAGCCATTGTGTAGTGAAGAACTTGTGTGCGTACAGTTTCACTTATAATGCAGACCTAATCCAGTAGTTTCACCAACTATCCCAAGACGCCAGCAATCAGTCAAGCGAGATTTACTGTATGAATTGTGAAGTGTTTCTAAGAGAAAATTAGATTGTTCGATGGTGCAGAAAGCAAGGATAGGTCAGAATTATTTTGCTGTGACTGTCGAACAAATTGCTGAAGTTTGTATAAAAATTTGATGTACATTATGCATAGCAGTATTTTCATCTAAAGCTTTGTGACACTACAGGTTATGTTACGGTATTAGGACTTTTTCCACTACACTTGAATTTAAACAAACTGTTTGATGCCGCATTATGAGACGGTTGTCGTCATATCACCGATCCATATCAAACCCCTCATTGGACTGTAAGCCAGACACTTGTGAGCTGAAAAGGTAGGATTTCATTTTCTGAAATAACAATGTACTGGATAGATACACGATTTAACATAAATACGAATATGTGATTACATATCAGTTTACAAGACTGGAAGGTTAGATTTGTTTTTACATCACAAGGATTAATTTGTATACTTAGATCAAATGATAAGTACATGTAGTATGACTTCATACAAGTGTACAGTGTGTAGTAGGAATATTAATTATAGCACAAATGATGTGCTCTACACCCGGCAGCAAATATTGGAAATTTACCTGTCTGTCTGTCTGTGTTTTTCTTTCTGTCAGTGTCAGTGTCAGTGTGAGTGTGTCTGTGTCTGTCTGTGCCTGTGTCTGTCTGTCTGTCTGTCTGTCTGTTGATGGAATGGTCTTTAATAAAGCTGTAAGTCTTTCATTTAGATTTATGTTACATACTGTGTGATTGTCGTACCAATTGTGTGTTAGTGTAAATCCAGCTGGGGGTGGGGGGGGGGGGTTAACATTGTTATTTAATATATATTAAATACTACTACCCTAGTATGCATGTGCACCAGTGCAAAAATGTCTGGTACATTTGTACTAATTGTCAATATTTCTGTGGTTTTTGTTTTTGTTAAGGTCAAAGTAGGTATAAATCTGTCTGACACCTTGAGGTATTTACTGGCAGTTCCCCAACAAAGTTACTGTACAAGGCATTGAACTCAATGTATTAGTATGCAAATGCAACCTGATTTACCCCTTAGTTCACTGTTCCCAAACCTTAGTAAAATTACTAATAGTGGACAAAAATCCATTATTGATCATATGGATATCAAAGTTTATCGTTTTAAAAAGATGTTTAGTTTCTTTGTTTTTTCAGTATGACTTGTGTTAGTGTACAACTATATATTTGAAGTGGGATGTGCTGCTTTATAAATCTATTGTAAAGAAATAACATGTTGTAGGGTTTGTGTTAATGACTTTTCTGGGTTTCTGAAGCATAAAGAAATGCAGTAAAGATAAACCTAACTTTGCCTTTGTTCACCTTTAAAAGTCTTGTAAATATACTATCTCAACTCAATACATTCCAAAATAATCACCAAACTTTTTTTTAGTTAATTTGCAGATGCATAACAAAACTCCATGACTCATAAGTGCTAGTGTAGATATAAAATTAAGTACTTGTGCTTGTGGTATTTTCTGTTGCAACATACTTTCACTCACCACATCTCTGGAAATATGGCTGTAGAAAACACTTGTGCAAATACTTTTGAAAATGTCATACTCATGCTTCATAACTGGAGGTCAGTGAGATAAATTAGATGTTGTTGAGAATGACATAATTATACCAGTGATATTAATATCAAAGTAAAATTGGGGGGAAATATTATAATGGTAATTTTGAACGTTTTGACTCATTTCGAATATAGCAGAGCCAGTGACGTAGACTCATGTTGTTATGACATAGATGTACGTTGTCGTGAATGACCAGAGTATACATTCCATAATTTTGGCTTAATATGCATGATGTATTATATTATAATACTCTGTATTGAATGATGGGAAAACTCCCTGTGTCACTGACTGCACAGATACTGACTACATAACAATACATTAAATTTTATAAAATGCCCCAAAAAGTTATCAAATTTCATGTCAATATATACCTTTATATACAGTGTTTGTGGATATAGTTTCTACTCGTATTGCTCTTTGACATTTTTAGAATCAAACTATTGTATATCTAGTAAGGAAACATATTGGCTTGAATGCAGTGTACCACATGTACATGCACAAATGTACTGTGCAACAGATTGTCAATTTATCTAACATACACGTCAACATCTGTTACCAAGACTGAGTACCTTTTGTAGCACGGAACAAGGTTCTCATTTCAAGAGACTTTCTCATCATAATTTTCATTCCATACTTTTATCAATTGCTTTATTTATTTCATCTCAGTTTTGAAATTAAGTACATAAATATGCATCATATACCAAGCAAAAAAGATAAAATAGGAGTTGTTATGAGATAAGATAACATCACACAGTAATAGCAAAAAGAGGAGAGAGTTGGGAGAAATAAAACAGTTACTAGACTATTGGAACTTTGGCGACTATTGATGCCGTTGTGTCTAAAAGATTACTTTGGGCTTTTGGGGTGTGATACAGCTCGTAACACTCAACTAAATGATATTTGCATAATTTGCCACTGTGACAATTAATTGTTCACAATATCAATATGAAGGGTGAAAGTGCACTTTTTCGATTGCTTTAATCATCAACCCAGTGTCTCTTGATGTTCAATCAGTCTGTAATTTTAGCAGAGCAATTAAGACAAGTAAATAGTCGATGGGGGGGGGGGGGGGGGGGCAGCTGGCTAAATGACTTAGAAACATGGTAGATTGTACAAGGTAACAAAACCACTACATCAGATGTACATTTGAAATCAAGCTACTAGATTGTCATTGGATAACAGTTTTGGTTGAGTTGGACAAAATTATGAATAGTTCCTAGTCTTTTACTGTAACTGATAACAGCAAGAAGCATATTATGTACATCACTTGATTCAAAGGTTCCTCTTTCTAAATCTGGCAATGGTTGACAGCTGCCACAAGGTATGAAGTCAAACAATCACATGCCTGTAACAACTGCATATTTGCATTACTATACTATGCTTACAAAAGCTGTCATTTACATGGCAAGACTTGGGTTTAGACTGAAAGACTGCCACATTTTACTAAACAAAGTCCTTTTATATTCAATTGTGTAGTATTTTGAGATGAACGTCACTAGTAGTAATACACATTAAGATGAATTTTGATTCAAAATAGAACAGAATTCGAATTGTGATATTTTTCTTTGCTCAGCTGTAAATTTATTGTATGGTATCATACATGTACAGGTGTGTAGAGCTGATTTTCTGTTCTTATTACATTATTTACAGTTAAACTTATTGAACATTTTTACTCAGAAATTGCAAATATGAATTCTGTATTATATACATGGATGCATCTGGTATGACACATAAATGTAGATTTGTTAATTTCATCACAACATCTTCTAATTTTATTCTCTAAGAAATATTTGATGTCATATTTGGTCAAAATTATAATTCCATATATTGGTCATCAAATTTGACTTTCAAATAACACATAGACTGGTGCATATGGACAATTTTGTTGTAAAGCTGAGGGTTGGGATGAATTCTATGGGAGTTTATTTTTGGGTATTTTGTCAAACAAAAACAACCACAATTGATGACATTGTGTTTTAACAGCTGTCTTTGGACATTGTAGAAAAATCTCTCAATTGAAATCAAAGTTATAATAACAATCACTGTTATAGAGGGAATAGGCAGTTAAATGATTTTTTCATTTAGTTGATATAATTATCTTTTTTGTTTGAAGATGATCTGCACATTTAACTTTTTTTTAAAAACATTTGGTGTAGAATAGTACAAATGACAATCAAGTGTGTACTTTTTCAAAAAAAATATCATGAGAACAACTATTTAGTCATGATTGTGCACAATTTTTACTTGTAGTTGATAAAGAGGCTAAAAGAAAGTTCAAAATTTACTATGTGGACCTGAAGTGATAGGTGAGTGTTGAATGTACAATGCTAACATTATCAGAACAACTATTTCTCCAAGATTGTGCAAAATTTAAAGTAGTCGTATCCTTTCACCTCATAGAGTTTTAATAAAGATTCAGAGAAAAGTATATATCACATTACCTTGGCTGAGTTACTTTACCTATTTACATATTTAACCAATATTATAGTATTTATACTTTTTTATATATGAAAGGAATGCACCAAATAGGGAACTTGCAATCCAAACTGAGCATGCTCAGATGCAAAGGACTATGGGATTATCTGTGGTTATCGTAATAACTTATCTTGAGCTACCAATCAATAAAATAAACCTCCAACACTGGTCAGGGTAAATATGAATTGATTATTGGTGGTTATAAACAATGTAACAATATTGTTCACAATAATAATTGATTAGCATTTATTACCATATTTCCCATAATGCAACATTCAACATGGCAGGTTTGTAAGTCCCCTATTGATCACTTACAGAACACACACACACACAAAATAATCATAATACAGAGAGTTCTCAATTTGACAGAGTGTTGGCAACCTTGCTTCGCTATGTTTCATATTTTGTTCTATGGTAAATCTCAAATTAACTTTTTAGCATTATAAGTATGTAAAAGCTATTTTTCTAACACCCTATATTTATGAATGGACATTTTGCCAATTAAGAATTTAGTTTAAAAGTATTTGTTAGTTTCAGATGTCATTTTCCAATATTTTATACTTTATTTCATTACTATTATTATGTAGGCCCTGATAAGACCTAAAAAATAGTATGGTTCCATTTACCCGACCCCCACCTAGTTTTTCACTGCTGGCCCTAAACATGTTTTTTACGTATTCGAGAAAAAAAAGAATAAAATCGCAAAACTTGTGAAGTCTTGCAAGAAATAGTGGATGCGGAAACTGACACCAACTTAAAAAGACAATACAAAACTGTTCTTCCAGTATGTAATGGCTGTACATCTGATGAGAAGAAACCAATAACACAGAGAGCATATGGAACATAACGGAAAACATAACTACCTGAACTAGACACTCACACGTGAAAACAAATGTATTTAAAAATAGAATTAAAAACTCTACCTACCCCACTTCTTCTAAAATTGAGCTTAATTTAGGAACCACACAGTTTTTTAGGTCTACAGGGACATGGTATTAAAAAATGATTGGTGGTTGTTACATATTGAGGTATAAATGAAATACTTCCTTGTATAGCATACAATTACTGAGTAAAAAGAAATTAGTTATTTGTTATTTTTATTGAGTTGCAATTACCCTGCTCCTTTTATAAGCAACTTATATGACACCCACATCCAAAATTAAAATACAAAACATATTTAATACAGAAATATATGAATTTTAATAACACAAATAATGAAATGTCATACACAACATAATAACTAGGATATAAAAACAAAAATTAGATAATAAGTACAATAACTGTGGAGTGTGAATTAGAAGCTGTAACTTATACTTATAGTTTTGTTAAAGGGATGAGGTGTGACAGGAAATACGAAAAGTATTATATAAATAAAATATTGCATAACCATTGTAGGGGTGTGCTAATCCCTCTTTCAAACACTTAGTTAACATTTTTAAAATGTACATGTATTGTATTAAACCCCACTTCCATAAGTAGAATAATATATGGTAAGATTTAAGGAAACATGCAATTTAAAAAAACTAACCTTTATTCTTAACCATATTACATTCATTTGATACTGATTGATAACGCTTCAACTTTGCGAATTCAATGTAGGACTTTTCAATCCTCTCTGGCATTCAGTAATACTACAGTGAGTTAAAAAAAAAAATACAATTTACAATGTATAATGAACAGCAGGCAGTCAACCCTGTTCAAACTATGGACGTTTAATCCCCTGAGAAATGTGACTGTTGTCAGACAATATTTCAATTCATTTTCAGAGAAGATATGCTATAATGTTATAATCATCATCGCCATTGCCACCACCACCACCACCACCACCATTATCATCATTGTTGTTGCTGTCGTCCTCATCATCATGATCATGATCATCATCATTGCCACCACTACCACCACCACCATCATTGTCACCGCAATAATCATCATCATCATCATCATCATCAGGTCTAAAAAAATTGTTTGGTTCTGGTTACCTGACCCCACCTAGTTTTTCACTGCCGACCCTAAAAAATTGTTTACCTATTCGTAAAATAATAAAATAAAATCATGAAATTTGTGAAGTCTCGTAAGAAATAGTGGATGCGGAAACTGACATCAATCATAGACCCTGTTGGTGGAGAGGGTCTATGTATCAACTTAAAAAGACAATACAAAACTGTTCTTCCAGTATGTAATGGTTGTACATATGATGGGAAGAAACCAATAACACAGGGACCATTTGGAAAACAACAGAAAACATAACTAGACACTCACACATACAAAGAAAATTTTTAATTTTAAAGAATCTTCAATGTACCTACCCCACCTATTCTAAAATTGAGTGTTATCGGAACTATGACATTTTTTTAGGCCTCATCATCTCTTAACTACTGTTACTAACTTATTAATCTTTTTCTTTCCCCACATAAATGAAAATATTTCACAATCCATATTAGATGGCAAATCAATTTCATATTGTCAGTTTATGTCAGGTTTCTTTAGAATGATTCCCATCCCCATTCCCCTTCGTATTTCTGCTGAATGGTCATGATATGCAAAACATTAATATAACTATATGGGAATTAAAACCTTCTGGTTAGCTAATAATGTGTGCTTATTACAGACTAAAATATCACACGTTTGAAGGTATTTGAAGTGATTTTCAGAAAGCTGAAAGTTTCATAAGATAGCTGACATACAACGTACATGTATGTGTTGTGTATAACTTTATTAAGAACAACTTCAGATGGATTTAGCCCTATTAACCATATTGTACGAAGGTTGCAAGTTTGCAACATACATACACAAGTTTGTAGACAGCTTGTAGGGTCTAGTTGAAGAGATAGCATACAGTATAATTTCCTTGAAGAAACAGATGGCTGAAGTTTCCAAAATAAGAAAAGTTTAAGAAAAGTATTTGTCCCAATAAAAAGTAACAGAGGAAATTTGAGTTTTTCTTGACAATTGCCCCATGATAGTTGACGAATCTCAGAGAGAGTATGAATGTTTCGAAAGTTTCATTAGAGGGAAGTGAAGCTGATGACAATGGTGCATGACTAATCATGTTTTTACAGCTTTATGACATGCCCCTAAAGGGGTAATAAGTAAAATGACTTGACTACATTAAACTTGCATGTGGTCATACTCAATGACTCATGAAAGAGACAAAAAGATGTCTGCATAATTCATACCTAGTTATAATTTCATGGGGTTATAAACCTTATATGTTACGATATGAATTGCATACGTAATGGTCTGAACATAACAATTGTTTTTATGCAAGAATGAAAAAGAATTGTAGAAAAAAAATTTTGTAGTAATTTTTAAAATAAATGTGATCCATAAAGGAATTAAAAGAATTACGTAAAAATGACATACACATTACTTGATGAATTGCATACATAATGGTCTGAACATAATTGGTTTTTTGCATGAACAAAAAATGAAAATTTTGGAATATTTTTTTTTGCAATGGATGAATTTTATAAAAATTGTTATTCCTAAAGGAAATGAATGAATAATTATGTAAATATAATATACATTATAAACCATACTTGATGAATTGCATACATAATGGTCTGAACATAATTGTTTTTTGAGGAATGAGAAATGAAAATTTTGATAATTTTTTGCAATGGATAAATAATATGATCCTTATTGTATAAAGGAGATAAAAAAACAATTATGTAAATAAAACACTTTTCCAGCAAATCTTACTATATGAATTGCATACATAATGATGAAGATAATATAATATTTAATTAACATTTTTCAGTTATGGATGAATTTTATTTTAAAAAATATCCTTGAAATGAATAAATGAAGAATGAAGTAATATAACACTTTTTCAGCTAACCTAATTAATATGTGTAATGGACTGAATACTAATATTATACTTATTTTGCAAAGGTGAAATTTTTTGACAATCCTGATTGTCTTATCTTTAAAGGGAATAAATGAATATTATGTTATGTAACACTTTTCCAGCAAACGTTACTAACCAATATGTGTACCGGAGTGAACATAACTAAAAAAATTGTTATTTTGCAAGGATGAATTTTTTTTTTACTTTGACAGTCTGCAAATTAAAATTTTCATTAAAAGTTAGTTTCTGTTGATACATAGTGATAATATCTACAATGAAATTAACACAATATTGAGTACATGTACATTTTACTGATGTGATGAAGGTTATAAAAACTTAACAGATCCTTAAAGGAAATAAATGAATTTATAGAATCACACTTTTCCCACAATTCGTACTTTAGGATATAATATGCATAATAGACTAAACACAACAATACAATAGCTATGTTGTTTCTGTGAATACATTAGCAGAATATCGTTTGTGCTATTTTGAATATATTTTACCAATGGATGGAGCTTATAAAAAACTGTTATTCAATCCCAAAATAAATTTCAATTAGTTTCCCTGATGGATGAAATTAATGAAAAGTGTGATCTTTGAAGAAAAGTTAATTAGTAGATAATATAACACTTTTCCAAAAAATATCAAAATTCTTAATTTTCTTAATAAACTTGATGCAAAATTTGTGTCAGTGGAAAAGTAATATTTGTGTAAATGTAGGTACAGTAACATAGTTATATAAATTATGTAAATCAGTGGTTTAAAAAAAAGAATTTTCTTGAAATAGGGATGGATAGTCAATGTCCATTTTCTACTATAACTATTTCAAACAGCTTCATTATGTTTTAGATATTACAATGTTCATATTTGTTGTTCCCAACTGATAGATGTCAATAATAGTTAAAAAGAAATAGTTTCAAAAAAGTGATCATCTAAATATTTAACATTTTTCTCCATGACTTACACCATCACAGTATTCTTGTAACATACATGGAGGTTTAACATGATTCTTGGTGATTGTGTCAACATCAGCAAGAAGTTGCTGTAACACTTGTGCAGGGCCATTGAACAAATTTGTATGTCATTATTTGACCCAATACAGACATTTTCTACTTTAATTGAAAAATAGCTCTGTTCTGTGAATCGGTGTTAAAATTATACTGTAAAGCTTATGTGCTTTCAAATGAACTTTGAACATTTACATTGTGGTACTTATATATTTGATTCACATCTTATGAATAAAGGGGTGAATGGCCCATACTAGAATGCATAAAATGTGACACACAAAATGCCAAAGTTATGACAGGTTAACTCCTGTAAAAGAGTCACCATCTATTAATTAATTAGTAGCAAACATCTCTCTCTCTCATTCTTTTGCATATGGCAGGACATGAGTGTGTGTTGTACTTTATTTTAATAGGCTAATAACGTCAAAATGTCAGACAACATTGTGTTAGTGTCTATCCATCTGTCTATCAGTCTGTCTGTCTGTTGGTTTTGTAGTGTATACCCATCAAAAAAGGTGATGATATAGACGGTGAAAGGGCCATTGTGTCCCCCATGAGAATACATGGCAATCATAAATAATTGCTATGCTGTTAATGAGGTCAGGACAGTATGAGTGTCGGTGTGCCTCATACCTTTTGATACTTCTTATATTTATCATCATTTTACTCATTAACCATCTTCACTTTGTGATCGGAATCATTTGTCATACTTGACAGGGGTACATCTCTTGAATCCTTTACACGCTAAAACATTTTAAAGTATTCTGTTCATGCCAAATTTTCTTACCTTCCTTACTCATCGTTTTCCCTAAATTCATTAATATTAGATTTGAGGTGTATTTCATCAACTTTTTCTAGAATTTATCATACTTGATAGAGGTACGTCTCTTGAATCTTTTACATGTTATTTAAAGTATTCTGTTCATGCCAGAGTTTTCCCTAAGTTCATTAATATTAAAGTTGAGGTGTATTTTGTCAATTGTTTCTAGAGTTATATTCACCTACGGTTTCATCCTAGAATTCATAAATATGAAACTTTTAATATCATCAAGTTTTCTGAGTATGCTATATTTGAATCAAGGTATTTCACTCATAATTTATTGAGATAAAAAAAACCTTCAGTTTCTTTTTGGAGACTCTCTGAAAATTATATATTCCACATGCTTTTCGAGCTGAAGTTTATTGATATCACATTAATATTAAACATCAGGTACTTCGTTTGAACTTCTTTATAAAACTATAGAAGGCATGCATTGACATTAACATCATGATACTAGAAAAGTCTGTATCTTATGTCAGTCTGTGCTACTTTAATATGTCATAATGTAATTTTTTTTCTCGAATTAGTCCAATTTCTTTCCAGAATTGATTAACCCATAAGCCAATGTACAATATGACAACTCACATTGATTCACATACCTGCTCCAATGGGTAGACATCATGCACTTGTCACAGTGTTTTTTTTTTTGGTTTTTTTTTATAAAAGTCTATTCCTGAAGAAGGTCTCTTGCGTGAGACTGAAAAGTTGGTGTAAATTCTAATAAAGAATGTAATTTATCAGAAACTAGAGCTGATTCCTTCATACCCACTACCATATTGCTCTCAAGTCCTGTTTCTGTATACAACAACTGGTGTTTGTCTGTAGTTGGACTGATACTTGTTCTGCTTAAGTTACAAACTCACAAGTTAATATGACTGTAGTGTCTCATCAGAATGCATGAATGTCAAACTTACATCATCAGATGAAACCTGCACACCTATAGACATTCATTTAAGATTCACTTAAACAACACGCAGTGATAGAAATATATTAAAATGCAAGACCTGAAATTTTATGTTTTATTGAATACTTTACAAGAAATAGATGAAACTAAACACGCCTATAGACATTCATCTAAACACACAGTACTAGAAGTTTTCAAATGAAAATTCATCAGATTGACCTACTTTTAAGACATGTGATCTTACGGACACATAGACAGAGGGCGATACAAACTTCAAGCATCGATTATCCCATATTAGACTAGTGTGTCTCTAATATCAGGTGTTCTGAATAGTGGGTCAATCTGTTGACAAAGACTGAAGTATGCAGTTGAAAATTTCAGGTACAATATTCAATTTTGTGTTTGGAACAAAAGTTCAATTCAATGCTGCACAAGTAGAAGTTATTAAAATGCAAGCCCGGGCCTGAAATGTTATATTTCACATCATCAAATACTACAGGAAATAAATGAAACTGAACACACCTCTAGACATTCATCTAAATTCACTTAAACAACACACGGTTGATGCATGTGTACTTTTTATTGGCATAATGATGAAAGGCTTTGCACTGCTGCGTTACTCTCCTCCCACGCGTATCATCCATTGATATTACTCATAGAGTAAACAGTTTACTGCATCACTTGGGAACATCTACAGTAGACAGGATGATCAAACAGATGTTGATAACTGTAATAAGAAATTTAGGCAAAGGTTAAACCCAGTAATGCATGAAGCAAAACGTCAGTACCTTCATCCAACCCGTCCAACATGATGTATCATCTCACTATACAAATATTGTATCATTTTATTTCATATTTCTAATGGCATAATAATAATGAATGTATAATATCACTATTATTATTATGCCTGGATTACATTCTAATATAGTTTTAATGTAAATTTTAATATTCATCTATCATATTGGAGAGTATTTAATAATTGAATAGCTGCTGTTGGGAATTGAAGTAAGAATTGGAGATATAAAGCAAGATAGATGAGGAATGTAAATGCCTCAAAAATGTTCAAATAGATATTGTTATTTTTATAGTTTTCGTCATCACTACTTCATTCTGTAATAGTGATATGCCATGAATAATTTAGATAGAGTAATTATAAAAAAATAATTTCATCAATTTTAAAAACCAATTATGTTTCTTAAAATAAAAAATACTATGGGCTAAGGACGGCACAGTAATTATTTCAGTATAAATGTTTAAAATAATTGTAAGAGTTGATAGTCAATATACTTTTGTATTTGAAATTGACATCTTTATGTTATTATACAGTAAAAATACAATAAATAATAAATAAAAAGTAAAATGATTTGCCCCCAGGAGGGTTTGCCCATTTCCTAGCTAAAATACATATGAAACAAATCGAAAACCGGAATTAAATATGGACAGTATTAGCTTGATAATTTACTGCAAGGTGATAACATTCAAACTCATTGCCCCACAACATGCCTTTGAGTACAATAAAAATGTTAGACTGGATTCGCTTAAACAGAATTTATTGTTTGCATATCACCACAAGAGTCATTGCCCATTTACAAGAAAAATGATTTTAAAAAACATAAAAGAAAAGTTACAAATAATTCACAATAGATTGTTTGTTAGGTTGAAATACATTGTTGTAGGTGGCATGCATGATGATAAAATTCAAACCCGTTGTCCCCACAACTTGCCATCGAGAACAGTAAAACTGAAATCCATTGTTTGTAGATCATCACTATAGACTCATTGTCTATTTATATGGAAAAACAATTTAACAAAAGCATACATTTGAGATCAGAGTTATTTATGATAAATAAAAAATGTATGTGAAAATACCTTGTGCGACTAAAGTGGAATGCATGATAATTCATTCAAACTCATTGCCCCCACAACTTGCCATTAAGAACAGTAAAACAGTTAGACTGAATTTCAATGTTCACCCATAAGACTTATTGTCCATTTGGAAAGAAAAATGATATAACAGAAACATACAAAGAAAGAAATGAGAGTTGTCCATGCTAAATAAAAAAAAAAAGATTTTGTTAGATTGAAATTTATTGTTCCAACTGGACTACATGATGATAAGATGGTGAATCATTGCCCCAAGACTCATCACCTGTACGTATTAATACATTTGAATTTAAGCTGAACTTGTTATCACACTAAATTTATAGTTTATATATATCACCCAAAACCCATTTATAGAGAACATAATCTAATGAAAGTTTAACTCAATGAGATCAGATTCATTCACTTTGAATAAAAAATGTATGTTAGAGTGAAATATATAATTTTTGTTCATGCAGTCTAATAAATGTAGTATTTAGAGTCCTTCACTTTGAATGGTCATGACAAGAGTAAAATAACAAATCATAATTTCACTCACACTGGGTTGTTAATCTCCCCGGCTAAAACTTTCAGATGTTTGGTTCTGTTTAGATTTAGATGGGCAGTCTTTGCTTCATGATCAAAAGTCACCAACATGTACTCATTCTTTGCTGTTGTTGAATGAACTGTGGACGATGTCAACGAGGCCAACGTTAACATTATCAAGATGGTCCAACAGTGTGACAGGTTCTTAAAACTGTGGTCTGTTAACTGCTAATAATTGTGTGAAAACTACATTTCCATAGAAATTCCTTTGTTATTTTTACCCACTTAAGTTGACCCTGCGAAATCTGAGTTTCTAGCATACCCATGGGTTGTCAGTGGCAACTACAGTAAAATATATAGACATTGTCGAGAGGGTAGGAAAACTATTTTAACTTACTTAACTTGTAGAGTGCATCCTTATGAGCACTAAGGTCAAGTCCCAGTGCAAAAATGAAGCAGTAGTGATTTATGTAGTACATGGTTGTTCATTCCGTCTTTAATAAAACTGAGCTCAAGAGGAAAAGAGTGATTCTTTCTAAGGTGTCTATAATACGCTACATGTACAATGTACTTCAAATGTACACAGACAAAATACTGAAAGGGAAATGGAAAGCTTTTATGGGTATAATCAAAATAAGACTGTTTAAGGGAAAGGAGAGTCAGGAAACTTTCAAATTGTTAGTAGTGATGTTTTTATGGATATAATAAAAAATATACAAATGTGAAGGTGGTGTGAAAGTCGAGAAGCTTTATTAAAAGACTCTTAGTCTTAGAGATATTTTGTAATAGGCTATAGTTACTATATGTGTAGTCATTCTCTATGATCTCTTTCCAAGTATAGTCAAACATACAATTCTATCAAAAATCTAGCTAAATCTCCTGCTGGGGAATGTATGAACAATGGTGCATGCCAGCAGTAATCCATCACACACACTGACAAGCGGTTGTAATTGGTTACTTTCATTCAGTTTACTATAAACTCAACCACCAGTTTTGAATGTAAGTGATGTGAGGATGCGATAACGTCCTCATGTGTCTATCACAACTGCAATAGCTTAAATTTAGCATAAACTTTATAATCACTGTTGGTGGTAAAAACAGAATTCTGCACTTAAGAGAAATCTATTTGAATATACGGTGGAGGTGATCGGAACATGTATAGAACTAAACTATTTTGTAATGATATGACTAAATATGATTTGTAGACAAGATATTGTGAACTTCTTGTGTAATGCCTTAACTTCATATGAATGTATATGAGCAAATTTGCAGCAAAAGGAAACAGGCAGGATAACATTTTCTGTGGTACATATATGTACATGTAAAGAATGTTTAACTCTATGCTATAGTTGAAATGCAAGAAGGTTTATTAGGCAGTTGAGTTATTTGCAGTAGATTTTTTTCCATACTTGAATGATCGTGAATTATGCCAAAATACACCAGTGTATCGAGATAATTGAAGTCTATAATGGAAGTAGTGATAGGAATCATTTTAGTCAAGACAAATGCTGACAAATCATCCAAACTAGAAGCCTGTACTGATTGTATTTGTTAGAGATTTCCATGGTTTATCATTCTGACATTTAGGACTTAAAGGCTTAGTGTGGATGTCATATTTCATTTCCAATGTTATCCCAGACTGACCAGTGTGTCTTTATACACACAGATAAATCTGAACTAAGCCCTGTAATAAATTACAAATACATCTATACTATTGCCATTGTGTACTTACCGTTAGATGTTATCTACATGTGTTTGCTATATACGCTGTGTGTAGCATGAGAATATGGTAGCATACGTGTATGTGTTCAGCTCATTCATCTTAATACCCAGCTGCCTTGTGCTTGTATTACAATATGTTCCATTGTAATGTGGCAAGGAAATGTTCACAGGTTGTATAAAGTATTATACTACAGTGACTATAACTTTTCATTCATCTTTGTACTATAAAACAAGCCAAAATGTACTTCACAGTAACATTGGCATAAATCTATACGAACATGTTTGGTAAAGGAAAATAAATATATGTAATATTATGTTGGAATTACGTCCTTTGCTACAGTATTGGCATGAGTTTGACCATGCATACATATGACAATGGAATATGCTGTTTAGTAGTCAAACATATCATTCATGGCACTCATGTTATATATCATACTTTATCTGATACTTTGAAAATTATAACTCGACATGTTCATTTTGCTCAACTGTGTTCTTTGCTGTACTATGTTAGGTTTTCATCAAGCATACACATATGAAAAGCAGATTTAAGTATAAGTGACACTAGTAGAAATGGGGAGTATAATTATCTAGTTAATCCTGTCCTTCTTTTCATTCACATGGTGTGCTACAGGTTGGTAGTCCATCATGCATGCTTGCATATGGTGAAATGTTTGTCTATCTCATCTCATCAATCTAATTCTTATGTCGTGATATAGATGTATGTTGCAAGCTTTGTCATCGTCCATGCATAGTAGCTACAAATATGTTTGTCCACAAGTGATGACATTAACAATTTAGAATGTATACTTCCTGTTCATTTCTCACATTTGATTTTTACTTATCTTTGATCAACTTATGTTACAAGGTTTTTCATAAGTTATATTTTGATTTCCTGTATATGCTTTCCTGTTCATCATGCACATTTAAGTACTGTAAATCTGGAAATCTTTCCTAGAGACTTATTTTCACTAATTTTGCTGGAAAACAAAAAATGGAAAAATAAATACTGAGTAAAGTAATCTTTGAAAACTAGCTGAAGACTATCAAATTGCAAACTTTTGTAGTAGTGAAAATATGTAGGTTTGTTGTGTGTTGCCACTCCACTTTCTTTCAACAGGAAGATTTTTTCTTTTTCATCTCACCCATATAGTTCTTGCTATAGTGATATGCTGCAAATCTTTATGTTGATACACAATTTTGTTTTCTGCTAAAGTTATGGAATCCCAGGAACAGAGAGGGAGAAATCTGGCAAAGCTGTCACATGTAGTTTCTGTACATTGTAAAAAAATTGTGTGTGGGTACACCAGTAAAATTCCAGGAAAAGCAAGCAGATTTCACCTAATAACTGCTCTTAGCAAAACATTGACTCATCTCATATTAAAATATTTAATATTACATATTAAAATTTTTCATCATATCTACTAATATTGTTTTTACACCCACTGCATTTGTAACTATAGACAAAATGATTTCCTATTCATCTCGCCCATCTACAGGTAGTTTATACTGCATTACCATGTGCTTACAAATGATGCATCATGAACATACATTGTACTTTTTCATTATGCCCAAGTGTCATTATTTTTCCAAAAGTCATAAGATAGTTGAATTCTTTTAAAAGTACCATATCCTGTTCACCTCACCCACATAATTCTGTCTGCTGTGTATGTTATAAAGTGGTTTATCTTACAAAGGTTATCTATACAAATTGTAACAATAGAGACGATGATCATTCATATGTAATCCATAGCTCATTAAATTGTATATGGATTAAATGATAAGTTTGTTTTTATTCACTGTAAGATGTAAAGATGGCTAATTTCCGTCTTGAGTATGGTTGGACCAATTATCCAGATGGAAGGACGATGATACCAAAGCCAACAACTCATTTATTGAACATTATGACAGTGAAATCATGTAAAGATGTAAATCTGTCATACATTATAAATAAGACATCAATATCTTCAGCTTCTAGGAGATCTCGGTGGTTACGTGCTCAGAATATGATTTCATATTTCCATTTTTTCCACTCAGTGTGATTTTGATAAGGTTTCATTTCTGGTGGAATAAATCACATCTCAAAACATAATGACTTTGCAGGAAGTCATTTGCAAGAGAATTACACATTTCTTGTGATATTAATTTGGCCTTGAGCAGCAAATAAGCTATGTCTAGGTTTTTGATAATTTAAAGGTATATAGTTTTCTTATATCTACAAAGTGATCTATCTAGCTTACCTTATATACGGAATTGAATTTACCCATTAAACATCTACCCTATAGTGCACTGCTTATTAGAGCTAACTCTCCAGTGGTAATACATTTTGCCTCTAGCAGCAAATAATCTGTAAGTTTTTGACAGATTATATCCTTATTCATCACCTTTGTCCACGTCATGATTGATATTGCTGTAAAGTTACATAAAAGATTACCTTTTTGATGAATTTGCTTTATCTATCAAACTTCTGCCCTGTAATGCACTGCTTATAATAACTTTCCAGTGGTGATAAATTTTGCCTTGAGCAGCAAAGGATTGTTAATTTTTGGCTAATATATCTCCATCCAGATATTGATTGTTCTAAAACTACCTTACAGAAAATAACACCCTTTATGTTGAATTTAGTTTACCTATCAAACTTCTGCCCTGTAATGCACTGCTTATAATAACTTTCCAGTGGTGATAAATTTTGCCTTAAGCAACAAAGGAGTTGTTAATTTTTGGCTAATGTATCTCCATCCAGATATTGATTGTTCTAAAATTACCTTACAGAAAATAATACCCTTTATGTAGAATTTAATTTACCTATCAAACTTATGCCCTGTAATGCACTACTTATTACATCATTTAATCTCCAGTGGTAATAAATTTGCCTTAAGCAGAAAATGACTTTTAATTTTTTTGCCAAATTATACAATGTATCTTTGTTTATCAACCATGTCCATATACATGTAATGATTAATTGCTCTAAAGTTGCCTTTTACATTGAATTTAATTCACCTATCAAACTTTTGCCATGTAATGCATTGCTCATTCATAAATCATTTAATCTCTCCAGCAGTGATACATTTGCCTTTAGCAGAAAATGACTTTTTAAGTTTTTGCCTAATTATCTTTGTTTATCAACTACATTGTGTCATTATGTTCACATAATGATTAACTACTCTAAAGTTGTCTTAATAATTACGTTTTATAGTGAATTTAATTTAATTTACCGATCAAACTTCTGCCCACTTATACACTGCATATTAGAATATTAACTCTTCAATTCCTATCCCCAATGCCATTATTAAGATGTTTGTAAAGAGGAGTTGATGGAGTTCAGATGATATGCTATCAGGGATGAATTTAAGCTACAGGTTGTCATCTTAGTAGACCTTAACTAATTCTTCTCTCAGTAAATACTGGTGCAGTGTAGCTGTTTTATCTATATTTTCAGTATGAGAAAGATATATAATCTACGATTTTTCATATTTTATGAGTCAAAATTACGATTCCTTATATTCTGTTAAAATCAGTGTGGCATTGTATTGTTCGAACTCTTCCATCCTTTCATGCTCATTCCCAAGTAATAACTTCATTTTCACAAGTTTTTTCCCAACACTTATGCTTAAAAAACAGGATAAATTCCATGTGAACAATGACAAACTACCTATTCCTATACAGACAGCACATAATAACATACACCACATTGTTACATTTACAATTCAAGCCCTTTTCAGCTAAAAGAAATGCAAACTGCACACCCTACACTTGGATGCCCAAATAGTAAACCCCTTTGGGCAGCACACCTATGTAGCTTATCATTGCAATGAAACTGAAGCATGTATAGCTTAGATATTCAGCAAATGACGTCTTCACTCGAATTGCTTTGATAGCAATTGGTGTTGTAAAGAATCATTTACATGCTAGGGTGACTCTTCTCTGGCAGTTATGTGACTCAACATGACAGACATGGAAATAGTATGGATAGTAAAACTATTCCTTGTTATGGCCAGTTAACATCAGCGATGTAAAGCCCATTCTCTTAAATGAGATGACATGAACAAATTTTACGTTGTATGTAGAATGTGATGTTGACCAACATGAAGACTGTTCTGTAGTCTGGCCTTAAATATTCAAGACTGAATGGTAGTGTGTGATATTTGTTTTCCAAACTTTACAACATATTTAATTTTGATCAAAACTTTATGCAACGCTGTTCTAAACGTTGCAGTGATGATTGCCTTTTAATTATAACATTCAAAGATAATGGAAACTTCATGTCATTCACCATTGCCATAATTTCATAATCATATATCAGGCATTAGAATTTATTACCATTTGATTGACAGTCACACAAATGAATAAAACATCCGTATATATGACCTTGAAGTAATAGTTCGACACTTGATGGCTGTGTCTTTGTCATCAGCTTTGACATCATCCAGATCTAATAACTGTTAATGACTTATTTGCCCTGTCTGAAGTGATTTGCTAATTGATATTTTCTCCCCAAAAATGGGACAAAAAATCAAACATTTTAAATTTTTTTACAAATTCAGACTTCATTTTGGTGAAAATCTTTGTTTTTGATTCTTGTCTTTTAAATTGATCCAAAATTGAAATGACAACTTTGACCGAAAAGAAAAAAAATGAAAAGTAATTTTCAAGAGATAAATTTGAATGTTAATGTGAAAGGGTGATCATGGCATAATCACATGGGATTCACAAATGGATGATATTCCCTCACGGTACTTGTACTAGAAACACTTGCACATCACAAAGTACTTTGAGTAACTCATGGGAAATGACAAGTGACATGACAGAACTAAAGGTGTCATAGACAGTTTTTAACTCACTAGGTGTCATGGTGATTGTTCTTCACTTTACATATTTACTTTGTTGATTGAGTCTCACTTTCTGCAAACGTCACATTTCATGTATGACATTTTGATGAAAATTCTGAATAATCTCATGTTTTTGTAAATGTTGTAAAAATAACCTTTTTTTGTTTCGAACAGCAACTGTCACCATTCCTTAACAGCTATTGAAACATCTCTTCATTCGCTGTGAATCAGTTCTATTAGTTGTTAAAAAGTATGACTGCAGTATAAACTCAAAATTTGATATTTGTTCTTTTTGCACCCTAGTGCAATCAATTGTAGCCAGTTTTCTCCACAATGGCAGAACAACACATAGATGTAGGGTTTCTGCAAAAGGAGAGGTGCATTGTAGGTTTGCATGGGTATTGACTCCCACATTGTGAGATTCCTTGCAATTGTTAAGTATATAGACACAAAAATAGTGTCAGTGGTGAAAAAAGCCAAAGGTACAGATCTACTTGCAAAGTATAGACTCACTTTGAAAGAGTTCACAATGTGTTTCAATCCCAGGTCATCACATTGTATAACCTTATCAGTGGATCCACAAGGATACCACAGGATTACTCTTTTGTTCTAGACCAAATTTTTTTTAGCTCTACCAGAAAACTGTTTTCACACCTAGAGTTTAATCCTAATCGGACATTGCCCATCAATTTTTAGCTCTGCTGTCAGTGACAGCTGGGTTGATTCTCTGTTGCCCATTGTCCATCAGTTTCATTTGGGGAAAATAAAGTGTCTGTAATGAAAGAAGACCCAAACAGAGACTTGTAAGTGCTATAAATGTCTTTATTTTTCTGTTTCAGAATTGTGTCTTTTGGCAGTAAAAATAATTCCAGGCGGTTTAGTTCCCCAGGCCTTGTAAACAGCGATGAGTTGTCATACGGTACCCTAGATGAAGAGAGTGCCAAAGGTGACCATTGTCACAGTAGTCATGATCTTTATAAAGTGGACAAAAAAGCAAGAATTAAACTTATTGTAGCAAGTATATTATGTCTGGCATTTATGACTGCAGAAATTATAGGTAAGTTGTCTTAGTTTTATTTACTATATCTTTGCTAGTGTTTTGTCAAGGGTGGTATTAAAGTAGGTAAAATCTACCTGTGAGTTTCATAATTCTATAGTAATTGTTTTTTTTAAACCAAGTTTCCCTTCAAATTCACAACACAAGGTGTTTCTACTAGATTTCACACTTTCATTACTACCTTTTTAGTCACCTGAAAAAAAAAGGGGGGGGGGGGGGGGGGACTATTACGATATGTCATTTCTCAAACATGCAATATCTGATTTCTTTCAAACCTGACACAATGTTGACATGTCGTATGGGACTAGGGAACTTCACTTTGTTTTGCAACATATGCAAATTTGACTGAATGGTGGCCATGTCTGTAGTTAATCAATAATTACTGCATAACTCAAAAAATGTACCAGGTAGAGATCCATTCAAGTGGCTTCTTCCCCATATTATCAGGTTCAAGCTTTCATTTGAGACATTGACCCTTGACCTTGACCTTCAGGATCAGTTATCAAAATCAAGCCATTTCTTGCCTATCACAGACACCTTGTAATATTGATATATTACCAATATCAAGTGCATAGGTAGTATAGAAGAAACGAAATATAGACAAGCAGTTCTTTTGGTGCTTTATTCACTTTTATTGAATGGCAGCCATATTTGTAGTAAAAAAAATCAATATATTATTACATAACTCAAAAGCTTTAAAGGCTTCATTCAAGTGTCTAACCCCATACATGAAAGTTGTCTTGTACTAGACACTGACCTTTGCTCTGTACCTTGACCTTCAGGGTAGACTATCAAAACTTAAGCCATTTCTTACATGCATCTTGCAGACACTTTATAGCAATTATGTGTGACCACTGTCTTTTAGATCATGTCTACAGGTAATACAGAACAAGATGAATATACATCATGCATTACCTTTGGTGCTCGTGTCATATTTTACTGAATGGTGGTCACATTTACAGTGAGCAATCATTATTTACCACATAACTCAAAAACTTTAATACATATAGACTTCAAGTGTCTACCCCCATATTATCAGGTTTAAACTTTCTTTTGAGATCCTGACTATTGACCTTGACCTTCAGTTATCGAAACCTAGCCATTTCCTGCATTGTCACAGCCACTAATTGTTATACAATGTATTTATTTTAGTTGCCAACATTTTTTTTTGTAAATCAATCAATAATGTTGGGTTCTTATGTAGTGCTTTCCCACGCAATTATTACCCCTGGCTCAGATCAGAATGGCACAACAGCCCGTTTAGTCTTCCTCAACTTCCCGAGGAGCATACAATCCATTGCAGCCGTTTAAGCTCATAGGATTAAGCCTTCACATTGCAACCGACATCCTACCAGGTCCCCAATTATACAGCTGGGTTGACTGAGGCACAGTCATGGTTCAAATCTTGCCCAAGAACTTTAGCCACTCGGAAACAAACAGCAGGCAGCGACAGGGCTCAAACCTACAAGCTGTAGATTCCAAGCCGGTCACGCTCACCGTTCATCCATTATGACTCCACCTATATGGGCATGATGCAGCAATGGTCTAGCATTAACTTATTCACAGACAGCAGTATTAATGTTGTATCAATGTCTTTACGCTTGATTTATATAATTATTAATCCTGAAATTCAAGTGTGGTTTCCACGTGGACAGTGACTAAGTGCTTGAATGTTGAAGTAGGGGAAACTAGAAAATCCAGGGGGAAACATGCAAATTTGTTTGATAGGATCAAACTGATCGTCATCCTTCTTACAAACTGATCTGATTAATTTTTAATCAAACCCAATCGATGCTTGGCTGGTTTGAACTCGGACTACTGTTAGTAAGAGACACACAAGGCAGTCTACTCAGCTATTGACAACCCCATATTGGTATATGGGGTTGTACTTTCTGTCATTCTTTTTGGTGAAAATAAAATGAATCATATGGTACATGTTGGGTCATCCCAAATCGATGACAGTCTCACTTTTTGATCCAGTATAAGCAACATCTTGTCTCATATAGTCACAGACTCACAGCTGCATTTAAGTCATAAAAGTGTCATATATTATGTTTATAACTGACTGATTGACTATACAGCAGTCTATTCTAGGAAACATACTTGTAAGTAAATAGTAACCTTGCCCTATACTGCACTTACATTTAACACTTTTCGTAATCGATCAGAACACAACGGTATACATCATAGCTTACATGACTGAAATACCAACAATTTTCTGACAACCATTTGATTTATAGCTTTTTATAACAATGGTAGTGAAATTAAATTCAGAAAAGAAAAGTAACACATGTAGGATTTGAACCCAGTGATGTCCTCTAACCCTAGCCTCTAACCAGCTGAGCAAACATGTCAACTGGTGGTAGATTCCATATGCTGTCTTGGTGTGTTGTTTTCTATCCACGGCAAATAGCATATATATATATATTATGTAGTGACATGAAAATTAGTTTAAGAATTACTTCCCTTGATTAATTTCATTTTTTGCATAATCCAATCAGAATCTTTTATCCTAAGCAATTAGGGTCAAAGGTCATCAGTACCATATTTATCTGTAATCCAAGTCATAATTTTTGAAGTAAAAGGACAGCTTATCCAGGCAAACACTACAAAACAGTTGTGACAAAACGGAAGTGTAAATAACTTTAATAAGCCATGATAAAAAAAGTGACAATATGTTTAAAATTATTCCTACTTTTATGGGACATATCCACATCTGAAAGCTTTTCTTTGCTATTTTTGTTTCATAATCATTTAAAATATTATTTGACTTTTTTATTTACTTTGAACAATTATGAATATTGCTTTACTTTCTAAAACATTTAAATCATCACTTTTATTCAAGAGATATGTAACATTGTATTTAGGTAAACTGAACAAATAATTCAATAATTTTACCATGTACCAAAAAGTGTAACTTACATCAGGAGCATACTGCACATGTAATGTACATTTGATATATTTTTGCATCAAAAACACAAAGTTGAACCTTTTACTGTTCTGTTTACTTGTTCAAGCAAATGCAAACCCGTTCTCAGTTAAGATCAAGGCAAAACATGTGGAGGGGGTTGTCACCGTACAAATCTTTTAAATAGAGGTTGTGCAACATGATGTCAAAAATACACTATTTTTTTATTTATTTCAAGATGGCCACCAAAGATTGTGTTAACTATATGTGAAAATAAACAATTGTTGATTTTGATCAAAAATAAGACAGTCAACTCAAATGTCTTTTGTTATTTCAAAATGACATTCAGACAAGGAACAAACTTTTCATATTGTACAGTTTGGCTAGATTTCAAAAAAAGTTTGATTTTCGGATAAATTTGTCCCATTCTAACTTAACTGTATTTAATAGTACTTTTTAGTAAAATAATATGGGGTGATTTTTTGTATAAAACAATACAGAAAAATTGTAATAATACGTTCTTGTACCACAACTTAGGATTTGTATTACTTACGAGATATGCTACACCTGTTCAGGTCAACAGGCTTTGTCAAACTATCCATTTGCTGGCTTTACTTCTAGGTGGCAGAAAAATATTCTGATCAGGACTGTGTTTAATCTTTTAGACTTTTCCATTAAAACACAATTACAAGATATTTTATAGCAACAAAGTATTTTTGTGTGTGTATGTCCCTTTAATGTTACCTTTAAAATATATCGTGTATAGGAGAAAAAAACGTAATTTGTTGAAATCAGACCTTGATAGACCATACAGCTGTTATTACTAGACAAATAGAATTGAACAGCTGTGGTTGAAAGAAGAAAATGAAATCTGGCCGTGCAAATTTATTTTTAAAATTACGATTTTTTTACAACATGGTTATTTAGAGTAATTTGAGAAGGCTGTCCTGCACTAGTTTCATTAGAAGGATTCTGATTGGAAGCTCCACGGTAACAGATGGTCATCAACCAATCAGCAAGTACCATAGATAAATTTAAAAAAAGGTTTAGTTAACATGTAGATGTACATGTCACGTCTTTATGAAATACACAAATATACTATTAATTTCTGTATTCACATTCAGTGAAATTGTACAAATTCACAAATCCTATTTGACACTAATCTTTGTATAAAGGTGTAAAAATACTGTCTGAATATACCGATGAAAATAATAATGAAGGTAATTGATCAATTTGAAAAATAATTACTTTTTATCTATTTTTATGTATGTCATCAGCTCCCAGACATTGTTTGGGATATAAATTATCAGTCTAAACATTTTGTGAATTGACAATAAAATAAATGACTATATGTGTTGTTGTGTTTCATTCATCACTTTGCTGTCATTTTGCCAACACCTCATGTAGAGTAAAGAAGACTTTATAATTGACTATTATTTTCAGTGGTGTTTTTTCATAATTAGTAGATTTTTATCTCTCATTGGATAAAGTAAAATGGAGATACAGTTACATTGTACATGTATTTATAATACAGCTGTCTGTCTGTCTAGCAATGTTTATGTATGTATGTATGTATGTATGTATGTATGTATGTATGTGTGTGTGTGTGTGTGCATACATGTATGTACATATGTACGTATGTACGTACGTACGTACGTACGTACGTACGTACGTACATATGTATGTATGTATGTATGTATGTATGTATGTATGTATGTATGTATGTATGCATGCCCAAATGACTGGCATGATCATATAGTGATACAGAATTCTGTATGTCTGTCAGTCCGATTGTCTGTCTCTGGCTATCTGTTTGTCTGTCTTTGTATGTCCATCAGTTAGTTTGTTGCAAGTGTGCTAACATTACATGTATGTCAAAAAACTATATCCCAGTTTATTGTTGTTATTCACTCTACAGGTGGTTACTTATCTGGAAGTTTAGCTATAATGACAGATGCAGCACACATGTTGACAGACTTTGCAAGTTTTCTCATTAGTTTATTTTCAATATGGGTGGCATCAAGACCACCTACAAAAAGAATGAACTTTGGATGGCATAGAGCAGGTAAGATTTCATGCAGAGTTTTATTATTTTAATTATATGGAAATTGACTTAGAAATCAGTCATGCTCAAAAGTTTGAATGTCACTGTAAAAGATGCCAGGGCTATGACTTCATCACTTTGTGTATTTTCTTTTTTAACCATAATATACAATATAACACTACCAGTCACATCATAGTTATATGCAATGATATCAGGTTAATGACATCATCAGTTTAAGTGTAGTTACAATACAATATCATCAGTTTAAGTGCATGGAGTTACAATACTATGACATCATCAGTTTAAGTGCATGGAGTTACAATACAGTGACATCATCAGTTTAAGTGTAGTTACAATACAATGATATCAGTTTAAGTGTATAAAGTTACAATACAATGACATCATCAGTTTACGTGTATATGGTTACAATTCAATGACATCATCAGTTTAAGTGTATGCGTTACAGTACAATGACATCATCAGTTTAAGTGTATATAGTACAATACAATGATGTCATCATAGAAACCTCTATTACTAATGTTCTAGAATGTCTTAACACTAAGTATTTTTTCAAAAAGATCAATGAGTGTTTTTTTTAGCGATGATTGGTTTAGTTTGTGACAATGAAAATTCAGTTTGACCCCAAAGTATATTAAATAATTTGAAAAGTTCATCTGAAAACAGAACAAACAGTCGCAGCTGTTCCTGAAATTAAAGAAATTTGACCCTGATAACATTTACTTGGTGTTTCAGAACTGTTTATTCATGATAATAACAATTAGGTTACATATTTGTCTGTGATTAATTATAGCAGTAGTTATATTTGGTATGCTAATTTGCATATTGTACTTATCATATGCTATATATGATGTGTGAGGGCGCTGTTTAGAGATGCACTGCAAAGAAATTGATCATTGTATTTCCACTCCATTGTTTCTGATACGTCACAACTCTCTCAGGTGGAACCCAATTATGACATTTTTTTAATGTAATGGATAGGTTGTCGTTATGAATCATTATTTGGCATTGAAGTGTAAACAAAAAGATATTTGTGAAAAGGTTGTAATTTGGTTAATTGGAAAATGAAGTCGTGCGGAACGTCAAGATAAATGTCGAAATGACATTTTGATAGCACCTATGTTACTGCCTTGCAAGGACGACAGTATCGATTTCAATTGCGTCACAAACTGACAAATTAAAAAATTGTACAAGTGGCGGTTTTTGACTGTGCGACTTGATAAAATATACTTTTTGAATAATTAATTGGAATGGAATACTCAACAAACGCTTCCTTCAACAGACTTTAATACTTCATAGTATTTGCTTAACGTGTGGTTTAGCTGATATGACATGAAATTAATTTCTAGATGAAGTATTATCGACATATGTTGTTGACCAAACTTCAAAAATTATGTTTGAAACTTAAGAATGTGGCAACAGGTATAAGAGGACTGCCACTCCAGAAAATGAAAAATTTGAGTCCTGGAGAAGCCATTCCATGATTTCACATCACATAGATTTTGCAGGATTGCCAAAAAACACCAAATTGAAACTCTATTTCACCTCTAGTATTCTTACACTGGTCCACTGTTGCATCATGGGACTTAGCAGACATACATATTTATTATAGATGCATACTGAATATTCATGACTTTTGAGTTCTACCTTTACATAAATAGTCATGAATATTCAATGTGCATCTAATAAGTATATATATATGTCTGCTTTGTACTCCAGAACCTAAAGTTTATGAAAATGCATCTCTTTCCTGGAGTGGCGTAGATGGTATGCATTCATATATAGCATTTCTAACTTCTCAGTGACAGTTAGACTACTTAACATTTTTAGATTCACGAAAATATTGCACTTCGTGAATCTAAAAATGTTAAGTAGTCTAACTGTCAATTATAAAGACTGAAAATGTACACACTACAGGATATCCTGAATTGACAGTTGAATCTTATGTGACACCTAAATTAGAAACAAAAAAATTATGGCAGTCCTGTATGAGTAACACTGACATGATATGCCTACATTACTTGAGAATGATTAGGCGACACTGTCACACCAATCTGGGGAATTATTTCAAAATAATCAACAAGTGAAATAATATATAATGTGATAACAGAAAGGTAACTGAAGAGGGAGGCACCATAGACTAGTATGGTACTAGAAGAAGAATGTAGGAATAACCCAATGTACAATTCTTAACTGTGAGGGCGCTGCGTATGCCCTGCTAGCAATGGAGCGAGGACAATCCACAGGTGGTTGTGTGTTGGTTCTTTCAGCTTGTTAGCTATCTCTTTAAAAGTATCAAATACACATGGAGTGCTTACTTCCTTTTCAAAAGGGTCATGAATATACATTGTTCATCTAATAAATATGCATTTTTGCTAAAACCCATTGGGCAATGGTGTACTAAATGCACAGTCAGGACAATAGAGGTGATAATGTTTCAATTTGGTGTTTCTTAGCAATCGTGCAAAATCGGTGAGATGTGAAATCATGAAACAACTTTCTAGAACCCAAAGTTTATAAAAGATTTCTGTATTTCCTAGAGTGGTGTTCACCCTTTCAAAACAAGCCATATATATAGGTATCAAGTCAATGCACACCTTCATTGATGATAAATTAGAAAGGTAATTCTTCAAATAGTTATTATTCAGTTGTCTTACTCAAAAGTAATATTGATGTGATGTCTTTATCTTTATTTTCATCTTCGAAGAAATTCTTGGAGCTTTGGTCTCTGTTTTACTAATCTGGGTTGTGACCGGTATTTTAGTTTATCTGGGAATTCATCGAGTTATTGCCAAGGATTATGAAATAGGTGCAGAAATAATGCTTATCACTGCTTCCTGTGGTGTGCTGGTCAACATTGTGTAAGTATACTGTTTGATAATTTTACCATATTCAGGTTCTGGGAAAAACAAAAGTTTTATATAGTTTGGACACTAGGAGTGCTATTCAGAAGTGAGGGCCACAGTAGAGGTGTATTTTGAAATGTCGCCATTTCTCAGTATTTCAAGGCTAATGTCAATGGCAAGCTTAGCCAGTGTGAAATGTTCAGCTTATTTGTTTGTTTAATATTTTTTTCACAATTAACACCTGTTAACCTGTTAACCTGTACCATTTACATATCTGACTAGACTGGCACCATGTACCAGTACCTTTTTTTAGTCATAATGTTGAAATGTTTTGCGTTTGTTAATCATTCTTAGTTTTGTGAAGAAAAATGTCTTCAAGTTTTATCAGCTTTTCCCAGTTTATTAGTAGTCTCCCAAGGTATACAAGTTCACCTGACTGTTTAGCAATCACTCAGTCTGGTTATCAGTTCACATAAATGAACACAGGAGGTGAATGTATATACCTTGGGACTCGGGAGACTACTTGTAACTTTTAAAAATTTTAGAATATTTTTTCATTCACTCAGTCTGGTTATCATATCACACAAAAGAGAAACAGTTCTTTTTTTTAATAGACAAAGCCCATAAGTTCGTGCAGGGTACAATGTAGATTAATTTGTGACCGGCTGCCCGGGCTGCCTCACAATGATATTGTAGATAGCGCCCTCCGCGTGGAGAATGCACTTAACATATAGAATGTGCATGCATAGTCAATATGCGCCACAATGCATCCTTGGGTAAAACCACCCCCCCAAAAAATCACATAGTATATAGGATGTGCATGCGTATTTGTCATTGAGCCACTACGTGTTTATCTAGACATACACAGTTTAATTGCCAATCATGTCATGTATGTTAATTATTTCATTGATTGCAGTATTGGAATAGTGTTACATGACTGTGGACATGGACACACACACAGTTTGTCAGGTGGACACAACCATGGTGACAGTGGTAACCATGGACACGGTGATTCACATAAAAAAGCACAAAATGTGAATGTCAGGGCGGCATTTATACATGTGTTGGGTGATCTCTTCCAGAGTGTAGGAGTTCTGACGGCAGCATGTGTCATTTACTTTAAGGTAAGTCAACTATCGGCTAGCTAACACTGACACAGACTATATACTCATGGACATCATACAACAGTGGCAAGTCAACTATCGACTAGCTAACACTGACACAGACTATGTTCTTATGGACATCATACAACAGTGGTAAGTCAACTATCGAATAGCTAACACTGACACAGACTATAACATTATTGTAACATGTTTCAATAAGCTAGCAACGAACGTTATTGGTGTTATACTCACAGTAGGGTGGCTCACTGTAGTAGTGACTTTTTCTGAATTTTTGGCACATTCTGGGACTTTTAATGTTTACACTACCTTGATTACACTAATTTACAGGGTGATTATATCCACATAAACAAAATATTGAATATTGTTACAGAAGTTCAGTGTTTAATTATCTCATAATCTGTTTTCTCTTTGTTGTTACTTACAGCCAGAATATGCCATAGCAGATCCCATCTGTACGTTTATATTCTCTGGTATTGTATTGTTTACAACATTAAACATACTTAGGGATGCTGTCAGTGTACTTATGGAAGGTAAGTTAGGGATGCTATTATTGTACTTATGGTAGGTGAGTTAGAGATGATATCAGTGTATTCATGGAAGTTGAGTTAGGGATGCTATCAGTGTATTCATGGAAGTTGAGTTAGGGATGCTATCAGTGTACTTATGGAAGGTGAGTTAGGGATGCTATCAGTGTACTTATGGAAGGTGAGTTAGGGATGCTATCAGTATACTAATGGACTATAAGAAATCACACAAAATGTTACAACTTTGGCAACGCTGTCTTGACAAAATAATTCAGTTGTAGTTAAAGTAAAAATTACCCAATATCTACACTCTATTTGAACATGTTCAAATTCTTCATCTCCACAACCAATCTTTATACTTCATGTTAAGGTTGAGATACATCTTTGTTGGCTTACCCAATGTTTCACAATAAAGACAAGATCCAACTCTAAGTGCAACATGCTTTTATATGTTGACTCTATATTTGAAGTTGTGATTTTGATGAGCACTTTTGACATTCTTGGGAGGGAACTCGTAAAAACACAATTATAATTAATACATTTTCATTTTGTTAATGTTCTTGATCTGTTCACAGCTACACCAAAAGGTTTTGATTTCAGTGAAGTAAAGTCATCACTGAGTGCAGTAGATGGTGTCAAATCAATTCATTCATTGCATATATGGTCTTTAACCATGGGAAGAAATGCCCTATCTGTACATCTTGCTATAGGTAAGTTAGACCTAAAAAAAAATTGTATGTTTCTGGTTACCCAACCACACCAAGTTTTCACCCTAAACTTTTTTTTACATATCCGAGAAAAAATAAGATAAAATTGCGATAATTGTGAAGTCTCATGAGAAATAATGGATGTGGAAACTGACATCAACTTAAAAAGACACTAATTATGAAACTGTTCTTCCAATCTCTAATGGCTTTACATCTGATGAGAAGACACCAATAACACAGAGGCCATTTGGAAAACAATGGAAAACCTGAACTAGACACTCACACATGAAAAAAAGTATAATAAAATGAAATAAAAAATCTACCTACCCCACCTATTTTAAAATTGAATGTAATCGAAACCACAATTTTTTTTTACTCCTAAGTTAAGAACATATTTTACAAACATTGAAAGTTCACTTCCTTCTTATTTTTGTCCAATCATCATTGGCCACAAAGTCTCCTCAATCTTCAATTAACCAATATCTCACCTGCCGATTACCCAATAGTATGTCTCCTTCTGAACCATCTGGACAGTGTCACCAATCAGCATTCACCACCTAATTTTCAGATTAAAGGTACACTGGCAGTAACTGAAGTACTATATTTTTTCAATCAGACAACCAACAGACATTATACATGTTAGTTAGAGGTCAATTTTGACCATAAGTACCGTAGTACAGGTTGAAATCGTTCACTTGTTAGGGGCAGTTGATTTTATGGTGTGGACCCAAAATTAATTTGATAGGATTTATTGTACCATCATGTGTGTACAGCTACACTTAAATATATTTACTCACAGGTGATTCACTACTCTTGCATGGTGTACGATATTACAAGTAAGACATTATATTTAACAAACAGTTTCAAAAAATGGTCCAGTTGCAGCTAGTGAAGATTTTAAATGGAATTAAATATGACTATTATAAGGTGAATTATTGGAGCTAAGTTATTCAGTTTTATCTATTGGTTTGGTTTTCGGTACATTTACCATTTCTTTTCTGTTATCATTGACATAGAATCTCCTACTGAAGAAAAAGAGGTTGATCCACAGGCTGTGCTGGAGGAAGCCGCTAGAATACTACGAGAAAGATACGACCTCCACGACACAACAATACAAATTGAAAACTATTGCGAAGGCATGGAAACGTGTTCACAATGTAAAGAGCCCATGGACTAAACACGACGACAGGAAGTGAAATATCAGATTTGAATATATCCAATAGAATGCAATATTGCCGAAGGTTAATGATGTTCAACCATACTAAAAATGGCATCCCGGCTAAATCAATACATATTTTAGTACAATCTGACCACTGGTGGCTCCCTTTACACTACGCTTCACCACTGCCTCAGTTGGGTCAGCTATAAAGTAATGACCACATGGTTAAAATTCCAATTTAATAAAATTTTTGTCAAAGAATCATTGAACATTCCGAAAGGAAATAGAAGTGAAGATTTATGAAAGTCATACTAGTGATTTAGAGAAAAGAATTGACAAACTAACTTACATGTATGTTATGGTGGCAACACACAAAAGTCACATTGGTAAAAAAAAAACTGAAACAAAATGACACCCACATATGCTGAGGTTATGTGTATTAGTGGTGTGTAGTAAAATTGCCAAACTGTTCCAAAGATATAATTGGATTGAAGAGCGCCATCAGTGGTCAGAATGTGACATGTCAGTACATTCTGTAAACCCCTTAAGTTACTGTTGTTGTGCATACTTGTCTGAAGCAGTCTATTACTGAAGACGAAAGTCAACTAAACCCCTTAGGTTGTTATAGCATTGGTGTTTCTGTCCTTGAAGTCAGTTGAATAAATTAAAATAAATGTTTTAGATTGGTTTAAAAAGCAGTTAAGCTACTTGACTTTCTGGAAAATATCATTTTAATAGTACTTACTGTATATAGCTGCACCTTACTTATGATAACTTCAATTTTAGAGTTCTTTCAGAGAAGATAGAATGAAGAACGAATTACTTGTAGTAGTTTCCAAGTTTGTCTCACCACAACAGTGGCAAACATTGTTGAAATTTCACTAAAACTTAGAGATAATATTAGCATTATAAACACCAGGGTGCACACACTTCGTAGTTCAAGTTCTTGTCTGGTAATAGTAGTCTTACAACACAGTATGATATGGTTGCTACAATAGTAAGTACAGTTGAACCTCGTTAGTACAAACTCGCTTATAATGAAACCCCAGTTACAACAAACATTAGTCGAAGGTACAGTTATAACGAAATACGGATATAACGAACTGAATTCCCTCGTTCTAAGCTATTTGTACAAACGAGGTTTGACTGTAATTATACTATTTATGAGTGCACTCTGGTGTCGTAGTTATTTGAAGTTGCAGACATATATATGGACATGTTCAAATGCAAAATAAATGTGCATAGTCTGGAAAACAACCCAGGGAAGAAAAAGCAGAAAACTCTATCTGACATGTATTCAATCAGTGAAATGCCTGGATGGTTACATTTAGCTTTCGTGAGGATCACACCAAAATTGATAGTAAAATCTTCACGTTAGTTTTCTCTACCATGCAACGAGTGGAGAAAACTTGGAAACTAATACTAGTAATTTCTGAAAATCTGTGTAAATACTTTTATTCATTCTTCTCGTAAAAGAATTGTAAATGATTGTGATCATAGATGTGGATTTTATGACACTGTCTCATTCTCATTTTATGACGCTGATAAAGTCAGACATTTTCTTTGCAGTCGTTTTGATTAAAATCAGGTCTTGTCATTTGATAGGCATGTGATAAACTTACAATTTTGGTACAAATTTTGATTTAAATCTACCAGATTTATCCCTCTTTCAACAACAGATATGCTAGCTACTTTGTTTATTATCTATATTTCAAGAAAATTCTATGTTTATAATATACATGAAAGTATAACATAGAGGAAAAATTTACGGATTGGTAACTGATTTTTTGAGGCAAAACAATTTTCATTGTTCTAATTAGTGACCACTCACTAGTCCTCTGTGTATGTTTCGTCGACAGTATCATGTTTTTGTTGCATTCATTTTGAACAGCAAACATATTCTGCAGTGAGAAAATACACGCATGTTTGACTTTATTGTTTTTACAAATGGAGAATGGGATGGAAAAATCCTTACAGAAGTGCAGTTTAAAGTTGGGGTGTTTTGAGAGTATATGGTTCTTAGAATCTGGATAAGGTGTATTTCTTATGTGATTTTCAGAATTAATACCGTGTTTGGCAGCCATTTTGGATTCTAAAATAGTTAAATATTGATATAATATTGATATGATTACAAAAAATTACATGGTGACCTTGATTATTTTTCTTTATTTTTTCACTGAAATTGTGTTTGAGTTTTCTTGAACAAAGTAACTGACAGAAAAAGTGTAAGGTTTGCATTTCACCATGCATATATTACCTTGGCGTGGGGTGGTGGTGGGGGTGGGGGTGGGGGTGGGGGTATGTTAAATGTTCCTTCCATTGTTGTAAGACCAACAAATTATTGTCTTGCAAGAATGGTATTTTTTCTGTGAGAGCAGAAAAATGGCTATAGTTTGCAAAAATGGTACATTTACTGCAAGAGTTGAAAAGGTACCCGTACAATACTATGTAACAGTTCGACACAAACTGTCCATACTTCTAAGTAACAAATCATCTCAAAATACTCCACAATATGCTATCCATAACCATAGCCTGTAAGGTATGCCATGTCTGGGCGCCCTCATACATCAGTCAACTTACTTCACCACTGATAGCGTGACACGAATGTCGTATCTTACAGACTGTCCTAACTACAGAAAACACAGATTATTTATTGGTAAATATATATATATATATGTATATGTAAATTTAACCAAGGATTTGCACATTTCTGCTTGCATGTATATACAATTGTATGAGAATCAAATAAAGTGTACTACTATTAAAAATGATATCTATACACAAACATATCATTGTAAAAGTTACAATTCACACTTAAATTGTAAATATTTGATGGAAAATTACACATTTCTGAAATATTAAGTATGATTAATAATATATAATACTGTATGTGTTGTAAAATTAATGCAATATTTTTCACAATATGTGAAGATGACTCAATTGCCTGTAAAGAAATTTTACTTGTGAAGCAATTTGTTCTCTGTACATGTATGTCGATCTCAATGCTGTAGAAACTTGTCAATTTGTAAAATCACTTATTACTATGTGTGTGTGTATAGAACACTGGTTTAACAGTGTCACAATCTGCAGCTGTACCTCTAGGACCAATTTTCCTGAAAAACGAAAGTTTGTAAAATATCTCCGATAGGTGGCGCTGTAGTGCACATGCCTTGTCTATGTGTACTGGCAGCCCCTGAAACAGAGCTCCTGTAAAAAGCTATTTGAAAGTTATTTTGGGGGTGGTTTGTGCCGTATAAGCAGTCCTGAGTGTGTTAAAATGTCCATAGATTCTAGCAGACTGGTTTCTGTGAAATAATTCACTGCAATCAAGACGATATCCAGGTTTGAAAGTTTTTTGTTTCTACTTTCCTTACAAAGAAGGGGTCAACTTCAAGTTCACAAATTCTACACACCTGTTAGGATGTCTTCATTAGTATACAGCAGAATGGTCCTGTTCAACTTAAACAATGTATGTGAAAAATTCGTCAAAGAGTGAAAAAAATCATTACTTGGGAGCGAATCACACATTTCTGCTGATGTCTCATCAGCATCGACGGGTGTACTACAATGGGTTGTTGGGCTGCGAGTAGAAATTTTCATTTAGTATGAAGCCAGAGTCCATGAACATTCATTATTGCATAAACAGTGTAATCATCAACACAGCTTCATTGTCAAGGTTAAGTTCTTTTAGCAAACACTGAGAACTCTTAATTTATGCCACATATAGAGGCTGACCTTCAGCTGGTAAATACAAACAGAGGCATATACCAATTAATGACTGCACTACTTAACCCTGGAAAGATGACATATTTTGCTGTCTTTGCCAAGATCAGTCATCTCCAAAAGATTAATAATGAAAGCAGAGCTCAGTCTCTGACATCCAATTATCTACTATGAAGTCATAGGTCAAAAAAGTGGACGAATTACAGTCATTGAACTTGTACAATGAATAATATCCAGATTGCTTCAGTGACTGAGACATGGTTTTGTGATGAACCCACCAAAAGACAAAAATGTTACAGACTGTACCCCTTTCAGCTTTCAGGAGAGGTCTGATTGACTGTACATTTACTTTGGGTCATCTCTTTATAACCTTACACTTCAGTATTTTTTTTTAAACTATTAGTTGACAGATAAAACTAGTACATACATTTCTGTATATCTATATTTTTGTTCATTTGGAAGTAGTTTTATATGAGCTGTTACCAGATGCAAATCATAGTCTAATGTTATATTATAAACTTACGTATATTTAGAATTCGGTACTCGCAACTGTATTGTAATGATTATGTGTCAATTTCATTTTTTTCAAAAGTTTAGAAAGTTGTGGTTCAAGGTATTTTCTTAGGTATTAGGTATATATTTCTTAGGTATTTTCTTTTCAAAGTATATTCTTGTCATTGGCAGGTGAGATATTGTCAGAAATATAGCATGTAGTATTGTTTATACTCACAACATTTCTCCACCTGGCAAGGAACTTGTAAATATAGGCAATATTTGGTGGGTATTGGGGGGGGGGGGGGGGGGGGGGGGGCATACATCATTGTTTATTGTACTCTATGATCCAAATAAAACTGTACAGCAATCAACCTAAAATGTTCAGTGATACACTCATAGACCTTTCCAATATCACTCTACAGGTTAAAATAGTCATTTTCAATGACAGCGCCCTCAGTTGGCAAGGTATAATTTCAATAATACCACTCAATTTACAATAGCCCTTTCCAATGACAGCACCCTCAGTTAGCAAGGTATAATTTCATTAATACCACTCAATTTACAATAGCCCTTTCCAATGATAGCCCCCTCAGTTAGCAAGGTATAATTTCATTAATAGCACTCAATTTACAATAGCCCTTTACAATGACAGTTTATCCTTACACTGAAGCTATATAACCCAATCAAAGCTTATGTACCTCATATATTTGAACACTACACCATACATTATTTTCAGTGGAGAAAGTGGTGATGATGTGGCGGCCCGTTTATTGCGGTACAGCACATTATAGTCACAAGTAATCTGTCGTTTTTTTAGCAATGTCAAATTAAGTCGGACATTCAGGGCGCCAAATCGAGTTTTATTCTTTTTCAAATTTCCTGACATAAAATTTCTTGTATGAAAGTAATACCTATGGAAACATAGTAATATAATGTATTGTACTGTATTGTTATGTCTTAATGACTGATTTGTACAATGTCATCCAATGTCTTTAATACAGCACTTATTTACTACCACTTCAAAAATGTGTATATGTGTGAAGGTCTTTTCAGTGTAAATAAAATTGCAATTGAAACATCAAATTAAATTTGTCTTCTCACTATCTTTATCACCAGCATTCGGGTAGGGGTGGGATGAGGGTACTCAGATAAATTTTACACAGGTGTGTGCCCCCCCAGGTTGGGATGAGGGTACTCAGGTGTGTGTGCCCCCCCCCCCCCACCCCCCAGGTTGGGATGAGGGTACTCAGGTGTGTGCCCCCCAGGACCCAAACAACTACAAATATCTAAGTTTTTCGGCGTGAAACAGACCCATATAAGGTACTCCTAACACTGCAGACCCATGCATAAGGATATTCCCACCGTTGGGGGTGCCATGTAGGTCCTATCAGCTGTGGACACCTTACTATATGCTTGACAGAGTCACTGCTAGATTGGACACTTCGAAGTGGACACAATGTCTTTGATTTTTTGAAGGCAAATTTACCTTTTACCTGACAATTGAGAAAATATTAAGTATGAAATAGGTACACGCGTGTCGGCTCCATATTTAGGGATATTTAAGACTAAATAGACCCATAGTTAGATATTTAGGTATTTTTGTGAAAGAGGGGCCCATTTGGGCAGTACATTTCAATTCACCTTCTTATAGAAGTACCCCCACCCCCACCCTCAGCCTGCACTCATCAAAACACACTTCTCCAAATTTGGAATCCTTACTGTTGGGAACCTTTTCATTTGAAAATGAAATGTTTCTGCACTCCTCCTTGCTTTTAGTATGTGATTGATTGATAGCAGATAGTAGTATATCTTCCACCTATACCTTGCTATATATTCCAGGTTAAACTTTTTGTCTCCGCCAGGAAGGATAATCCAAGATTAAAAGGTGTTAAAATAAATTAATGTCTAATGAACAGTGAATGAAAGCAAGGAGAGTCACTTCAGATTAAATTATTCGGCAGAATCATCAAACTTTATTGCTTGATTTTAAATATTTTACATTCCTCACCATATCTGACTGCGACCTCATTAAAATCTATAAGCCCCTATCTGTTACTATGACAACACTTGAAAACTGGCAAGAACTCACTTGAAGGAATCATGACCCAAAATAAAGATATAGATAAAACCATTTTTTTTAAATCTATGAAACTACAGTTACAAAATATTTCCCATTCATACATAGAATAAAATAAATTAATATTTTTCAAAAAATCTGTTTCATAAACCATAGAAATTACAAAACAGTGGAATTAATATTAACATCCTTGTTGATTCAGTAAATTACACACCAACATAAAAAGCAATTTCACTGTGTGGTTAGCAATTCACATGATCATTTTAGCAAACTGCCTGCCCAAGTTGAAAGGAGAATAGCTTCACTAGCTGCAAACTCTCTCACAGTCCTTGGCGCTTCGCATTGTTAAAAGGGTTGTTTTGTATGTAAAGATATCAACTGCATAATTGTACTTTAAATTAATATCCTTGTACTGTGCCCTCATTGGCCACATCAGGCTAACCATTTATTGACGTGTTACTGCGACGATCCATCTTATCGTGAAGCCCCAAGCTTTGCAGTAACACATCAATAGTACAATTATGTGGTAGAAATCAATACATACAAAACAACCCTTTTCAGCAATATGAAGCTCTTAGGACTGTGAGAGATTCTACATTAGCTGCATTAGCTGCAACTTGACCATTTCTTGAAATTGCTTTCAGTCATATAATGACTTACTTCTCAAAATTGTTCACCATGAGGTGTATTAAATCACAAACAGGTAAACCAGTGTGTAGCTGTACACATAACACGGCGTGAAAATGTAATGACTTTGTATATTACATAACAGATGCTAAAATTAGTGCCTCCATTGAATTTATACACAAAAAATAACCATTCACAGAACACACCATAAAATAATTCATGGCAATCTCTGTGACTGTATAACCTCACTTGTTATTGAATATTCAAAGACCACTACCATATATAGGTATCAAGACAAGTCAAAACTAACACGAAAAAGATTTAAAACCAGGCTTCTGCTCTAGATTTCAAACTATCACTACACTGTGTACGGATACCATCAGCCACTAATTAACAGCTATAATGTCTTTCAATATACATTCATCTTTGGTTACTTGATGAAAAAAAAATGTCACAGTTGTAGCCAGTATCTATTTCATCAGCCTCAACATCTACAGACTAAGTTTTGATTAATTTACACTACATATTGTGTTCTTGGAAATTAGGTATATTAGGCACACACAAAAAAAGAATTGTTTCTGGTCATCACTTAAAATACCCTTGTGTCAGTCTGTTTTTCGTGTTTGTCCAGCCCATGCTAAGGAGCCTAACTTAAACTTTAACCTACCCCTACTACTTAGCTTAATTTAAAAAAAATACACAATTATTAAATATTTCAATGGGGTTTTGTTGAAAATTGAAAGGTGAAGATTTATCACTGGGTTTGATAAAAACAAAGTTACTCCACTAAATTTTATTGCATAGTTTGTAAATATAAATTTTAACTTTATTTTGGCAGTCTTTTTGTTTGTATTATTATTCAATGAATGAATGAAACAGATACAGTGTATAACTACTATTGGTTCACTACCAAACATGTTACTAGGGAGTCAAATCATACTACCAAGCATGCTACTAGGGAGTCAAATCATACTACCAAGCATGTTACTAGGGAGTCAAATCATACTACCAAGCATGCTACTAGGGAGTCAAATCATACTACCAAACATGTTACTAGGGAGTCAAATCATACTACCAAGCATGCTACTAGGGAGTCAAATCATACTACCAAGTGTGCTACTAGGGAGTCAAATCATACTACCAAGTGTGCTACTAGGGAGTCAAATCATACTACTAAACATGTTACTGGGGAGTCAAATCATACTACCAAGCATGCTACTAGGGAATCAAATCATACTACCAAGCATGCTACTAGGGAGTCAAATCATACTACCAAGCATGTTACTAGGGAGTCAAATCATACTACCAAGCATGCTACTAGGGAGTCAAATCATACTACCAAACATGTTACTAGGGAGTCAAATCATACTACCAAGCATGCTACTAGGGAGTCAAATCATACTACCAAGTGTGCTACTAGGGAGTCAAATCATACTACCAAGTGTGCTACTAGGGAGTCAAATCATACTACCAAGTGTGCTACTAGGGAGTCAAATCATGCTACTAAACATGTTACTAGGGAGTCAAATCATACTACCAAGTGTGCTACTAGGGAGTCAAATCATACTACTAAACATGTTACTGGGGAGTCAAATCATACTACCAAGCATGCTACTAGGGAATCAAATCATACTACCAAGCATGCTACTAGGGAGTCAAATCATACTACCAAGTGTGCTACTAGAGAGTCAAATCATACTACCAAGTGTGCTACTAGGGAGTCAAATTATACTACCAAGTGTGCTACTAGGGAGTCAAATCACACTACCAAACATGTTACTAGGGAGTCAAATCATACTACCAAGCATGCTACTAGGGAGTCAAATCATACTACCAAGTGTGCTACTAGGGAGTCAAATTATGCTACCAAGTGTGCTACTAAAGTCAAATCATACTACCAAGTGTGCTACTAGGGAGTCAAATTATACTACCAAGTGTGCTACTAGGGAGTCAAATCATACTACCAAACATGTTACTAGGGAGTCAAATCATACTACCAAACATGCTAGTAGAGGGCCAACTCATACTACCAAACATGCTACTAGGGAGTCAAATTATGCTACCAAACATTCTAGAGGGCCAAATCATACCAAACATGCTACTAGGGAGTCAAATCCTTCTACCAAACATGCTATTTTAAATCATACTAGGGGGTCAAATCTTAGAACATCACAACACAAGTAAAATGTCAACAATTCTGTTTTTGCACAAAAGTAGCTTTTTCTCTCTTGATTTACTAAATTAGGAATGTATTTCAGTTTTCTTGAAGAAAGTGACAGATGTCTAAGATGATTATTTCTAAGGTGCATACTATTTTAATCACAATCCCTCTGCGATAAAAGAACTGTGCCATCATGTTCAATCTTTATCCATCTAGTTCAAGTCTTGATACAGATCACCTTTTCTTCCGTATAGAATTCCATGGAATCTTTGGCCCCTTCCCGGCCTAATCCAGAGGACTTCATTCCACCAAATGGCATATTGAGATCACGGACAAACCAACAATTTGCCCAAACAGTGCCAGCCTAAAGTTTGCAAAATATCAATCAATCAATCAATCAATCAATCAATCAATCAATCAATCAATAAATCAATCAATCAATGTATTCACCCTGTCCTGTTATATTTATTTATACATGTATATATTTATAATGCTATTTGTACACTGAAAGCCATACTGTCGTATTCTACAATATTTGTAGTAGAATACATACTGTCCCTTTCTACAGTATAGCATGGCTATTTGTAGCCTGGCATCCATACTGTCCTGTACTACAGTGAAAGGATGATAAAAATATCCTTAAAGGATGATAAAAAATATCCTTAAATGCAGAATGTTTCATGTCTACATAGACACGCGATTGAAATATGATTTCAATAGCGCCCCCAGTGGCAATCCTACAGCTTCTTTTGTCTTACCGATAAAATGGCCTATGCCATACTGCGACAAACATACCATGCTAGCTAGCAGATCTGAACATGCTGTTTTTTATTACTGGTCACTTACATGTAAATTCTATGAAGCCACTTTGGTCTATACTTTGGATTGAAAATTTTATTTCAATAGCGCCCCCAGTGGCAAAACTATAGAATCTTTTATCTTTCCTATAACTGACACAGACAGCACATCTAAAATATGCTCTATTTCATTATTACAGACTTACATGTAGTTTCTGTGCAACTCTGTGTGTTCTTCCAACATCACTGCTCCACACACAGGCTGCCAATCCATACTTGACATCATTGGCTCTCTGTATTACCTGGGATACAAAGACAAGAAGTTTTACAAATATCACCTTTTTGTAAAATTCTAACACAACTATTTACTTGCTTTACATTGCTAACATTGTTTACAATCTAGTCAATGACTATTTACTTACTTTACACTGCTAACATTGTTGACACTCTAGTCAATGACTATTTACTTGCTTTGTACTGCTAACATTGTTTACACTCTAGTCAAAAACTATTTACTTACTTTGCACCACTAACATTGTTTACACTCTAGTCAAAAACTATTTACTTACTTTGCACCACTAACATTGTTTACACTCTAGTCAAAAACTATTTACTTGCTTTGCACCACTAACATTGTTTACATTCTAGTCAAACATTGTACAAGAGCTGACAAACATACCATATTTAGACATTACATAACTCCCCAATAAACACTACCTTTATGAGGGACTGTGTTATTGGTTAGAATTCTGTGACTGATTAACAAAGACATGATGTTAATGACTGCATGGGTGGCTGTGGATGAATTTTAAATTGCATCTCATGCATCTCAGGATTTCTAGAGTAATGACTTTGACTATACGTGAGTGGAGGTGTAAATCATAACAATACCGTACAGCGACTAGACTAGGTAGAGAGTTAAAATAGAACAAGAAGGTTGACTTATTCTCATGCACACCTTTAGTAATGTGTCGGCAAAGAAATTGAATGATATTTATTTTTATGATGTGACTGGACGGTAAAATTCTATTTCAGGTAACGAGAATTGAAACAGTATTTTTTTTAAATACTTAATATGAATGTAATATTAAAATGATTGTGGCACACAGTAGAGTTATATTACTTGAGTGTTTATTACAACCTAGGTATAAGCTTACCTCCTCCTCGGAGTCAAATGGTGTGATGCAAACCACAGGACCAAAGATTTCCTCCTGCATACAACGTGATTTATCACCCAGGCCTGACACTACAGTTGGTTTCATGAAATAACCCTTGTGGCAAATCAAAGGAAAATAGTTTAAATTCTGAAATGTTCTCCCTCTTCCTAAAAAAGTTATTAAACACTATTGGTACTATATTTCATTTAATGTCTAATTCAATTTCCTTATTGTAATTTTGAGGTAGAAAAAACAAAAAGATTAAATTGCTACCACTACAACAAACCCCTCCCCCTTCACTCCCCCCCCCCCCACCTCAACCTCACAGGAATTATGTTTACCATGCACCAGTTTCCATAATTGATGGTCCATTACTTATTGTTGGCCCCTTACCTTACATTCTAACTTCTACTCAACCTAGTTCTAATGGCAAGATACATTCATTTCAATCCAGTCTCCACATGAATGGTATATAAGAAGTTACTATAATTTGAAAGATCTAAAAAATTAATCTTCAAGTACAACTGTTTTCATACAGAAAACAAAGTTTCAGTCAGTATGAGAACTTGAATCCAATACCTCTTTGTGTTTTTCTGGTAAGTCTGGCTTTTCATCCACCCTATCACCACAATGGATTGTTCCACCTTCAGTGACAGCAATGTTGACATAACCTTTGACCTTTGCCAGGTGTTCTTTGCTGACAAGAGCACCCATATTGGTGGTGTCCTCGTATGGTGCTCCTACTTTCACCTTTCTGCAAGTACACAGTATGATGACATAACTCAACTCAAGTTGTGGACTAGATCAGAGTAGTGGCAATTCATGATCACGCTAATAATAATAATACCAGCTAGTTGAGTAGACTCTCTCACAGTCCTAAAGCTAAACGAGTTATTTTGTATGTACTGATATCATATTCTATATAACAGTACTCGAATATCCTTGTACTGTGCGCCCTCATCGACCACATAGAGATAACGATTTGTCGACGTGTGACTGCGAGGCTCCGTGTTTTCGCGAGTAATGCGAAGCTCTGAGGACTGTGAGAGAGTCTACTAGTAGACATAAAGTTACCTTCTTTGGAATTTAGTTTGAAGCAACTACACAGTTTTTGTTCAAATTACCAGCTGGCCAAACATCATTATTACAATTATATCATTCCCAATATTTTTCTTCATTCAGCCAGAAAATACTCGTGACCTAAGGATTTTGTCAGTAACTCTGGGTTTTTTCGACTTGTAGTGACAAGGCCCCTTAGGTGAATGTATTTTCCTTAGGTGAACAAAGGATGAATATGGGGGAATAGTATTTGACACATATCACTTCATTGAGTGTGACTTTGATGAATGAAATTAACAACTGAGCTGAGATTGGACGGAGATGAAATAGCACCTGGTTAAAATGAACAATATGTCAAGTTGGGGCTCACCTGGCTCCTTCTATGAATTTCTCCAAGAATGTATCATAGATACCCTTTTGTACAAAGAGTCTACTGTTGCAGAGACAGATTTCACCTTGGTTGGCAAAGCAAGATTTGACAGTGGTTGCTACACACTCGTCCAGTTTGACATCATCAAACACAATACATGGGTTCTTTCCACCAAGCTAAAAAAAATAATTAAAACGTATCTTATCTTGAAAAATGAATTTTTTACATTCACAGTACTAATAGATTAATAGACCTGTTGCCGTTTTCAAGATGCAATGTTCATCTCTCCATACAACGCCATGTATTCTGTATGTGAAGGGGTTTTTATACGTACTAGTCATATGGGGCTGATTGTCACCCGACCGTACCCAAGGTCATTACTGGGACAAGCCATTAAAGAAGCAAGTCCACTTGTTATCAAAGAGTACCAATATTTACACATGTGATGATGGGCTCTTACATAACACAAGTAAACAGTGTAGTTCACAGCGTAAGATCATTTCTAAGGAGTGGGTCAATTGAGGCAAACCTTATCTCCGTCTTATATCAGTTGTTATCAATTTATTAGGCTATTATAAGTAACACTACAAACAGCTTTAGAGATGCAAACAACTTTTATGACACCCGTTTTCGTCAGGCAAGCCCGCGGGTTTGTTGCACTTGGACCATTAATGGCTTGTGAATGTCATGTTTACCAGTAAAAACCTTCTCTGTCATTGATGGTGTTTAGTCTTGGTTCTATAAAATCACTCACAATTAAAGTCATTTCATGATGAAAATGTTATAATTTCAAATGTCATAAAAGATAAAACAAACCTAAGTATAACAACGTAAGTGAAGTGGATTCTCATGCAATGCATCTTGGGAGTGGAAAATTGACTATCGATGATAGGAAATACAAATATAGCAACCTTTTATAATAATCATAAATATGTAAAAGTGACATCACAGGTCATCAGCTGCCACAGTTTGTATTGAGTGGTTATAATAAATGATAATATCTAATTATATTCACATGTAAATTGATCATCTTACCTCTAAAGACAATTTCTTACAGTAAGGAGCACTATCTTGTCGTATCTTCTCAGCTGTCATTGTACTACCAGTAAAAGAGATCATCGGTACATCAGAGTGTTTTACCAAGGCACTACCAGCTCTAGGGCCAGTACCAAATACAATATTAACAACACCTGGTGGTAAACCTGTACAATGCAAAATATAGAATCTGAATTTAACAATAGCCAATCCTAGGACCAGTACCAAAGACAATGTTAACAACACCTGGTGGTAAACCTACAAAATGTTAAAATACAGAATCTGAATTTAACAATAGCCAATCCTGGGACCCGTACCAAACACAATGTTAACAACACCTGGTGGTAAACCTGTAAAATGCAAAATATGGAATCTGAATTTAACAACACCCAATCCTAAGACCCGTACCAAAGACAATGTTAACAACACCTGGTGGTAAACCTGTAAAATGCAAAATATAGAATCTGAATTTAACAATAGCCAATCCTGGGACCCGTACCAAACACAATGTTAACAACACCTGGTGGTAAACCTACAAAATGTTAAAATACAGAATCTGAATTTAACAACAGCCAATCCTGGGACCAGTACGAAAGACAATGTTAACACTTGAACACCTGGTGGTAAACCTACAACATGTAAAATATGGAATCTGAATTTATACAACAGCCAATCCTAGGACCCGTACCAAAGACACTTAACACTTATCTTTTCAAGGAACACTACGGGGTTGTGGAAATTATATTGTCGTTTTAGCCTTGTAAACTTTGTAATCGTACGTAGTTTCATGTAAATTGTTGTCATGTTAGCCTTGTTTACTTTGAAATATTTATCATTTTAGCCATGTAAAGTGTTGTAATTATATTTAACATGCACAAACCAGGTTAACCAAAAAATTATGGAATATATACTCTGGTCATTCTACATCACGACAACACGCATCTATGTCACAACAACGCATGTTTATGTCACTGATTCTCCTGTGTTCGATATGTGAGTCAAAATGTTGAAAATTTCCATTTCTTTCCCTAATTTTTTGTTCATATTACTGGTGATAGTATAATTATATTATTCCCAAATGTTTTTAATTCACCTGGAAAAAAACTCATGACCTAAGGGTTGTCACTACTCATCTAGTGACTCGTAGTGACTCGTAGTGACAAGGGTCCCTTAGGTCACCCATATTTTCATTGGCTGAATGGAAAAAAATATTGGGGAATAATATGTACTTCTCATTTTATCCACGTATCTACATTTTTAGGATTGTAAAGAGCACTAAGACATAGTAGGTGAACTTTTTAAGAAATTAAATTATTATTTATTATAAATGTGAAACTTTCAATTTTTAATTTTAGCACACTAACCTGCTTCATTGAGTACTTTTCCCAGCATCCATGCAGTCACTGATGTCATTTCACTAGGTTTACAAACACATGTGTTCCCAGCTGCAATACACGGTGCAATCTTGAAGGTCAATAGATATAGGGGTAGATTCCATGGACTAATAAGACCTGCTACACCAATTGGTATCTGCATTGTATAGTTCAGGCACCCCCTGTCTTCCATCAGAGTTGAACTAGAAATGTACCAATGCAAGAATGTGTGTTCATAGAGTCAGGATTCATAGTTTCAAATGAAAGTTTCTACTCACAGAATAAAAATAAGTGGGAAAGCAAATCTCAAATTTGTCGCTGATATTGGTAAAGGTTTACTCTAATTTGGGAAAATCTACAATTTCAGACTGATTTTACAATACGCTAAGACCATTGTCACCATTATTTGGAGATGACTGTGATCAGATCATTCTGTTATCAATGGTGGACTATTAAAACTGGCTTTGAAAGTGATGAGAACTGTTTTCCTTTTTTCATCAAATTACCATAAATTCAGTCACATACGAACATATCAAACAGTTTACACCTTACAGAAAGACAGAGGAATGAAATCTAACTTACCAGTTGGTCTTATATAAAATTGATGAAGAAAAGAATCTGAAGTTGTACACAGCTCTTGGAATGTCCACTGTCCTGGCCAGTGACACAGGCTTTCCTTGGTCCCGTGATTCTGCCTTGGCAAACTCATCAAGCTGGGATTCCAATACATCTGCTATTTTGTTCATTATCCGACATCTTTCTGCCGGAGTAGTCACAGACCACCTGAAATTTAAAAAAAGTTGAATATGATAGCTGGTTCATTCTAACTACATACAATTATGCACAAAAAGAAATCCTTGAAAATATGTTTTGTCATGAAATTCATAGCATACATGACCATCTTCAATTCCAGAGAGTGACATCTTAGGGTATATGGGGTGGAAGGGGTGGGGGAGGGGTGGGATAGGGGTGGTTAAATTAACTCAATCAACACACTACATTAGTATACTTCATGCAAAAAAAATCTTTAAAAAATTTTTTGAATAAATTATATAAACTACAAATTACTATTTCTACAATAGCATACAGTGTTCTCACCAGGACATACTAGCATAATTTACATATCAATAACATTGTAATTTGCATAATGATCTGCATATAATATGCATGTCTTCAACATTGAAACGATACATACACCTTTATTACACATGGACAATTGGGAACTTGCAAACACGCCATGTTTAATGTTGCATCATGGGAAATGTGATAATAAATGCTAATCAGTATTGTAAACAATGTTGATACATACATAATAATCAATTCATATTTACCCTGACCAGTGTGGGAGGTTTATTTTATCAGTAGCATGAGATAAGTTATTATGATAATCACACATAATCCCATAGTTCTTTGCATCTGAGCGTGCTCAGTCTGGATTGCAGGTTCCCTATTGGGATCAGAGATTTCTCTTTATTTGAAAGTATTATTATAATATTGTCATTCACCAAGGATGGTAGAACACTTTTGAAGCATGGTAGAAACCTGCCAAGCATGGTGGGTTGGGTGGCAAAGACAGTGTTAACAATATGCTTTGTATATAGTGGGGAGAACACAGCACGGCAGAAATGTGCCAAGCATGCATGTGTCCTGGGAGGCAAGGACAGTATTAACACCATGCTTTCTTATATAGTGGGGAGAACAGAGCATGGCAGAAATGTGCCAAGCATGGTGGCAAGGACGGTGTTAGTATCATGCTTCTCTATAGTGGGGAGAACACAGCATGGCAGAAATGTGCCACGCATAGTGTCCTGGGTGGCAAGGGTAGCACCGTGCTTTCTCAATAACGGGATGAACAAAGCATATGTGCCAAGCATTGTGTCCTGGATGGCAAGGATGGTGTTAACACTGGCCTGCTTTCTCTATCATGAGGTAAACACTGACGATATCATGTAATACATTGCCTCTATAGAGGCTAAATAATTGCCAGGTCAATAATTTACACTACTATGGCTAATATTCACGCAGCACAATATGTATAAACATGTGATTGTGTGGGGCATCCACTTACCTTCGACTTTGTCCCATATATTTATGCATGTACGATATCAGGTTTTTAGTTTTTTTTTTATCAAAGTAGGTCACATGTCCTTGATTGATCTACTTTTAAGTGTGTACCTGAAAACATGCCACTAGCCTATCACAAATCAGCCTCCAAATACAATTATCATTTGTATTCTTTCTAGATCCACACACATGGAATCATCTCCCCAACGTTTTTGTACACAAAACAACTCCTGATGCATTCAGAAATGTCATCTGTGTCACTATTTAGTATATCTCTTATAGATCTGACTGAGAACTTTCTAACAATGTATATATCGTCGTGTCAGTGCAAGAAGATCATATCTGCTATTGTATTGTATTGCAGATACAACCTTATTACACTGACACAACAATATACAATTTGTATGTTATGAAACTCTTTACAAAAATAACCAAGATAAATGACAATATTCACGATCACAGAGTGGAAAAATCATTACGCATTACCACCATCTTTGTACGGAGAGAAAATTGTGTGCAGATAGTAAATTAAACATTGTACAGAGAAATCTTTGTGTGGAGTAAATTTTTTGATGGTGGGAGCCTCTATGATCGCAGAGAGAAAAAACCATATACTTGCAGCTTGCAGAGCAACTTTGATTGCACAGAGTCTCTGCAATCATGGCAAGTAAAATATTGATAAAGAACAATTTTTTTATTGTAATAATTATAATCAAGGCAAGCAAAACATTGTGCAGAGCCTCATCCTGATTGTGTGATGAAATCTGTATGCAGAGAACAAAACATTGAGCAGAGCACTTAGTCTTGTTGATTGCACAGACCAACTGTGATGGGGGGAGGGGGGAGGGAGCACAGGCACAGGGAGCTTAGGCTCAGTTAGTTTTGTTTACAAATACAAACAAACAAGTAAACAAACAAACAAAACACAAATAAATAAACAAGTAAACAAACAAACATACACACACAGATAAAAAATTAACATTTAAAACATTGATTCGCAACTTCTAAACTACATCGAGGCCATAAAAAGGCTGATTACACGAGTTTGCGAACTATTACACGATTAACCGTAACGTCTGAATACATCCAAGACTTTCTACGTGAGATACCCAGGTCATAAATGTCTGCTTCTACACAAGTCATCCAAGTTGAGTACCCCCCCCCCCCCACCCAAACAAGCAAAAACATTTTCTTTTAATTTTCTCCTTAGTTGCTTTGATTTCGACTGCTCGAAATGAAACTGACATGACATGACACTTGGAAACTTTAATTGCATTATTTCAAAACAATGACTTGTATGGTAAAGCCTACAGTTCAAATTGCAACAAATTATACAAATTGTATAAAACTATCTACATTGTCTCCCCATGAAAGAAGTATCCATGGTAACATTAATAAGATTTCAATGAGGGGTTCTAATATTATGCCCAAAATCAATAAATACATCTAGTAGCATAGCTTTTGGGCCTCACAGTGCAGCGTGTGCACTGCTCGAAATGACGACAGTGTGCACTTTATCATGTGGCTAGGTACATATACTGCATGCCATGTTCAGTGGATCAACAGGTACTGATGTGAGTTATTTCCTATTTCATATTGACCACACTCTGCAATATAACACTAGCAATATCCTTACATAAAATCAACATTTAACTGTTTCAACAATGTGAGAATGAGATATAAGGTGCGAGACCAATATATATTTCAAATCAATGTAGGATGAAAAATTAAATTCTTTTACTTTTGGGGTGTTTTTTTAGTTGTCTAGTTCTCATCCTACTTTTTAATGGGTCTGTTTGTACACATTTACACTTACACCACTTTAGACAAAACGTCCTTACCAGAAAGTTCTTTTTTCTGGGTCTTTTTCTGGCCTGCATACCCCAATTAGTATACGCATGGATGTAAATTTATGCGCGCAATTAATTTTACACAACTCACGTTTTGAACGCTACTTTGGCAGCCTGTACAGCTTCATCAATATCATTTTCTCCGCTGTTCGGTATTTTGGCCCATACCTCACCCGTAGATGGGTCAAAGCTATCGATGTGCGAAGTCGTTGCTACATATTTACCAGCAATAAAGTTTTCAACAACAACCTCTGTCGTCATTTTCGATCGCTTCTTAGAACGTACTAGTAGACAACATCAAATGTCTGCACTGAATCTAGCACACAGTCGAGTCACCGTCCCGATAACCTTGGGTCACGGGAGTCACAGTCGTATGTTTTCAAACTGCCTCCTTGGTTGTCTCATCGGAAGCCGAGTCATACATACCCAGACACCTCGTTTTTAATAAGTTACGTCACTTCCCTTTGTCAAGAGGATATACGTGTATGGAATGTCAGTCCCCAGCCATAAAAACAACAACAAGGGAACATTCAGTGATATTACTAGAGGGAGGGCTGGGAATCAAGCGAGGGCGGTCGCGTGGCCGGAGCCTCCCTGCTTCCGTCGTTTCAAATATGATCCTGCCGCATGTCTAAAATATTTCAACAACATGCTGTTTAGAAATGTGGAGGGACCCGATTGTGAGACTAGCCAAGGCAATTTTGGGTCTGACAGGATTGAAAGGTAAAAAGTGTGGTAAGATCGATATTGGTGATCATGCGGTATTGTACAGTGGGGATGTTGACCCCAGTCCCCCCCCCCCGTCCCGACAATTACATGTGATATCAATCGTCTTTGAGCGGTCTGGCCTTCTTTTAGCTATGGCAATTATAGCCACACACAGGAATAAATTAATACAGGTGCAAGTCTCCCCTTATACTTCCATATGTATTAAGTTTACGCACATTCACTGTGTAGTGGTGGGAAACAACCAATGCCGTGTCAGGCCTGTGGTGGCAGCGGCGGTGGGTCCTTGCCATTGAGTCACCGGCCCGGACTTGTGTCCCTTTTCTCATCTAACAGCATTTTAATAACCCAGTGATATGTTTTTGAAACATATAAACATGTGGGAGGGTCATGTTGTAGAGAGGCGATCACTTTTTAAATAAAGTAATCGTGAGAGGGTCGCATAAATACGCAATATAATTTGGCTTAATTTCCCCTGGCAATTACCCAATTGTGATTACTGTGAAAGCTCCCTAAACTTCGAATGTACATGGACAAACAATTACATATACATGTAAATTACTTTAGATTGATAAACAAGTTAGTCTGATGTTCCTTACTTATACGGTACAGCGATATATATATATATATATATGGCGAAGGCAATAATGTCAAAACCACAAAACATTGTAATTAAAAGTTAGATATTAAAATGAGTTGGGTACATGTGACTCACCCTCAAAATCATTTTCTCTAAAATTGTGGCTCTCCACCGAAAAATTGACGCACGCCAATTCTCTCCCTCCCCATCCATAAATGCTGGTGACTCCCTATTTGTAAAGCGAGGGAGGGATGGGGTGTTAAACTATCATGGTCGGTTCTTTATATCGAATCATGAAACTTATCAACTTCTCGTTCATCATTGTTATTAAAATGACATTTAAGAAAAAAAATCTTAGTGGTTATATAACGATGTATTGAATTTATTATTGTACGAATAACATGAATAGGCCTTTCCAGTTTGCATGATCATTACTTTCCCATGGAACACATCCAATATGATATACTAAATGTCACTTCGATTTTCAATATATAGTTATTATTTTTATACATAAATTAGTAACTATATATTATCAAATCGAAATGACACTTTGATACTGAAGTAAAGTTATAATCATATATGAATATATCGTTTGTAATTTGCATTGATTTTAATTTATGGAGGTAATCGTCAACGACAAATAATTGACATATTAATGCTGAACCAATTCAATTGTTGATGAACAAGTCATGACAGATCGCATGCCGTTAGATATAAATGAATGAATGAATGGCGTGTTTACACCTCATCATGATCAGTTCACAGGTTTGTTCGGCGCGGTGACATCAACTCGACCCAGTTTTCGTGTTAAATCGCAACGTAGCCCCGGAGGTATACCCGGTCATTTCATTATCATCAATCTGAGTTCAGTGTCATTCACTCGTTTAGGTAGTTGTGATTCTGGTCTATATCGTGTTTAACAGGATAGTATTGTGCTAAGATCTGCTGGATGGATAGTACAATAATATGGGTGGCGACTGTTCTAGTCCGTGGGCCGACCCCTGAAAAACCCTATACAAATAGCAGATATTATTTGTATATAGTATGCTAATACCAAATTTAAAAAGTTCTACAAATAATATCTGCAAAGATCTTGTAGTCACCAAGATCCCCTACAACGCTTAGAAATTCCCAGTATGTCGTACAGAAGGATGAGGGGCGATATGATAGAAGTATGGAAGTATCTTCATGGTAAATACTCTGCGAACCAGCATTTTTTCCAATGCGAAATACCCACTGAAACTTAATTCGGAAGTCTTTGTGTCAGAAGTCAACTCGCGCCAACTTTTTTCCAAACCGGATCATCAATGCATGGAATAAACTGCCAACAAAAATTGTTACAGCGAATACTAGCAACTCTTTCAAAAACACTCTAGACAGTCACTGGGCTGAATACAAATACATCATTAACATAAACTTGGATAGTGTTTGATTTATATATATGTTACTATTCGTGGAACTTTGGACTATGGACTGTTGAACATTTGATTTTTTTTACGTTTGATCGGCTCATAGGCTTTTAGCCTTCAAAGCTGTACATAATATGATATGATATGATAACGAAGTGACAGAAAGTTAGGATGGTCGACCCACGGACTATTCACCTATAAGTCCACTCAGCTCGTTTTTCACCGGAAAAAAAGGCCACTTGAAAATGTACATGTATATGTTTCTGGTACACGATATTTATAGTCAAATCTATTTGAATAATAGAATCACGTTCGTGATCGATATAACTTTTCTTCAAAGAGAATTCAAAGAGAAATACAAAAAAAATTGTACATTTTAATACGTGTCGATCATTGCCCGGCAAGGTCTTTTCGCCAGTCTGTATGACGTCAGTCTGTGACGTCATTACTTTTCGCCTGGCCAACATTTGTGAGTCTTTTGATACCGGGTCTTTTGTTAGTGTGACAGCAAAGGGCACAAGATTAATCACTTCCTTGCGTTAGCAAATATTTTTATACTAAAGTACATCAGGCCATCAGTGATACATTAGATGTATTAACTATTATGATAGCTGGAGTCAGTGACTGGCGTCAAAGGTTGCATCACGATGCAAAAAAAAATCAAAACAAGCTCAGCATCCAAAATTGATAATATTAACCTCTTTTTGAATAACGAGTTTTATTTATTGGTGATCATGTGGAGTGGGGGTGGTGACCTCAGTCCCGACAATTTATTGTCGATAGTCGTTGAGAGTTCAAAGCCTTCATATATCCAAACACAGAAATGATTTCATACAGCGCCCTCACACATATTTACTGTGGTGGTAGTAATGGAAACAACCAATGCCTTTAAAATTGTCGATGTGGTGGCAGCGGTGGGAACCAGTCCTTACCATTGATTCCAGCCCGTAGACTTGTGTTCTTTTTCACATCTGACAGTATTTTGATATAACCTAACGTGGTTTTTAAAAAAAACACATTTCAACAGGGGCTGGTCATGTATTAAAGGAAATGCACTTGGGGAGAGAGTCACATTTTACCCGATAGATCAGGTTTGATTTCCCATGATCCTCACCCTTGTGATTACTTTGAATAACGAGTACTAATTAATTACATGTAATTTGTACATTCTTTTGGTTGTTTGGCAGTGTTCATTTTTAACCCCCAAGAGGCAGAGGATTCTCTCCCCCCCCCATTTGGTGCTTTCCGGTGACCCCCTAAAATAATAATTAAAACGAATTGAACAACGTCAAGTTCGAATTTTTGTTTGAATTATTAGATACCTAATAATCTTCATAAAGAAAATTATGTAACAAAAATACGACTTGGAAAATGAGTTAGTTAAATCGCAAATATTGACCACATTACACATATGTCCACTATATATATGTACTGCAACTTACTAGTATATTGTATTGAACCAAGCATTGATACCATGCATACCAATGAATCTTAAACCCAGGGTGGTAAACAAATTTAATTTTTTTTCGAACATTAGGTGGTATGGTCGCCTGACCAGTGACTGAAAAAAGGTTTGTTTTTCTTTAACCTGACTGTTACAGACAATCTTAAGCAAGGACTCTGACTACGTGTACATTAAAAACAGGTTTTGACACAGGAGTCGAACACTCGGAATGTTCAGTCACCCCCCCCCCCCCATTGCATTCCTCGAGCCCTTTTATTTTTTCTTGGTCCGTTGGACAAACAAATAAGATTGACCCCCGGACACAGTTCGGACAACAGTATTCGCTCACCTTGTCTCGCTGCCAGACTCGTGACTATCGTCCCTAATAATCTGTTTATGTATGCCGAGCGGCCCAGCCGCGAGAAGAGAGGGACTTGACTCGCGGCTGCGTCGCTCCGCATACATAAACAGATTAGGGACGATAGTCACGAGTCTGGCAGCGAGACTATCGCTCACCCTACAAGTTTGAAAACAGGCTGTATACCAGAGGTATATATCGGAACGTATATTTAGAATAATTCCACTCTTCTCATGCAAGTTGTCTAATTTATCCCATCACGATACAATTATATATATTGAACATATATGCAGAGACTCAACTTGGCCAACAAAGGATGATTGATATTCATATTTACTAGCGGTAATGACGGAAGTTTGTCAAGAAAAACTAAAACAGTAAAACAAAGTACTGTCGATTTATTTTTGTTGGGGGCGCTGTCTATCAAATATTGTTCGATATCCACTAGGTGGACCCATTCCGTGTACGTATGTATATTTGCGTGTGTGTTTATATGTCCAAGAGAACATATAAATTAATACATGTTTTAAATAATAAGATAACAATTTTGAAAAAAGGTGAGAAATTATTCGTTTTCATTTCCATTTATTCCTTCTTATGCCATGCGACAAATACTGTCCGGTGTGTATAAGCGTATGTATACAGTATATTCTTGTGTGTTTATACATCCAAAAAGAACATATCATAATTCCCAACAGTCTGACATATTACAAAAAGTGTCTTGAGATTTACATTTAACCGAATAGTTTTGTGTAGACTGAGCCTTATTTATTTACCACTTGTAGCCTATATATATGTAAATTTTCTATATGTGCATCCCTTATATCTTGTTTGTCATGCCGTTGTTCTACCATAGTGTGACGTAATCGGATCAAAATTGATGTCACAATGGTAAATACGGATCAATATCTTTATTTACCTCTCTTTCCTTCGTTTACTGTTTTTTTTTTCAATTTTGTTGTGTCGGGAGTGAAGGCGCTCACTCCCGGAACAACAAACAAAAAAGGAGGGAAAAAAGCCCATCGTTATATATAATCTTTTTCTAATCCCCCCGTAGAGGGCAGCAATTTAAATAACAAAACAAATATAGAGTTGGTCGGATCATATGAAACATAGACAGAAAAAAAATATTACCGACAATACATTTTCTATCATCATAACATTACAATTGGTCTTAAAAATTGATTTTTGTTAAAGAATTTAAAGTTACCTTACTTTATGAATCAAATCAATTAATTAATTAATAAAAATGTTATCATGCGATCAATTTTGTGCCAATGACATTATCATGATGAGTACGTGATGAAATAATAGCAGCCATCTCACCTACAAGTATTGGACAGGATGGAGACTGACTTAATTGCGCACAGATGGTGCAATTTTATTTATTTTCTACTGCTCAGTGCTGTTCGAGTCGTTGTTTGTAGCTGTATATTTTCAAGTCAAGAATAGCCCTTTTTATTTGCTGCACTTTATTAAAACTCAGTGGACTTCTCTTTTATATGTCAATCTACAAATTTAATGCTATTTATTACATATTATAAATTCTCCGCATGTACTTTTCGCAGTTCGGAGTCTGAACTCTCTACCAATCAAATTTCAGTTCTGGCAGTGCTCTCGATCCCTTCCCCGTAAACCAATAAGAACAATTGTTGTAGTTTGTCAAGGGGAAATTCAAGATGGCGTCGCCGACAAAGCTCGCTCAGTAATTTCTTACATTTCACCAGTATTTTACCAGGACTATCTACACAAACATCACAAATTGACAGTTTAACATTTTTACAAGATTATGACATCCATTCATTTTGTAGTGCACCCTCTTCCGGGAACTGAAGACCAGTTGAACGATAGGTAAGGTTCTGGCGTGGTCTGTCGCGTCATGCGTTTTCAATCATGTCGAATATCCCATCAGCTGGACATTTGATGCTAGTTTTCTGCACGGGCGATATTATCTCTTCTCGCTCTTCAAATGAAGCAGTAAGCAGTGCTTATGATGTCAATCATTTTGACTCACATCATGCATTTTGATTTGTTACGGAAAACGGCATAAAAATGAAGTTTATCTAACGAGAACGGTTCTTGTTTCGAAATTTTCATTAATTTTCCCAATATGGCGACTTTCATTGTTGTGTGTGATGTCGATGCATTTCAACCGGTTGGTTCATAATGTGTATATAAAATATGTAAGACCAGCAAATTATACCCTATACATAATAAGGTATGCTACGATTGCACGAAATAGTTAATGATACCAAGCGGTTAACTATAGAAACGAGGAGTTGCCGGTTATGTGCTCCTCTTGTCAACCTAACCTTGATGACAAGATGGTGCGGATCATTTTCACCATTCTATGAGAATGAGATGCTAATCCAACACAAACTTATTGAAAATTGTGTTTATTTCCAAGTTTTAACAAATTAGCCGTAGTGAATATTCAACAGAGACAACTTACATTTGGATGTTGCATCTGTTGCTTATTATTATCCCGACTATTCTGATGGCCAAGTTCTCAACCTCAAAATTTAGAAGATGTACTCAATTCAACAATTGAATATGAATTTTAAAAATCTGACACATTTATCAGAAATCGAAACAAGGACTTCAGTCTTCTACAGCAGGCAGGTTGCAGACTTGTGAATACAGTAACTCTGAGTTTCTAGACATTTTGGCATCAAATCCATTCGGTCCCAGACATCTTGGCACTGCTCTTCTAATCCCAAAACATTTTGGCACCAGTACCCAAGATGTTTCTTTTACTGTAAAATTATTTTTGCCAAATCATCTCAGGTGATGATGCCAAAATGATAATGGTAGCTGAAGTTACCAGGGTCTAATTGTTTCTGTGCCGTGGAACTTACCATTCCCCATGTTCCTTAATATGCATCACACATGATACTAGTAAATGAATGCCAACTTCAGTTTTGATTCAATGAAATAGCCATCAAGATTGACCATAAAAACAGACAACGTAATTTTGATATAATGTGTGTGTGTGTGTGTGTGTGTGTGTGTGTGTGTGTACGTGTATGTATGTATGTATGTATGTATGTATGTGTGTGTGTGCAAGCACGTGTGTGTGTGTGTGTGTGTGTACATGTATGTGTAAGAATGGTCTTGTAAGTACAAATGTAGGATAGCTTGCCCTCATAATGATTTTCATAATATATGAGTTTACCCATGAATCTCATGTAATCTTAATTTATTTTAGTATTAGAGATTATGTTACCACTACCTCACAAATTTAAAGTAGTGAACCCTGATAAGGAAAAAAAGGAACTCAGGTACCAGCTTTTACCTTCTTAGCACTTTCTGCCTTTGACAAAGAAAACTGATTATGAATTCAATGTGCCCTCTAATAATAGCCAAATTTTGTTGTTGTGAGTCAAAATGATAAAAAATGGCATTTCTTGTGAGTCACCACACAGTAAGAGATAGGGGCACACCAAATTTTGGTGCGGGGCACACCAAATTTTGGTGCGTCACCAGATATTGTGTGCGTCACTGGCATGTCAAATTTGCTTAGAGGACACACTGATTATGATCTCTTTTGGCATTTTGGGGCACATACTGTACTACAGTTTAATGCAAATGTGGCAGTAGGAATTCAAGTTCAAGTTCAGACGAGCAATGCAGTGGATTTGTTTTGTCTGCTAAAATGTTGAGACATGTTATTCAAATTCTTTGGTCTGTTAGACCAAGGCCATTAGATTTTAGTCCATGTACTTAGTAGATTATCATGGCTGTATTAATTACTCTTTGATAAATCAACCTGTGTTTTGACAAAATTGAAACAGGAACTACATTTTTTTTATAAATTGTCAACTATGTGAGTTACATTTTTTGTATCAGCCACCCCCTTCCCTGGCAACCAAAGTGGCAGACCAGAACAGGAGTTTGGTTAAAGTGTATATAGTATATATTAGTTGTGTATATGTGTATATTCCTTTCCAAATTTATTTGTAATGGGTATTTATATATATTTGTGTATGTCATATTTTGAAATTTAATCTGTATGTACATTTGTAGAAAGTCTGAAGCTACAGCCATATAACCCAGTTGAGGGTCAATTTTAACTTCACTAACACTGTAACAGGACTGAGGTTTACTTACCAGCTGGGTAGAGACGAGAGCAATGAGTATGAATGTATGTGTGTGAGTGTTTGATTTTAGGTGCATGTATGTAACAGTGTACACAAACAAATACATGTATGTGTGTGTATCTGCGTGCATGCACGTACATGTACGCACATACATATGTACATACATACACACGTATATATGTAATTTATGTATGTATGTATGTATGTATGTATGTATGTATGTATGTATGTATGTATGTATGTATGTATGTATGTATGTATGTATGTATGTATGTATGTATGTATGTATGTATGTATGTATGTATGTATGTATGTATCCATACATGTGTATGTGTGTGTGTGTGTGTGTGTGTGTGTGTGTGTGTGTGTAATTTGGTATATATGTTTTATAGTATACATGTACATTTGTATACATTTTGTGTGTTTAAATTATGATGATCTTTTTGGGTGGTTTTTTCAGTAATAGTTCATAATAGTTTAATAGTGGGTCCAGACATGTGCTGTACATTTATGGTAGATGATGTACAAATGTAAGTGTATAGAATGGTGTGTAACCAATCAAAAACTAAACTGTTTCCTTACATTTTTTTTGGTATCATAGACTCCGAGAGGTTGCTGACAAGATTAACAGACAGGGTGTGGCAAGGTAAGAATGCCGAGTCACAGAAGTGAAACATATACTCTGACATGTTTTGTGTGGTGACTGAAACTTGTTTTAATTAGGTTTTGTTCGAATTTGTATATGAGGGACTAGTAATGTGAAGTCAAGTGATTAATCTGCCCTTTTTTGTTAAAATGTCACTTTAAATGTGTGGGTGTAGCATATGTTGGCAAGACAAAGCCTCTGGACAACTGTTGATTCATTATATCACATTCCTGTGCCCTTTTCAAACTCTCAACCCTCTCCATGAGTTGCAGTTTTTGCATGGATCCTATCACCCAAAAACTGCAAGGTTCTACATCTTGTATTAGTCTAGGGGCTATCTGTGGCCTCCAATCTCAAGATTTCTATTCACCTGGTCTAGGTCAACAAGAAATCATGAACCAAAAGTTGTTTATGCAAATGAGTAATCCCCCACCTGTTAGAATGATGTGTACATAGCATCCTGATAAGACAAATATACTGATTTCGACATTATGTACGTACCTGCTCACAATAAATGCTAACTTTTTATTGAGCAGAATTCTGTGATTGATTAACAAGACATAATGTTTTACTGTGTGGGTAGTTTTGTTTGAATTAAACATTTCATCTCAGCGCCTCATTGTGCTAGACATGAAAACAGATTCAAAACCACAGCTAGCCTCTAGACTACACTTGTATGTATAGAGTGAAATTGTTGATGTGTGTTCACTTCAAATTTTGTCACAGTGTGGAATTAATTGTAAGTGTCTTGTGTTGTCATTTTCACAGTACTTCACTTCCTGCACTAAAGAGTCAAGCCATCAAGGAAATCGCTGTCGGTCCAAACCATGTAGCTTTTCTTCTTGAGGTAAGTTACAAATATCCACTGTTTTCAGTTATGTGTATATTTGTTGAAGGCTCATGGTTCAATCCAAGGTTCTTGAATTTGTTGCTGTGTCTTGTCACTGGAACCATACAGCTTAGATGTGACCATTCATTTGTACAGGACCGGTGTTTGTTATAGCTCTGCCAGACAGCTGTGTTTCTCAACCCAGTGTGAATTCTTATCCGACATGGCCCCTTTAAATCAGTGTGATCATAAAGGAGGACAAATAAATGTTATAACAGGAATACATACAGACCAGCAACAGTGTTTTTGCTAAGGGTGGTGGTATGTAGGTAAAATCTACCACAGTTCCCAAGTTGTTTTACCAAGTTACCAAACAGTTATGGCAGATTCTATTAGAAACGACCACTTTATCCTTTTCCTTATATCTTTCACTCTGGGGTTCGCCAACATTAGCACAAACACGGAGCAAAAAGTGTTAACATCGATTAATGATTCCTATTGTCATGTATTTTCAGGATGGTCGTATTTGTAGAGTCAGCTATGCTATTAGTGTAGAAAAGTTGGATCTGACAAAGGCAGAAGTCAATAAAGGGTGAGTATAAAACATTACATGTACTATGGAGGGGGCAAGTTTAAAACATCATGGGTATTGACGGTGATGATCAGATGTATAGGGTTCTAAGTAATGACTTTTTTAAGTTCTACTCGTCTCAAACAAGTGTAGTGATTTGAAACCTTGGGCCATTGGTTTTAAAAAGTACTTGTTCCAAGGGACAAGTAGAATTTCTCATAGTTACCAATCAGAGATCGCTGTATAATATGGTGGATGGTTCTGGCTCCATTCACTTCTGAAGATAGAGGCAAAACATTTCATTATCTGCCAAAAACTTTCAAAGTGATATTTTTTTAAATGTAAATAAGTGAAGTGATTTGAAGCCTTGGGCCAGTGGTTTTAAAAGTACTTGTTTCATGGGACAAGTAGCATTTCTCCTGATTATTAAACAGAGATTAGGCCATTGGCTATATAATGTATTTAATGGATCTGGCTCCATCCACTACTCCTCAAGAATAGCTGCAACTTTTGTTTATCTGCCAAAACTTTCAAAGTGATATTTTTTTAGATGTAAATAAATTTGTGTGTGTGTGTGGGGGGGGGGGGGGGAATTGATTGCCCAATCTTGACTGATTTATGAAAAAAAAGTACATAGTAAGCGTTTAATCAAACAAAATTGTGTTTGTTTATGATGTTGTGTTTTTTTCTTATTTATTTCAGTTCAAAAGGCAAAGGTCCCAATGCTAGTCGTGTACTATGGCGGTCAAGTTCTAGAAGTGGTGAAAGTCCATGGCTGTTACTTGGATCAGAAGGGTCTGGAAATTTAGGTTCTACTCTAGGGTAAGTAACAAGTAGTATACAGTTTGGTAATGCTTTGTGTTGTATTATGTCCAATATTAATGTTATGCCTATAACATGATGATACCACTCGTTGCATGTTAGCATTCGCTGGCTGTGATACAGCCATACAGAAACTAGTAAGAAACTGCACATTTTACACTTCAAGATACAGGTTAGTGTGTGGGAACCCTTGTGTAACTAGTCATGATCATGATCACAGTTTTGTGCTACATGTTATCTAACTGAAGTATACTATTTAATGTACTACAACAAGATGCAGACACGTGGGTGCCAACATTTTGATGTCTATGTGGGTATGTTAGCTTGTTAGCTCATTTCATGTAGACAAAATGTCACAAAAAGCCAGTCTTAAAGTATGGCCTGTGCAGTTTCTTAATGGTTTTCTATGTTCTTGTATCAAAGCCAGTGAACACTAACATGAAATGGGCAGTAATTGAACCTATTGTTGGTTTGTATTGCTTTGTAATGTATTACCGTAAAAGCAGAACAAAGCTCAATTATCAATTTATGTTACAAGGTCCTACGAAAACATGTATTTTTGAAAAGTATACAGAGAAATAAAACAGTAGATTTGTTTGAAACTGGTACTAGATATGTTTTGTGTATGCAAATACTGAATACTCCATTTATCTGTATATGTTAATAGGCGATGGGGTTCAGGCAGTGGAGCATGTACATCTCGTACCAATGCCAGCAGCTCAAGGACGCCAGCACGGAACAGAGGTCGCGTGGTGCGAGCACAGACCAGAGGGCGTGGTGGTGTGATAGTGGGAACCAGACCTCCAGTACATGCAGCAGCTGTACCTGAGGAACTAGTAGCCCAAGCACAGAGTGTGTTACAGGGAAAGAGTCGAGCTGCTATAATCAGAGAATTACAGAGAACTGTGAGTACATTAATCTCTTTGTCTCAGAACTTTTTGATAGATACATCATCAGAATTTACGAAGAACAAGTTGATGAGTTTATTTGTCTGCATTGGGTTTCTAGGATCTAAGATGCTATTATCACATACCCTGACCTGACTGAAGTCAAGGTTTGTATATTAAATATTTGGTAGTGATTGCATAGGAAGTGTGCAGACCAATCGTAGTAACACAAGTACTGTTTTTTTTTTGTCATCAGAATCTAGACGTCAACATGGCAGTCAATAACTTGTTGAACAGAGATGATGAGGACGGTGATAATGATGATGAAAATGAAAGTTACATGTCTGGAGGAGGTAGGACAAAATAAATTTTATTGAAAATCTACCAAGTTTGGTAATGACTTAATAAGAAATTATAGTTACATGTACTTTCCAAATCTGTTTGGAGTAAAATTGTCCCGAAAATCTAACCAAGATGTAAAAATTTGGGTCATGCAGTTTGTGTATCATCTTTAAATTTAAACATTTCTGTTCTTCATCACTAGAGGGTGCACTGTACTACTCCAGTAATGTGTTTTTGTTTTTGAACGTTAGTAATGAATACTTTTTTTCGTACTAGATGATTTGATGTCCCTGTTAGATGCTGGCATTCATAATGACCATCCCAGCGTTATCATAGATGCAGATGCTATGTTCTCAGAAGATATGTTTGTCTATGGTTCCAGGAACAGGCCAAGTAGCAGGGGTGCTCTTGGAAGATCTGGTGAGCCTTATTGTTACCTATTGAGATAAGGGGTCCATACTGATTATACTCATTGTGTCATAGATAGGGGTCCCTGGCTATGTGGTGATTGAAAGCAGGAAATGTCTCTACAATTAATATCATGAAACTTGAAACAATATATCCTCCAACTAACTCAAAATTGAGTGTTTGGTCAGTTTAAAGTGAAGTTTCATTGGAATTTGAGAGATTTTCTGTGTCAATCTGTGAATTTATCTTAATTGTTAGTGACTGCAGATAATTTCTAGTAGTTATGATGAGGGCCTTGTTGTATTCCTCAATAAGTTGTAATGGAACTGCTGTCAAGCAGTGCCAATTCTGCTCTTGTCTACAGAGAGAGACCGAGATTCCAATGAGAGGGACCGTGATCCAGTATTTCGTGTACGTGATCGCCGTTGGTTGGATGCTGGTCTACGTGATGGAACTCCTGGTGGCAGCAAAGCAGCCGGACAAGACGGAGCCAGTTCAGATGCCAAGAAGTCATCCCAACCAACTCCAAACCCTTTGCAATTAGGAGAAGATGTAGAATGGTGGCCAGATAAGGTAAACATTAGCAGCCATATTAGAATTCTCGTGACCTCTATGTCAAAGGTCATGGGTCACCAAATCTATTTAAATTTGGAGATGTAGAGTGGGGGCCATATTGGATTTCTCATGGCCCATCTATGTAAAAAAAACCAAATAATTAATTTAGAAATAATTTGTAGTTTAAGTACTGTGCTTTGTATTTCATGTGTGGTTGCGATTGCGTTGATTTTTGAGTTCAAACATCATTCCTACATTTTGCTTTTGCCTGACTAGCCACCTTGAGGTTACATATGCCAAGAATTAAGGTGTAGTTGCTTGACTTTAAGATCATCCCATATATTTATATGTGGCTGATGAAACCAGTACTTGTTTCTTTACAGGGTGAAAACTTGAGATTTAGTCACATAGCAGCACTACATAGTGAGTTGACAGCCATTACTGTGAATGGTCAATTGTATCAGTGGAAATGGATGGAACAAGAACCTTACAAACACAGTGAGGTATGTACAACATATGTAATAAATTGCTTATTACATTACAAACACTAAGGTATGTACAACATATGTAATAAATTGTTTATTACATTACAAACACAATGAGGTATGTACAACATATGTAATAAATTGCTTATTACATTACAAACACAGTGAGGTATGTACAACATATGTAATAAATTGCTTATTACATTACAAACACAGTGAGGTATGTACAACATATGTAATAAATTGTTTATTACATTACAAACACAGTGAGGTATGTACAACATATGTAATAAATTGCTTATTACATTACAAACACAATGAGGTATGTACAACATGTCGAACAGTTAGCTAATGACATACATGTAACCACCAAATTTACTCAAATTCTGATTTTAGCTTATTACAAAACACTAATTACAACAACACTGTATTAAAACTTAAACTCAGAAATTGAAATATTGCTGCCACTTATGTAGAGCTCAGGTGCCCTAGTGTTAATGCAGTAGGAAACTGGAGTACCTTTGGAAAACTTGTATTGTTTGGAAGTGTCAACCTTAGCACCAACCTTTGTACATACAGATCTGGGAAAATTTAGTCAAACCCAGCTGTGGCTGGATCGGTTCAAACACAGACTGCAGTTGTAAGAGGCACACAGACAAGTTGCTTGGCCACTAAGAATCTGAGATGAATCACCAAAGGGCAAAACCATAACAGGATATTTTACTGACAGAATTCATCATAGTACTGACAATGAATTTAATTTCTTTTACCACAGAATCCTAACATACATCACCCAAAAGTACCGGCATTGAATTTAGTGAATGAGAAGGTCATTTTGATGTCATCATGTAATGTAAGAGCTACAGTACTGACTGAATCTGGAAAGGTAAGTCTGCCTGTGGTCTATTCTTTGTACAGTTGTGGTATGATGTACAAGAAAACAGCATTGTCAGTAATTGTTTGATGGGTCTACTTGAATGAATACAGTAACTTGCAACATTTTGTCTAAATGTAATGAATTAACCTGCCACCTTAATTGCAGACATCAAAACATTGGTGTCTGCTTGTCTGCATGTAGATGCAGTATGTTGAAGTGATTTATTTCATAATCGACAAAATGTAGCAAGAAATTGCAATCGTGTTGTAGAATATGCAGTTTCTTATTGGTTTCTGCGTGGTGGTATCAAACAGAGCTGGTGAACGGTAACTTGAAACATACTGTATTGAAGATGTGGTGTAGATCAAAGTTAGTTGCAACTTGTATTTCAATGTTTTGAAGTGGAAAATGAAATGAAAATGACATTTCTGGGAAGTACTTGTAGTCTACAGCTATGTACATAGTTTGTATATTTCTAGAGATGTTTCCCATAGTTTAATTTAGACTCGTATGTACTGGACATGATATTTTGGTTCTCTGTTTTGCATATATACTGACATTGAAGGTTTGGTATTTATCCTACAGGTTGCTACTTGGGTTGACGAGAGTTTGTCAGTCATTGCTCCCAAACTAGAACAGCCAGCACAGTTATTTCCCGAGTTCCAGACAGATAAAATAGTAGCTCTTTACAACTGTTCATTGTATACTTGTGCCAGGCTGGAATCGGGAGCACTTTACTGGTGGTAAGTAGGGGTTTATCTGTAGAATGACACTGGAGTGAAATTATGCAGGTGTACGCATAAATGATGAATAGAGAGTTGTTTTTTAGCTATGTATGCCAAAACAGACTTGAAGGACATTGGAACGTGTGTGTGCATGTTCTCATCTTTTGTACAGCAGACCAAAAGAATTTAATTGTTTTCCAAACTCAATAGTATTTTCGGCATTTTTCTTGCAAAATACCCAAAGAAAAAACATCCAACAATTAGTTTCAAATTACATTAATATTCTGAACTTTGAAATCAAAATTAAAAGATTTCAGAGAAAAATGACACAAAATCACAATGATAATGATATTTGCCTATTAAGGGATAAATCACAGAATTCTCTGAGGTTAAAAAATTAGAAACTTGATTTCAACCTGTTATCTGCTCTGTGTATAACATAGTCATGTTATTTGGTGTTGTAGGGGAGTACTGCCATTTATACAAAGAAAGAAGTTACTGGAGAAAAGTCGGAATAAAGCCAATTTACGTAAACCTAAACTAGTAAATCAAAAGGCACACATTGTAGCAGGTACACAGGTAAGTTGATGCAGTTGAAATCTTCACAGGTTTCTCCCAGTTAGTAATAGCTGGGTAGGTAAGAACGTACATTCACGCTTCTCATGTGGGAGAAGAGAAAATACAGTGCATAGTGTGTGACTAGTTTGTAAAATGAATACCTTATACTACGTACAGCCGAAGTGTAACTCGTTACTCAGTACTTAAACCAATATTAATTAATTAATTAATTAATAATAATAATGATTAAGTAATTAATTAATAATAACTTGATTACTGCATATAAATGTCAACAGTTTACAATCGAAATTGATGTGGCTTTGCCCATCAAAGATAAGTTAAATAAGTTAAATATCGGGTACTTAAGAATATATAGAGCATTACCATGTAATGATACAGACATGACTGTAAAAACACTGATATTATTATAATGTAAAATAAAGAATCAAAACATTATACTCTTCAGTGTACAGACGGCTGTGGGGTAAAACCTGTTTCGATAACAGTTAATCTTTGATCTGAAATTGCTTTGACTAGATAAATATGTCTCACAGATTTCTTGGCATTTTCAGTTTTGCTGTTTAAGCATTTTGTGTTGCATATCTTTGTTATTTGATAACCAGGTGTGTTTGATAAGCAAGCCTCTGTTCCACTCGGGAGCACTAGGTTTTACAGTTGTTGGAGGAACACCTAAAGTTGGTGAACTGCAGGACTCGGCATGGAATCTGTCTGAAGTTTGTCGGTTTAAGATCCGTTCTGCTGACAAACCAGAGGAGAAGAAGGCCGAGACTAAAGCTGAGAATAAGAGTGAAGTAAAAACTGAGATGGGACCACCTCCATCACCAGCGTCTACATGTAGTGATGTATCTATTGTCTCAAGTGCTTCATCTCTCAGTAAGTAGACTGTATAGATCCTTGGACTCTCCTGTACTATTTCTAATGAACAGAATCTATGACATTCAGTTTTAGTAGAATCCAAAATATTAATGACATGCTTGTGACCTGCATGTCGTGGTCATTGACCAGCCGACTGTAAAATGCTTTGAGCCATGAATGTTTTGACTTTGTCGCTTATACTGGTAGTAGTGTATGAAATATACCCTGTAAGAGCACCCTGGTAACCCATCCCTTCAAGTGAAGTAACATGCAGTGGACCTGTGGAGGCTCATAGGGTGTAGCAGCCATGACACGACATACAACATCTTACTGAGTCTGTCATGATTATTTAGACTTTGCTACACTGTTGTTGTTGACATCACTAAACTGAATGTAACTCTCAGTGAGTAATTGTGTTGCTGATTGCAGGCTTTGACACTTAACCTTTTGTATCTGAAGTTAATTATCATGTATGAGAGACTGAGAAACTTGTCCAATTTGAGAGTCTGAAATGATTGTTAATTTGTTATACAGGGAGAGGCAGTAAGAGATCAGCACCATCTCCTCACAAAGAGACAAGTGAGAAGTCTGATGAGGAATCATGGCCACTAAAAGATGTCATCTTTGTAGAGGATGTGAAAAATGCTCCAATAGGAAAAGTTCTCAAGGTAGGAAGATCAGTGATTAGTTATAACACAGTCTTATTAATGTGGAGTGTATACAAGTGTATAGAAGGTGAAACAAAGATTGTAATAATTTCAACGTTACTTTGGGTGTAACAGCTTTGTATTGTGAAGTCACAATGATCAAAAAGAGTAGCTGGCATAGTATGGTTTGGCTGGTTTGAGCCTCCCCTTTGTCAATTGTTCTGAATGTCCTAGGGCAAGATTTGAACTACAGCTGTGCGCCAGTCAACTCGACTGTATAAATGGTTACCTACTAGGATAAATGTTGTTATGTGAAGGATTAATCCTATGTGCTTACATTAATACAGAGATTGCAATAGATTGTGTGCTCTCTATGGAGTTTAGGAAGTAAAATAAAAAACCAGGCAGTGAGCTGTTGTAGATGTGTGCATGTGTTATTACCCCTGGTAATTGTAAAGTGCTAAAGTTTATTATGGGAAGTGTTACCTAAAACATTTACACTGTCTGTGGACATAATACAGCAGTTGCAATGTCCAGACACTGATGGAGTATATTTCTGTTTAGGTTGATGGTGACTATGCTGCAGTGAAGTTTCCAAGCAGAGAGAATTTATCCACTGGTTCATCAGAAGACCCTTTGTCAGTTTTACAGGACTGTCGGTTACTGAGATTGGACCAATTACAGGTATGTGAGACCCTTTATCAGTCTTACAGGACTGTTGGTTACTGAGATGGACAAGTGGCAGGTATGTAAGATCCTTTGTCAGTCTTACAGGACTGTCGGTTACTGAAATTGGACCAATTACAGGTATGTAAGACCCTTTGTCAGTCTTACATGACTGTCGGTTACTGAGATTTGACCAATTACAGGTATGTAAGACCCTTTATCAGTCTTACAGGACTGTTGGTTACTGAGATTGGACCAATTACAGGTATGTAAGACCCTTTATCAGTCTTACAGGACTGTTGGTTACTAAGATTGGACCAATTACAGGTATGTAAGACCCTTTATCAGTCTTACAGGACTGTTGGTTACTAAGATTGGACCAATCACAGGTATGTAAGAGTCTTACAGTGCTGTCATTTACTGAGATTGGACAAGTGACAGGTATATAAGACCCTTTATCAGTCTTACAGGACTGTTGGTTACTAAGATTGGACCAATTACAGGTATGTAAGACCCTTTATCAGTCTTACAGGACTGTTGGTTACTAAGATTGGACCAATTACAGGTATGTAAGACCCTTTATCAGTCTTACATGACTGTCAGTTACTGAGATTGGACCAATCACAGGTATGTAAGAGTCTTACAGGGCTGTCATTTACTGAGATTGGACAAGTGACAGGTATGTAAGACCCTTTGGTCAGTCTTACAGGACTGTAGAGAGATTTTCCCCTGATTTCATGTTGGGTAGTTGTGATGTTTAAATGCTGGAACAAGTTGATTGTGTTTTGACCAATTTTTAGCTCTTGGGTAGCAAAATTTACGTGTTGAGCTATTTTTGCATTGAACTTCTAAAAACTCTAAACTAACCAGTAATTGTGATTCCTAAGACACCTAGACAAACAGTTGATTTCAATGTATGTATTTCATATTCATATTTTTTTTTTCAGGTGGTGAAAGCCAACACATCTCCAAAAATACCAGAATGTTTTCAACGCACTCCTAAGAAGATAATACTGCCAGAGAACTCTCACATCATGGCTGTTGCAGTCGATGCTAGAGGTTAGAATGATAATATACAGGTTGTGAAGTTTGTACAGTGTGTGTCTGATTGTTATTACATAAAACTGAATGTTCCTAGAGGTTTAGTTTTGAATGTATTTATAGTGATAGAATTAGAATCAGAATTTTGTATAATTGTTTTTTTTATAGAAATTTCAAAGATTGTGTAGTATGAATAATCGATTTTGAAAATAAATTCCAACTTATTTTTGGTGTGTGTATGTGGGGGTGGGGAGGGGGTGGGGGAGTTTGCTGAGAATTCAGTTGAAATTTTAACATTACATTTATATATATCTTAGAATAATGTGTAATTTTGTTTCTTATAGGAATCTGAAATATTCTTATAAATGTATGATATTGAACAAATTCTTAACTTTTTCTTCGGGGGGGGGGGAGTGGGGGGAATTTGGGTTGCTGAGAATACTGTGGAAAGTTAAATTTTACAGTATTTCTGAGAAATTGATCTGAATATTTGTATTCTTTGTTGTACAGGTGTACATGTTGTAGTTAAGACTGGGTCTGCTTTGAAGGTTGTAGTTCATGATCTTGGTGCTGGTAAGATAGATACAGAGAGTATCTTTCCTACTGAGATAGCTGGATTTATTGGACAAAATGAAAGGAATGTTGCTTTACACACAGCTGGCCAGGTATGATATGATTTCACTTACCTATGTGTATGATATGCCATTAATTATAATAGTTATTGGAACGTGTGTGTGTGTGTGTGTGTGTGTGTGTGTGGAGGTATCATAGATGGGCAGGTGCTTAGTATGTGTGTGCCTGTGTATGTATTGTGTGGCTGGGTGGGAGTATGTCTGCATATGTATCGCATGTGTGTATGTGGAGGTATGTGCAGGTGTGCGTGCGTCTGTGTGTGTGTCTGTGTGTCTGTGTGTCTGTGTGTCTGTCTGTCTGTGTGTGTATGTGTATGTGTCTGTGTATGTGTCTGTGTCTGTGCATGTGTATCATGTGTGTATATTATGACACTAAGTGCCTTTGTAATGTTACCCATTTTTGACCATTGTATTTTTTCACACCATTTGACAGGACACTTGTACCATACTGCAGGATGGCAATGGTGCTATTTATCCCCTAGCTAAAGATGCTGTAGGTGGTATACGAGATCCTATATGGCTTGATATGCCACCATTACAGTGTGTTAGTGTTGGTACTTATCATATGACTAATACTATCACTGGTATACTCAAAAACAGAGCTGCAGTCATAGTCATGGCGTTACAGGTAAGCGTCTTAATCCTGTTTTCAACAACTTGTAGTTTTTTGTGTACAAACAAATACTTAGTATCCTCCTGGTAGGAAGAGGATTAAAAACTGAACTAGCTACAACTGGAATATTTTTTAAAAAAAACATTTTTTTTTGTTAGGTATTATAATGACTTATTTGTAATATCAAACACTCTGAACAGTTTTGAATCACCTAAACATATTTGTGTAGCTGTACACATAATATGGTAAATAAATCCAACCAAATTGATTTTTGGGTCCATGCCCAATGCTAGACTTATAAATAAACCATTTGAAACAGCATACTTTTACACTTGATATGAATGCTATAAACAAGTGTAGCACATAGAGAAAGTGCTTTTAATACTTCAATGTTACTCGATGTATTGTATTTCTTGGGGGAGGGGGGGGGGAGGGAGGAGGTAGCATCTGTAAAACTTTGGTGACCCTAGAAAAGACTGTCCAGAGTTTTCTGTATCAGTAAATGTAATATATCTGTGAAGATTTCACATATTAATGTATTGTATTTTATTTACAGATGCAGACATTGATTCCATATATACTGAAATGTGATTATGAAGCAGTCAAAGTGTATTTACATAGTTTGGAACAAGAAACAAGTAGGTAGCAGTAACAGATTTTGGCAGTTATTGCCTTACACACACACACACACACACATACACACACACACACACACACACACACACACACACACAGATACACACACAGACATACACGCACAGACACACACACACACGCACGCACAAACACACACACAAACACACACGCACACGCACACACACACACTCACACACACACACACACACACACACACACACACACACACACACACACATCCATTTTAAGAGAGCTGTTCAGCTAGCTGAGTATGTACGTTACGGGTTGCAAGTAGTTTAAAGCTACATTTGTACTTGAGTTTTCAGTTGTTACCTACCAAAATAATTACAAACCGTTTGCACTTTTATGTAAGTTTCCACTCATTTTACTTCGGTTTTAAACTTGGATTTAAAACCTCAGCAAATCAATAGTAAAAATACTACAACTTACAAATTAAATCATGTTAATTTACAGATAGCCCTGCCAGAGAGAGTAAAATCCAACAACTCACTAAGGAATATTGTGACGGTAATAGGAATATACTACATACATGTGTAGCTATGTGTTATCCTACAACTAATGCAGATAATGGTAAGTATACAAATACTTTTTAAATATTTATCTCAAACCACCCACAATAAACCACCAACCCCAGGGTGTTGATTTTTTAGGTTCTGAAATGGTGGTTTCAGTAAACCTACAGTTCCATAAGTCAGGGTGATTTCAGTAGACCTCAAACTGTCGTAATTCAGAGTAGTTTCAGTAGACCTCTTGTAGGTTTTGTAAGTTAGGGTAGTTTTAGAAGACCTGTTGATTTCCCAAGTCAGGATGGTTTCAGGAGTTGTCATGTGTACTTATCCTCAAAACTGCCCTGATTTGAAGTTTGTTGAAAACATTCTTTTCTTGAACAAGTTACAGGGTTGGTGAATAACTGAAATTTTGTAAGTAACTTTTACTGAGAGATTAACAATGAATTTGTATGAATATATATTTGATTTTGTTATTGTTGTTTTTTTTCCCCCCAGGAAGCAGTAGTTCAGGTACAACCAACAACCCTCCAACCACAGGTGGTGGTAGTAGTAGTATTAGTAGCCTGAGTTCAGCTCTAGACCATGTCAGTAGTCATATTAGTGCTGTCACCAATGCTATGGATGCCATTGCTAATGTCATAGCAGCAAACAATGCCAGTGGTAGTGGATCATCAGCATCAAGAAAGTAAGATATATGGATTATGCATCGTATACTAGTATATGTAGAGGAATTTTTAGACTGTGATGGACTAGAGGGCTCCAGTCTGCACCCCTGTCAGGTGCTAAACACACATTGGATGAGTTTAGAATTGGGATCAGAACCAGAATCAGAATCCTTGAACCAGACTCATTATCAGAACGAGAACCAGAACCACAGTCATAATCAGAATAAAAATCAGAATCGCAGAAGCATTTTGATAAGGAAAAAATATGACGGCCCTTTGCAATATATAATCAAAATGTATGAATGAGAGAAAATTTTGTTTCAAGAATGAAATTAGTTTATTGTAAGTATGTTCAGATAGTTAAATAAAGGTATAACACGCCAAAATACTGCAAAGAAATACTGTGGTTAGTGACAGAACTAACAAATCAGACAAAATGATGCTTTGGAGTTATATCTTCCTCTTCTGTGTTGATTTGTCATAATGCATATTTTCTCTTTTTTATATCCTCTATCTTTGGTGAGGAAACCATGCATTATTTCAGACAGATGACATGTCTGGTTATACCAAGTTTTGATCATTACACTCATTGTTGTAACATTCTTCTTTTAGTATGTCTCTCCGTGAAATGATGCGTCGTTCGATATCAGCTGGTAGGTCAGGTGCTAGTAGTAGCGGACTGGCAAGTCAGGAAGAAAGCAGAGAGGCAGCATCTCAAGACCCCCAACCACCACCACTACCACCACTTAACTGGCCTCCAGATCCTCCTCTGTATTCCGGTAAGTATTAGTGACATGCATCAACAGTGAAAAGGAGTTACTGAGTTATATGGAATAGCCGTCCTTAAATAAAAGCCAGGTTTCCAATCCCAGGTTCTCTCACATCAGTGATGTCTTTATCAGTGGAGACGTGGTATTGGATCATTCTTTTATTTTGAACGTAACGTTTCTATGACTGCTAGACAACTATTTGTCAGACCTAAATTGTAATCCTAATCCTGGGCCTTTAAAGTGACCATATGGATGAGGATTGGGTTTTTATTTTGGATTAAAGATTTTATAATTTATAAAACAATTTTGTCATAGTGTCCTAATTGAAAAATCAATGTGAAACAATTAAAAATTTATTTAATTTTAGTTTATACAGAATATTTTCATAAGCCTGAACATTCCATTCCTCCTGGCATCTAGTTCACAAACCAGTGTTCAAATATGCTCACAGGAAATATCAGAGGATGTACGTCATCACCAGATTACATGTGTATACGTAAGGGGAGCACAGGAAATTGTCAGAATGTTTGTACTAATAACTACTATGCATAATTTTCTACTTAGGCTCCTTCTAGCCTCAGTCTAGTTCAAGCTGCGTTTGGAGAACATTGCTAAATTTGTCTCTGCCTACCGAGTCAAGTCTGTGTTTGTAAGTCATTATATTGCAAAAAGCTAAAAAAAAAATGTGTAAAAAGTTTGTTATTGTATGTACAATAACAAAGATTTTACATATGTAGCAGTCTTTTACAAATTACTGAGTTGTTTCACAGTCATTTTTCAAGTAGGAAGCTATGATAAATTTGTTTTATAAATTTGAATTCAAAAACAAATACCCAATCTTCATCCATATGGCCACTTTAAGATGATAATCTGTTACTCTCTCCTTGGCAAGGCACAGCATTCTGGGAAGTTTATAAATGACCCTCCCTAACATCACTACTTGGCAAGGTCCAACTTTCTAAGCAGTTACCTTTACTGTATAAAATGACCCTCCCTAACATCACTACTTGGCAAGGTCCAGCTTTCTGAGCAGTTACCTTTACTGTATAAAATGACCCTCCCTAACATATAATCTGTTACAGATCATGAAGAGGATGGTCTAACCACAGCAGCTACCGCTGGTTCAGCTAGTTCTTTCTCATCTCCAGGTTCTATGGCAAGTGGACAACCAATCAATCTCACTGTGGAGGACAGAAAAACCAATGCACAGCAGATTCTCAAGTTATTCTGTGAAAGCTCTCTGTTGCAGCCATATCTTGCAGATTTACTCACAGCCAAGTAAGTATAGTATTGTGGAATACTTAAGCTCATCTTTGTAGGTTACTAAATCAACATACATATTTTAACTTTTCAAACTTTACACACAATTGATATTTAGTGAAAGCAAAACTGAAGCTTTCGTCAACACCTTTGGACTTACTCACCCGTCAGGTGTGGATGAAAGCTTCACTTTTACTCAATTTTGTGTGATTTCTCAAAAAGTTTAAATATCTCTGTTTATACTGTGGACTGTATTACTATATCACTGTTAGAACCTTGCTGACTTTGAGCCAAGCAAGTACTTATTTTAGTAAACAACAAACAGTAAGTAAGTTCTCCTGATGATACACTTCAGTTTTGAACAGTGTTCTTCTGAGATGGGAGTGTATGTGGATTGTATGACTTCTGAGCTTCATCTGGTCGGTACAACATTGTAATAATTAGTTCTTGTATCACAACCAAGGGTCCTAGTTACTTACAGGTAACATTTCACCTGGTCAGTTTGACAAGCTTTGTCAAACTGTCGGTTTACTTGTTTTACTTCTGGGTGCCACTATGGTGTCTAGCAGTAAAGCCAGCAAACTGACAGTTTGGTAAAGCCTGTCAAGCTGAACAGGGAAAACGTTACTTGTATGTAATTGAACCATTGGTCATGATACAACTACTGTAGGATTTTTTGTACAGATGATAACTTAATATTTGGTTGTTGATAATTTTGATTTTTAATTCAGCCAACTCACTTTTGTTTTGTTATCAGGGATACTGAAGGTAATACACCATTCATGGCTGCTGTCAATGGGAGAGCCTATGCGGCAGCTGTTATTGTGCTGGATGCCATCCTTATGATTTCTAAGAACCAAGCTAAGGAGAAAGCCAAGACGGACAAGAAGGAGGAGAGAGAAGCTTTGGAGAAGGAAATCAAAATGAAGATGGTTTACCCTGCAGGAAGCAATCTGAATAATTCACCACTTCAAGTACTATGTTGTAATGATACGTGCAGTTTTACTTGGACAGGCACTGAACATATTAACCAGGTGAGTTTGTAGTGTTGCCACCAATTGTGCTGAAGGTGTTAGGGATGCCCCCAACAAGAAAGAGCTAGAAAATGTATGCCAAAGGGCAGCACATGTATGTATAGTCAAATAGGGTAGTAGTAGCCACACCCCACTCCTGCATTAGAAATTTGCAGAACTTAATTTTGAATGGCACACATGTAATAAACTTGTACTCAAAAAGGACAGCAAGCCACACTGACCTTATTACTGTACAGGGAAAGGTGACCAAGAATGAGATACTAGGAACATATACAATGTAATGAGTAACTTTACGTTTGATTTTAATTCCCAGGACATCTTTGAATGTAGAACCTGTGGTTTACTAGGTAGTCTGTGTTGCTGTACAGAATGTGCCAGGGTTTGTCATAAGGGACATGACTGCAGGTAGGAACATTTGTTATGCTGTGTGTGTGTGTGTGTGTGTGTGTGTGTGTGTGTGTGTGTGTGTGTGTGTGTGTGTCTGTGTCTGTGTCTGTGTCTGTGTCTGTCTGTCTGTCTGTCTGTCTGGATTTTATGTATATATGTGCATGTATGTGTGTGTGCGTGCGTGTATGCATACCCGGTAGATCTGTATGTGTGGTGTGTGCATATTCATGATGTGCATGCTTATTTGTGTATATTGGTTGTGTGTATGTGTGTGGTTTGTGCATGTCCATGTACATGTGTATGGATATTGCGTGTGGTGTGCAAAAATTGTCATTAACTTGTCTGTCATACAATTCACAGATTGAAGAGAACTTCACCTACTGCTTACTGTGATTGCTGGGAGAAATGTGATTGCAAAGCATTGATAGCTGGTAACCAAACTACAAGATATGAATTACTAAATAAAGTTATATCAGAAACTGATCTTGTAACTCTTCCTAACAGTAGGTGAGTACAGTCATTTGGTTGCATCTAAAATGTCAATCCTGTCAACTCCTATAGTAAGTTGATCAGTCCACAGCTGGTTCATCCCTACAGTAAGTAGATCAGTCAAAATAAACCATTCCTTATCGTGCACATCTGTCTTTAGCAAGGCACATTGCATACATGTAAATGTATATGTTATGTACAGTCTTCTGGTGAACACTCTCTTTTTAGCTGTAAATGTATGTGTTATCTACAGTCTTCTGGCAAGCACTCCTTGTTTTAGCTGTAAATGTATGCTATCTACAGTCTTCTGGTGAACATTCCCTGTTTCAGTTCTATAATATTGATGGATATGATGTGATGGAGCTCTCTGAAGTTTCACCGTAAACTGAAGTGTTTTGTTTGGATGTTGTCACATGTAGTACACTTAGAGTGATGTCACATGTAGTACACTTAGAGTGATGTCACATGTAGTACACTTAAAGTGATGTCACATGTAGTACACTTAAAGTGATGTCACATGTAGTACACTTAGAGTGATGTCACATGTAGTACACTTAGAGTGATGTCACATGTAGTACACTTAGAGTGATGTCACATGTAGTACACTTAAAGTGATGTCACATGTAGTACACTTAAAGTGATGTCACATGTAGTACACTTAGAGTGATGTCACATGTAGTACACTTAAAGTGATGTCACATGTAGTACACTTAAAGTGATGTCATTTCTCTACTCTTTTTTTTCAGAGGTGAAAACATAGTGCTATTCCTTGCTCAGACTGTAGCCAGACAGATGAATGAACAAAGACAGTATCACCCTAGTAGATCTAGAGGTGTTAGAAAAACACCAGATACAGGTGAGTTTCATGGAAAATAAGTTCTAAGTGTATAGTGTAAATATATTTTGTATTCTGATGGTTTAAAGGCCCAGTTCAGATTAGCATTCAAGTTTTTATGTTGGAAAAACAGTTGTCTGGCAAAGCTATCGAAAAGTTTGTTCCAGAAGAAAAGAAAATTCCTATAATATGTCATTTTGTGGTTGAACTGACAGGGTAATGTTAATGCAAGAATCTGGAGTTGAAACGCTGGTCTGTAAAGTCAAAATTGGGGCCTCAGTTGACCACTTTAACGACCTTTGTTCTCCACATCCACTTCAACAATTTCAATATTGTATTTACAAAACCATTTATGTTGATGAGGTTTGTCTGAATTCCAGGGGATAATATCTGAGAGTGCAAAGAGTGAGTTGTGGGTACAATATTATACTGTGGCACACTGTAACATTTATGGGAGTTATACCTCAGTGCAATGATTTGTGTATTTCTTTCGTTCACCAGAGCAAGATATGCCAGAACACAACCTAGAACCTCCTAGGTTTACCAGGAAAGCTTTAGAGAGAGTTCTACAGGATTGGACAGCAGTCAAGTCAATGACTCTACAGGGTGTCAGTGATTCAGCAAGGTGTGTGACGACATCATAGATTTCCTATGCTTTCAGTAGTGTGAGGTTTTAGCTCTTAGAAGGGTTACTCCTGAAATGTCAGCTATTATAACTTGTTGGACCCATGACATTTTATCTTACCAAGTCTTTCACAACTGTAGTTGTTTCTCAATCTAGCATACTGGTGTATGTTTTCATGTCATTCTTGAAAAAAATGGACCATGGTCAGACTAGTGTTGTTCATAAGACAAGTTATCAGAAAGACAAAAGATTATGTAGATTGGCCACTGGGGGCGCTGTTTGGAAGCAGCTATTGACCCAGATGTGTTGGCATTTGAGTGCTATAGCCTCCTTGTAAAGAATGGTCATTTCCCAGTTTTCTAAAGGAAGAGTTAGTTACGCTCTCAATCAGTTAAAACATTCTACAAACTGTTTCCAGTGATTTAATCTTTAAGATTGTAGTTATTTTGCCGCACTTTTTGACTGCTTTACGTACTGCCATGTAATTTAAGCCCTCACTTTTCTTCCTGTTTGGCGCCCTCTTGAGACACTTCTTTGTAAACTTGTGATTGCTAACTATATCCATTATGATCTGATTTGACATACAGACAACCATTCATGTCAATGCCAGAAGACTTCACCTATCTAAGTCAACAAAGTGGTACAGCCAGATTAGACTGTTTTACACATTGTTTGATTGTAAAGTGTGGTGTTGAGGTAAGTTGGGTAAGTTGAACACTCACCCTTCTGTGGTATATATGTGTGTAATGTCTGAAAGTGAAGTGTGGTATTGAGGTAAGTTACATAAGTTGAACACTCACCTTTCTATGGTATGTATGTGTGTACTGTATATGTAGTCTCTGTAAAGTGTGGTGTCTAACTGTAAATTGTGGTCTCTAATTGTAAAGTGTGGTGTCTGATTACAACTGTGATGTAATACATTTACTCTTTGATTTGAGTATTTTACTATTCCTTAAGTCCAGCCTATTACAGACTATAATAAAAACTGAAATTGGGTTTTAGTTTCAGCAGTATACTGAATGATTTTATGTGTGATTGGTTATAGATGTTAGATGCCCTGTTGTCCACTCTGATCCACGAACTACAGAATACCAGTATTCCAGGCAGGAAAGCAGAGGCTAGTAGTGTAGCTAGACGATTTCTACGTTCTGTAGCAAGGGTCTTTGTTGTACTTAGTGTTGAAATGGCACCAGGGAGGAAGAAACCGTAAGTAAAAAGATTCTATACATATGTAATTAGTACATTTGCATAATAGTGAATTCCTGTAGTTTGCATGCCACTCATGATACTCACACTGATGATGGATAATGATGTTGTGGCATTTAAAGTAAAGACAAAGTGAAAGACAACTTTTAAGCATCAGATGGTGCAATTTAAACATTTGCATATCTGCAAAGCATACATTTGCATAATATGCATACATATTGCTAAATGTGCATATTCATATGACAGTGTCATCTGGTCTGAATACCACAGATCACACATTCACTTTACCTGCAAAGGATTCATTTGCATATTTTGTATATATAATTACCACATTAACATAAGTTTAAATGTGTTTTACAATGGAGGCATGACAAATATCATTTATTATTGAAGGATGTGTGTAAAGCTTATTACTCCCTTTGTTTATATGTTCCTACCTCCAGGACAAGTATATCTCAGCCAATTGTGAGATGTAAGAGAGTATTCCAAGCACTTATTAACTTAGCAGTAGAGGAGTTGTGTGAAGTAGCTGATTCACTTATAGCCCCTGTACGAATGGGAGTGGCTAGACCCACTGCACCATTCTCTCTTGTTAGTTCACATATGGATGCAATACAGGTAGGTCTAGTCAAGCTTATTTCTGCCTTTAGTACACATGCATTGATACAACTGCCGACATTGAAACATTGATGAAAGGAACCTGCTACAAACAGGGAAAGTAAACAACTGAATTGGATTAATAACACTTGGCACAGCATGTTGGAAGTACAGAGACTTGTATTGCCTTTCATCATTTGAGAAGAAATTGTATGGCCTCTTTACGTAATAGTTCACGTTCACAAACAAATGTGAAGTTTCCCTGGCAATTCATGTACATGCAACTGTTCTTATCAAACCATGAAATGTAATACAAGTCTCTCCTGTTCCAACATGCTGAGCCAAGTGTTATTAATCCAGTTGATTTGTTTTCATTCCATGTTCGTAACAGGTTCCATTTGTCAATGCTTTGATGTCATCAGTTGTAAATGCTATTAACCTCCATCCCTTTTGTGATTTGGGATGATAAAGTAACACCTTGGTATTAAACTTAGTTTGAAATCTTGTATGGAAGCCCTACTGCATTTACATGTGTTCTTCCATTTTGGGGATTTCCTACAAGGGTTTGTGGGAAATCCTTGCAGGAAGTGACATCACATTTATCATAATCTCTTTGTTTTTAGACTTTTTCTTTAAATTAAAAAAAAACAAAACCAGAAAACATGTTTCTACTTCATTGTGGTGTATTGAAAGACTTGCTATGCTGGTGGTAGTATCAAAGGTCAGGAAATGCTGAGAGTTTCTTTATGTATCTGTACACAGGGAAGTGAGGAACTGTTCTCCACAGAACCCCTGCCACCACGCCAGTCTGGATCAGGACAGACTATACATGCAAGCAGACTGTATATGCCACACAGTAATACTGCCCAGAGCAGAAGGAATGAAGGAAATAGAGGTAGAGATAGAGATGATGATGATATTGTCTCTGCTGATGTAGAAGAGGTAAGCAGGGTTAATAAAACCCTAAAGACATAATGTATACAGACATCCATCTCTTTATGTAGACAGACAAAGCAGACAGACAGACAGACAGGCATGTGCATGTATGCACATACACACACACACACACACACACACACACACACACACACACACACACACACACACATACATACATACATACATACATACATACATACATACATACATACATGAGGGAGGGGGGAGAGAGAAAGACACACACACACACACACACACACACACACACACACACACAGACAGACAGAATAAAGTTCCAATTGTATATTTTATTTACTCAATTTGAAAACCATGTATTGTGTGAATCATAAGTTGCAGTGCTGGCAAGCATTCTTGGTTTTCATAGAACATAAAGTCAGGGTGTGATGTTAAATCAAAGCATGTTGTGAATGACAGATTTAACAGTACATGTAAACACAGTAACTTTTATTTATGGCATAGTGTGCAAAATGACAATGTTATTATTTTCTTGACCCAAAGGTGGAAGTTGTAGAAGGAGTGGTTGGTGAGATGGAAACCCATGGCGATGGTGAACATGATAATCAAGATGAACATGATCGTCATAGTGATGGACATGTTGATGATCAAGACCGAGAAAGTCACCATGACGACCAAGACCAAGAAGAAGGTGAGTGAAACTTATCTCCAAACTTTACAATCTTATCAGCAAAGTTAGTAATATTTTTTTTTGAACCAGAAAATGAAATGTAGCAATTTTAGTAAGATTTTTATTGACCCAGATGATAAAATGTAGCAGTGATTTTTTGTTGAGCCAGATGATGTACTACTGTTTCAAGTGAAATGGCTTCTATCATATTTTGCAGAGAGTTTGTCTGAATTTCTCCCAAGGTCACTTCATACAAGAAACTAAATGTTTGATGGTAGATTTGTTGCTTTCTTATCTTTCAGGTGGTAATGACAGTGATATGGATTTAGATCTGTTGGCAGAGAGTGAAAGTGACAGTGAAAGTAATCATAGCAACCAAGAACACGAACAGGACCATGATAACGTGAGTCAGGACAACGCTAGTGGTCGTCGTAGTGCTGTTACTGCAGCAACTGCTGGTTCTGATGCAGGTTTGTGTCTTTGTTTTGATTTGAAAGTTTCTATTCTAGACAGAGAAGAGATGACATGATTTGTAAGTTCAAGTACATTCTAATGCTTGATATACATACCTTTAATGATAGTTATTTTCAATGATAGAGTTATAACCTTGCTATGGGTTCAGGGTAGTCTAGTTCCAATACTACCATGTTACAATTTACACTACATTATCTTCACATTTTATGTCTAGTCAAAGTAATTTGGCTAAACTCCATGCTGAGCAAAGGGTAAATGGCACATGTCAGTAGTAATCCATCACAAATTGACAAGCAGTTGTAATTGGTTTACTTCCTTCTGACAATTGCTCACAAATATTCAATTAGTACAGCTGTACTACTAAAGTAAAATCACATGGAGACGTGATAACGTCGTCATTTTTAGCACAACTGAACTGAGGTTCAGTAGTGCTATAGGGATCGCCCGGCGTCTGTCTGTGTGTGTGTGTGTGTGTGTGTGTGTGTGTGTGTGTGTGTGGATGTGTGTGTGTGTGTAAACAACTTAAAGTCAAAAACCACTGAACCGATTGCCACGATATTTGGTGGGTCCATTACCTTGGGTGTCTAGTTGGGAAATTGTTCAAATCAAAATGATCGCATCACAGGTGTGTGATTTGGGTCAAAAAATGTGATTTTTGGTCAAAAAACTTAAACTCAGAAACTACTGGGCAGATTGGTGCGAAATTTGGTGGGAACATTCTTAAGGGGGTGTAAAGTAAGATTTGTTCATGACGGGATGATTCCATCAGTGATATGCAAATTAGGGCTAAAAATGTGTCTTTTTGGTTAAAAATCTATAATTCCAAAACTACTGAGCAGATTGGGCTGAAATTTAATGGGAATGTATCTAGGGATGTATGGACAAAGAAATATTAAGCATACCATGATTCCATGAGTGATATGCAAATTAGGTGTAAAAATGTTCATTTTTGGTCAAAAACTTATATCTCAAAAAGTACTTGGTCACCGAGTCTGAAACTTGGTGAGATGTTTCTGAGTGTTATTCTTCAAAACATTTTGACAAAATTGGCCCTAGCGACCATGACCACGCTCTTAGCAACAACCAAATGGCAGTATATTTTGGTAGAATAACAACATCATATGGTAGGCAAATGAGTAAACATTCAAAAAATGTATGCAAATACCATAGCAACCATGACCATGCCCATAGCAACAGCCAAACGGTCGTGTATTTCACAAAGATAACAACAGGGATTAATAGACAATTGAATAAACGTTCAAAAAATGTATGTAAATTTGCCTAGCAACAAGACCACGCCCATAGCAACAGCCAAATAATCACATATATTGCAAAGATAATGACAGGAATAGAAGACAAATGAATAAACATTCAAAAGATGTATGCAAGTGTGCCTAGCAACAAGACCACTCCCATAGCAACAGCCAAATGATGACATATATTGCGAAGATAACAATGGGGATTAATAGACAATTGAATAAACATTCAAAAAATGTATGTAAATATGCTTAGCAACAAGACCACGTCCATAGCAACAGCCAAATGATAGCATATATCGTAAAGATAGCAACATGGTTGGATAGGCAACTGGATAGTCATTCACCAAATGAACACTTATTGTTAGCATGTTAGCATTTTTAAAAACTGTACAGTTGTGCTACAACGCCATTGGCGGTATTTTTTATATTGACGCTGTCGGGGTAGCACAGATTACTGTGCTAGAGTAACCATTTTGACTAGACATAATATGTGAAGATAACGTAGTGTAAATTGTGACACGGGTCTTATTCGAACTAGACTAGAAAATTGGCTGAGCTAAAACTGAGGTAATAAATGTATGGGCCGATAAAACTAGCTGGGTATTGTTTTGTGACAGCCCGAAGGTTTTCAAATTACTCTTCAGCTTTGAATGGCGTAGTGTGATAAAGATTTAGTGCTGAACTTAGCATATTTTCTCTCATATTTGGTATTCATTCCCAGATATTTTCATCATTTGTAGAGAACTCTACATTGTAGAACTCAAACATTCACTCTCCTAAGAGGAAGACAACTAATCCTAAAACAAACTTTCGTTTGACTTTCACATAATATGCAAAACTTAAATCAACATCTGTACGATTTGAAACATGAATATTGCAAAATCTACTAACACAATGAGAAGTAGGATGCTGATACCATGTCCATTGATCCAGGTGCTGGCTCTGTTACAGCATTCTTTTCTGAGGAAGACTCCTCCTCCAACCAGGAAGAGAGTGAGATGGAGGAGATTGAAGAGGAGGAAGAGAATGATGAGACTGAATTCATAGATGAACAGCTGGAGCGTCCTAGCAACAGTAGTCAAGCCAACCGTGCAACTCAAGCTCCATATTCCCTACAGTGGGCAGTGAGAAATCCTAGAGGAGCTGCTACCACAGCTGCTGCAACTACAGCAACAACCAGTAAGTATATTTTGTAATAGTTCTGAACTCATAGTGTACATAATATGCCATGTTTTCCACTTAGCAGAAAGACAAAGGATTTTTGTAGTTTGACCTGTAGGAGTGCTGTTCAGATGTTGACCAGAAGTGACACTTGTACATGCATAATAAATACATCTTTAAGATGTGGAGGGTAAAACTAGTAGGTTGTAAGAGAACACAAGATTACTAAACTAGTAAAGAGGGTACATTAACACATAAACATAGTGGCATAGTGGGGTCAAGAATTCCATAGTTACATCGCTGACTTGATTAACAGTAAACCCGCAACTCGTTCACTTCACTCAAGTAACAAAGTCTGCTTCATGTACCCCGTTGTAATACAAAGTCATACGGTGAGTGTGCGTTCTTGCAAGCAGCGCCAGTATTATAGAACAGTATACCACTTGAACTTCCTTCTTCGTCAATTGTCGATATATTCACGAAGGATATTGAGTCACAACTGTTTGCAAGAGTTTTCTCTAACTTTTTACATTGATCTACAATTGTTCCTGTTCAGCGCCATAGAGCATTACGTCATATTGGATTTTGGCACTATGCAAATTCTTTTGATTGATTTTATGTAATAGGTACAGTAAATTTGAACTGCATAGGCTACAGGGCTGTAAGGTGTATAACTTGCAAGTACAGTGGGTTGGCAGATTCAGGGCTGTAAGGGGTATAACTTGCAAGTACAGTGGGTTGACAGATTCAGGGCTGTAAGGGGTATAACTTGCAAGTACAGTGGGTTGACAGATTCAGGGCTGTAAGGGGTATAACTTGCAAATACAGTGGGTTGACAGATTCAGGGCTGTAAGGGGTATAACTTGCAAGTACAGTGGGTTGACAGATTCAGGGCTGTAAGGGGTATAACTTGCAAGTACAGTGGGTTGACAGATTTACACTACAATATAAAGGATATCCTTGTACCCATACCAATTTGCCACCCAACCTGTGAGTATGTATGTAGAGTTCAAAAAGACATGTATAAATGGAATATGATACAAGTTGCCAATACATCTATTTTATATACACCTGTAGGTTCTGGTGGTCTGATTTACATCGATCCATCTTCACTCCGTCGTACCACTGCCAGTGTAGCTGCAAGTGCTAGTGCACATGGCCCAGACCACCACAGTGGTGTGGCAACAACAGCCAATCAGCTGGCACGGGCATATGCCATCGTGGTTCGTCAGATATCCGACTTGCTTGCCCTGCTACCTGACTATCCAGGAATTGCACCCTTACCACAGGCACTGGAGATCTCATACCAAGCAACAGTTGATTTACAGGTCAGTGGGGAGACAACTTTAGAATTAATGTAACAATGAATATCATTTGGTGGTGATCTGCTAAGGTAACTTTTGCTCATGCAAAGAAAAGTCAGTGATGTTTGTAAAAGATTTGATGAACCAGACGATGAAATGTAGCTCTGTCTTGAAAGATTTTTGTCAAGCATATTAACAAAATGTAGCAATGCTAGTAAGATTTTCATTGAGGCAGAAGATAAAATACAGCAATGTTGGTAAGATTATAAAAATGTAGCAGTGTTGTAGAATGGTAAATGTAGCAAGGTTGGTAAGTTGATAAAATGTAGCGATGTTAGTAAAAATGATAAAATGTAGCAAAATTGATAAGATGATAAAATGAAGTATGGTATGATTTTTGCTCTGCTGCAATCTTAGTAGTTTCTTATGTTAATCGGCTATGGTTAGTAGACAGATCTCAACTATTAGGTGATAACACTGACATAGCAGATAGAAATGTCACTGAGAAGTCAGCAACGAGATCAGAAAGAATATAACTGTCCCAAAGCCTATAATTTTTTTGAGTTTAGTTTTAATGATTTAAATTCTCTTTACAGATGTATATGGAATATCACTTACGACCTACCTGGGATTGGTTGGTAGCTATCATGGATAGCACAGAAGCTCAGTTAAGATTTGGACAGGCGTTGAATTCAACCACGGATCCTTCACACCCAAGTCATCCATTGCATTCCATCCACATGCGGAATCTACGAGAAAGGTCTCGTGACAGAGGGACGCAAGACGAATTCAACATCTTGCAAACCTTTGAAAGACGAGGTAGACTCGGCCATGTAGGGGATACCGGTAACACTAATCGACATGATTTCTTGAGTTACGCACTGTCGCTAATGAGATCACATAATGCCGAGCATTCTGATTCGGTACCGATTATCGATGTATCTGCTATGAAGCATGTTGCGTATATATTAGATGCAGTGATTTATTTCCTGCGAAGCAGCACCGATCAAGATGTAACTGACAACGTAGACGCTATACAGGAATCGTTAGTGTGGGACCCCGATGACGATAATGAGGCTGATGAACATAATGAGGATGATGTCACACAGTCGGTTGCCTTGGATACAGATAGCGTTGATGACGATCGCAGTTTACCCGCAACAAGCAGTGGCCGTAAACACCCATTCTTTCAGCGATCTGATTCTGTCACGCACTTAGGCTGTCCACCTGCCGATCCCTTTGAGTTACCGTTGCCGGAATCCTTACCTTTAGCAGAGCAGCCGCATTTATTGCAACCGAATTCACGAAAAGAAGAACTGTTCGGTAATCCGTGTCAATCAATCATACCACCGAAATCCGAACAAGGGATTAGTTCTGTGCCATCACAAGATATCACAGTGGATCAGAGATACCTTGAAGTAATACCAACTCGTTTGAGTCTTATCCCACGACAGACTGCCCCGCCCGTACACAACGAACCGACAGTTGCGTCCAGTGAATCCACCAGTGGAACAGACAGTGCAGCAAGGTCATCACAACCAACATCTATGGACACTAGTGATTCAAGCAATCCCAATATTGCCAGCATGTCCACAACTCAGTTCCAGTCCAGTTTGAGCAGTGCGCAGTCAACTCTGACAGGAACTGATCTTTCAACCCAGGCTACATCTGAAAACACCCAGTCTGCATCAATTGAGAATGCACCCTCTATGGTCAATGATGGAGATGTCAGTATGGCTGATGTGTCATCTGAGGGTGCTGCAGCTGGTAAAGAGGCCACCAACCTGACACAGAGTAAAAGCGTTTCAGTCATCCGATCAACCGGCGCAGCAGAACCAAAACCAACATCAGAGCAAGCAGGTGAGAAGGACAAGGCAGGTGATAAGAAGAGTGGCGGATCACAGCATCCGGTGGGAAGTGATGCAGGAGCAGGTTCAAGTGTTACCGGGGCAACAGCAGGAGGAGCTAGCAGCGGACCTACAGTTACAGTTGACTCATCACATGTACATCCAGCTACCAATTCATCTCTCTTTGGAAGGTTTGTAGTATTTATTCATTACTTGTTTGATAGTACTTGTTCTATTACCACTATGACATCAAATCTGTGCTGTTCATTGTCTGTGTATAACATTCTACTTCAAAAGCACTGTATGTTGATACCCAACGACTGAGGATATTGTAAGTGCTGGTGTATCCCACTAGGTAGCCAGATACAAGGTAATCTGATAAGATTGAAACCCAAGTTCATTGTACTCATTGTTGGTATCTATTAAAACTGAACAATCTTTGACATTTCAACCATTGGAACAACAATGACAACAGTCAAACCTGTACTAGCAGCCACCTCAATAGAGTGGACACTTCAGAACATCCCTGTCGCATTTTCCAGGGTAAACATACCTTACAGAGTTGCCACTTGTCTAACAAAACCAGAGGCCACATTTTACAATGAGTGACACTGAAGTAAAGCACTCTCTCTATGTGCTACACTCATTTATAGCATTCATATCAGGTGTGTACTGTTTCAATTGTTTTATTTACAAGCGCTCAATTAGGAAATGGAACAGTATACTTTTACACTTCATGTGGATGCTATAAACGATTGTGCTACTTACAGAAAACAGTGTAGTTTGGTTTCATGGGTGGTAAACGCTTCTCTTAGCAGGTTATGCTTTATATAATGGCAATTCTCACCTGGCCACTGAGTAAATACTTTTCAAGTTTGTGTTATGCGTGCATTATATTTGAGATATTCTAGAAACAGAAGATATGGGATAGAACACGATAGCAATAATGGCATCCATGTACTAATCTAATATGTACAATGGATTCATGTTATTATTGTTTAAGTCTATCCCTACACCAATCTGCCTTCATCGAGGCTGTGTGTTATTTAAGCCGATACACGCAGTCAGATACGAGGCAGACATTGACTGGTCAGCTGTGTTACTTCTCCATATTTCTATAAGATATGAAATGTGGCTCACAGATGACTGTAGATTAAAACTGGTCCTATGATAACAGTGCAGGGATAATAAGCCTGCTCTGCACTGACAGATACAGGACCAACAAGTGGTTAAAACTCCTGGTAGCTGAGTTGTGTGTTTAGAATAATTTTTAGCTTTGACAATCTTGTTGGACTGAATATGTATTTGCAGTGTTCTCAACAGAAAATGTTCTGGAGTCACATACAATTTACATAAAATGTATGCCTTATGGTTTTAATCTGTTTCTATCATTGTCAAGAAATTGGAGAGTTGATCCCTCTTCTTTTAATAAGACATGAATCTTTATTTTAGTGAAATCATAAAACCATAGTGTGGAACCCACTACTCTATATGGGAGTGGAGAGAACCTTGATTATGAGGTAAAATCATATGATGAAACCCACTACTCTATAAAACTCTGACTGTTAGGTGAAATCATAGGATGGAACCCAGTAATCTATAGTCCCAGTGAGAACCCTGACTGTTAGGTGAAATCATAGGATGGAACCCAGTACTCTATAGGCCCAGTGTGAACCCTGACTGTTAGGTGAAATCATAGGGTGGAACCAAGTACTCTATAGGGCCAGTGAGAACCCTGATTATTAGGTGAAATCATAGGGTGGAACCCAGTACTCTATAGTCCCAGTGAGAACCCTGATTATTAGGTGAAATCATAGGGTGGAACCCAGTACTCTATAGTCCCAGTGAGAACCCTGACTGTTAGGTGAAATCATAGGGTGGAACCCAGTACTCTATAGTCCCAGTGAGAACCCTGATTATTAGGTGAAATCATAGGGTGGAACCCAGTACTCTATAGTCCCAGTGAGAACCCTGATTATTAGATGAAATCATAGGGTGGAACCCAGTACTCTATAGTCCCAGTGAGAACCCTGATTATTAGGTGAAATCATAGGGTGGAACCCAGTACTCTATAGTCCCAGTGAGAACCCTGACTGTTAGGTGAAATCATAGGGTGGAACCCAGTACTCTATAGTCCCAGTGAGAACCCTGATTATTAGGTGAAATCATAGGGTGGAACCCAGTACTCTATAGTCCCAGTGAGAACCCTGACTGTTAGGTGAAATCATAGGGTGGAACCCAGTACTCTATAGTCCCAGTGAGAACCCTGACTGTTAGGTGAAATCATAGGGTGGAACCCAGTACTCTATAGTCCCAGTGAGAACCCTGATTATTAGATGAAATCATAGGGTGGAACCCAGTACTCTATAGTCCCAGTGAGAACCCTGATTATTAGGTGAAATCATAGGGTGGAACCCAGTACTCTATAGGCCCAGTGAGAACCCTGACTGTTAGGTGAAATCATAGGGTGGAACCCAGTACTCTATAAAGGTCTGGGGAGTACCCTGATTATTAGGTGAAATCATAATTATGGTACCATATACATTCCTGTATATTTGATATTTTACATTGATAATTGTTTTGCAGGCAAGGCTTAATGAGTCCAATGGTCTCCTCAGACACTTTACTAGGAAGATGGCGTTTATGTCTGGAACTGTTTGGTAGGGTCTTTCTGGATGATGTTGGTGCTGAACCAGGATCCATACTGAGTGAACTTGGTGGATTCGAAGTTAAGGAAGCCAAGTTTAGAAGAGAAATGGAGAAGCTGAGAAACAATCAAACGAGAGATTTATCACTTGAGGTCAGTAGATAGAGAGATTTATCACTTGAGGTCAGTAGATAGAGAGATTTATCACTTGAGGTCAGTAGATAGAGAGATTTATCACGTGAGGTTAGTAGATACACATGTACTGCTTTCGCTTTGTAACATGAAGTTGATGAACAGTCAGGGTTTAAAGAAAAATTATAGTGGCAACTTTTTGAGTATAGGTTCACTCACTGCAAGAACACAATATTATCCCATCCCATCACATGTGTTATCAGGTTAGAATCTACTACTGTTTCAAATACTTTAATTATCAACCCAGTATGTTTCATCAGGTTGAAAGAGAGAGGAATCCATTGACTTAGTCAGCTGAATGCTCACTTGAGTGATAATTTTCACAATGTTTTTTTTTTGTAAATGTTTTATCAGGTTGAAAGGGAGAGGAATCCATTGATGCAACAGACACTTCGTCAGCTGAATGCTCACTTTGGTAGACGTAGTACAGCTATGCAACCCATGGCTGTACACCGAGTCAAAGTCACCTTCAAGGACGAACCTGGTGAGGGCAGCGGTGTGGCGCGTAGTTTTTATACTGCCATAGCTGAGGCCTTTATGTCACCAGAAAAACTACCCAACTTGGATGATGTACAGGGTACTGGGAAAGGACTGCAATATAGTAAGTGTGTACTTTTGGTGTAGTGTAAATCATGTTTAGAAAAGTACCCAAACTAAACAATCACAGGGGTCTGGGAAAGGACTGCAATATAGTAAGTGAGTACTCTTAGTGTAGTGTTAATCATGTTGAGAAAAGTACCCAAAACTTGGAAAGGATGGCTATACAGAAAGTTTAGTCATAATGGTATGATGAAAATCATCTCAAGAAAACTACCTATTTGAGATATGAGGGGTATTGCAATATGTATGTTTAATCTTGGCACTGTGAATAAATATTAAGTTCTAAAGTCGTTACACCTTAATCCAGTTACCTGATTTGGAACACAAATGTAACCCAGATATTGTAAGACCCAGATAATACAGCCTGTGTCAAGGTACAATTCATTGGCTCTGTTTGATACAACCATGCCGAAACTAATAAGAAACTGCATATGCTACACTTAAGCATTGAATGAATACAGTTGTTTGTGACTTTTTGTCTACTTTAGATGAAATGAACTAAAGTGTAAGTATGCAGACATCAAATGCAGATGTCAAAACATTGGCACCTGCATGTCTGTGTTTAGTAGCAGTATGCTTAAGTATTTTATTTCATAATAGACAAAGAATAGCGTGAAATTGTGAGCTTGCTGTCTTAGTGTAGAATATGCAGTTTCTTATTTGTTTCTGCATGGTTGTATCAAACAGCCAATGAACAGTAACTTGAAATGTGCTGTAAAGAAGACTAGAATTAATAATGATATCAATGACTTTCTCTAATAGGTCTGATACAAAGACTGAGGAATAGAGAGAGAGAACGTGAACGACTCCAACGTCAAGCTGATCGGCGTGGTCGTCGTCTCAATCGAGAAGCTCGTCAGTTGTCCTACGATGCAAGGCCATTCTATAGTATGCATAGCTCAGATCGTCCAAATGAAGACTATGAACCGTTGTCACCTCAGAAGCAGTCATTTGGTGAAAGGCTATTTCCAAAAGTACAAGCATTACAGCCTGTAAGTCTTAAGAAAACTATGCAGTTGTAATACAATAATTTCTCTATTGGCTGGTAGGCAGATCCTTAGTCTGTAATGTACGCCATGACGGGGCGCCCTCAAACATCGGCCAACCGATCTTACAGTCTAGCAGATACTATACATACAGAAATTTCTCCCTCAATGTATCTAATAACACAGTGAGTGGTGAAGGTACATTTACTAAGATTTAGTCATTACGTCGCCTTCTCCACTACCTATACACTAGTCTAGAATACCACTAATGTACCACTACACATCTGTCTCTGTTACATAGTGTAAACTTTTCAGCTTTACATTAGCATACACACATCAGCGTACCACTAAAACCATTACTGTACTGCTCTTTTCAGAACACACAGAGTTATGTCACACCCATTTGATTCACTGCCTCATGCATTGCTATAGGATCAGTGGGCATAACGAAAATTTTAGCCCTCACTTTGCCAAACCTAGGCTTGATAATATTTAAACTTGAATATGGTATCTTGTAGTAGTCACACTCTCCAATGAATTATGGCAAGCAGTGAGATATCACAACCAAAACAAATAAGAGTTTTATGACTTGAAATATAGACTAATTTTGTTTTGACTATATTTGTATTGTAGTCTCTAGCCAGTAAGATAACAGGAATGCTGTTAGAGCTACCACCAGCCCAGCTCTTGTTCCTACTTGCCAGCGAAGAGTCTCTTCGAGCCAAAGTAGATGAAGCTGTTGATATCATTCTATCTCATGGAAGGTAAGATGATATATGTATGTAGTGTGATTAGGAGTAGTCTTGTAGGAAGACCTTGGATCTGTGCTTTGAGGTTGCAGTATAAAGGTGATAAGTACCTCTATTGGGATAGCGCCCTCAGTGGCGACCTTTAGGAGCTTTTAAAGTAGGCAGGTTAGCCAAAGGGTCTAGCAGTTAGACTAGATAAGAAGACTTGTTGAATGACACTTCAGTTTTACTGCAAAATAGGTTTACTTGGGTATTTTGCTCATGGAATGTGATATTTTTTGTGGATATTCCGACTCCTTCAAATGCAAAATTAACAATTATAGGATGCCAAGCACTATGTTCTAGATATCAACATATTCTCTGATTATATCATAATAATGCCACAATCATTACTTTTGTATTACAGGGATGTGAGTGCAGCCGATGTTCTAGACATCGACATCTTCTCCTTAGACCGCAATAATGAGAAACCCAAGAAGACTGAGGGTGACGGAGAGGAGGAGGAAGAATCGGATGACAATGCTCCTTTGTTCCATCAACCTGGAAAGAGAGGGTTTTATTCACCAAGACCGGGTAAAAATTCCACGGAAAGAATAAACGCATTTAGGAATATAGGAAGGTAAGTTAGTTGTTCAAAAATCTGCAACTTACCGATTCATCTGGTATTTCTGTCTTAATAGCTATTAGTAGTGTTTAGGTAAGATCTGAACCATGATTGCGCCCTCGTTAACCCAGCTGTATGAATTAGGGACCTGATGGGATAGGGGTTGCAATGTGAATGTTTCAATCCTATGTACTTACAGAGGCTAAAATGGATTGTATTCTCTCCCAGGGAGTTGATGTATAAAGGACTTGTGCTATTATTGGTCTGTGCCAGGGATGATAATGTATAATGCTTTGAACACAGTGTAGGAAAATGGTTTGTAAATGTATGACAAGTTGTTGTGCCATTACTGGTCTGTGCAAGGGTTAATAATTGTATAATGCCTTGAACAGTGTAGGAAATTGGTTTATAAAAGTATGACTGGCGGTTGTGCCATTACTGGTCTGTGCCAGGGTTAATAATTTTACAGCACATTGTACACTTATATTGTAATACTTACAATATAATTATTGTTTGTTACTAACTTTTATTATGTGTTCTTGTTGTTTTAGAATACTTGGCTTGTGTTTGTTACAAAATGAATTATGTCCCTTGCAACTAAACAGACATGTAATAAAAGAGATTCTAGGCAAGAAGGTGAGTTGATAATTATCCTTTTACTCTACTTTTTGTACCTGAAAAAAAAGAGAGCAGTTTTCAAACCTTTTAATTAACTGCAGATTTGATACAGACTATACGTTAATGAATACAATGATTGTATTACAGGTCGCCTGGCATGACTTAGCATTCTTTGACCCAGTAACGTATGAGAGTTTACGGCAACTCATGTATGGTGCTCAGAAGGGGTCAAACCCAGAACCTATGTTCACAGCCCTAGATATGAATTTTACTGTAGAGCTGTGTAAAGAGGAAGGTGGTGGTACGATGGACTTGATACCAGGAGGTGCATACGTACAGGTTAATGCCAGTAATGTGTTTGACTATGTCAGGAAATATGCAGAGTACAGAATGTTAAAGGTTGCTGAGAAACCAATACAGGTAGGTTGGTTTGTAATGTCTGACAGTCTTATGATGCATGAGTGCAAGAGTGATGTACTCAAAAAGTATTTGTACCAGTGCTTTGCAGTTGTCTTTGTGGTATTTTCAGGAGTTTAGCACATAAAAGTGCAGAAGAGCGTACATGCAATGCAAGCGCAAGTGCAATCAGATGTTGTTCACCCATATTTTTCTTCATTCATCCACGAAGAATATGAGTGACCAAGGGGTCTTTGTCACTGCGAGTCACTAGACGAGTTTTACGGCCACTTTTCATAGTAGTTCACATTCACAAACAAATTTCCATTTCCCTGGCATTTCATGTACACATAAAGAGGCCATAAACTGTTCTTATCAAATGATGGTGTGTAATACAAGTTTCTGCTGTTCAAACATGCGGTGCCAAATGTTATTACTTTCCCTGGTTCTGTTCGTCCACGGTCTGATGTCGGTAGTTTATGATTGTATGCTCATTTGCCTATATATGTATTCCATAACGTTGTTTGGTATTGTCTTGCAATACAAATGACAACAGTATCTACACACTGATGCAATAAGTCACTTGTACAAATGTACTTATGATAACCGAATGTTGTCTTGGATGTGTAGGCAATTCGTAGTGGGGTGTATGATGTACTGCCAAGGAGTGCGCTAGATGGACTAACGGCGGAGGACTTTAGACTGTTAGTCAATGGAGTTGGACAGGTGAACCTGCAACAGTTGATAAGTTATACTTCATTCAATGATGAAAGTGGTAAGTGTTCATGTGAACTTTTAAAACTTGATATGATACATACATTTGCATATTTAAAAAAAGACAAGAAAATCAGTTCAGAGCTAGGGAGTCTAACTGTTCCTATGGCCGACCTAACCCTAACTCCCTAGCTGTGATACAAATGTATATCCATCGTTTGTCTGCTGTTCCACAATCTTCCTGATCAAGCCTTCTCGTTTACTGCAGAGATTGAGATGTGCACCCTCTAGTGTTGTAATATGGAAATATTAGATTAGGTTCATTTGAATATTCTGTAACTATAAAATGTCTACAAGTTTATGTCATTTTAAATATCATAAAATGGTGACCCTATCTGTCTTGGGAATCACATGGGGATCAATAATGGACACAATCAGATGCTATAATCCCAAGCTCAATGCTGAAAAAACTGAAATGCTTGTCCGTTTTAACTCGTGTATCTAATGAAAATCTATTTGTCTTGATTGTAGGCGATACATCTGAGAAATTACAGAAGTTTAAACGTTGGTTCTGGTCAATAGTTGAGAAGATGAACAACCAGGAAAGGCAGGATTTGGTGAGTTTTAGATTTGATTGTTGCCATGGAAATATATATGATGTTAGATGCAATGATAGTATGGATAGCATTGACTTTGAATGTTTTTGTATGAAGTCTTTCCTTTGCTTACTTCATAGAAAGTTAACACTATTTATTCCATAGTTGTATCTTTGCGTGAAGTCTTTCTTAGCTCACTTCATTGGAGCAAAGTCAACGCTATTCATTCCACAGTTGTATCTTTGCGTGAAGTCTTTCTTGGCTCACTTCATTGGAGCAAAGTCAACGCTATTCATTCCACAGTTGTAGATATATGGCATCTCTTATGTAGCTGTTTTGATAACAATTTTGCATGAATTGTGTGTTGAGAGTGTGTACTTAGGCGCCATAATGTTTCCTCTTCTCTCAGAATCATATGAACTTACCTGTAAGGAGTATTCGACCACATTTTGTGCAAACATCCTGTAATACATCTGTATGTATGCAGCTCAAAAAAATCTAAATATTATGTCAGGTCAATTCTAAGAGCTCTTGGGCAGGTTGTCATAAATTCTTGTGATCATTTCACAGGTATATTTCTGGACATCGAGCCCTAATGTCCCAGCCAGTGAGGAAGGGTTCCAGCCAATGCCAACTATAACTGTGCGACCCCCTGATGATGACCATCTACCTACAGCAAACACCTGTATTTCACGCCTCTATATCCCACTGTATTCTATGAAGAGTATTTTGAAAGCTAAGCTAATGACTGCCATCAAGACAAAGACCTTTGGATTTGTTTGAAACCAGTTCATCCCTATCTGTGCAAATGGACTGGTCGTACTATTATACAAGTCATTGGGTCATACCAAGTGTTGTTGTAAAGATAGGGGTGGAGATATGTAGATGAGAGGAACAAAATGACAAGAATGTGATATTTGTTATCATCATTATTATTACGAATCAAGAGAGTACTTAATAATTGTGACCAATTATGAAATATCAAGTTAAGAAATCCGATATTTTTAAACTGGAAATATTGATTAAAGATGTAACTAACATTTAGTTAGATTATTACAAGCAGTAAGGTGATCAGAAATCATTTAGTTTTTTCCAACAAAAGACAGCACGTCATCATCAGCCATAAACATGTATTAGTGTAATAGCATGCCCATAAAGTCCTCAGTAATTGGCCAAAAGGGATAACCTCTACTGAGCATGCTCATAAGGTATCCTGTGATTGATCAATTTCTGTAACATGTATTGAGTATGCCCATAACAATGCTAGTGATTGGCCAAAATGGGTGCCTGCTACTGCACATGCTCATAAGAAACCAAGTGATTGACCAATATGGATAACATTGGAGCAAGCTTGTAAGGAGTTTAGTGATAGGTCAGTAAAGGCAATCTCGGTTGAATTTGTCTGTATGAACCCAATGGGATAGGGTGTTGTATAGACATAACATGTCCATATGGAGTCCAATGTCTCACATTGTCATTCCATTTGACATTCTTATAGGGAATTCAGTAAATGGTCTACTTGTGCAAACTGCCTTTTTAAAATGTATGACTGAATGTTATGGAAACATCTTCAAATTCAATCTGACCTAACCCACGATATACATGGTTGAGAGGGAGAAAAAAAGTTTCCCAAAGATGGCAAGAAAGATTCCACTCATAAAAAATTTTCAACTATTTCCAGAAATGTTTTGAAGACTTTAAAGATAGGAACATTTTTAAATGTAACTTTGACATAAACTGTTATGCTACATGGTCTACTGAGGCAATGTGATGTCATCAATACACTGCTATTAACACTAGAGGGCGCTAACCTTCAATATCTAGTCCAGACATTGTCTCTGTTGATCACGAACATTCACAATGTATGACAGTAAAGCAATCTGATGCTTATTTTATTTTTTGGCTATCTCTTATCACAACACTGTTATGTATGTATTTGATATCTGATGCTGCCATCAAAGGCACTTATCTCAAGGATACGTATTATTTCCTAAAAGTCCTGGTGAAGTACAGGTTTTCGTGTAAGCATAATCCATCACGATGCATTGCTATTGATGGTGCGGGAAGTCAACTATTGGTTTGCTTACATAGCTACAAACTAAAACTGTTATTGCAACATGTTATTGCCAGCAATTAAAGTTGATGTCATTACACTCGCATGATTGTGGCATTTCTGATAGCAAGTATTTCTCAAGTGGTCTTGCATACAACCCTAATCAGTGTTTACACTATCTTGATTATACAGGAGGATTAGAACCACGTTACACTCCTATCATCAACTTGTGTAATATACCACATGCTACAACCATTGTGTTGGTTTGTGTGTATCTTGAATAGTTTGTCGATAGCTTGATGTCCGTGGTAGTATGACAATATCTGGTGATGCATCAATATTTCTTTGCCCCCCCCCCCCCCCACAACTCCCCAATATGAGAGGACTCGCAGAGATATACAAACTTTCATGTCTTATCAGAGAGTATATATATATACAGTTGCTTCCAGCCAAGCAAAGTGTTCACTTCATGTAAACATGAATAAGAATACAGATACGAGTAAAAACATTGTGAATTTATGTATTTTGGTTCTGAACTTATTTTAGCTTGACACTATTCTGAAATACATCAGTGTGAAAATGGAATAACTTCCCTGGTAAGTACCTACCTAGACAAAGGTTGACTTCTTTACAATAGTTTGAGTCATTTTATCAACTGACAAAAGTGATGTGACTATCAAAAGTTGTTTATCAGCAAAAAATGAAGAGGAGCATAATTTTGATAAATTGTATTTCCTTGCAAATTTGTCTGCCAAAATAAATACATTCACAGTATATAAACAGGCACTGATCAAAGGAAGATTATTCTTAAATGTATGACTTTGAATTTTAACTCCCCTCACCACCCCTTCCCCTGGGCCTCCCCTCCCATCGTGCCTCCTCAAGCATCACATTGGCCATATATATGCTTCAGCGACATGCAAACAACAATCGTTCATTACCCGATAGAGGCTCCTGGTAACCGTTGACCATTCCATTTGATATGAATCCTCATATCTAATAATGGTAGAGGCCAAGCTATTTGAATAATAGACCCATTGTTATGTAAATGTTAATAAATTTGCATGACATTACTACTTTGTGTATGTATATACTCAATGGATGTATTACCATATACCACTCTGGTAATCCAGCCTTCAGTTAACTAAGATAGACACAAACTAAAATCTATTGTTCTTCAATGTGGTAGATTACACGAGTGGGTGATAGCAGTTCCTGTGTTGTGCAATTCTAATCACCCTGTGATCAACATAGTGTAAACATTGGAAGTCCCAAAACAGAACACTGCAAGTTTATGGAACTCTGTCAATAAAACTCAATGACGCCTCCCTATTGAGACAAGGATTAAACAAAGGCTAAACGACCAGAGTAATAATTTACAACCTGGTGACTGTCCCGAGATATATAATTTTTTACAGTTCTTAGAGTTTCTCATGGCTCTGACAAAACTGAGGGGGGTGGGGGAAAGGGGAGGTGTGTAATCAAGCTCCGTGGCATGTCAACTACTTTCCTACATAAAAAATGAAGTATAAAGACGTTCTATAAATTACCAGTTTGTGATTTATTATGCAATTTGTGTTGACAACTTTGCTTTTATTAGTATCTTTACTGCGTCAGATTTCTTCCCAGCTGACTATGCTTTTACTTTTTGTTTCCATGGTAACTAAATTCATTTGTACCAAGCAGTGTAACTTATTTCTCCTCCAAGAGGGCAAGTCTTTGTTTTTGTATGACGTGCAATGTGGTGAATTCTTAAGTTAACACGTACACATACATGTACACCAAAAAATGGGGAAAATAAAGAAAAATTGTGAATTCATAGAAATAAAGTGTATATTGTGTTTATTAGCAGAACTCAACTGACATTTAGTAGTGCTATAGGCATGTTTTAAAAAAGTGTATATATGTGTTGTGAGTGAATTACAAGCCTAGTCCCCACCCAGATCTATGGCCTAGTACACATGTAATAGACATGTTTTGTCGTGACATAGACGTGTGTTGTTGTGGCATAGAATATAGAGTATATATTCCATATTTTTTGTTGAACCTGGTTCGTACACGCATGATACAATTATATTGATATTATTATGCAAAGTGTAAGCAAAGATGTACACATTAGAACAGAAAACACAGGATTTTGTTCATTGAGCTATGTTACCCTTCTATGTCACTGGTTCCAATGTACCCCAAATTTTAATTACTACATTGACTCAAAATCACCATTACTTTCCCTCAATAGTACATAAATTAAAATAGAGTGCATTTTCGGGACATACTTTCCCCCCCCCCAAAAAAAAATAAAAAATATGACATCTCTTCAAATTCTGCCATATTGAGGCTTGTTCTTATCTTGTCATATTTATAATATAATGTAATAAATTAAAATTCAGATGTTCACTATTTTGATTTCAATGAAATATACAATATATACATACATACATAATGATATATATATATATATACACACACATATACAATATTCAGTAGCCATATTGGATTCCAAAATGGATTAAATGTTGACTGACCTCTTAAAAAAATGTGTATGACAAGGCCAAGAAAAATAAAGAATTGTTTCTGGTCAGGACAGTTTATCTAAAATGGTGCGACGACATGCTTTTTTTTTTTAGTCTCAACAAACCTGTCACTCAATGTACTATTTATGGCAGTTACTGTTCTTTCTATTTAGTACTTCAGACTGAAGTGTGTATGTGGGGCAGATGTCATTTACTTGTTCATGATTGGCTCTGCAGTTGTCTTCACTGAAGATAGGGAGGGTTATTTTTGTGTTTCCCAACAGATCTGCTGACTGCATGGACTGCAAACACGAAAAAAAAAGACCGACACGGGGGTATTTAAGCGATGTACACGCTGACCAGAAACAATTATTTTTTTATTTTTTTTGCCTATATCCATTCTTGATTTTGGCTGAGAATGGGTTGTCTCTCCTTGTACAAAGTCACATCAAACATTTAAAGAATTTTTTTTTGTGGTGCATAGTACATTAAGCCTACCATTATCTATGAATGATGGACTGTGTTTCTGTTATCATAGCAACCACTTGCATAACTCATATTTACTTTTGTTGAATAAAGGAAACTTTAAAGAATATTATGTAATAGAGTTCGAAATATCAAACTTAGATATCGTATATCTTTGTAAAGACTGTCAATAGTCGTTCATGCCTTTTTGCTACGTTTTATCTAAAACTTAAGTCGTCGCCTCGCTCCACTCCAGAGCAATACTATAACCGTGTACTGATCAGCGAGTGCCTGAGGCACAAGCTCGTGCCTTCGGCAATCTTCCGCAATCGCAGTTCCTATCAGTACGCATTAGTATTCAGTGCTATGGAGCGAGGCGACGACTTTGTTTTCAATGAAGCATAGCAAAAAAAGACACGAACGACTGTCGACAGTCTAATCTCTGTATTATGTTCAAGACTACAGAAATCACCTGACAATCAATGACACAGTGACCTCAGAGGTCAAACACTGGTAGTTGTTGATAGTGATTAAAGCAACCACCTATTGATTGGCATGGATATCTTGACCCCATAGGTCACACATCCTGGCACTTCGGTTGATAGTGGTTGAAGCAACCACCTGTTGATTGGTAATAACATGATCGAGAGAGCGAGAGAGAGAGAGAGAGAGAGAGAGAGAGAGAGAGAGAGAGAGAGAGAGAGACAGAGACAGAGACAGAGAGAGTAAGAGAAAGAGAGAGTTTAATTCCAATTGTCTAACTGCTAAGGGAATGGCCTGACCTGAAAGAAAGGGGATAGACGACCCAATTTGTGCTAATTTGTATCCCTGACATCGACATCAGGGAACTTTATTATTTGAAATATCTGTAAATACTTACAGCTGTGTACACTATCAATCCCAATCCATCACCAAAAATCCTTTTATTTCTTTTTTCCAGTTTTTTTACAAAATCATATACCTATCATCAAACAATCTTAGCTGTTTTCAGGAGAAGACCAAATATTGCATAAATACTACATAAAACTATTGCTATGGTAACATGTAATCCTATTTTCTTCATATCTTGAGGTAGTAGATAAGCACTGAATTCAGAGGTAATATTAAACAACCAATATGCAATAAATAAATAAATCGCCGTTGCCAAGGCGAAATTCAATAAAGGGTAGCCCGGAATATAGACAATTAATTCTTTAGCACCAGACTGCATATAAACATGTAGTTGTGATATATATGTCTCCAGTGTTATCTTACCCAACCAAACAAATAAATTAAGATAATGGGATCGAAATACTGGAAAGAGGTTCCGGAAATATAGGAAAGCAAGAATAGGAATGAAGGAAGTATAGGGATGGATGCGATTGTAGGAATATTTATCTTTGCACATTATAGTCTCATGCCAGGTGATGACGGCAATACAGATAATGATTCCGATGATGAACTTGATAACAAGTCCAAGTTTAAAGTGATTTGGGTCTTCTTTCCTTTCGAGCCATTTCATCAGTTTTTCGTACTTTGGATAATTGTATGCACACAGCATACCGATGAATGTCGCGTAGTGGTCAAGGCCTGCACGGAAAAGCCACTCATGTGACGATCCCTGATACGACAAAACGAACATAAATGGCCAAAACACAATATTTCCAACACCTGGAATGTCAAAGATGATTAAATTGATGATGAAGTACGCTGCAAATTTGGCTAACATCTTTTTGGGGTCGGTGTTCCACGAGTTCAGGATGCGCATGAATGCGTAGACGGTGAAGAACCAGTACGTATGCATGGCGCATATATAATACAACATGTACTGGTTGTCGGTCACGATGCACACTATGATGACAAGAAAGTTGAGACGCCATAACATCTTAATCATTCTCCATACTGTGAAGTCCTTTCTAATCCAAAAGAAAGAAAAATTACCTGCAATGAATTGAGAAACTGGTTACAAATTTCTTTGACATAGAAAGCAGAACTACAGGCTTTATAACAAAGTACAATTATTGCTAATCGTAGCATTTGCCAACAATTTTGTTTTTTTGATTTTCTGTAGTCATACGTAGCCATACATACATTATATTATACCATTATGGGAATGGAGAGATCTGATTGGCCTGTACAACCAAATAACTGTGCTAGAATAATGAATATTAGAATAGAATATTAATCAACTGATAAAAATTGTGTTCCTTTCCCATCAAAATTATCTGTTTTTCTGTAATATTTGTCACACCTCAACTTAATTTTAGACTGGAATCATACAAAAAATACTTGTTTATCAATTGGTGCAAAAACTGCGTCACTTTTCTGTCAAAATTAACAAAATTTATAGTTTTTCCATCACTTTTTAGCACATCTCAACTATATTTTAGACTTGAATTATAGAAATCTCCTTTATTTACAATCTTATGTCAAAATATTTAGGAAAAGTAGTGAAATTTATGAAACAATTGTCATCACATTTGTCATTTTTTGGTTATAATATTCTAGACAGCTGACATAAAAATCCTGCACAATACGTACGGACAAGAGAGACTCAGGAGCTTTAATTTTTATAGAGATATATCACAATGGAGATTTGTGGTATAATCTTTATGTTATTTAACATTTTCACAGCTGGTGACTTAATTTCCTATCAATGTATGCACATGTGTCAAATGATCATAATTCAGGAACAACTCATAGCGGTTGGTCAGGTGGGGCGCCCTCATACAATGGCTAAGGAGCAAGCCAGTCAGTGCTTGATATGATGTATCATATAGTCTAAATTTATAGTTATACTATTGTAATTGTATATTGCCATTTTTTCAGTAAATCTCAACAAACAACATATGGCATCAATATCTTTTTATTACTACAATGTAAAGCAAGCCTCTCAACAATGCAAATAGGGTCATAGTATAGTCTAAAAAGACCTGCTGGGCACAAAAATTAGCGACAGTCTCGCGTTGACGACCTGGTTTCTCTCTGGAATATGATTTGTTAAAAAGTGTCCACAGATGAGGCAAAGGCATGAAGGTGTACTTGAAATAGAAATAAATTGTTATCATTTTATACCTGTTTGCATGCAAAACAAAAATATGTTTAGGGTCGGGGGTGGGGTGGGGGCTTAAACTAGGGTCAGTCGGGTTATTAAAAACACACTTTTTTTTTTTTATTTGGTCTAATGGAAATTTGAAATGTTTTGACTCATTTTTTGAGCACCAACAGAACAAACGATGTAGATGCAAGTTGTCATGATGTAGAGTAACCAGGGTATCAATCCATACTTTTTGTTTGAATGCATTCAACCTGGTTTGTGTATGCCATAAAAAACACATGTAATCGCTTTCTAGTCTCCGCGACACCAAAATACTCACATTGAATACAATCTGAACACAATAGTAAAAATGAATGAATATCGTGTAAGATAATCTGATAAAAGCTGTTGCACACTAATCTCATACTATAACATGACCAGTGTGATCCCCAGCACACAATACGTACCTGTAATAATGTACAAAATACCTTCAAGTTATAAACATGCCCATATGCTCCATGCTTTCAATTTTTTATTCAACAATCCCGGCTTATTTTTTTCATTTTGATTTTATTAACTCATATTCTTGCCAAAAGTATTAATCAAACTATCATTTCATTTTTATTCAATACTCTGATTTTTTTTTCATTTTGATATTAATAAAGTGGTTGAAGCTGAGTAAATTTAAACCTTTCACTCAAGTGAAAATACTTGCATAAAATTTCAATTAAAGCTACAATTGTATTCTGGCATTGTTAGAACAGTTGATTGCGTTGTTTTGATTCCTCGTCATATTTTGATACGTATAAAAAATTCCATCATCAGATTGTTTATGTGTTATATCTTATTACCATGTTTGAGTTCAGTCAATTGCAAGTGATATTTTATATCATTTTTTCATGCTGGGAATTGAATAAAAAAGCTCCAAAATAAATTCTTTGTGTCAGTGCAATAAGGTTGTAACTGCTATACAGTATAATAGCGGAGATGGCCTTAGGGATGATCGCACAATGTCGCACAAGCTCAATAAGCAAACATCGTTCGTTTAGGACAACCTCCCCCCACCACCCCCTCCCCCAGTCCTAAACGAACATTCACAAGTGCGACATCAAACGTTTACATATGATGTAAACCATTATGAAAATTGTAGCGGTCACATCACTACGATTGATGTAATGTAAAAATATGATGATAAACAGCCTTATGAACCTGTTTACTGGGATGATGGTAACACATCAAAATACGACTGGAAACCCAGCACTGTATACTGTATCTCACATTCGAAGTAAATTTTCATCTTGTTATCAACATCTCAGTAGTAAATACAGAAGCTTTTATCATTGAAGGCATTTCAAAACTTGGTTAGTAGTGCGAAAATGAAGTTCAGTAATCGCATTTACACCAGACCCCCCCCCCCCCACCCCAACCCCAACGAATGAAGTTCACTTGTTCAGCTTGTGTGACATTGTGTGAACGTCCCTTATATTATTGTGTCAAATTACCCTATTCTCATCCACAGGAGACTTTAATAAGCAGCAGACACTACCGACATAACATTGTCACATTTTTGTTTTTGTCAATTAACTTACCAAAACCAGTCATCCACACGTAACAAGCAATGAAGATACGAATATAATTATAGGTTTCCTTGGCAGCAAAGTAATGATACCATACAAACATAACTTGCATCCAACCACGCCATTCTTCAGTTTGATCTCTGTGAACACCCCAAAAAAGTGAGAAGTTTGAGGATCAAACAAAATTGATATGCACTACAAAGAAAAAATGTTGTGGTGGCTAATTGAACCGTCAAACCTACGTTGCTTATTGTGTTTGTGTAAAGTATGGAAAGAGAAGTGCCATGATGTTTAACAAGCTGGCATACATAAGAATTACAATCCATTGTGTATTTTCTATGTTTCCCTTTCTGTTTACTGTAAACCCGAAAAATTTCCGCTAACAGACTTATTTTCGCTTATTTTGGAATATTTTGTTTTAAAACTTCATTTTGCTTATTCGGGTACAAGCCATAGTTATTATTTCTACCACTACATTTTGCCTGTGTGAGTCTCGTTAAGATGTTCAGAAATCAAAAATATCCCAAACCCTTACCTGTTAATCAATCTATCCGGTGTTGTCCTGAGGGTGAAGCCAGCAGTCACAAGGAAGAGGATTAATACCAGGAAGACAAACAAATCTCGGGAATAAATTCGCTCTCCGGCTTTGAAAATATGTTGATAATCACAAAGGTAGAAATAGATCATAAAGCCACCAAATATGATCACATAGTAAAGAAAATTATCAAAACTTGGCGGTGGTTTAAATTTGGTGAAAGTCTTCTCTCCTTTGTTTTCATCGTCACATTTTTTGATTGTATTATTTGGCTTTTCGGTAGCTTTGTCTTTAGACTGAGTTGAATCTTTTTCATTATCGTTTTTGTTCAAGTCTATGATATCCTTTTCGGCGTGATCAATTGTGGTTGCAATCTTCTCCAATACTTTCTCATCGAGAGCTTTTTCTTTTTGGCTGTCAGAGATTTCAGGTTTTGGTTCCGAACCATTACTGTTCAGCGTGATGGGGCCGTTACTTTGAGCTTCCACGTCGCCCGTTTCATCTTCGTGCGAATTCCCGTTTTTCTTCTGAAGCAAACGAAATCCCCACAATATAATAGCAGTCACCCAAAGAAAAAACAACGTCAGTTGTCCAATTGTTGGGTTTTTGTAGCCGTGTTGAAGCAATGCATCAGGTTGTAGATTTTCTGACAAATCTCCGATAACAGATTCATTTCCGAGTTGCGAGTGCTTGTTCGCCCAACCCTTGAATTGGTTGAGAGTTTGTCGGTATGCAGAGTCTGAATTTGACATAATGTTGCCTGTCAAATGTCACTTGGAAAACTAATTTACACTAAATTGCCACATCATAGATTCCTGGCAGCACACATGGTGACATATGATAATTTCACAACCCCTCAGTACAAATTATGTAAATTAGCAACAATCCATCATGCTCTACTTATAATCTCTAATAAATTTCCTGTCATGGTGTATCAGCTGTGTACACCTCCTTTATGCTGCAATAAATCAGAAATAAATATTGTTAATAAAAGAATAAATCAAAATTAATATGACACTGACTGCCAATGAGACTGAAGTTCAACTGAACCCTTTAACGTGGCCATATGGATGGAAATTGGTACAACTAGTAACAGTAAACTACAGCAGAAAAAAATTGAAGGGTCTTTCGGCTGTGTGTATCATACATATTTTATGTTCCCTAAGAACAATTTAGAGAGATAAGAAACAGGCTTCCCACAGACCAGTCATTACAAATATAAACAACACCACACTCCTGCTGACAAGCAGTCACTGTATGTGTACACACGTCACCATGGGGAACCATGCAAGCAGACTAAATTCTTGCTAGTTTCATGTGTCAAAATCTGGGAATGCAATGTGATGACATCGATATTGAATAGCTTCTTTGTTCCAAGGACATTTTATGTGTGTCTGCTATTAGTTGGGGTAGGATGATATTGTTTATATTTGTATTGAGTGGTCTGTGGGAAGCATGTTTCTCATCTATCTAAATCATTCTTAGGGAACGTAAAATGTATATGATACGCTTTCGGCGACCCTTTGATATTGTTGCTGTAAACTGTTTGCACTGCCTGTCACATTGGTTTATACTTATAGCATCCATATCAAGTATGAAAGTATACTGTTACATTTCACTTTAATTATCAGCCCAGTGTGTGGTGTCTCTTAATGTCAAGTGTCACAACTGTGAGTATCTATTGCTCTAAGTGAAACCAAGACATCTTGTGACTCTTGTGACTATGTTTACTCTCTAGTCATTTTATGACTAGCTTCTGCTTTTTCTGGTAACATTGTTTACAGATTGATTACATTAAGAGATACCATATAGTGGGCTTATGATTTAAAAAAAAATGTAACAGTAAAACAGTATACATTTATACTTGATATGAATGCTATAATAAACGATTGTGACAAGCAGTGAAAACTCTTTTTGACTGGGTAATACCTGTTGTATTTATTTTGGATTTTTTACTCATAAAACAACTTTACTATGTTTTCCTACTTGAAAAAAAACCCAACAATGTGAAACAAGATATACCAAGTCCATGTTTATAACTCAATAAATTGCAAAAAGCTAGAAAGTGTCTAAAATGTTTGTTATTGTGCACACAATAACAAATTGAAACATTTCACACAATGTTGTGTAAGTTTGTTAGCAAAAGACTTGGTATATGTTGTTTCACATTATCTTTTCAAGAAAGGAAACATACTAAAGTTGTTTTATGAATAAAAAACATAGTATCATTGCAATGATACTACGTTTTTTTCTGTTTCTCATTACCTACCAACCCACATTTTCAGCTCTGATATCAAAATAAAAAAATATTTTTATTTTTGCCCACTCTTAATATTTGTGAAACAGCACCCTCTCTGGCAAGAATAAGCAATTGCTTGGACTGTTGATGTCATCTACAGTCATGACAACCACGATGTCACTTATCCATCAGTGAACTGAGCATTTCTTTCATGATGGAAGTTATTCAAATAGGAGGAGGGGGGGGGGGGGGGCTGAGAACATGTCAATTGTGTAGAGAAGCTGAGAAAGGGCTTAGTACCAGAAATCCAATAAAATGAAGATAGAGAGGAAGAAAAGGAAAGGCAGAGAAATATGAAGAAGATGATTTTTAAAATGTTTTTTACTTTTTATAAAAAAAATTCAACCGACCGACCATAGTTGCCATGAGTACCAAGAAACATTTTAAAAACTGGGTCACTCTAATTAGTTTCAACAGGATCCACAGTTCCAGGCTAGGATTTCTTTAAAACAATACAATTTAATTAACATAAGAATATAGTTTTGCTCTGTTCATTTTATCATATCTTAAGATTTGTCTGGGTGGAAACTGGCAAGAAATGTAAAATCAATGTTGGTAGATTTACTACACTTAAATGTAAGCTCTTTAAAACCTGATAACAAGTTCTCTTTATAGCTTTAGCCTGTCTACTAACTGACATTGTGATGATGCCAATTTACAATTTAGGAGTGAAATACGGTCATCTAGGTGTGCTAAAGAAAAAGTTGGTCCAGAACACAAGAATGGTCCTATGTAATCGTTATTGCTTGCAACTGATAAAATAACACTAATGTGTGAAGTAGGGATTGAATCATGGGCTTTAAGGGTATGTGTTCTTATTTGTGAATATTAAGCACGGAGTTTAGCGTCACAGATTCAGCCATAGTCTAGTCCCTATATAGTATCGTTACGATTTACACCTCCACTCACATGGTTTACTACTCTAAAGGTATGGGGAAAACCCTTATAAATCATAGGATCCCCCCCCCCCCACTATTACATAAAGGCCTGTGAAGAACATCGTTTTTATCATACATTGTACAGTGTATATTTACAAAATTTACAGAAAATTTGAATTCATTTTTGTATGGAGAAGTACATGGTAACAAAATACCTCAAAGTGCACACACATAAATTAGTCATTAGAAAGCCACTCCTTTCCACATCTTGACTACAACTACAAAGTTATTTCCTAAATTCAACAGGTGGTTTCCATCAATTCTGTAGACATTGCCGTGACTACCATTGTCAGATCTTTGTTTAACTTAGCAACACAAAAGAACGACACAGCGCCAGTCATCTCATATTTACTGTGGACCTTGGTGCTGGCTGACATATACAATCTCTTGCCTATAACCTGTGCTATCACAGCAAAACAGAGTGTGTGCGTGTGGAAAACACAGATGGGCAAAAAAGTGAGGTTAGTAGACAGCTTTTCAGTTAAAAATATTATTGTTGAAAATAAACAGATGCTGTACATACTACATATACCCCTAGGTAATTTCTATGCTTTCGCTTGGATGCTGTTGCTACAGACTATTGTTGTTCAACTAACACATTGTAATATAGCTACATATGTTTTTGTATGCAGAAATCTGAAATGACTGCAGTTCTGTTATTTTACAAAAAGTGGCATTGATGACAGAACAGAAATTTTGAACAAATAGGACGATGGGTATATCACCAATTAAGGAGTATCATAGTCAGATAAAACACAACACATTAATTTTACACCTGTGTCTTGGAAGTATTGCACAATCTTCTTTGAAACTGTGGTTGATTTTTACTTGTGATAATGTTGCTATATGTATAGTAGCATCATGTAAATCATGGAGTTTAGGGTATATGTCAGCTGTGTTGTTAAACTGATGTCTAGTTGGTAACTATCCAAGATGGAGTAATATAAACAAACATATGAGAAGTAATCTTCATTTTGTTCCTAATCAGAAGACCTATTAGCAGCTTTCATTAATGCAATACCTGGAAAATAAGAGGTTGATTGGTTGCTTATCAGAAAAAAAAAGTGGAGTGTGTGTGTGTGTGTGGGGGGGGGGGGGGTAGACGCATAAAACCTAACCTATGCGTCTAAAGTGTTGTTGGAATTATAATAACGTGAAATGATTTAGCATTTTCAATGTGAGGAAATACATTTAGTTAGTCAATAAATTATGAAATGGAGTGTGTATTTATTTTGTATTCAGGGATTCACACTGTAGAATCATATACTGTTTTCATATGTTGAAAAATTGGGTGTCCATCATTGTGGTGTCTTGAAAGGGGTAAGTAGTTTGCTACTGTGTATTTGCGGAAACTTGTAAGTAGGAATATTCTCTAGCTATATAGTCACAGCCTCCCCCCCCCCCACCTCCCATACATACCATAGACAATCTCTTTTCCCTGTCTCTGTATGTTATAGCCTTACTATAGGTGATACAAGACTGCCATCATGTACTCTGCATATCAAAGGTCCAGAATGAGAGAACATACAGACCTTGTACTCCAGTACCATATGCCGAGAGGTTACTACAAGAAATGGAAAAAAACAGATCGTAAGTATACAATATTTTATGACATCAATTGTCAAGGTGAAAAAATCTCTTCTTTTGTTACAATCATTTAAGTCTAGCTTTAGTTTTGATAATTAGTACTCTAAGAATTTGTGCGTTTTCTGGCCATAGCTTCATGAAAGCAGTAGGTTGATAGTAAAATGCAAGACTTTTATAAAGTGAATAATTTTATTTGACCATTAATGGTCACTGATTTGAACATACTGGTACACACACACACACACACACACACACACACACACACACACACACACAGACACACACACACCACGCACGCATGTGCACACACACACACACACACACACACACACAGACAAACACCTACCTACATACACCTACCTACATATATATCACACTACCTACCTGCCCACCCACCTATCTAGTCTAAAAACACCAAAGCACCTGACTTGCATAACCTAACTTACTTACAAATTTTAAAGTGATGTCCTGATTTGAATACTAATTGTTTTGAAGATTTGAAAGAGAAAAGATGACAAGATGTCGTGTGCATCATTTGTATCAACCTGGACATGTCGATGTTGGAGAGCCTCCAATGGGAGAAATTTCTTCCTTACTTGTCTGTGACTATGTGTACAAGTTATGAATATGATATGTATTAAAGTATAAACAGATGAAAAGCCTATACTAGGGGAAATTTATGAAAACATTTCTCTATTTTAAAAAAATTCTTTGAAAAATGAGGAAAGTAATTGAAGAAACTATAAAATCTAGGAGGGCTGGGCTTGAAATTAACAGAAGTCCCATCACAGGGTGCTCAGGCTCATTTAGTTCTGTTTACAAATATAAACAAAACAAAATAAACATACAAGTAAACAAACAAACAAAAACAAACAAAAAATAAACAAGTAAACAAACAAACAAACAAACAAACAAAATAAACTGACAAATGAGTAGATACATACATGAGTAAACGACAACAAACCAACGAACAACCAAACACTGCCCAACCCCCCAACCCCCCCACACACCCCCCCAACCCCCACCATGGCGGGTTATTTCCATATGTGACCATTTCGGGGGGGGGGGGGGGGGGGGGGGGGCAGTGTTTGGTTGTTCGTTGGTTTGTTGTCGTTTACTCATGTATGTATCTACTCATTTGTCAGTTTATTTTGTTTGTTTGTTTGTTTGTTTTTGTTTGTTTGTTTGTTTGTTTACTTGTATATTTATTTTGTTTTGTTTATATTTGTAAACAGAACTTAATGAGCCTGAGCACCCTGTGGTCCCATGTCCATAGACTACCATGTCAAAGGGATACCATAATTTGTAGCTGGTAGCTCACACAGGCTACAGATTATGCAATGATTTAAAGGATGGAAGATTTACAGACTTGAAAGTATTATTTATAACAAACATCTATTTTGAAAAGTGGAGCTATGTCTATCAGTTCAGGAATATGAGACTATTGATCACCATCCTTGGGCTACCAATTTCTGAACTTGGGAGCCCACTGGAACTACCATAGAAAAAAAGTTACTTTCAAGCCCTGGAGGGGACCCTAAAAAAGACTTTGTTTGGTCCTATATTTGCATATTCACCCAACCCCAATAAGAAGGTGCAATTGATGTCCAGCGACGGACCGAGATATGCAAACGATATGTGGCAAGACAAGAGGGCACCTTAGGCTACTTAAAACGAAAGTTGCTCCATTGTCGGATTTTATCTGGTTACATTTAGACCCATGGATATACCCAAAAATGAAATGTACGTTACTGTCCCAATGCCAAAATAACTAGAGAATTGATAAGAAAATTGTACTGAAATATTGAAGGAAACCTAAGCGGTTTGTTTAAACAAAGTCACGAATATGCTAACTTGTTTATCATGAAAAGCGATTCCCACATTGTTTCAAATATATGTTTTTATATACAGAAATGTGGTTGTCCCTAGGTCGTGCGAAATGTGCGTTACCAAAAATCAACAGCATCTGATGACATATAATTTTGTACCTGATATATACAAAATATGTCTCTAAATATTCGATACATATCCAAGAATTCGCGGTACGTGTTGAGAATGTCAATACATTGACAGTTCGCAATGCCAATGTGTTGCAAAGGCACGTAAGTGGCAGAGTAATTTTTGTAGGGAAATGTACGTTACTCCCTATATTATATATCGGTTTACTGTGGACACGATAATAGATTCTCTTTTCGGTTTGTCTTGGTTTTATACGAGAGTGAAAAGACCGATCGATGCGCACACGAATAATACATTTTTGGGAGTACCACGGTTCATGGAGGGTGGATACGCATTTTTCAATTTAGTGACATAAATGCCAAAGCTCGTTTTAAAGTATAGAGTGCCACACATCATGGATATATATAATATATTAGGGAGACACATACAGCTTCCGTGATCATTTGGCAACCATACAATGGATCTCGAATCTTATTTTATATCCATAACCATATCCACGGTACATTTAAAAGTCGGTGCATGTCAGTATAATTTAATACTCAAAGGTTTGATGTAAATATTGCGCAAAAACATTGGTATCGTGGTATAATCACCATTACTCAAAGTTGCAAAGGAATTATCATGAACACTGTCCTACTACCGAATTCGACCCCGGCCCGGGATATATGATTCGATCACAGCTCATGGCAATCCACAGGTACTCGAATCAATCTGTATGATTTCTAAAAAAAATGTGTATCATTGTAAATAAGACTTATTTACCATGCATATTTTTTTTTCAAAATCATACAGATTGATTCAATTACCTGTGTGGCAGTCTATGTCTTTGGCGCGCACAGGTGAACACTGTCCGATATATGACACATCTTTGGCTCCAGATATTGTACCATATTTTCGTTTTAAAAAACACCCAGATTTCATGGAAATGTCATCTCGTCTGAACTGAGCATTGGGAGAAAACTATAAATGAGATATTTGTAGATTTACATGTAAATTAGTCCTGCTTACATGACGGTGTACGAGTCTGTATTACTGACTTGACTGGAGGGGGAGGGACAATTGTCAGAATCGAGTCCCGAATTCCTCCGTATGCAAGCAGGACTACATGTAAATAAGAGAGAAATGATGCATAATGTTTTGAGTGATATTGTAAAATTTCCGTGTATTTTACTTCAGCGAAAACACTGACAACCACGGCAGTGCAGTGTTGTTACATACATAATGCTTTGTCAGATATCGGACAGATGGCGAGTTGACATCTGTCCAAAAACTGCGACAGTGAGTGTATTTTGAGGGCAAAGTCCACAGAGCACAGGAAATTCTTTTTCACAATCACATGCTCTTCTGTAATATAAAAGCTGCAAAATATATACATACCTGAAACATAAGACTCCTCAGTTACGAGAATGACAAAGATGTTCTGAACAGCTATAAACCGGCTTTTTTTTCACATAGTGCTTGCGGCACATGTATCATAACACTTCCTGTATTGACAGTGACATATATGCATGATCGATCCTGAAAGATATCTTAGAAGTACGCCCTCTTTGTTACATGTGTGGTGTCATGTTGCTTCTTGTTAAACAAATTCTTATTGGTGAAAAAGTTACAGTTCAAACCAATCAGGACGTCTGAAACGGTCATCGGCTGGATTATTGTTTTCGTCGTTGAACGCTGAATCTGAAACTCGTCGTTTTATTGTAATTTTATGCTAAAGTGTAGTCTCTAATTTTGCTTATGGGAAAGCGGAAACCTTGTAAAGTCTTGTAATATTCCCAGATTATTGATGAATACGAGTTCAAGAGACTGAACAGCTCATGAATATTAAAATTACGTAGACAATGGAATGCGGAAGTGAATACTAAAGCGTACGTAGCAACCTCCTTGACAACAAAGTCGAAGTCAAACAAAAGGTTCCCAAGTGTAATGAATTACTTTATTCAAACATGGCTACAGCGACAGAATGTACGTATCTATTAACTCGTCTGCTAGATTGACTCTGTTTTCGTTCATTGGCGTTTTCTCACTTCCATGTGTCTTCTCTCTTACAGCAAACACACGTCGGATCGACGTTCTAGCGAGGCCAAAACAACTCCCGCCGACTTTTCGAGAAGATCGGTAAGTTGCCACGTCTTTTCCTCCCTCAGCCAAGTTTTGATCGCGGCCAAGCCACGCTCATCACGACGCGGTCGGGGATAACAACAATATCTTTGTATGAGTTTTATTTGCAAGACAGAAGAACCCTTCCCGCGTAGAGTGTTCTATAGGAATATTTAGAACAGTACTCTAAGTTGTGGTACTTACGTATTCAAGGCATCCGTTGTCGAATTTCAATTCATTTCGTAAACTGTTTCAAGTGTCACGGTAACTTAATGCTCCCTGTTGCCATTTTGATACTCAAAATGCAAAAACACTGTACATGGTACGCCATTCTTTAACTTTTTCTTCTCACATTCTAACCAGCCTACAAAATACTGTGCCGTTTTCCTAATTAGAGACGACATATATGTGTCGGACCAAGATTATCTAATTATCTTTTAATGAACGCAACAGACTTACTTATTTCTGCGTTTCACAACGCCCCTTTGAATCTCTTAGTAAATAAGTTAAGCAAACAATGTTAGTATCAGTCGCCTGGCATCCAGTAAATGAGTGATTATTTACATTTATAGAAATGTTAGGTAATCATGGTAACACAGTAGTTGTCAATGTCATGAACAAAAAAAGTGAAACTAAATAGTGAACCCCAACCCCCCACCTCAATTTTAGACAAACTCTTACATTTCTAAACCCTGTCTGGACAGGTAAACCCAAGTCTAGTACTTCCTAACGACTATATTGTTATGATTTGACACTATTTTACACATAATGTGTGTAGATAACTGTAGTCCTGCTTGCAGACGGTGCACGAGTCTGTATTACTGACTTGAATATTTAGAACAGTACTCTAAGTTGTGTGTATATATATATATATATATATATATATACATGTATATATATATATATATATATATATATATATATATATATATATATATATATATATATATATATATATATATATATATATATATTAGTATATATATATAACTTGTGTTATAGAACGTGGCTATGCTTGTATTTATTTATTTATTTATTTATTTATTTATTTATTTATTTATCTATTTATTTATTTATCTACTTTATTGTATTTTATTTTATTTTTAGAATTTATTTATTTTATCTATTTTTTTGCATTTGGCATAATTGCACAACAAAATGCCTCAAAATGTTCGTTTTTTTCTTCTTTTTTTATGTATATAATTATGAAGAATCTGTCATTAATAGACTTGTTTTTCATTAGTTTTGAGTTGAGTTTTTTGCCATAAACTATACAGTTTACTATCTCACAAAAGACAAATGAAAACTTATATAAGATAAATTATGTTGGTTTTATTGAAAACCTGATTAAATCAGAGAAATTCCGTCAATTTGTGCAACAATTAAGTCAAATGATTGCACTTGTTTAAACAACTAACCTTTCGACCCTTCTCCCAAAAATTGAAGTTAAAACCCATAAAATGTAAGTGAATTACCAATTTATAACTAGCAGTATTTCAGATGCCTAACATAGAAACACATGACTTGGTAATGTACTATAATGCTTTTGGGTAAACCCCTAGGTAAAATGTAAGTGACTTCGCAATTTATAACTCCCAGTATTTTCAGACTGCCTAAACAAACACATGACTTGGTTAACAAGCACAGTGTTTGTTTTGTCGTGGGTAAAATCGCCAACAAATTGATCAGAGTGCCAAACATTGGTATTTTACAGGGTATTTTATGATAGCTTGATGTAACCTTTGACCCTAAGAGGTGAGGGTCAGATAATAAATCAATGTCTATTTACCTGCTGGCAGTACCCACACAGACTTCATACTACATACTGTATAAGTCTCAGATTTATGTGGCACACAGTGGTCAATACTTTCCTAAATACTAAATCATACCAAAAAACAAAAAACTATCGCCTCCGACATTTTGTATAGGAGTCTAGTCGACCCCCCCTACCCATAGAGTCATGTGTATAACATAACTTTCAACAGAAATGGACACAAAATACTTAAAACAAATACTTACATGTAATAAAGTAAATAGATTGTGAGTTAACTGACCATTTGCAACCACAAGTGATATTTTTAACTCAATTTTTCAACAAAAATCAGGGAATAGACACTAAATACTAACATAACACTATAAGATCTGTTACTAGTAGGGTAGAGTAAATTAATCATTGAACAATAAACTTCAGCAGACACTAAATTATTTATAAAATAAAAATGCATTTACAGTTTTAGTGTGAAGTCGTACATTCATTGCAGATTAACTAAAAAAATTGATAGCTGAAATTGGAATAACAAGACGTCATCTATTTCCAAAAACCAAACCTGGCTTTGTTAATCAGTAAATGTAGTTTCTTGTAAATATTTGCTGTTTATTTCACTTTAAAGTTATTAGCACTTAAATAAATTACCAGGCGCTAGTGTCTAAAAATATTTTACTTAGTGCAAATAACTTTCATATGAAATAGATGCCAAATGTTTACAAGAAACTTCGGTTTAATAGATTTCGATTAACAAAGCTACCCAATTGTTAATTGAACTATGATATTTAATTTTGTCCAGTCGAGTAAATATTGGACATTCAATTGAATTAAGCTGCTAGATTGAATTTCTATCGCCACTGAATTGAAATCAAAGACACTTTCAGTCTCTTGTCAAGTTGTCTGAACCCTTCAGTACTTACTTCTAGTTTGGTGGAAAGAAACTGCAAAACAAAAAACTCACACAAATTAGGGAAAACAGTCAAAATATTTGCAAAAAGGGATGAATTCTTAATTTTTATGGCAAACAACAATCAATTAAACATGTAAATATTACATAACATTAATTACATATTTGTACAGTGAATACAATTGTCACATTAAATTATTCAAGGTTATACCAATTTGCTATAAAAAATATCAGTATTCAATTATTGAATTATTGAATTATAGCAAATTGATAATATATGGTATAACCTTGAATAATTTAATATTATTTCAATGACATTATTTAATTATTACATAACATTGTGTATGTACCTTGAACGTATTTTTTAGCCAATTGTTCTCATAGATCCTTGAATAATGATATTTTGAACAATAATAAGTATAGAAATTTAGAATGTCTGGTTGTTTATTCCACTATGAGGATATCAATCATCAGTTCAGTCATACATAAAGTCAGAACATTTATCTTAGACACTGAAAATTCACTGGTGCTTTTTTTGGCTTTTTTTAGGCACACCTTTGGCAATTGCAAACTTGCACTTATCGTGAAGCATACACTTAATTGTGCTTTTAAGTAAGAATGTAGTAGTGTCATGGCGCAGTGCTCAAATTTAACTTTTGGGCTTGTAGTCAGATTTTAATTTTATCCAAGTGAATTGTTTCAGCTACAATTTTCCATTGATCTAACAGACTACCACATTATAAATTTGCTAGTCCAGATATACCAATTCTTGGTAGTCTATGTGCCCTGGACTACTGCTAATTTGGTAGTCTAGATACAATGTTTAATAGTCTGTGTCCTGGACTACTGCTAATTTGGTAGTCTAGATACAATGTTTAATAGTCTGTGTCCTGGACTACTGCTAATTTGGTAGTCTAGATACAATGTTTAATAGTCTGTGTCCTGGACTACTGCTAATTTGGTAGTCTAGATACAATGTTTAATAGTCTGTGTCCTGGACTACTGCTAATTTGGTAGTCTAGATACAATGTTTAATAGTCTGTGTCCTGGACTATACTGCTAATTTGGTAGTCTAGATACAATGTTTAATAGTCTGTGTCCTGGACTACTGCTAATTATAAAATTTGGTAGTCTAGATACAATGCCTGTGTGTTAATCTACATTGTATAGCTAGCACATTACCCTCTGTGTTGGTTCTAATCATGTGGTGGCAATATATTGACATCATTTCACAGAGGGAAGATTTTAATAATACCCTTGAAGAATTTGTGTTGTTGTTTTCTGGCCGTAGATACATTAATGTAAACTTAGCTGCCAGCAAAAGGCTAGGCTAGAGTGCTGGCTGATAGTTTGGCATGAATGTCTGTATCATACATTGACTAGTCACATGATTAAAGCTGAAATTATGATGTCTAGATCTCCACAATACCTTTCTCTGTCCTTTTAACTTAAAGTGTAGGTAATAATAAATGTAGTCATTATACCTTCTTAGCCTGACTACTGTTTACAAAATTTATGAAGTCTGCAATGTCCCCATTACAAAGTCATTATTTTTTTTATGGGTATAAACCTTAAATTCAATGGAATGTTCTATAATGTAGCCATCTTGAAAAGGTTAAACAGTTCTGAAAACAAAACATATATACCTTTTCTCAAGGGGCCAGTGTTCTCCCCACTATAGAGAAAGCATGGCCGGTGCAAACACCATCCTTGCCATCTAGGCGCCATGCTTGGTAGGTTACTACCGTTCTTCAAAAGTGTTCTATCGTCCTTGAGCTTTAGAAATCTTTGAATGACAAAATCATAATAATATTTTCACATGAAGAGAAATGGTTGATCCTCAATGTACACGTGTATATGTGTAAAATAAACATGTCAGAGTTGAAGACATGCATATTATTTGCTGATTGCAAAAATTACCATGCTATTTATATGTAAATTAATATGCAAATTAGTCACCATCATCTGGAGAAGTACACTTGCCTGGACTACATGTAGGGAATACAAATGTAGCTTCATTGTGAAGCGGAAGTCATTGTGTCGACAAATGATTGTATACTTATGATGTACGTAGGCGGTAAAATTCTATTTTATGTATTGAGAATTTTAGGTGAATTTAGGAATTGATGTTAAGATGATAAATTGAACCATTCTGGTTCTGCCACTCAATACTTTTCAGTCACATCAATTTTATACTTCCTGTGTTGACAATACAGTCATTGTTAGTTTCTTTTTTTTTTATAACCACTGCCTGCACATTAAATTTTCATGGTGTTACTGGCTATGTCCTCAACATCCTGGTTATCATGGCAACACCTGTTTGCTACGAAATTAATATCTTCACACTTGAAGTATTCCAATTAAACATTTATCAAATTGTGTTTAATACTCAAATTCCAAATTAATGAAATTTCAAAAAGTAAATGCTCTTAAGGGATTGTCAACATTTTATTAAAATTGGATCAATTGCAATATAGTGTTTGCTCTTTATGTTTTTAAAAACGGAAAAAGTGAAATTACAAATAACAAAAAAAACACATTATGACTGAAACATAAATGTTATCAATTTAAAGAAATAAGATATGTTGTAAAGTATAAAATAAATTCTAGACTGTTGATTGTGTTCTGTGGTTGTAGTACTTGTAAAATAAATGTACCCCATTATTAGTTTGAACTAAATAATTAATAATAATTAAAAATCATGTGTTATAAATAACACCGAACATATACGCCATGAACGTTGTTCGCTAATTGACATCCAAGCTGTTATCTGTTTAAAGAAATAACGTATGTTTTGTCGCATAGAATAAATTCTAGACTGCCGATCGTGTTCAGCAGTAATAGTAAAATACAAAATGTACCCCATTGTAAGCTTGGATGCTATGCTGTTCTGTTCTACATATCAATATACATACAACCCATAACACCAAAATAAAGCATTTTCTGTATGCACCACAATCGTTTATAGCATCGATATCAGGTGTAAAATTATACTGTTTCATTTGCTAATTGACCCCATTACAAAGGCCACATGCTAGGCTTGTAAATAAACCAATTGAAACAGTATACTTTTAAAACTTGATATGAATGCTATAAATGAGTGTGCTACATAGAGAAAGTGCTTTACTTCAGTGTTGTTGTAATATGAATGCTATAAACTATTGTAGCACATAAAGAAAGTGTTTTACTTCTGATCAGCGTTACTCATTGTAATATGAACGCTATAAACGAGTGTGCTACATAGAGAAAGTGCTTTACTTCAGTGTGTTACTTGTTGTAATGCTATCTTTGCTGTAAGAATGTAAAATATTGTGTCTTAATTTGTGTCTAAGAATTATACTGTCGTGTTGTAGAATATATTCTATTTCAGACCTAAATAAACCAATTAAATATAATGAACTAAACATAGCAAATGTAAAAGCTTAAATTTTGATAAAAATTTAAATTTAAATAAACATTATCAATTTGTATATTGATCAATGCTGTTTAATAGAAGATTTGTTGATTACATTCCTTCATTCCGCTTGACTCAAAAAGTGACTCATGCCCCTAATTCCCAAACAGTGACCCAGCTGCCCCATCCTGACCCAGCCTTTCCCTGTGATACCTGATCAGCCAAGGTCATCTGTGCGAATTGAAATAGTCAATTGTTGAGATACCCATCAAAAGTCTAAGTTTTGGTAATCTATAATTTGTATAAATTGTCAGGAATCAGACTTTTTGAGCTGCACCCAATAGTGCATCAAAAATAGAACCGAGATCTACACCATGAAGAAAAAGTTAGTGTATAGGCTGCCACTATAGAGTAAAAGATTCAGTTAGTAGACAGGCTATAGCCATAATATTGTGTTCTATACTGAATACAAGTTGACTTTCATTATATTTAATGTCTAAATGATGATTATTTCTGTTTTATTTGTTTCAGACGATCGGTGTACTGGCTGGATAAACCATTCAATGGTGACGAATACGGTAAGTTTTGTCATCATTATATACTAGATTTTTATTTAAATTCTCTTGATATGACTAAATTTTATGTTTACTTTTTTCTATTTTTTAGCACAACTGAGTAGTGCTATAGGATGAAATTGTAAAATCATATGTACAAGTTATTGTCGTAATTTAAAGCACAGACATGTGTACGATACAAAACATATCTTGGTTGGTGAACGAAAATTGGCAGTTGGAGAGCTGAAATAGTGTAGCTAAGTCTTAGTCTAATCTGTAAGATTACACTCTGACATTCATGCCACACTATCACTGTCAGCCAGCACTCACTGCCTGCTAGGGTTGAACTCAGACCACTGAGGGTTGAATTACACCATGGAAGTATAACGTACCCCATATTATAGTTCCATGTTTACACAATGTATCTTACAGTTTAGTGTTAGTCCTTCAAGACTACAGGTTAGACATATATGGAAGAGATCTTTAGCAATAATGCTGATGCGAAAAATTAAATATGAACAGCTGTGTATTAAATTTACATTTAAAAGATGTAAAAAAAAATAGTAGAATGTAACAATTTTGTGTTGACATTTTGTCTCAGAGTGATGATCTAGCTATAGAAATGGAAGTGAATCACTAACACAAACACACTATGCAAACATTCTGACTTCTGTGTATTGAATAGTGTCCTGTTTGTCTGTTTTCATTTGGATCAATAATGACTGTTGTCAGAACTCCTTGAAAGTATTAAATTCAAACACAGATCAAAGTTACTGTCTGTATTTAGTCTAGAGGCTCATAATCCGTTGGCTTTGAATCTGAAGATAATATGACAATCTGATTAAAATACGATGTAGTGAATATAGTAGTTCCTATACAGTTTCCTTACCATTTACATCATCCACTCACAGTATAGTTCCTATACAGTTTTGTTACCATTTACACCTCCACTCACAGTATAGTCAAAGTCATGGTTAACACAGTCCCTCATCAAAGTTAGTGTTTATTAGGGCAGTTATGTAATGTCCAAATGTGGTATATTTGTCAGCTGGGATGCTATGATACACTGTTTACGAATGACAGTTGGGGTTCACTTGATTGGATGAACAACTTTTTTGTGTTGATTGAGGGACTTTGACTAGACATGGTTTAGTTAGAGACCACATTGGCACTCAGACTATAGTGAATACAACTCAGCTCGATTTCTTTATTTACCTCTATTTCCTTTGTTTAGTGTCATTTGTTGTTGAAAACAAACAACACGTACTAAACATTTAGAAACTGGTTTCAAACAAAAAAGCATCAGAAATAGTATTTTGGTGTGACAAATTTGTAAAACCATGGAAATATAGTTCCTGTATTGATAAACCAGAGACTTGGCTATGGCTTCACAATGTTACTACTATACTCAGGACAAACTTAAGTATATTTGAACCAAACAGCATTGTCAAGCCAAGTCGTATCTATAGGTCCAGCAGCTATCAATAGTTTCGAATCGGTCTCTGATAAATTGTGAAACGAGCTATAATCTGTAAATTCTATCTAAATCGACCTAAATCGACCCAAACTACCCATAAACGAGCATAAACAAACCAAGACCAACCAAAAAACGAGCCAAAACAAGCCAGGAATTGACGCCAATGTCTTCGACAGGCACACACTCACACTCCGCATACAGACACTCAAGGTCTCGAATCTCAAAATCTCTCTTTTTTTAAACGTCTTTTCTGTTAATTCTCTTTGAAAAGAGATTCAAAGCCACACATTAATCCTCTAGACTATAGTCATCATTCCAGATAGCCAAGTCTTTGGGTTGCAGAATAAGGTTATACAAACATACTTCAACAGTAAAACTCTTATCAATGTCCAAATGAAAAATCTGGTAGTTTCAAAAAAAATTTAAATGACTTTCATGTGAACACATTGATAATAAAGGCACTCTTTTGTTCTTTGTCATTAAATTATTCAAATTTTCATTCCTTAAATGACAAAAGTAAATTTTTGCACATTTTGACCTCTGATGATAAACTTCCTTTTGGAAAATTTGTTGTTGATGTAAAGAGTCCTCCAACAGTTGGCTAAATGACTGTATTGTACTCACTTTATTTCTGTATGTTATTTTTGTGTACTTTACCATGCTTGCTATAATGGTGTGTTGTTAATGCATAAAGTTTGATTGATTAATAGCACCTGTTGATCCAAAATACATCTTGTGAAGTAGAAGAATTTAACTTACTCTCTGATAGACTCACCTAGACAGTAAAAAGAACGAAGTCATGAATTTGTTTTAAAAGGGGTAGCTGCAGTCTGTATATTTACAGTGAGCAAACAAGACTGAGACTTTATTGTTACACTTGATGTCCTATTGTTATGAGTTTGGTACAGTCACTATTTGAATAGCTAACCCTTACTTCATTACAGTGTCAATCACTGTAAATAGGGTAAAGCTAACAATATCAATATATAACATTGGTATCCAGGGAATACAGTATAAAAATCACTTCCACTTAATTACTGTAACTATGTGAATAAGAAAGCATGTGTTACATTTCAGAGCTAAGGTTTATAGTTGCCATGCCAACTGTAGTCTGACACAATAGAATTTAATGAGATGATTAGAAACAATGTCACATTGTGAGTGTGTGCTCATTATGTAAACACACCTTCATATATATTGGTAATCTTTAAGGTTCTTACTGTGATTATTGACTTACAACACACAATAATGTTTTTACAGGTGAATGTTTTATTTTTATTACTCTACTCATAGTTATGTAGTAACAAACCCCCTAAGGCCTCACTATATCTTTCTTACTGTTGTTTCTTTGGTTGAACATAGAAAAATATCAGCGCAAACCACGGCCTGTTTTACGGCAACGTTCTTAACGTTATTTCGAAATGTAGTGGTAGAAATAATAACTCTGGTTTGCGAGAATGCCATATGGATGACAAATGGGTGTTTATTTTGGATTTTTAATTTTTCTGACAAATTCTGCTATCAGTTTTCAACTTGAAAAAAACAATGTGAAACGTCTTTGACCAAATCCGTGTTTGTAACTCAATAAATTACAAAAAGTGTTTAAAAAGTTTATTATTGTACATACAATAACAAGTATTTTAAAACATATTTTAATGTTTTGCAATTTTTTTAGTTACAAAGAAGGTTTTTAGCCTATGTTTTTTCATATTTTTTGTTCAAGTTTAAGAGCATTGTAAAGTTGTCTTAAAAACTAAAAATCCAAAATAAATCCCAATATGTCATCCACATCCTTTACAAAAGGTTAAACTTAAAATTAAGAAAACCATGGAGAAATTTATGGTGATTTTAAACATTTTGATTCATATTTCAAGCATTTGCAAAACCAATGATGTTGTCATGACACAGAACGCCAATGGTATTAAATCCCATATTTTATGTTCAAACACATACAACTTGGTTTGCCAATCTTGTTAACTGTTAGAGTCGCCACTGAAATTGTGGTTTGATGTATATATACAAAACTCAGTATATCATGATTTTGAAACTTTAAAAATAGTCCAGTGCTATCCTTCACTAGTCTAGTTACGATACAATACGAGTTACAATTACTATGATCATCTCCACTCACTACAGATAATCGTAGTAATTGTAACTCGTCTCGTATTATAGGAACTAGACTAATTCTTCACCGAATCTCAAGATGATTCAAAAACACTTTGGCATCCAGACTTACTTGAAAGTGCAGGAGACAATTAAACTTGGTTTGAGTTTGTACTTTGTGTCTTTGTTATTCAGATGCATTTGTATTTCTTACAATTTAAAAGACATTTACATTCAAATGTTGAAGTGAATCCCGCATGTCATGACTGTCTTTATCTGAATACCATCTCAATGTTATATAACAGTACAGACTAAAGACTTATCTGAATGCACACTCATGTACTGGAAATAAAACCTAGATATTTCAAGTTTGTCACCAGAAAATGTTATGATTTTACAGTCTTCAGCTTAAAGTTCTCAAAATTAATTTCAACTAATTACCAGACTGATATATTATGTTCATGTAAAGGAATTAAGGCAACATCTTAACATTTTAGTTTTCCAGAAAAATAAGTGAAAATAAGCTGACAATATTACTGTAAACCTGAAACTTTTGCTAAAGGCTTTGTTTGCTGTCAAATCTAAATTTCTTGGCCTAAAGTCCAGTCATGAGGATTTGGCTTTCGCCTTCCCTAGCGATGTCTGATATGTGGGGAAAGGCTGAGTGCCAAAAATCTCTCCATGCCTGGATTCTAGACTACAAATTTCTCTATAGAAATTAGACTGTACAAATACATAAATTCAGAAAAATGTAGGACTCTTTCATCAATTATTTATTGAAGTACAAAATACAAATGTTCTTGTCACATATGAAATTTTAAAGAAATGGCCTAAAAATCAACAGTTTTACCATTTTAAAAATCACATAAAATACAGTCAGAAATAATTTGATTGGAATGTGATATAAGTTCTTGCCACTATTGATAAGTATGGTGTTATTGTTAGATACCATATTTTTTTTATCTTATAATTCAAAATTTCAACAAAAAAATTATTATAATGAACTGTTCATGTATTGAATTTTTTAATATTGGTTTAAAAATAGTACAGGTAGCTGGTTTAGTAGAGTGAGCAGCTGTTAGTACAAAACTATAATTTCATATGGTGAATGTGACTCAGTTGTTTAAAAATTAAAGTGGCCATATGGATGAGGATTGGGGTATTTATTTTGGATTTTTAATTTATAAAACAATTTTATCCTGGCTTCCTACTTGAAAAATCAATGTGAAAAAACATATGCCAAGTCCTTGTTTTTAATTCAATAAATTGCAAAAGATTAATAAATGTGTAAAATGTTTGTTATTATACATACAATAACAAACTTTTTACACATTTTTTAGCTTTTTGTAATTTATTGAGTCACAAAACACAGACTTGTCTATGTTATTTCATATTGATTTTTCAAGTAGGAAGCCATGATAAAATTATATTATAAATTAAAAATCCAAAATAAATACTCATCCATATGGCCACTTTACAAAGAATACTAAAAACATCTGTTATCAACTATTTGCATTACTAGAATACATAGGTAAAACCGTCATCTGTTTTGATCAAGAGTTATTGCTCAATAGACTAAGATACGTCATGTTTTACAGCCCTATCAGGCTTTTTAGCCACAAATGGTGCTGGCTAATAGTGTGGCACAATTGTTTGTATCTTACAGACTAATTGCTTGAGTGAACTTTACTTCTGAGAGGACTGTTCTACCTATGTTTTTCAATACCTCTTTTTCTACAGACCTAGCAGCGTTTTATCCATTAGTATTTTTTACTATACCATAGGGATTGTTTTATAATGGGTTTTATCATTTTCAATAAATAAAAAATTGTGATATTTGTGACTATCCACTGTAAAGTATCACCTCTAAGTGCGTCACGCTGTATTGTACATTATATCTTTGTTGCTAAGCAACCAGACTGTGTTTTGTATATACGAATGTTGGAGAAACTTGGCTAACCAACCATAACTGGTTTTACAACACTGCGAGATATCCCCTTTCCGACTGAACAATACCTACCATTGATAATGTTTAATGTTGTAGTTTTGAAACATGGTGAATGGCTACTGAGAGACTGAAGGTCAACGCTGAATGTTTACAAAAAAAAAAACCTATGATTTTCATTCAGGGCTATAGAAAATTGATTAACCTTTTATACGAGTGGCAAATTACTCTGTGTACGTACATGTATAGTGTCAGTTGCTGTGGTCACTACTATAACACTTGATACATTAAAATATTTTTCTAGACTTGCTGTCGTTGACTACCAGAGACGTTGATATGTTTACATATTTTCTATAAAAGTGACCACTATAGGCCGCTTGCTATCTCCCCCCCCCCCCCCCCCCCCCCCCCCCCCCCCCCATGATATGAGTGGAAAATTAAGGCTAGAACTAAGAATGAACTTCATGTTGGCAACATCAACGTCAGGTCTATCACAACAGAATTCAACCTATCAACTTCACACCATTGTCTATTGAAAATACTATATTATAACATCACATGGTGTAGAATCCAACAGGTGTCATATCAATTTGCCAAGAAATTAAAAATCCATGTTGGAAGGCCGAGTATTTCAAGTATTTCATACAGCATAAAATTGTTTATGTATTTTACATTATACCATGGGTATATTTTTACAACAATTTTTTTTCATTCCATCAATTTTTGGAAAAATAATTAATTCTGGTATGACCAGTTTCATAAATATATACATGTGTCTTGTTGTTACTGCAGTGAAGTCTGCTGGTTTTAATATTTCTTTCAAAGATTTTTTTTTTAATTTCATTCCGTTATTACCAACATAATTTAAATTTCAACACAGTAATAAATCAATGGCAGGAACTGAACATGGAGTGAAACACTTCATATACTAGCTACTAGTAAGTGTTTAACAGGAGAACAAGTAATGTATTCAATGCTAAACAGACCGTAAACCTAGATATTGTCACCACTACAAAATTTTGCGATTTTACAGTCTTCAGCTAGTTCTCAAAGACTAAATTTTCACTAGTTACCAGACTGGTACATTATGTTCATGTACAAGAAAACATTTTAGTCAATACTTATTTTTGTATTTTTGTTTTCCAGGGAAATTAGTGAAAATAGGTCATTTCCAGGTTAAATTACAGTATACAGTGGTAATAGTGATACCTCCATTAGTACTTGTACGTGTACATTTGGTACATTTTGTACAATTTAGCAGCTTTCAAATCGAATGAAAGTTAAATTCTTTTAACCACAGGGACAGTTGTTATGTAGCGTAATGTCATAAGCTTAGCTACACACCTTTTGAGTATTACAAGAGTTTAAGAATACAGCCATTCAATTGTCCATACTTACATTCCATACAATAATATTGGCCTTCTAATTGTACACACAGAATAAAGCTCTTCAACAATGCTGAAAACATGCCTGTAGGCTATTCATAATCACAGTAAAAGTTGAAAACATTGCCTGTCACAGCTTTACACAATCCCAACATGCAAAGCTCTAAAAAGACATGCGTGCCTGACAGTACATTTAATTGTTAGAGTGGCCCAAACTTTGTTTGTTTGCTATAACCTTTCATGAGAATATGCCGTAAGTATGATTTCAGAGCTAACATCGTCCAGGACAACCAATCACACCATGGTTTTAGAACCTGTCAAATTTGTTTTGCTCAAGATATGTTTCCTATTTATTTATTTCCAGTTGTAATCATAAAAATGATTATATATTAGTAGTTCTTCTGTCAGTCTAGTTCCTATACGGTATCGTTACAATTTACACCTCCACTAGTCAGAGACCATGTCAGCATCCAGACTATTCTGCTCTGTGAGTGAGTGTTGAAATTTGATTCAAAAGAGGTGATTTTTTTCTTTTTAGAAAAACTTTTTTTTTTAAAGATTTTTTTAGCTTGAAGGTCTGAAAGTGTAGTATGTATGTAGCTGACATGTTAAAAAATATCAAATTACAGTTTAGAATTAGTTGACGTGAGTTTTTAATGTATAGTCATTATTTTAATACATGTAGTAGCTGAAATAGCCTACTTAAGACATCATCACATAGCGATGAATTCCATTGTGTTCTCTCCTAAATAGTCTAGAGGTTATCCATGGCTTTGAATTTCTTCTTCATGATTTCTTGTCGAGCTAGATGGTGGTGAAGGGAGATCTTGAGATTAGAGGCCACGGATATAGCCCTAAGCTTAAGAGCTACCTCCCAAAGCACAATGAAATTCATTGATGACATGTATGCATGCATGGATAATTTTTAGCACTATCCTATGTTGTCTTGTTTATAGCCCGGACACTAAAGCTTAACAATTTGTCACCAGAAAGTACTAAAGTCAATGATATAGTGCAACTAAGCCCAGGTGCTAGACCATATTAAAGATACAATGTACTTGTATGTAACAGTATGTTGTATTGTTCAGCCCTATCAGGCTTTTTAGCATACATACGTGGCATGCCATTCAATGTTGTATCTTATATACTGTGCTTGCAGACTAGATTAGGGTACGTAGGACTCGATTCTGTTCTTTTCCTTCTCTTGTTTATAGTGATATTGTCATAGTTGAGTTCTGTACTCCGTCTGTAAGCAGGACTACCGTAATGTACATTGCACCAGATAGACAAGTCTCTGGGTCGTCTTGTCTAAAACATAGCTGTCTATCTCAGAATCATCATGCAATATTCCAGTTAACCCATAGACTTTGCTATCTGACTCAATATACACATCAAATAACATCGTGAAGTCACAGAGCCAGGTCTCTGGGATACTGGCTATACCTTTAAGAATGTGACATTCACAGACGCTACTTGCGATAACAACTAGTGGTTATGATGAACTTTGGTATTTTATCAGACAATTAGTAGCATTAGTTCAGTGCAATCATGGAGGTGTGAGGGAAGCTATTTATGATGGCTGTCTTCCATTGTGTACATTCTAATTGCAGCTATCTGTATAGAAATGATAGATGAAAAGGAGATGCCATTGCAATCCGACCTTTGACCTTTGTTGATTTTAGTAGTGTTCACCCTAAAATACCCACAATTCAGCAGAAGAATTCAAAGGATTAAAAATTTTCAGATTATTTTAATGACACGTTTTATAGTGATACTGCCGTATTTTGTCCAATTTCAAAGTGGTTTTTGGAGAACCATCCTTATAAATTGATCTAAGAAATTGACTTTTATATCTAGACCTTCACCCAAAATGAAATAGATTATGGTTATAATATTATTAATGTCAGTCATCCTCAATTTCAATGTAACTGGGGGGGGGGGGGGGTCTTACACGCCCCTCCCCCTTTTTATACTTTGGACATTTGCCTAACAGTGATAAATACTTACATAATTTGCATATTTTTATTTAAAATCTGAGGGCTATTAATTTACCTATGATACATACAAATCAAATTGTGCAATTTATGGGTAATGAATAATATACACAAAATATCCCATTGTATCATTTGTTCCCATGTTAAAGTTGAAAACTTTTTTTGACCGATATTAACAGTTTCGTGGATTTTTTGTTGTTTATTTTCAGCAATGTCAGCAAGACAGCTTGAATTATCAAATAGTAAAAACGTGTCAAAAGAATACCTTGGCGACAAGTAAGTAAACAAAAGTGTTATCTATATACCCATCAGTGTGCCATCAACAAACAATTTTCATGATGCACCTACATCTTATTAAAATACATACAACATACAATAACAGAGATTTTACGCATTTATTAATCTTTTGCAATTTATTAACTAACAAACAAGAGTTTACCTATGGTGTTTCACGTTGATTTTTCAAGTTGGAAGCCATGATAAAATTGTTCTACAAATTAAAAATCCAAAATAAATTCTACCGCCTAATTCATTAATTTACATGAATTAGCATAATCATTAGCATATTATTTGCATATTGTTCATATTTTAAGTTTCAGTTTTTATTTTTGATTTCACAGACCTTCTCCAATTTGGCCAGTCAGCAAAGCAGCTCAGAAAGGATCGGCTTCAGATCGTGTTGAAGCCCTAAGTGCGCACAAAATGCTACACCGATTATTTCAACCGGAACGTACAATAGAGACACGTGTCAGTCCCGCCGCAAAGAGTGCTTCGGCTTCAGATCGTATTGAGCATCTGTCATTACCTAAAGTATACAAGCCACTTTTGATTCGTCCTAGCAGAGAGTGGGACGTTGATGAATGGGAACAAGAAATTACCGACGCCGCAAAACAAGCACGAGCCAGCGCACGACTTGAAGCACTTGCAGAACCGAAACACAACCACAGTCTCTTTCAGCCTGAGAAGACCATTCAGTGGCCAGTGTCAGAACCTGCGATGAAAGCTCTAGCAACAATACGGCTTCAACAACTGGCTCGTCCTAAGAGCCGCGGGAAGTATGATAATTTTGACCCCTATAAAGTTACACCTGCTGCCAGAAATGCCAGACCAACACCAAGAATCGGCGAACTTGCTGCGCCAATACCAAGAAAAGTACGCCAAAAGAAAATACTAACAGGTGCGGCTTCTTAAAAAAAAAGTGATAACAAATATAAGAATATACTGGTGTGGGTAACAGCAATACTTGGAACTTCTGCTACCTCTGGGACAACACCTTGGCTGTTCTGTTATGAATACTCACCCACTTAGAATAATTTGAGTGAATTGTTTGTATAATAGACAATCTTTGTTCCAGAGGGGCAGACAAAAACGAAATATATTTTTGAAAAACTGCCAGTTCTCTAAAAAAAAATAATAATAAAGATATATCCGTCCATTTCAAAATCTCTGCCATTATAGAAGTTTTCTCTTTTTCAAACCTGGCACTTTCTCACATTTTCTGTGTCAACCGATGACAAGTCAACACAAGTCAGCAGTTAGGTGCCAACGTGCATGTTGGGCGTTGCTATGTGACAGCGCCCTCTTGAAACAATATCTGATTTACATTTGTTTGTTTTTTTGGCTTTACATTGATATTTTGGGCTGCATTTGCATGTCATCATGGGTGCCAAACAGCACAATTTTACAACAAGAATTCACTGCTCAGTATTGCTTCTTGGTGCTGTACAATTTACATATTGACTTGTTTCTATGGCAACTTTAAAATACATCGAACTTCATCATATCATTCTATCTTGAAATAGACTTTTCTGATTCCATGTTGTGTTACCATAGTAACCATGATTAACCAGACATATCTTTGGCAGAGTTGTATTCCCTGTAACAAACCTCTATCAAATATCCCATCCTGAATGGTGTGCATAAATCATCGATGTCCAAAGATTTTTCCCCTCCATTAAGTCCAGACTATTTGCATATGTTGTCTTGGCAACCGTAACTCCTTGGTGTGAAGTTACCACATGGCTCTTCCAGGTATGCATGGTTCTGCTATTACACTGTATTATGTACATGAATGGCTAAACCTGAATGACCTTTGAACTTTTGACCCCTATGGCTTGAACTTTAAACTTTGACCGTACCATTCATAATGCATTACATGCATTGGTGTGAATGAACTCTCACAAATAATCCTACATTTTAACCTTAAAAGTATTTATCCAAATGACCTAAAGTGACCTTTGAACTGTATGACCCAGCATCTTGGTTTGACCCTTGACCCAGCCCAAAGCTCGGTGTGCAAAGTGAACCTATATCCATTTTCAAAACCCGACCTACACTTAAAATATTGTCTTCCATTTTGAGCATAAATCAAATATAAAGATATTTAAACTTGATGTTTACTAACATTTTCCCATTTTATTTACTTTCATTTACAGGCTTTCTAAAGAGATTCCAGTTCTAAATTAACAACTATTTGACTGGGTCCTTCAAGTAATCAAAGCTATATTTGTCCATACGAAATTCACTTATTCTGCTCCGATGCAATATTCAGAAATATTAACAAGAACCTACATATCAAATGTCAGCCACCAAAATGTAACATCTGGGTACTCGCGAGGTTCATGTATGAAAATGGTACATCATAATTGAGCAAAGTTGAATGTTCCATTGATCCCCCCCCCCCCCGCGCCCACACCACCCCCACCCCCACCCCCACCCCCTCCACTTCCAAAATTGTATGAAACTTTTTCACAAATGAAATGAATAAACATTTTCCAGCCCAAATTCAAGCCAAGATGTTGCTGAGTACAGTTCAAACTTAATATTGGTATTACATGATATACATTGTTACTTCCGAGTTTCTTTCATTGGAGTTAAGGGTCCTATGCAGTATTTCTGTGGAAACAAACCGTTTTTATGTCGTGTAGTTTGCCATTTTGATATGAAACATCCCTGTGGAAGAACACGTAGTTGCAGTACCAGTAACATCTGTTTTGTGCATGATGTTTGAAAAAATTTTTACCGAGAGTATTTTGTACCCAATGCATTTCCAAATACAACCTAATGATCACCGATCACTATGCATGCCATAAATTCCTTCCAGGTGTTGGAGAATTTCATCTATTGAGAATCTTTCCCTCTCAAATCTTCCAACTTCACGTCATATTTTCTATCCCTTTCCCAAGGAATTCATCCTCTTTATATACCAATGTATATCCTTCAAGTTGGTATATCACGGAAGAAACCTAATATTGCTGACTCAGCGATTTTCTGACTAACGTTATACTTTTCAATTTGTTACAATTTGTTACAATTCTGTTTGGTGATTGACCATCTATGCAAGCAATGAATGACCAGAAATACAGATGATTAGCAAATTTAGTAAACCTGACTTTGCTGGTTGATATTTGGACTAAATCATAGCTAGCATGCATAAAGATGTACATATTAACCAAATGACAGTTGGTGTGGCTAGCTTACAGTATTCAATGAAATGACTCTAAGAAAAGTGAAATGATATTTTTTTATTCGTAGTAAACCATTTCATCATGCTGTTTTGTTTTGTTTCATAAAATATTATCAGCTAAAAATCACTAAACTTCATCAAAGTCTCAGCATCTTAACTCATTTACTGTCGTTTACTCTACAAAAACAACCTGGTGATATCATAAGAGCTAGGTTATAGTATCTCTATCATTGTTCATTACACATCCATCATGGATAAACTGGCTATTAAAACTGGTATACAAAATCCATGCATGGAACCACCTGTTGGATTCTGCCATATGTGGGCAAAGTTGAGGACATTGTTAAAGGCCTGGGTTTCAATCCCAGGTTCTCACATTGGTGTTACCTTATCACTGGCACTATAAATATCACATAGAATTATTGTTTAGTTCTGGACCAATTTATTCTATAACTTTTCTGAGAATTGTTTTTCACACCTAAAATTGACGGTTAGCATAATTCTAGCCACATCGGTGTACATTCTAGCCATATCGGGGTACATTCTAGCCATATCGGCATACATTCTAGCCATATTAGTGTACATTCTAGCCATATCAGCATACATTCTAGCCATATCAGCGTACATTCTAGACATATTAGTGTACATTTGAGCCATATCAGCGTACATTCTAGCCATATCAGTGTACATTTGAGCCATATCAGCATTATATGTTACTCATGAGTCATGAGTGCACTGCACAGTGTCAAAAGAAATGTGACAAATAGAAGAAAGCCTTTTCAAATTATTGATTTTGTTCAAATAGATGTGTGTTACAAAGCATGTGTACTCACTGGATATCATAACAAGTGCTACTTACATTAATTTCAATTTACACATGTACCTGAAATAGATTTTTACCACCAAAAATTATTCCATTTTTTTGGTCGACGCCATGACTTGAATTACACAATTACTATATATCGGCACATTCATGTTTCATTTTTGACCTGCTATCATGAGGCAAAATGTTCCGAGAATCATTCTCGACACAGAGGGTGCACTCATTGTACTTTTATAGTTTTGATACAAAGACCTTTTGGAACGAGAATGATCAAGTCAACTTTCTTGTTCTATTTTGACCCTCTAGCATGAGGTAAACTGTTGTTACAAGTTCAGAGAATCACTCTTGACACAGAGGGTGCACTCCTTGTACTTTTATAGTGTTTGTGCGAAAAGACCTAGGGGAACAAAAAATGACCAAGAATTCGTCAACATTGTTATATTTTGACCCTTTAGCATGAGGTAAAATGCTATTACACGTATTATGATGATGATACCGTCCAAAGTGAAATTGGTTATTTTGTTTATACAGGGTGTTATATAGCTGTTACAACAAGTATTATAGCCAAATTGGTTTTCTTTCCATTTTTGTTATGCCAAGTGTTTGCTACAACATTTAAAAAATGGACAGTATTTGATACAGGTTTTATTAGTTATTAATTGGAAGATTTACATTATTGTGTGGCACACCATACAATGCTGTTAGTCTGTAACACACTTTTTTACTTTACAGTTTTTTAACATACTACTTTACAACGTCATTCTTCCAACATACTGTACTTCTTGAAGTATATCGAACTGCATGCTGGGAAATTCAGAGTGAGGCTGTAAAGAACTTCTAACGTTGAAATTTTTTTTAAAAATATCAAAAAAAGAAATGACATGTAGTTGGTTAATGCATCAACATTTTAGGGTCTTATAGTTTTCCCACAATGCAATTCAACACAGGAAGTGCAGCATGAGGGTTACAAAGTCATTACATGCAAAACAGTAAATAAATAAGTTCCGATGTCTATTTGCAGTATTAGATGATGGCAACATTTAGTTTCTTTTATAATTCTTAAATTTGCAATATTACTAATTTTTGAGTGTTGCACAGAAAGAATCTAAAACAGTTCTTTCAGTTGTAATATATACCTATAAAAATTATGAATAAAAAAGGTATTTCTTATCTTAGATTTACCAGAGCATGGTTTACATTATGCTTGAGCAGTTCCTTGGTTGGTTGGTTGGTTGGTTTGGGTGGGCGGGTGGGTAGGGGAGGGGTTGCTGGCTGCTTGGGTGGGAAGGAGACACGGGGAAGAAAATAATTGCCTCCCTCAAACATCTCACTTCAAAGTAAAAGATACAATTCTGTTGTAAAATTTTATAAATTTTTGTCAGCTAGAAAAAAAATGTTCTTCAAGTTTCAGATGTAAAAGTCGGGGCTATGACAAAATCTTGAGAAAAAAAAAACAGCAATCCTCCAAATTATGGTTACATTGGTTGTAATTTTTTTGTTCATGTTTTCTCATTATTTAGGAAAGGGTATGCAGATGATATTCAAGTTCTGGTAGCTTTGTAAACCTTAGCACTAATACTGTATAGGGTGGAAGCACATGACTGTAAGTCATAAATGACTAAAACTGGCAGTCAATTTGACTTTATTGACATTTTTTTGGAGCAAAGACAGATAATTATGGATCTTTGTTTTGGAGTTTAAAATATAGTGGAACTGAAACCATCTGTACAATATACAATATGCAAATCAATATACAATATGCAAATTAATCTGTATATATCTCATCATATTTATGTATCCAATATAATATTTTGACGTGTGTTTGGAGTGGAGTGTCTAACCAATAAAACTGATAAAAATTGACCTTTGACATTACAAATTTGACCTTGACAACATTTGACCTTTCATATACGATTTTAACCTTTGACATGACAAAATGCTTTATTATGTAAATTAAGACAGTACAGATTATGCACTTTTTATCAAATACATGTACACAATGTGCAAGATGTCTGGTAAGTGTTTGCACCAAATTTTCTGATGTAACTTGATTGATTGACTTCAAAAATATGGAAATATTGAGTTGTCGATTTCTGTGCCTGTTTTCCATTTGGTGGAAAACTTTAAGACATATCAGATGAAAATCAGAAATTTAGAAAAATTCATGGTAAAGATTAAAGTGGCACAAGCTGAGTTTATAAACTTTTTTACTCAAAGTGAAAATATTTACATATAAAAAACTCTTACTATAATGTTTGTGGTAACCTACTATACATCGTGCCTTCATATCCTCAATAAAGAGTTTTGATTCAAAATGTCGGGTTACATTTATTGATTCAGACTGTATAACTCGTTCCTTACACTTTACGATGTTAATATCAATGAATGTCTTCTATGACAGTACAATTATCTTCTGGCATTGTTAGAACAGTTAATTGTGTAGTAGCATAGATTCTTTGACATGTCTTGATACATATGAAAAATTATGTCATCGGATTGTTTATATGTTATATCTTAATACCAGGTTTGAGTTTAGTCAATTACAGGTGATATTTATGTATGCTGCAGTAAGTAGAATACTAGAAGTGACTTTGAAATACGCATTATAAATCTGACCTAAAAATGTATTACCTCAGCTTGTGCCCCTTTAAAATTGATACGCTAGCTCAAAAATTTAGTCAAAAACACGTCCAACTTTATGGAACAATATTCCTTGCATCATAAACATTGTGTACTAGTTTTTATCACGGTTGACATTTTTTGAAACAGTATTGAATTATGATCACAGGTGATTGAGTGTCATTGTCACAATTTTTTTGTGAAAATTACAAAACATGTATTTATTTAAAAATTACGACATTTTGCCATGTTGCCTTTTTTCACAGATTTTGTGAATGTAAAGAATTGAATTTATAATTGTTGTTGTTGATGATGGTGGTGGAGGTGTTTTGTAATAAAACTGAAAACTGTGTTAAAATTTTATGTTTATGTTGCTTTTTCTCCTTCTACATAGAATCACAATCATGTACCTACATTTGCTTTGTGGCACAGACTCGAACACAATGTGCAGTATATTGCTGATATTGTGTTTGTGTGTTTGGCATTTATTTTCATGACATGGGAAAATAATAGTTCAGCAAAATAAAAGAAAGGCAACAATTTTTACTACTGAGATCTGGTATAAATAAATGGATAGTTTAAATTTAATAATTACTTGTACTTTGTTTTCATTTACATGTTGTCCTAACAAAATAAAATGAAATATTGCATCAAAGTTCTTGGATAAATCCAAACTTTCAACCCAAGTCTTCAGGTCTTCCTTCAGGAATATGTTGAAGGATCTGTCTTTGACTTTAGTAGCTTGTACTCTGAATAAAGTACAGTTTAATAACTTGCATGTGTTTTACATAAAACAGAACTTCTGTGGAGATATCCCTACTGCAACTATATGGGTTAATTTTGAGTGGGTGGGGTGGGGAGAGTGGGATGGGGAGAAGGGCATGTCAAAAGCGATGCCATCACATACTTAACTATCTGATAAAATTTTATCATTAATAAAGGTGCAGAAAACAGAGTATTTCAACTTGATGTGAAAAATTCATTTTATTTCACTGCATTTGAAAAAAAAATAATGAAAGAAGAACCAACATTGTACAATTCTGAAATTGGCAATTTTATAAACTCCACTTATTCCATGTTTTGTTAAATGAATAAAACATGCTAATAATATCCTAGTGTATGGACCAAGGTCTATGAATATTCTAGATTATTAACTGGCAATTTGCATAAAATTTGAATACCAACACCATACTTGTTATATAATTAGAATAACTGAATATTAATTAGCCCAGACTGTGTACTACATGTGACAAGTGTTATTTTATAGAATAAACTGGACACCACCATTGAGGGTCAGAATTTTATCTAAAACCTAAAACATAACTTTTTATCTTTATCAAGTTAAACATATGCATGTACCCTTGGAAATATACTCTCAACTTTGCTGCTACTTACTGCATTTACGCTTGAACAATGTAACAGCAACATATTTTTATTGTTGTGGTGTTTACTGTGTAAAAACTATCCTGGCATACATTTTTTTTCAAGAAATAATAATGTGAAAAATACAGTGTAACAGAAGTTATTACAACATGAAAGAATATTAATCAAAATAGATGTATACTGTACAAGGAATAAAACTAACCTAAACTGAAACTGTGTAACACATTTGAATACAAAACACACTTCAAATATACAAATGTCGCCTCCAGGAATAAAAGTTATCACAACTCAAAGTCTGTAACATAGTTGAATATCAAAACACATCTCAAATGTACAAGGAATTAACAAACTGTCCTCTCACCCCACAAAGTTTATGAAAACTTGCTTCGTCTCAGAACACTCCCCAAAGAATCAAGCAGAACAGCACATCATGTAGTAACCTTTTAGCTAATGAAAACTGTACACCAACAAACTATCACTTAATTCATCTGTAAACTTGTAAATATTCAGCAGTATACATACAATGTGGTATTTAGATATAATTATTTTTTATCATTCAGCTGAGTGAAATACGAGTAATAGTTCAATAGTCACAAAACCAGTATGTCTCAAGTATTTTTTGGCCGAACGAAGACATTATTGGAGAATGGTACAATAATAGGAACAAGAGTAATGTAAGACAAAATTCTTTGAAATCATGGTGATTTGGAACATTCTGACCAATACTAATCATCATAGAATCACAATTGAAAGAAATACAAAATATTCTATTTATATACAGTGCAGCTTTAAGTTGTGCACAGTACAACTGATGAAACAATCTAAGTATCACAGTAGTCGTTCTAAAATGATCTATCAAAATCTAACTTGTGTAATCGTTAACAAAAATGGGCAAACTTTTGGTCCACTATCTTCATTCGTAAATACTGTATATAAAATCTTAGATAATTCACTATCTCAAAATATTCTTATCAGAAACTACAGCAACTAATTGAAAGGTTTAAGAAATGAAAATGTGACACATACTCATGGTACTGTAGGATATTTTCATCAAAACTAGTACATACTAAATAACATAATATAACATGAGTAAGTGCAAACGACGTTTTAGAATTGAAAATGTCATTTAGAAGTCTAATATAGAATCCTACATTTTCTAGTTTGGACTTAGAATAACAAAAACTAAATTGTATAATCATGTATCTACACAGTACAAGGGAAAAGTGAAAATAATAAAACCTTGTCCATTTGTACTAATACATCTTGTTCCAACGCTGTTATCAAAAAGATAAAAGATTATACAGTTTGGTCACTGGGGGCGCTATTCAACAGATTTTGGTCAGTATCTTCTATCTTCAGTAATTGAGTATACATGGAAAATTATCCTTTTCCAATGTTTCACATCAAATGTTGATATCATTCTTGGTTAAATCAAATATGCCTATTTCTGTTTTCAATTGTTCAAAAATTTCAGAAATTTAATTTAGCTACTTGTTATTTGCCGTTTTAGACAAACATGTAATAATAACAGAACCCCAAGCCACGCGATTTACAGTGTGGATGGGTACTCAGGGTTATTTGCACTCCTGCTTGCAGTGTTTTCTGTAAATACTTGTGCAAATACCCTGTCATACCATGTCATGGGCTTCTGTCATAGTATTTATGATATTCTATGGACACTGACAGTAAACGTTTTGTCATAAATAATCCTTCATTTTCAACCACATACAAATATGTACAGTATTCTTTCATATTATCAATATTCCATACAATACACATGTGTACCCTTCTGACATGTACTCTAGTTTCAGCTTTAAGTCTTCAGGCTTGCAGAACTAGAAACTGTACATAATGGTAAGTACATGTGTACATATAATATAAACCTAGACATTTTCACTACTACAAAATTTTGCAATTTTACAGTCTTCAGAAAGTTCTCAAAGACCAATTTTCTGTAATTACCAGACTGGTATATTGTGTTCATATACAAGAAGGCACTTTAGTCACCGCTTATTTTTGCGTTTTTGTCTTCCAACGAAATTAGCAAAAATAAGTCTTTAGCGAAAATTTCCAGATTTATAGCACTACTGGCAGAGATAAACCAATAAACCATCATGGTTGTCTATGTACACATAGTTTTATCACCTTACAATGTTTTAACTTTCCAATGGCTTCAGACAATGGCAGCACTACTTAGTACAATTATAACATGTAAATTTTTAATGTCCTGTAGGCTTTCCTCCATTTCTGATGGCACACTACAGCTACAGCAATGCAGAAATTGTCTGCGTATCATCTAGTTATCTACCATCTAGTTGATGTAGTACTTCTAATGACTTGCTAGAAGTGTAACTTGGAAACTGAACACAATTTTCTATGAACAGTTAGTTCTATGTTGCATTTCCAGTTGAACTACAGTGGCAACATTGACAAAATTCCTGTATACAGTTAATTTGATGTTGTCTTCCTTTAGCAACGATATAAATTTCTGCGTACAGTTTGATGTAGTAACTTGTTACGTCTTGCAACATTCAGTGTATAGCAGCCGTCAAAAAGTTAGTTTTATGTTGTTTCTCTACAACAGCTTTAGCAGTGACATACATTTCTGTGTAGAGTTAGTTTGATGTAACTTTTTTAAGGCTTGCAATGGCTGTAACTACTACGCATGATTAGTTTGATGTTATCTTTCTACCAGTAACTGAATTTACATAGTGACATAATTCTCTGCGTGTATTACTTTTATATACTAACTTTTTTGCAGCTTACAACAGTGGTACAGCAACCACAAAAAGTTATCTACTTTGATGTAGTAACTTCCTGTAGATTTGCAAAAGCTGTACAGCAAACACAAATTTTTTTTTTGTTAATAGCTAGTTTGATGTAGTAACTTCCTGTAAACTTGCAACTGCAGCTATGATATCAATATCTGAGTGGACTGGAATCATAATGGTATGTGTTTGTCCTTGCTGTTGTGGAACATGATGAACACCAGACTGAATAATATTCATGATGTTTTCTGCGGCTGATGCACCACTACCACCGACTTCTTTCTGTGGGGACTCATTTTGTGCTGCCATATTAGCACCAATACTGGTATTGTTAACAGCCTTCTCTAGTATGTCAACCTCGGGAGACATCGGTGATGTGATAACAACAGTTTTTAGCTGTTCAGAGTCTCCTTGGGGTTCAAAGGTACAAATCTTCATGTGTCTTTCCAGCTGTTCACTTTTTTTGAAACTGTGCGAGCAGTTAGGGCAGCTGTATTTCCCTTTGTGGGTTCTCATGTGTTTAGTTAGACCTTCATAAGTTTTGAAACCTTGTTTACAGAGTGTACAGCTGTACGGTCTCTGGTGCAACGTCATATGTTTCATTAGAAGGTATTTGTCTTTGAAACCTCTGCGGCAAATCTCACATACGTACGGTCTTGCTTCATTGTGCACGCACATCTGGTGTGTTTTTAAGGTCTTTGCCATTTTGAATTTTTTGCCACACAAATCACACTCATGGTCACGGCCTGTCAAATGCATCTTCTTGTGTTTTTCAACATACATTTCGCTGAACATTTTGCCGCAAATATCACAGGGTACTTTATCAGCATCATGGACATACTGAACATGTCCAATCAGCTGCTTTTTTAACTTGAATGTCTTGTGGCAGAGTTCACACTTGAAGTTCTTTTCTGTAGCATGGGTTTTCTTATGTGTAGCAAGACTTTGTGGGTAGGAGAAAGATTTCCCACATAGATCACACAGGAAACTTCTCTCTTTAGTGTGTGTTACCTGGTGCATTCGCAAGTTAGCGACAACACTAAATGATTTGTCACAAATACGACACTTGTGAGGTCGCTTCTTCTCGTGGACACGTTTCAAGTGGAATTTCATACCTTGGCGAAACCTGAAAGTCATACCACAGATTTCACATTTGTGGGGTCTTTTTCCAAGATGTATGTTCAAATGATCAGACAGTGCATACTGAGATCGAAAATGCTTTCCACAGTGTTCACAAATTGCAGCTGATAAACTTTGCAAAACATCTTTATCTTCTGGATGGGCTTCCTTAATATGATTTTGAAGACCCTTCATTGAGAAGTAAGAGATATTACAAATTGGACATAATTGTTGTTTTCCTATTCTACTGCCAGTGGTACTAGGACTGGCCGAGTCACTAGCATCAGTCGTTTCTGCCCCTCGTTTGGTATCTACCATGTAACTCTGTAACTCTGCCTTCACAATTTCAGTATCCATGTTATGCTTAACACGCATGTGTTTATACAGATTGGAGGAAACAGTAAAACTAATCTGACACAGGGAACAGTGATATGGCTTCTCGCCTGTATGCACACGCTGATGTCTGACGAGGGCGTTTGTTGTCCAAAATTTCTTTCCACAGTCACGACACTCTGGTTTACCTGGTTTAATGTCTTTCCTTTTCTCATCTGAACTGTTTTCTATCTTGATTTCTTCTTTGACTTGCTTAGTAGACGCTGGTTTTAATGCGTTTAATTGGGCGCGTACTGTTTCTGTGTTAACACCGTGTTTCACACGCATATGTTTGTACAGATTTGATGACGCAGCAAATCCTATACCGCATTCAGCACACTGATACGGTCTCTGACCTGTGTGTATGCGTACATGTTTGGTGAGATCATCCTTTGACTTGCACAGTTTCTCACACACAGAACATTTATATCTGTATCCTCTACGTTCTGCCAAGGATGATTTTTTAGCCTCCGATGCATTTTTGACAGTTTCCCATGCTTGTGTATGAAACGTTTTTAAATGTTTCATGAATGAGGAACGATATCTGAAAGTCTTCTGACAAATATTACACTCTGGATTCGCTTTGTTTTTAGATGCACTAGAGCTTGTTACATCATCGGATTCTGTGATAGAGTCGGATTCTCTGATAGAGTTCTCGGTACCCATGCTGGTGTTATCATTACCTACGTTTACTTCCTCAGGCTTGGCAAGAGGGCTTTCCATTATTATCTCTCCATGAATATTTTTCATATGTTTTTGAAAACTTGCGATAGTTGCAAAAGTTTTATAACACGGCTCACATTTCTTCAAAACACGTCTTCCACTTTCTCTTTTAGGGGGAGACTCTGGTTCATTTGTGGTACTCAAACTCACAGGTGCTACTTTGAATGGGGAGCTCTGCTTTCTCTTGCTTCTCCTTGATACTTCAACTTCTGCTAGTTCCTTGAATCGGACAAGTGATTTGGTAAATTTCAGTGTCTCTGACTCGGGCACATAATCATCATCATCATCATCATCATCCAAACCCCCTAAATTCTCATCACCTTCATCATCAAGTACTTCACTTTGCTTAGCTACACCATCTTCTGTGTCCATGGCAACATCTTCTTCATTCTTCTTTTGTGTATCTACATCTTTTTGATGGACATCCTGGCTCTTGTTCTTCACTGCTTTAATATCTTCTGCAGTACCTTTTTCTATGTTCTTTGGTTCATTGTTATCAGGCACATATGGGGTTGTCTCCAGCGCATTTAGCAACTGTTCTGCAGTTGTTCCATGTACACCATCTCCTGTATCATTCTCATGTGTCAATTTATTATTTTCTTCTGTTTCATCCCTATCATCTTCAGTTCCCTTCTCTACATTTTTCTTCTCTTCTCCCTGGGCATCGTTATGAAGAAACTCTTTACACCCCTTGATAAGTGAATCAACTTCAAATTTTTCGGCCATTTTTAAAACATCTTTGACACTGCAGATATTCAACTGCACACTGCCTGTGTAGATATACTGAAGGAAAATATCAAATAACTGTGCATTGATGTCTTCCAGAACTAATGCTGCAGCATCTTGACTTTCAATCTGGCCATAAAAAAAACTCATAAAGAATTTACTGCAACTTGCTAACACAACTTGGTGGCATGGAAACTGCTTCTCTGCTATGCATAAGACGACATCTGTAGAAACTGCCTGCTGTCGGAGTTCATTCAATTTACTCAGAACGGATCTGGAATGGTTGGCATTTTTGAAATCCCAATTAAATTGTGCAATCTGCATAGCCATCTTGTGGTCTGTAGAAGTAGGCACTTTGTCAATTATAAAACTGGATATGAAGCTCTATCTTTTTTGTCAGTCCGATATCAAATTGAAGTATATCTTTAAACATCGAAGGTATCTGTAATCACAAGAGAAGAGAGATACGTACATTACTACAACAATTATAGCTCTCTCTATATATATTATGCTTGGGACATGCTGTAATAGAATTAATCTGTTATCTGACCCCAAACACAAACTATTTGGCTTGATGATTGTAACTATAATTGGACTGCTGGATGAAAATTTATTTTGATAGACCATCATCTTGACTCAAGACTCTCTGGCCTTTTTTTTTATTTGAATAAAATGTTGTTTTAAAACTTATAAAAGACACACACACACACACACACACACACACACACACACACACACACACACACACACACACACACACAGCTGTGTTCTTTTGTGTGAAATGATCATCAGAGTGAGTGATTACAAAATAGTCAGGTGATGAATACCTAAGCCAAGATTTTAAATCATTGATAAACTCAAAATACGGGCGACCTAGGACGAAGGAAGGCGGAAGAGTGAGGTGACTTGCCAAAAGCCAAGATGGCGGCCACAAATTCTCACTTCATCGACGAACTTGAGTTTTTGTGTAGGATTACTCAGTGCACATTAGTTTTGATTCAGCACTGCAAAAAAGTTCATGAAATTGGTCATTTACAATTGGTAACGATATTTAGAAATACGAATACCCGTCGGCATAATGGTACGGTTGATTTCACGTACATTGAGCGATGCAAGATAAACTTGGGTCAGGTCACAGGTCAAAGATCACTTCATTAGTGTAAAAATAGTGTATGCATGAATAACAGGCCTTTTTAGGCATTCTAGCATCCTGACAGTACTGCAAAGGTGTGATTTAACTATGCGCATCGTCTTTTCAGTGATGAGTGCTGAATGTACACAAAATGTGACAATCTTCTGTTTGAATGTGCCGCCATCTTTTGTTTTTCATGCACAACATGCGTAATGCGGTTCACAAGAGGGCCAGGGTGCACTGGCCAAACAATGACAAAAAACGCTTTGGCTACCCTGGATGCCAACATGGTCTTCTAAACTAAACCAGTTAGTGGAGGTGAATTGTAATAATATGGGAACTAGACTAAATCCAGACGTGGACGCCAGACTATGAGTATGTATAACATAAAGATTGCTAGCACACACAAAATGATTATTCATTTTCCATGTTGTTCTTATTACTGTACTGAATAGTAATTTTAAGTTTGAACTTTAACAACTTCGGTAGAAATTATGCATTTATAAAAAGTTTCTGACTATTAAACCGAGACCCTGATCACAAAGTGATTTCTGAAATGAAGATTTGTCATAGCCCCTCACTGACACTCTACTGCAGAGTATCTGGGTCCAGATCAGTGAAATACAATTGTATAAAGTGACCTCTGTCCTTATCCTACCTACATCATTGGAAAATCAGGGGAACATTGGACGATGTCCCTTGATCACCATATTTTGAGTACTGCAAGCACTGGGTAATACTAATAGTAGAGTGTGTGCTTTATACCCAGAATTCAGTGCTTTTCAAATTATCGATAAGATTGAACTACTGATGATCAAAACACCTGACCTGTTGAGTGTTGGCAAACTTTATCTTTGATGCTTATAATAAGAGAAAGGAGAAAATTTATAATTTGTAAGATATACTCCTCACACTTGAAAAAAAAATGTTTCTTTCTTTATGTATTTATTTATTTATTTTGCAACAAATTGGATTTGTGTCTTATAAGCCCAAGGGGCTGGATGTGGCAAGTTTTAATAACAATTGTACCAGATCATATATACAAATGTATACTTTAAGTCCACATAGGAAACGTTAATAAATAAAATACAACAACAACAACAACAACAACAACAACAACAACAACAACAACAATAGTAATAGTATGTCACTGTGTACAGTGTAGTTATAAATGCTTCTGATTATTGAAAACTGTTCTTGTTTAGAAAAACAATATTTTGTAGAATTTTCAGTTTCAGATTGTTCCTGGACTAACTGAATACATTTGTTTGGTTAATGAAAAAAAGGAAAAGTTGTGCTGGGGGATCGGGGACTCAGGCTGCCCTTCCAGTCTTGCGCAATTTGCCAGCACTAAACAAAATGGCGTCGTATTCACGATGGTGGAAATTACCCAGAATCCAAATGTGACTCCAAATCTAAATTTAATGATTCCGGGACGTGAATCGAAAATCGAATATGAATCCGAATGCATTTGTTATCGTAATTCGAGTTTCGAAAGTTGTTCTTGCGAGTTGCAATCTAGATTGGTACACACTATTTTCAACCCGTTGTAACGCCATTGCCGTTCATCTTAGAACAATTTAATTTGCGTGTGTGACCATTTTGTACAATGTTCAACAAAATGGCCTCGCTATTTCACGACAAGGAAACATACACGTTTGAGTTTTAATACCAGGCTGAGTGTAAGGACATTGTGAGAAGACCTAATTTTGCTTTCAAAGTATTAGTTAACGTATCAATTTATCCTCATCGTCATTATACAATTGCCAGCAATAGTAAACAACGAAAAAACGAATCATTTCAAGCGCGCCAAAATTCGGGCGTTTTGTGCATGCAGTGGTCGGAAGTTACTGGCATGGCAATGGGTATGTTCGGGTATGTCATGTGGAATGTTTTAAAACGGAAATAAATTGGGATTTAACACAGTAACTCACCTACGAGTAGTTTTTTTCTGAATTACCTATCGTCATAAATCGTCAGGAAATAACTTCTTCCTCAACATTTCGAGTAGTAAATATGTTCTAAGACCCAACGCCAAACCATGAGCGAGGATAAGAGGTCAAAGGTAGTCACTAACAGACAACAGCGCAGCGTTGGAATAGAGGGCGCTATACGAAATGAAAACATTATATGCCACATGCATGTAACACTTCTAGCTTGGCCAGCCTGAATGAGGTTATATCCGTGGCTTAATTGCTTGTTTTGTACACGTCGACAACAACAACATATACCAACTTTCATAGAAATCCATCCATCCATGCATCCATCCATACATACATACATACATACATACATACATACATACATACATACATACATACATACATACATACATACATACATACATATCTATGGGAAGCCGTTCAGATATCAGTCTTAAATAGTTGTTTTTTGTTTGTTTTTTAATAACCAGAAACATGTCATGAACAAATGACAAATAGATCAACACTCCACAGACATTCTTATGTAAATAAATATTTGGACAATATATTGGATTCACTGTAATATTTTGTTGAATAAAAATGTTTATTTTGATATTTAATATGTTATGTTTTTTATTTGTATTTTTTATAGAGTAGTTTTGATAGTGTTATATATATATATATATTCATAATTATCTATTTTTTTTCTTTGTTGTTTCTGTATGTTGTTTTGACTCTAGATAACATATTTTTTTAAACATTATTTCATGTCAAACAAAATATACTGTACTACTATAATATATATATATATATATATATATATATATATATATGTACAATATATATATGCATCCTTATTCTTTATATACAGTATATACATTATTATTATTATTATTATTATTATATATATACATGATATTATCATTATATTATACTATATTATTATTATTATATTATATTATATTATATTATATTATATTATATTATATTATATTATCATTCTATTATTATCATATGTATGTATGGTTTTTTCCTGTAGTTCTACGACTTTCAAAACTTATGGATAATACAAGTCTATCATACAAAATACCCAATGTCATCACACACAGAGCATCTACTCAAATAAACTGTAAATCATTCAGAAAATGTTCCTGCTCTCCTAGTATACATACAAATGAATTATAAGGAAATCTGACTATCTGCATTGGCAATGGTATTTGCCCAAATACAGTATTCAGGCATTAACCAGGTCTCTGGGCTAATGGAATGATAGACTCTGAACAAGATTTTAAATGTATAAATGCTATAAACCACTTCCAGAGTTACGTTTTTCTCTTACCATCGTGCATGATTTACATATAGGCTTACTTTCAACAAAAGGATTTCTTTGTACAATGTTGGTTTTAGTTCTTTACTGTTTCAGTTTGTTTTTATTTATTTTTTGTAACATGTATATTTGTAATTGTCATGGTGGGAATATTAATGTGCTAAAATAAATAAATGACTGAATAAATTAATCTATATTTAATACGTTTTTGTCTTACCTCATGAACTCGAAACTAAAGAAACAAAAATGTTTCTGTCACGTGCTAAAGCAGCGTTGGCACAGCGCCCTCTATGTTTATGAGTAGCATAAAGTTCCGGTACGGTATCGACCTTTTTGAAATTTGTACACAAATCCGTTCGACGTTTTCCACCAAATTGGCTGATAAAGGTGAGTTTACTGTAGCACGTACAAATAACGTACATGCAAATTATTTCACTGAATTTGATATAACTACAGACTGACCTTTTTAGACAGGTCAATCGTGGTGTTATGTCGTTGAACCATAAAGTTGAATGTTAGCCCACAGTCTAGCCATAGCCCTGTTTGCAGAAGGTGCACCACGGAGTATTGAAGTCGTCCCTTGTCGGTAATATACAGGACTAACACTACTCCTGCTTGCAGACGCGATACTGACTAAATAGACTATGTCCCAACACTACTGTCAGGGTCGAGTCCCAAATGACTCAGTCTGCAAGCAGGACTAACTTTGCTACATTGCATTACAGCTAGCTAGCTGCAATAATTGTAGCGTCTTGTTGCGGTTTTGAGGGGGTTTTTCGTCTGTTTTGGTGACTTTTTAAGTTTTAGTGTTTAACCCGCACCTAACCTTAGGAACCGTGTGACAAACAAAACAAATAAATAAATAAATAAACAAACAAACAAATAAATAAATGACAAATGAACAAGCAAACGAACGACAAGTATAGGAACAAATAAAATAATTAAATAAACCAGTAAATAAACAGATACTTGTGGGGGTATACCTAGAATACGTTTTTTGTACCCATCACTTTTGTATAGCATGGTGTTACCATGAAAGTGGATAGTACTTCCATGGCGTTACAGTCAAAGTCATCTTGTATAATGAACATCATCTTTTAATCCTTAATCTAAATCTTAATCCTATTTACATGTAGATTAGGCCTCTAAGATGACCTCTTTCAAATCACTTATTAATGGTTACTGTGTCTAAACTTACAATGTACCTATCCAAAAGTAAAGCCACAGTAACTGCAGTTTTTTTTTGATAATATTTATCCCTGAATGCACTTACCTTTACTGGAAACTGTTTAAAAACTGTTATCAACTGGTAAGCTGTATGAACACTAGTCTGTAAGGTACGCCGTGACGGTGCGCCCTCAACCATCGGCCAACCCCTAACACGTCTGTATCGAACTGGACTCTTCCCAGCGTTTCCAACCAGAACTGGTTGCGGCCAATCACAGGCATGCACACGATTAGAGGCCGTTAAATGACACTTTGATGTTAATTTATTTTAATTTCGCTGGCGACGTAATCAAAAATTGCGTCACCGATATTAGCATACATTCCGCCCACAACCGTCTTGTATCTTATCATGTGTACACAATGTAATGTATACCCGATTACGTTCTCAGTTTGACCTATTATATTAAAGCATTTAGCAAAGTACGTCGAGTTACCAGCAAAATGTCTGTCGTGAATGCCATTACGAAGTCTTCCCATGAATTTGGAATAGTGTTGAAAGAGAAGCAGAGAGAATGTCTGATTTCTTCGTTGTTGGTGCGACCGATGGCGAAGACATCTTCGCTTGCCTTTTTGTTCGGATGTAGTCCTGCTTCCATGACGGTGCACGAGTCTGTATTACTGACTTGACTCTAGTCCTGCTTCCATGACGGTGCACGAGTCTGTATTACTGACTTGACTCTAAGGAGGGGGAGGGACAATTGTCAGAATCGAGTCCCGAATTCCTCCGTATGCAAGCAGGACTAGTTCGGATGGTGACATTCGGCAGAACACCCCCTCGCGACTTTAAATCGTGCTCAAGCTTGTCTAACTTCATTCTACGATGTACGTGGTCGAAACACAACTTGCAAACCCCAGCACGTTCATGGTCTTCTTTTCGTAACGGGACACAAAATAAGTCACGTAAATAGGACGTGAAACGATCTTCTGTAGGGAACACGGATCGCCTTTTTTTAGGGTGTAATTGTACACCACAGACGGCACACTCCGTACACGTAAGTTTGAATGTGGCGATCGTGGACTTTGTTGGCGTTTTGCCGTCATCCATGACTCCGTTACATTTATTTCAAAACTGAACATGGAAATTTGAAGTACAAGTACGTTATTTTAGGAGAGTTTCAAACTAGTTTTATTGGTCATTATCGGTCATTATTGGTAATGTATATTGGCCTACACATGTGTGTGTGTTTATTTACGTGGTGGTATTATCGTTGGTTATGCAAGTCCAATCCCAGAGCGGATGTCGCCGACCGAGTGATTGACATATATTACCATGGCAACATTCGCTCTTATCGCCTGACGTACAAGCTACTCTACATATTTGATTTCTAATCTACATGACGACCTCTGCATGACCTTCTAATCGCTAGTTCAGGGCGGGGCCCAAATCTTTTGAAGTGTCCGACATACTAGTGCAGAGTAGTACAGTCGTGTGAGAGGAGGCCGGTGAGGGCGAAACGTCACGACGTATCTTACAGTCTATATGAACACCTGTACAGTAACAGTTGATGCTACCCTGTATTATGGCTTGATGTTTACATATAAACATCAAATGTGTACGTATGAACATGATTACTTGTTTATCAACAAAGTATCAATTTATGGTATACTTGAAGGGTTTACATAAGTTAATCACTAGGCTTTGAACAGCTTGTACAACAACACCACATGTAGACAGAAGTTGAAAATAAGAATAAAAACAGTTAATCTTTGAAACACTGTCATTTCATAGTTGTCATGCGTTCAAGCAGCAAATGCCAGGTTTATTTTATTGTTAATATGTGTGACATATCATGATGTGTGACTGGTATTCAAGTAAAAATGTTTTTAATAACTGGTATTTTCCCAAATTTACATACATCCAGCATGCAAGCATAATTATAAAAGCCAATTTTTTTCCTGCATTTATGTGAAATATCTCTAGGGCTGTATCAGTTATCAGCTTTGCCAGCATTTTCATCAGCTGAACAGAGAAAACTATTAGGGAATACATGTAATGTAATTATATGCATGAAATTAAATTTTATATTTTGTCTGGACCTTTGACTGCCAGGAAAGAATACGGTTATTGAAATGATCTAAAAATAGGCACGACTCTGATCTGTTACATGCAAGTCACATTTAGTAGAGAATACAAAATGTACATCATAGACATCATTCATCATATGTCTATGTTTCAGTTGTATTATCCTTTTGATCTGTTTTTGTAACACAACAATAAATTTTGCCTTGCATTCTGTGGTGTCATTCAATTAATACACCTTATTTTGTGGTGGTTCTGAGTTTTTAAATGCCAGAGTTTCAATCCCAGGTTCTCATGTTTTATCGGTAGAGCACTCGGTGGCAAGCAAGCCATTAGAAATTGACCATTGACTTGTTTTTCTCATTTAATATTTTGCAGATACATCTTGGTGCATCAGTAACTTTGGCCAGTAGCGACCAAAATATTTCCAAGTTCTGTGTGGATGTACGTGTATTAACTACTGACATTGTTTAGAACGGAAATTTGTCAGCTTGTTCCTCATCAAAATGGCTGCCACAGTGCCATTATTTACTGAGTGGGAATATAGAAACACAGAACATTCCAAATCTATGCTTAATAAACTAAATGAACTACGCCAGCAGGGTGTATCTACGGATGTTGTGTTGTGCATTGCAGAGACAACATTTCCATGCCACCAAGCTATATTAGCAAGTTGCAGTAAATTCTTCATGGGTTCTTTTTATGGCCAAGTACAGACCCAAGGTGTAGCAGAATTGGTATTTGACGGCATCAGTGCTGAAACTTTTGAACAATTTCTGCAGTATATCTACACCGGTAGTGTGCAGTTAAGTTCACAAAATATTACTGATGTTCTTAAGGTGGCAGAAAAATTTGAGGTTGCTTCGCTAATGCAAGGATGTAAAGAGTTCCAACAGAAGTGTGCCCCTTTGAATGATGCCACAGGAATGTATGTGGAAAGACAATACAAAGAAGAAGTGCAAGACATTGAAAAAATGGAGCACGAGAATGGGACAGATGATAGCAGTTGTGAAAAATCTGCAGTAAGGTTGCTAAATAATTTAGGGAATCCATCTAATGTATCAGACGATGCTGATCCAGTTGTGACCACAGAAGATGACTCTCATGGTGTAAAATCAGAAGGCAAAAGAATTGATGGTGGTCAAGAAATACAGCACATTGTACCTCCAAAACTAACAACCAAACACATTCTTTGTCCAGAAGCAAATAAGAGTGATGGAGAAGTGACCAAGGATCAAGGAGATGTTGTAACTAAGCAAAGCGATGCACATGATGATGATTGTAGTGATGATGATGTTGGTGGTTTTGATGGCAATTCAGATAGTGATTATGAGATACCTGGTTCCAAGATAATATCTGATACTCCAGAGAGTGGTGATATTTGTACTCCAAACACGACAAGGCATCAGACAAAACAACTTCTTGTCATTCAAAAGGTGACACCAAGAAAACACTTGAGTTACAGGCAGATTCTGAGCTCAACATGTCCTTTGGAATTGCAGAGTGACACTGACAGAAAAAATGAAGCGGCTATAAAAAAGGATGGTTCAACTGTATGTGATCTGTGTTCGAAAACTTTTGCAACTCGTTCCAGTTTTAACCAACATATGGGGAAAGTTCACAAAGAGAGACTGGTGGTGGAAAAAACAACAAATCAAAGCATTGTGAGATGTGAGGCATCAGTATTTGAGCTGGATAAAGCTACAAGTCCAGACACTTCAACGACTACAGCTGGTCAATTTGATAAGTGCAGTGATTGCCAACAGACATTTGAATCTCCTGATGCATTCAATAAACACATGGAAAGCTTTCACAAACAATCTTTGGAAATCATTAAAAAAGTACCAGAGGCTGAAAAGATCTCCATTGTCAATGAAAATGACAGATACAAGTGTACCCTGTGCGAAAAACAATTTAAAGGAAAGCATGGGCTAATTTCACATATGCGATCACACACTGGTGAGAAACCGTACTGGTGTGTTGACTGCGACCAAGGATATGCCAGATCATCAAATCTTTACAAACACATGCGTTTAAAGCATGGTGTTGCCTCGCAGGCAGTCCGCAACCAAATGGAGAGACAGAGAGAAAAATTAAGTAAGAGGTATGAAGAGCTTGCTACAGAAAGCAGTAAGAATGTTGTGAAAGAGTCAGTCGTTACAAATGTTGTCAAAGAGGCAGCTGTTATGAATGTTGTCAAAGAGTCAGGTGATACAAATGTTGTCCAAGAGTCAGCTGTTACCAATAAAGATAGCAGACATAAGTGTACTATATGTCAAAAACTTTTTCCTTTGAAAGATACTCTTATTAAACATATGCGCTCACATACTGGTGAGCGACCGTTCCAGTGTACTAGGTGTGATATAAAGTATGCTGTATCGTCAAATCTCTACAAACACATGCGTTTGAAACATGATATTGATACAGCGACAGCTCGAAAGGAACTGAGTAAAAACAAAACGGTTGACAAATCCAGAAAAGGAAGTGCAGATGTCCTTAAATCACCAAATCAAATATTGCTAGTGCCCACTGCAACTACTTCACATTTGACAAAGATGTCATCTACAGTGGATTCAAAATTTTCACAGAAGTGTCCAGAATGTGACAAGATATTAGTGTCTAAGAGCGCTCTCAAGAAACACATGCATGTTCATACAGGAGAGAAGCCATTTCACTGCACAGAGTGTGATAGGAGCTTCGCTTACTCTTCAGTTTTCTATAATCATATGCGAGTGAAACACAGCCTTGAGACACATGTAATACAAGCTCAACTAAAGACACAGAAGAAAGAAAAAAAGTCAAAATTCTTCATTGAAGTGCCAGATGGAACAAAATTGCCAACACGGACTGAATACAAACATCAGTGTCCTGAATGTGGGAAACGGTTCCCTGAGAAATCTTCGCTTGCCAACCATACTCGTATCCACAGGGAAGTGAAGCCATTCCGGTGCCAAGAATGTAAGGTATCCTTTGTTGCCTCAGCTTCTCTCTACAAACACATGCGAGCAATGCACGGCCTTGACAAAGAAACTGTACATGCAGAAATTGACAAATACAAGAATGAGAGCAAAACCCCCATGAAAGAGAAAGGTATGCGAAAGGTCAATCAAGCAGAGAAAAGTCAACTTGTACAACCTTCCGTGAGAAACAGGAAAGGAAACTGTCCAATTTGCAAAATTACGTACAGCTCGAAAGAAACTTTTCATATCCATTTGAAGGAGGCTCACCCTAATTATTGCAACTCAACTGATATAGTTTGTGAGTATTGTGGTAAATATTTAAGTTCATGGCGTCAACTTCATGATCACATAAACATCCATACAGGAGACAAACCTTACAAATGTAGTTTCTGTGGGATGGACTTCAAATTTTACCAAGCCTGGAAATCCCATGTGAAACGTCTTCACGAGGAGAATCATCGTCAGCACAAATGTAGTATTTGTGATAAAGCTTTCAGTAATCCAGCCAATTTGAGATCACATCAGGTGTCTCATACCAAAGAAAGACAGTACCTATGTGATTTGTGTGGTAAATCATACCCCTACTCACAAAGTCTGGCTGTCCATAAGAAAACACATAGGGTTAGCAAAGACTTTAAGTGTGACCACTGTGAGAAGATGTTCAAAACAAAAAGACAGCTACTAAATCATGTACAATATGCTCATGATGAACAGAAAGTACCGTGTGATATCTGTGGGAAAATGTGCAGCAGAGTGTATATTGAAAAGCACAAAGCCTGTCATTTTGCAGGGAGCAATTGTGATATCTGCGGGAAAAGGTACAGTACACCCAAGTCCTTGAGAACTCACAAGAGTACAGTTCACAGTGACGTAAGACCATATGTCTGCACTATCTGCAGAAGAAGCTTCAAGCACACTGTTCTATTACAAAGACACATGAAGTTGCATGACAGACCCTATAGTTGCAAGTTGTGTAAAAAAGGTTTCCAAGACTATGAGGAACTATGTAAACACATGAAAGTCCACAAGCGAGAATATGTTTGCAGGAAGTGCTCTCATAGCTTCAAGAAAAGTGAACAGTTGAAGAAACATATGAGTTTTTGTTCCTATCAACTGCAAGAAGAATCAGAACATGACAAATATCTACATGTAAGTGCACCATCATCTGCTGAATGTATCTTGTCTATGATAGAAAGGGGAAGAAATCCAAGTGATCCAATGGAAAATAGACGGGCAAACTCAGTCGTGGTTCCTATGAACTCTGATATTGATCTTATCGCAGCCGTAGCAAGTCTCCAAGAAATCACTACATCAAACTAATGTGTACTGATTTTACCATGAACTTATGTAGGGTAGGAAGCCATTGAGGCTTTTAAAGACATATTACTGTTCTGAGGTGGTTATCAATACATGTACAAAGTATACAAAATTTATGCCCTAAGCTGAGTCTGTGTGTTTTGGTCATAATTTTTGCTACATACTTTTAACTGATGCTTCTAGTGTTCTACTGTCGGTTTCAAGTTACTGTTCACAGGTTCTGTTTGAGACAACCTAGTCTGTAGTCAGACATGGATTATATTATGTCATATTCCTAAAAAACCTTCTGAATATTAATTGATTTATTACTAATTATGTACACATGTGTAACCCATAACGTGATGTAATAATCAGCATGTACAAAGTATATTTTCTGTTCTATGCGCACGACACATGATACAGAATACTCACTACTCCCACTGAGGATTCGAACACACATAAATACATAATCCAGCGCTGACTTCATCGAATGTCATGCACTCTATGTTTTAATTCTATTAATTTCTGCAACAAAAATGGTATTTACAAATGTAAGATCAATTACAAAAAAGTAAAGATGACTGTTGACAGTCTAGGTACAATCATGCAGAAACCATTAAGAAACTGCACATACTACTCTTTCACTGTTTAAGATAGCAAGATTGAATTAAAGAATACAGTTGTTTGTGACATTTTGTCTAAATGAAATGAGCCAGTGTGCCACCTTTAATTATATAGACATCAAATGCAGATGTCAAAACATTGGCACCTGCATGCCATGTCTGCGTCTAGTTGCAGTACGTGATTTATTTGATTTGACAAATTATCGAAAGAAATTGTAGTCTCGCTATCTTTGTACAGAATATACAGTTTTGTATTGGTTTCTGTATGGTTGTATCAAACAGAGCCACGGAATAGGCCATTTCAGACTGCAAACAGGAAATTGAGAATACAACGCCCTCACTCGTATTGGGGGTATCACCTCATAGTACCCATTCTTATGAGCTTTGTCCATTGGTATTGTGTAGAAGTGTAAATTAAAGACATTTTCCATATTGTTCAGACATCAAGGAAAGCAGCAGTGCTCTATGATTAACTGAGTAATGTATACCATGTATACCCCCAAGGTACACATAGACAGGAAGTTGAGCGCCACCATAGCAAATTTTGGAAAGGCCCACTGTAACTTGAAACGGGCTGTATTAACAGTTCAAACATATCCAACTTCCATTGCCTAGTGGCAGAACTTGTTATTCAGGCATACACATGTATAACATATCAGTAATGTGATGATGAATTCAAGGATACGTTTATTGTATATGACGAAGTCAACTTGACAAGGAAACCCGTATTCTTTGATCAACTGTGCTTTGTTTGCTAGAGGATAATTCTGAATGCAATTAAAGATATGATATTATATTAATATTGTACTAGATAATAGTCTAGAAGAAGTTCACCAATGGATTTATGTATTTTCACACTCGTTAGTCAAAAGTCTTTAAATCTCATGTGAGACATGAAAGTAATAGGAAATACTTTTATTAGAAGCAATGCAGACCTTCAAAGAATAACAAAGTGATGAAAAGTCATCAAAAGTTTATTAATGATTTTTAGTGCTGTAGGTACAAATGGTAAAGGGGATGCCACTCCAGGAAATAGGTTATACATGTATTTTCATAAAGTTTTATTTTTAGAGCCATTTTACATAGATTTTGCACAATTGCCAAGAAACACCAAATTTAAACTTCATTTCACCTCTTTTGTCCTCACACTGGTCCACCATTGCATCATAGGACTTAAAAAGACATTCATTTGTTTGTACACGCAATATTCAAGACAGTCGAGCTGAAGGTAATAAGCACTTAGGAATCATTTCATGAATTGACTCCCCAGAACTCAAAGTTTATGAAAATACCTTTAGTTCCTGCAGTGGCATTCCCCTTTTTTGCATTGGTTACAGTATCAAACTAACAAAGTGTTTTACGTGTAGGATCACCCTGGCAAATCTCCAGGAAGCAAACACATCAAAAGTAACTTTAGGTGTTGGTAATTTTTAGTACTAGGTTGGTTATAATGTTAGTGATGATATTCTAATTTTCTTGAAGTGAACTATATATACATGTACATCAATTGTTTGAAACATTTGAACAGTTATTGCTTTTCATCAGTATTTGGAAACATGTCTTTCAGAATCTTGTACTCCAGAGGTCATGGATGAACACAATCTGATTAAAATCTGATGTGGTGGATATGGCTTGATTTCTTTACTTACCGTAACCCCTATTCCTTTTGTTTTGTTGTTGTTGTTGTTCTGGAGTGATTGCCGCCTTCCCACATATGTGAAGGTGGCGATCACTCCTTGAACAATAAATCGAAAAACATGAAACTATGAAATGTAAATTGATTGTTTGACTTGCACACATTTGTTGTCAAGGATTATTAGGAGATAGAATATTTTCTGAGCAAAATTTTGATATTACATCTGGGGAAATAAGTTTTACCAGATTTAGCCCAGAGTCTTGCTATTACTATCTCAAGAAGCTCAAAGCCATTGTAAATGCAAGTCTTCCCGGATTTAGCCCTGAGTCTTGCTGTTACTATCTCATGAAGCTCAAAGCCATTGTAAATGCAAGTCTTCCCGGATTTAGCCCCGAGTCTTGATGTTACTATCTCAAGAAGCTCAAAGCCATTGTAAATGCAAGTCAGAAGCACAGGAATGTATTTTGAATTTGACTTGGCCATTGATAGCTGCTAAGATCTAAATGGATCTCATACTGGGGTACGCATCAGAATTTGGCCGTCTTTCTGTGGTCAACATTACCTCATAGGTGTGTATTCAAGATGACTTATAGCAGTGATTGTTGGTCATTTCAAATTCAAAACACATTCATCTGCTTCTAAACTTGCATTTCCCTTGGTGCTGGTGTAGGGCAAGGGCGCTTCTTGAGATAGTAACAGAATATTAATCCCTGGGCTATACTAGGTTGCATCCTCATGAAATTTGTGTTACAGTTCTAGAACCTTAGTAAAGATATTTATTGATTGAATGTTGTGCGATGAAGTACTACTATAACATATAGGTACATTACTAGTCTTGTTCTGATGTATACTGTATTTGGTTGGCTAAACTAGTCACAACATTCTTTTGACATGGTAACTTCAAATGAGAAGGTGCTTTAATCATGTCACTAAATAACTGCACAAATTCAGTGATGACAAACCTTTTGACGCATATTGCTACACTGGTTGCAGGTTTGAGCCTTGCTACTGCCATACATTTTTTGATTGGCCAAAATCCTTGGGCAAGATTTGAAGTGACAGGCAGTCTAGACTCTATAGTATGTCACCTTTATATCAGGTTTGAATGAAATTAACCATTGTATCCCAGAGATGTGGATGTTTACACACAGGTGTACTAACTGTAGTACCCCCGACAACACCCATATGGGGGGTAGGGGTGGGGGTGGGGATGTAAATATCCATTACTCCTGAGTGCTTACTATGACTACCCTCAAAGAAAGCAATGAGAAATATTGTATGTTTTTGAATATATGCATGTCTTGAGTAACTGGTGAGGATGTTTCGAGGAATGTCGAGATGACACATCAAAGTAATTACTAGTCTTGCTGCAAGACCCCTCAGGCTTTTCTGCTCACTGTCAAGGCGACCGAAGGTTGCTAGTGAGTGCGACAGCCCGAACTGCTCAGGCATTCGCCTTCGATTGTGTGCCACCTTCAGAAACAGAGTGTTGAAAAGAAAACCTGAGGTCTAGCAGCTAGACAAAGTAATTACTCAGACCACTACTAGTTGTTTACTAACGTTAGTGGTCTGAGGTAATTACATGCAATTTAGAATGTCAAAACCTGTAAATTAGTCATTGTTTAGTAATGAATGAGTGAATGAATGTAGTACATTACATGTATTGGCATTAGAAAAAAACAAGGCGTCGTCTGTACGTTGTGATGACATCGAAGTATTGACGGAAAGGAACCTGTTACAAATAGTGAAAGTCTACAAATGAATTGGATTAATAACACTTGGCGCAACATGTTGGAACAGCAGAGATATGTATACTTTTCGTGGTTCGATAAGAACAGTTTTATGGACTCTCCATGTGGTACTTGCGATTACGATTCATTTGATTTTTGGCACTAAAGTCTGCAACATACAATGAAAACAGGACAGGCACAATCACTTCACAAGGCCCATTGGACTGCTAAAAACTACGACAATTGTGTGTGATCTCAGTTACTTGTTTAAATGTATGACCTCAAGTAGCAAGATTGATAATGACATTTGGCCATGAAATTAATTACTTGTTCTTGCAACTTCGAATTCATAAATGTTCAAAAAAAGTATTATTTCATATTCGATTCTCTTCCGTATACAGAAACATTGTGTTGCAAATCACCATGTCTCCGATTATTGTGCAGTACGTTTATATCTCAAAGGTTAACATTTTATACTGTAGGAGTAAAAGTAATGTCTACTTAATAGCTGTTTTACCAATATCTTGCAGTACTCTTAGATATTCGCGTTCACCTTAGCTTGATATGCGGTGTCAGTCGCTTTCGTACCTGCACATTCTTCTGAATCAGTAGATTCTGGTTTCTCCCCTTTGGCATTATACTTCAGCCTTCCCTACTATATATTCAAGAAGTTAGCTACAATGATAAAGTGTAAGCTTCTGATGCCGCGACATGAATAAATTTCTTTGAAATCAGAGACTGGTATTACTATATACTGAAACAACTATTTCATCACCAGCGATATACGTAAGATTAAAGTGGCCATATGGATGAGAATTTGGTATTTATTTTGGATTTTTATTTGATAAAACAGCTTCACCATGTTTTTCTACTTGAAAAAATAACGTGAAATAACATATACCAAGTCCATGTTCACATCTCAATAAACGGCAAAACATCAAACAATGTGTAAAATGTTTGTTATTGTACATACAATAACAAACTTTTTACACTTTGTGCATCTTTTTGCAATGTATTGAGTTATGAACATGGACTTGGTATATGTTATTTCACGTTAATTTTTCAAGTAGAAAAACATGGTGAAGCTGTTTTATCAAATAAAAATCCAAAATAAATACCAAATTCTCATCCATATGGCCACTTTAATCAACATTATATGAGGCGGTCGAAAAATACGGAATTCATAATTTTGCACGTCTCTCGACCAAATAACTGTTATGTTCTAGCGCTGGAAATATAGGCTACGAGGTGGAGTGGGAGAAGACGTGTCGGAATCTCGTACCGTGTATTTCCAGAGCTAGGTATCTTCATGTATATTACTAATAAAACAGCTTTGTTGAAATTAATTTTGAAAAAAAAACTTTCTGGTACTTTTGCCATGGTCGTTGACGACTGCTGCATGCTGTTGCTTTCTTCTGCATAAATAAAAGCGAATTCTTCACGTTTCAATTTAATCACTTGATTCCACGTACCATGGCAACGTGTTATTAGTTATGGTTGACTGACACTAGGTGTGCTTAATTGTCATTCACGTTGTTACCATTGGCGATATTGCCCCTTTCAACGAGAGCAGAGGGGGCAGGATTGACGTTTTCGCAATGTCACAAGCTTGTACTTGTCGATGGGAATTGAGCGATTTTATTTCTTCTCTTATTAAATCGCGAGCCACGTGGTTTTTAATCCTATCAAAGATCCCCTCGAGCTCGTACAGGGATTCTTCTAACGACTCATTGTTGACAACCAGTTCGTTGAAGTAAAATGATAGAAGTCGACACGTCGGACTTTTCTTTGCTCCAATGGTATCCATTTGCTGTACGTTTAATTTCAACTCTACAGCAAATCCTCGCCAATAATTTAATTCATCATTGTCGCGATCAAGAATGGCACAAAGATTTCGCCAGGTGAGAGTGTTAATTTGATGACTGTGTGGCTTCCAATCTTCATTCCATCTTAGATAACGCTCTGCATTCGTCAAATCTTCCTTTGGTGCTTTAGAGTCTTCGGGAATATGTACTGTTTCTGCTGGGTTATCAGCCTTTTAAAAAAATAACACTTGTAATATTAAGATATTTTAATCATGAAATAATGTAACACTTTTGAATCTACAATGATTAATAGATCTATATATTGGAGACAGAGGTGTGGGTGTGCATTTTAAATAAGTCTTCTTGGGCTTCCATTAGTAAATGCGCAACGTGTGTATCGGAAAACTAGTACTCGGCACATATTGTGAGTGTCCCTCATTGATAAAATGACGTTCTAGTTAGAGTCTTATTGTTGTAGTATGTAAAATGTCCACAAATAGAAGGAAAAGTCAAGGTTTGCATTTGTTTTCACATGGAAAATGATTGACTTACTTTCTTATCGTCTCTATCTATCAAAAGCTCAACGGTATCAGTATAATCAGATGCATCTAATGATATTGATATCAGGCAGCTTAGATCCTCAGGTATATCATCGGATGAAGAGCCCACGTTTCTCAATAGATACTGACAGTTGGCTACCACGCCATCGCTGGTTGAGCCTACATCAACCAGTCGAATTATCTGTAGTTACCGAAGAAACAAAGTTAAACCATGACTTGTAATACACTTTTCTGTTAGCAGAGAGAGAGAGAGAGAGAGAGAGAGAGAGAGAGAGAGAGAGAGAGAGAGAGAGAGAGAGAGAGAGAGAGAGAGAGAGAGAGAGAGAGAGAGAGAGAGAGGGCGGAGAGGGTAGGGTTTAGGATATATTAAAGTTGCACTAGCTGCAACGAGATATATATATATATGTGTGTGTGTGTGTGTGTGTGTGTGTGTGTGTGTGTGTGTGTTAGATGTAAAAATATATGAATGCAAAGATGGATGGGTGGATAGATACCAGATATACAGCATAAGAGAGGCACACTAAAACTCAATTATGTGGTCAGATGTGACATTTTACTTCAGATTGTCAATACGTTGAAATGCAGAGTAGTAACAACTTCTTAAACTATACCTTCACAGGAATATTGTGTCTTAAGTTAGCTTCCATCCTTCATCTATCCCATTAATCTCAAGCTTCAGTTTAGTGTCTTGGTCACTGATGACTATGGGTTTACATGTGATCCAATCTCTTCCTGTAGGTGTCTGTATACATCAAGATGAAGAGAACAATGGTCACTTTAATTTTCAAGATATATTTCCACAAAATGAATGGTAACATTTATCAATAGCTCCCTTAAAATGAAACTAAATAGACGACTGTCGAAAGCCATGATTCGTAGTGACCAGTGCCTTAATTTAGTCCCTGTGAATGATAAGTATTTACAAGAACTGTAGGAGATTACCTGTGTTTTTTTAATAGTATCGTGCATTCCTAAATCACTCCATGCACCGACGTGGACTTCACCCTTCCTTGCCGAGAACTGGCCTCCTACTCCAACAATGATGCGTCGTTGCGCACTCTGACCTTCCTTCGCCGATGCTTCAGCTGCATAATCGGTAAAGTGATCCAGAAATAGGAAAACGGATCCTCCCTTCACCAATAGAGTGTTGTCTGGTAAGTCCTTCCATTTCTTACTGGTTGTTTTATTAATTGCGTTGAAATCCCAGGAGTCTGCATCGACTGCACTGTGAGGGAATGAAAGAACAACATCCTTCTTGAAGGAGGCTTCATCAGGACCACAATGCACCACGGGAGTTAGTACAACTTTACCCGCGTTAATTTCGCCATATTTGTATTCATTCACATGGCAGTAAATGGGTTGTCGTCGACCTTCTTCTATAGCATTAGGAGGAATGTACAACACCACACCCATAGACGGTATTTTAAGGTATCCACCTTTGTCATCAAAGACACTGCCAACAAAGTTACCTTTGTCATAGAGGTCACCAACATCAAACTGTGCTGAAAGTAGCATGAATTCGTCAACGAACTTAGCGTTTGGTTGTATATCTGGTATCTATTAAGTAAGAAAAACAATAGAGACGTATTAGTAGACAGTGAATACATTTCCTCGTTGACCGTAAATTAAAAGAAAATATTTAGTTTCATCAATAATAAAGTATCGTGCTGGGCATTTTGAACAGTGACAGATATTAGAAATTCAAGTTTATTTCAGTAGTCGGTCATCTTTTGAATGCTTTTAATAAATACTGAGACATTTTCGAGACTATGTCCTGATCTTGTGATGGCAAAAACTGAACTAGACTGACATTAAGAAATACACAGATAAGTACAAATAAGTTTGTAAAGTACCTTCAATGTTGATTTTGGGAGCTGTCGTCTGAGAGTAGTAACTATTCTTTCGAAGCCGTCTTCACACCCCTCTGGTATGTAAACTTTATCTTGTGGTGATATCATTAAGTGTTCCCAACTGTTCTCATCAGTGTCACCAATGAAGACTCCGATGTATGGCTTACCAATACGCTGTGCATAGTTCATTACTAGGAAATGAATCACAGAGTGGGTCACATCATAGACCCTCCACCAACATATACATATAACCCCCCCCCCACACACACACACACACGCATGCACATTGTATATTATAGGTCAGTATGACATTGGAGGACTGGGGTAAAGCCATAATGATTGCAAAATACTTTGGCTAAGATTATGAGAATGCTATTGTCACCTGAAGGTTTGTTAAAAGAAAGACCAATCTGCATTTAATAATTCAGCAACCAAAGCCATGCAGTTGATTTGAAGTTAAATTCTGTATACTTCTCGAATTTAGAACTGAATAGAATACGCTACTTTCCCTTCCCTTTGTTGTTTTCCTTACTTTCTAATCCTAAGCTTCTCGGTGACACTAGACATTTTGAGGATTACCGTATTCTGAGTTCGATGATTAACAGAAATCTGAAGGTATACAAAAGCGTAGCCCAGAAACTTTTCTTGGTGTTTCCATCTCAAGAAAGTATCGTCACCAAGTCTAGTCTTTCACCTATAATTTTTGTAGCACAGAAATCTACTTTAAATTTGAAATTACCACCAACAGCAGTGCTAAATCCACAGGCATTTGCGATTAGTTACCCTCAATGTCAAGTGGGGATGCGAGTATATTATAGTCTTACGTATAAGACGCTAGCACTCTAATACATTAGCGATTTAGCAGATCTCTTGATGGAAATTTCATATTCAGAACAATTTATGTGCTAGCAACACCTGAAGATGTCTCATCCCTGTGTAACAAGGAGTATTTCGGGCACTGTCGTTTTCTTGAGTGTATTTGTTTAATCTTTGGAAATAGTCATGGGGCAAGCTACTTACCTGTGCGACTTCGATCCATGTATCGAAATATATGAGTAAATAGAAGAATGATGTATTGTGATGCCTTGACTGCGCTGATTACATCAGAAGGGTCAGGATCCTCTATAAGCTGGATGTATTTGATTGCATATTCACTGTATTCTTGAGACATTGTAGCAGCAGGCGATAGGTCTATTCCAGGATCGGTTACTATTACAGTCACATCGTATGTCTCTGAAAGATACAATTCATAAAGCAATCATTTATTTGTGATTTTCACATACGTTATGTTCAGTTGTACGTGCATTAAAAAATAAACTGCGTAAAATTGAAATGCATACGCCCATGTTTTGTTTGCACTCACAACACTACCTTAGCCTTCAGGATGAAGTGAGGATAGCAGCCTGAGAAATTTAAACCTAATTACATTGTTTTAAAAAAACAAAAACCTAATAATTTCACCTGTTGCTGAACATGTGTTGCAGGGATCGGTGCCTGTAATCTCCAGCAATGACCAGTATGCCAGACGATACATGGACGACTCTTTGTCACGACAGAATAATTCCAATTCATTCATCAACACTGCATCTTTTCTCAGCATCTCAGCATTATTTCTGTCCATAGCAAGACGCTGAGAAAGGAGTATTGTAGCCAGGACAGTGTAGTAGTTCCACGTTCTTAACTTCTCATTATAGCCTCTTCTGGCCGATTGTAGGATATCTCCAAGGCTCAGGTCGTTGAGTGCATGGAGGATCAGGCTTTTATTTTTCACTTCTAAGGCCAGATATCCCAGACACCTTACAAAAGATTCTGGATAAAGTCTTTCTCTACCAAGAGACGTCGTTTTACCATATAAAACAAATCGTCTCAAGGGATGCAAGAGAAAGGAGGCGATCTTTTCACTCCATGCGATCTGAGGTAAGAAAGAGTGAACCGATGCATAGTGTTCAATGCAACCGAGGGTCATCAGGGCCAGATATTGGTACATATGTTTCCCACTGCACACACATCTCCTCAGTAAGTCTGTGTATGGTGGATTGGCAATAATCTGTTGATTTTCACCACGTCTGGCAGTTATGAACAGCAAATGAAGAAGTTGATTACCTACACTTGGGGAAACCTAAAATGATAAGATAAAAATTGACATCAATTTTGAAGAAGACAAACACTTACAATCATTATATAACGAAGTCTCATCTGTGTGGCGAATAGTTATAAATAAATTCAAACTCAGTACTGCACCAAAATACTTTCGGATAAATCCTAGCTTTAGATCTGAGTCTTCAGATCTTCTTCTGGGATGTGACGTCAAGCGTTGTTTACACATGCGTGACTTCAGAATACTGTCCCAGACAGACGGAAAAGTGTATAGGCCCGCGTCTTTATCTCTCACAAGCATTGTTAAAATTAATGAAGGGGAATTAAATAGAAGAAAATGGTTTGTCTTAACCCTTTACCTTGTCAATATCATATGTAACACCTCCAGTATTCAACAATTTCTCAACGAAGACTTTAAAATTATCATTTCTGATAACTTCATTGTTGAACTTGATACTCTTTATGCTGAACAGAATGACTGCATCAATCACGCTGACCAGTTCTGCAATGTTTCTTGTCGTATCATCGGAAACAGTTTCCATCGATGATAAACCTGACAATATCTTTGTGCAGAGGCTGGCAGCCAGTGTAGGATAGTCTTGCATCTCTAGAAGATATCTAGTATCAAAGTCACAGGTATGTAGCATTAAACCAATCATATGCGGCAATCCATCGGGTATAGCAACAGTATTGGTTAATGCAGCTGGTGTGACACCACAGCCAGACGGCCAGGTACATCCGAATGATAGCCACATTTTCGCGATGAGCTGCCACATCCATGCTTGTGTCGACTGATAGTTTGGTAATGCATGGATAGGATCTTTCATAAACGACAGGATGCGTGAGAGAGCATTCTTTTTCACCAAAACATCACCAGTTGACTTGAATTTGGCCAGCTTCAACATGATGAGGATAATTTTATCCAAGAGGCCATGTAGGTTATCATCCTATGAAAAGACATAAAACTATCAGATAAGGAATCACAATCATAGGTATAGAATTGACAGAGTACTTGTGTAGGCGAGATATCAGGCAGAAATTATGTGACGTCATATCAGATTGATCCGGATTCATATTAATGGGGTGTTTGCCATATTTTTGTCATTTTAATAAATAAGCTTATGAACATTGTATCGCATTTGCCAACCTAGCGTACTTACAAACTGAAGGATGTACTCTAAGCTCGAGAGAGAGAGAGAGAGAGAGAGAGAGAGAGAGAGAGAGAGAGAGAGAGAGAGAGAGAGAGAGAGAGAGAGAGAGAGATTCTTGTAATGTCACTTTATTGCACAGGTGAGATGATCGGCTATTGCCATGAAAATAGTGTAACTGGTGCAAATGGTCTGTTTAGCTTTTGAGACGTTCCTTATCTTCATACTTACTCTTGATTTGTAATTCTGCAAAATGGTTTTCTCTGACAGGAGACGAATGAAAAGCCTTGTCAATTGTACGTCTTTTTTGAAAAACTGGAATGCTAGATCTTCACTGTAGGTTGCACACTGAGCGATCTCATTCAAAAGCTCGAATTTTACATCATTTTGTACTGCCAAATCCATGAGCCTGTTGGGATTTGCATTCACCATACTATTGATGTCACCAATGATGTACCGAAGTGGGTCCTCTTCATTTAAGTACCGAGCCAATACTGTCATTACTTGGGTTTGAAAAATATCATTGAATCTACTTTGAAAAGTTGTGATGAACTCAAGCGAACTCTTAATGTCCTTCTTGTCGATAATTTGCGGTAATGTCGGCAAACTGTATTTACTTTGTTTTATTGCGTGACGACTGACAATGATAAACGTTAACGCCAATCTTCTGATCTCGATGTCTTCATCCTTTGTCTCACATGTGTTTAATATTACATCGATGAGCTCTTTATCGAGGATGGCATTTACATGACCGTTACCAGTCATGGCAATAAGTAGTATGATAAACTTTGATTTAGAGTAGGATAATAATAATTGTTGCTCCTCATCCTCCTGTAGATAAAACACAGTACAATATATTAATATATATTATAGTATTAAACCATGCGCATGCCAAGTTGTACATGACTGTTACAATATGGAATTGATGTCCTGGTCTGGTTTTTATGTCATGACAACCCGCATGGTTCTGCGGTGCTCTAGCTATGATTTAAAACGTTCAGAAATGATATCATTTCCCACATTCCCCGTAAGCTAAATTACATTATTCTTCAACATTTTTCTTCATCTAGCTTAAAATTAGCCTGGCATTGTATGTCACTTATAGACAGACACAAAGGCACGAATGAATTATCGTCGCTATTAGGGACTGAAATTTGTTTAGTTTTGCGCGCGAAAGTGTGCTTCAGTTTCAAGCCAGCCCCGATCATGAGAATTAGAGTATTATTATTAAAGTGACTCGTTCACTTTTGAATAATAGAATATAACACGTTATAACTTACTTCATTCTGTTTACTAAGGCCCAGCATAAGCTTCGCAAACGCCTTCAGATATTCATTAAATTTGTACTCCATAAGCTGATCTGAAGCTTTTTTGCTCAGTACATTGGACAATGCAATCATGATAGTCATAACGTGTGTAGCTTCGTCGTCCGTCATTTCCAACGACAATAGATTTGTTAGTGTTTTACCCGCGCTGTGAATGAAACCAGAATCAAGCACATATTTGTCAAGTTCGGGAAAGCTTCCCAATAGAGAAAAGTAAGCAACGATAGCGGCATTTTCAAAACTGGCTTCAAACTCGGGTCCGCCCATAGCCGACTTCTTCTCGAACGGATAACGTGCTATGAGAAGAAGTGCATTGGCATTACTTCTGATATTAATGTCGCTGGGAGATCTCAGTACTTGCCAGCAGTTTTCCACAAGACCATCGATATACAAGTATTTCTGTTTGTTTTTCAAATCACTTATATTCACCAGGATAGTTAGAAGTCTCTCAACCATGTTTGTAACGCTCTGTCATCAACAAATAAAGAAATACAAATGTTATAATTACGTAATGCTAAGTAAAGACATTTCCTAGGAATTGTGATCTGACGTAGCTAAATCTAACATATTTTCGTAGTTTGGTAGAACTCAAAAAAATGAAATGGAGGCCTATAATTGTCAGTTTTTAAATTTGCGAAGATCATAAAACTCAAAGTTGGTGTGAACGTCTGCTACATTTTTTGAACAAGGAGTTATCGACAATTTATCTTTGAAAATGCAAAAACTTAGCTAATGACGTCGTAGCAGAATTGATCAACATGAATTTAGAGCTAATGTTTCAGCTTATTAAAATGTATTTCCTTCGACCAAACATTATATTTTCACGTCTAAATCCCAATATTGAACAGACCACCTCATCTGAATAATCTATCATTTAGATACCCCAGGAAATTAGCGATATCCTACAATAAACTCCAGTTGCTATGCATATTCTAAGTTTACATCAGACGCGATTATTATTAAATATATTTGTATAGCAATAAATAGGGAAAATTAGATATTGGCCATTCTTCATTTTGACCCAAATTATGGTTCAGTATTATGGGATTTAAAACAAAAATAGCCCCACTTTTACCTCAAAATCACACAAGCAAAGCGATTAAACAATGTTTGGAGCTACAAACTCCTTGAAACCTTTCACACATCGCGAACCCACGCGCGCGCGCACACACACACACACACACACACACGCGCGCGCGCGCGCAGGCACGCACGCGTAGGCATGAACACACAGACGCGTGTGTGAGCGCACTTTAGGAGATAACAATACTGAACTTCAGTTAAATAACTATAACACAAAAAATAAAATGCTAAGGAGAACTGAAAATTAAATGATCGAAGTATTACCTCATTTTTTCCACAGTTGGTCTGTACCGTTTCCTCCGAGAGAATCACATTGACCGTAGAGACAATATTTAGTTGACACAACTTTGTGACGAACTCAATATTGTTTTTGCTTAAAATGGCCAATGCTTCAACAGTTGACCAGATCCTTTTCATTTCTGGGGATGTGTCGATCAACAGTGCTTCAGCAAACTTTTTCTTCTCAGTCCTGAAAACAAAGTAAACCAGGAAGATGTTTTTTCGCTTGTTTTTTTTCTCAGCAAGAAGGAATAGAATATCTCATAACAATTGCCGAACAGTCTTCACAATATAGAACCTAGAAGACGACACTAAAATAATTTAAATAGCAAAGTGATATAGTCACAAAATACCTGCACCTAATTCCACCTAATCCCTCTCTCTCTCTCTCCCTCCCTCCCTCCCTCCCTCCCTCCCTCCCTCTCTCTCTCTCTCTCTCTCTCTCTCTCTCTCTCTCTCTCTCTCTCTCTCTCTCTCTCTCTCTCTCTCTCTCTCTCTCTCTTTTATCATGACCTAAAGGGTGTACATTTCCACGTTTTGTATCATCACAGATATGAATATAAACCTGGAGATAATTAAATATGGACTTACCACGCTGACAAAGTTCTGCATAGAGTTATGGCACGTATCTCATTAGTGTTAACGCTTGTTAACACTGTATTAGTAAAGGTTACACCAATCGTTCTGGACGCTTTCAACTCATTGGCCAATGTCAGTGAAACCTCTAATTTTTTAGCAAGCTGTTGAATTTGGTCGTCATTATTATCACGGTAGAATCGTGTCACTTCTCTGATATTTTCCACTATTGTTGATGATAACGGATACCTTGCTATGTGCAGAAGGGTTTTGAATGCATGGACAACTGCTCGCATCGAGACTAAGTCACGTTCTGACTCCTGAAAGGAAAAAGGTGATAGTATCGTACCGGTAATTGTTATAACATATATATGTGATTGTTTAGCCGGTTGACGGCGCTGTTGAGATACATCGTTAGCTCGTCGTACTTCCCCCCCAGCCGTCGAATCAACAGGACCGGGCTAGGAAGGTACGACCAACTAACGATGTATCACAACAGTGCCGTCAACAGGCCAGTAATTGTTTGTAGATCAGAGTAAGCCTTCTCATTTTGGAGATGAAGATGACGGATTATTGAGTACAAACAGATAACTGGGGAAGAAAGAGGTCGTGAACTACCATTCTCAACTGATAAAAGATCTTTCAAGGTCTGACAAATCAGATTTCCTGACAAAAATACACGAGAAAGTTTAAGACATACCACGAATGTGCCTGCCGAGGTGTGTATTAATAAATGCTGAATGTATCTATTCATTCAACTGGATTTGAACTTTGATTTAAATCAAACAAAATTTTTCTCAACGACGAATTTGATCAACTGATAGCATATTGTCCACATATTGTGAATGAATTCTAAAAGAAACTGTTTTTGGAAGTCTGTCCCATCCCATCAGGATTGTCATGTCATTTATGATGTGAGAAAGTTTTAGCATTCACCAGGAGAGGTCGTGACCACAGAGAAATTTTACATGTTCAAAGCAAGGCGATATGTGTAGTTTCTATATGAAAAGGGACCAGCCAGATGAAGTATCGGTACATATTTTACATACTTTCGAATTAACACATTTTGATTTATTTTTTTGTACATTTGTAGATAATAACGACGAATTGAAAGTGGTAGCTAATTCGTTATTTTGTAGGTTCTATGCTAGAGAGTTCTATGACAACCCCTTCCCCCACGGAATAGGCTTTTAAAGTAATCGGTTTTAGTTTTGAAATGTGTTCACCGTTTCCGTTTTGTGAATGAGAGGGTGTATCTTTACAACGCAAGGAATGGGGGGGGGGGGAGGGTTGCAGTGTGCAAAGGAAGCACCTATAGAATAGGCATTGTAATCTCAGTCAGTTTACTGCTAGGTTGTTACAAATCCCGCTTACCGGTTTTTCATTTAGTTCATCTTTCACGGCTGGCTGGTTCAGAAATTTAACCGTCTCATCAATGAATTGAGTTTCCAGAGCTTTTCTCAGGAACATATCGCCATCTCTGCTGGTTGACGTTAACATGGAGGTGATCTGATAAATGAGGCACAACATATCCCATGCCACATCGTGTTCTTCTGGTTGGAACACACCTTTAATCTGCTCAGCAAAGATTTTAGCCGTGTCCGCCTGAATGAGACTTTCGACTATCTCACTCTGCAACTGATTTGAGCGATTGTTGTTTAGTAGAGCCCAGATCTTCTGTAATGAAGCAACAGCATCACTTCCGCTTTTGGTATTGAGAGCAGATACTGTTTCCTGGAGATCACTCTTCGTCTTGTCACTTACTTTCTGTTCGAGGGCGTGCTGCTCGGCAGAGAATTCTTCAAATGGACCTTTTTCTTCCGAGTCGGACAAGTAGCCATCGTCAAGGATATCTCCTTGCGCGCTCTGATGTTCTGCTGCTGTTGTTGTGTCACTGTCCTTATCAAGTGAAATACCTGGTACAAACACAGGGTAAAGGACCAATGATCAATTTTGTACTCGCTATTTTCCAGATTTCTAATATTATTTTCTGTATATTTCGAAATAAAGTTTTAAATACTGTTTCCTCTTACTGTTTTTTTCTATTTCCTACCTGATATCAATGTCTTATCTGAGTTTATCAGCTTTGCATTAATTAGTAGCTTGCTAGAACAAACTCACTATTTGCCCAAATTAACGCATTATGCCGTGAGTGTAAACATCTACTGATCCGACTAAATGGTAATACACGTGTATTACCATTAGTCGTATCAGTAGATGTTTACACTCACGGTATAATGCGTTAATTTGGGCAAATAGTGAGTTTGTTCTAGCAAGCTACTAATTAATGCAAAGCTGATAAACTCAGATAAGACATTGATATCAGGTAGGAAATAGAAAAAAACAGTAAGAGGAAACAGTATTTAAAACTTTATTTGCAATATACAGAAAATAATATAATTAGAAATCTGGAAAATAGCGAGTACAAAATTGATCATTGGTCCTTTACCCTGTGGTACAAACGACAAAATTAACATACTTATAGTGTATGCACCTCACAAACATTTTCTTTATAAACCTTTTTTTTTCTGTTACATCGTATAGTCAAATGGATTTCTCTAGCACAGCATTCTGTTCTTACCACAGAAGTGGTAGTTTAAGGTATTATACTACCATCACTGAATATAGTATTTCATATGATTATTTGACATTTAATACCCAATAAACCATACATATTTTCAAAGCTATGAATCTCCACCATGTATTCATTTTTCAAGTTAAAAAGTGAAAATTGGAATAATTAATGGAGTTCAAACTTTGCATCAGCTGACAATGAGCGTAACAGCATCAGCAGCTGAAATTGACACCTGCACCAACGAATTACTCCCGACACGACCAACAAAACCGGTCCCGTTACCGGAAACACGCTAACTATTTTTCGTTCACTTTATAAGGGAATAATTGTTACTGATACTGACTTATTGTTCTTTGACTTTGTCTATCGGGTGTAGACAAATCCCGCTTTCCAAGCTGTTTCCCAAAGTTCTTGCGTTGAGCACTCTGACTTTCTTCTATAAAATGCCGCACATGAGGATTGCCAGACACTGTAAGAAGAAAGCATAAGTACTTCTGATCAGCGAATACGAATTGATGTGGCTATACCGTTGCTGATAATACCAACTTATAATAGATAATGCCTGTGAAAACTTATATCTACGTTGAATATAAAGACTATAAAAACTATTGACTATTACTGCTGTTTCATCCTTATATATCCATAAGAATGTATTCATCAGATCAACTAAAATAGGTGATTCGATAATAATAACACTGAAAATATGTGTTTATGACTCACAGTATTGCACACAAATAATAACACACAAACACACACACACACACACACACACACAATAATACATAAACAAATATACTGTATCAGTTTTCGTTTCATATACCAATGGAGTAACTACAGTAGAAGGGACTTTACCTTTTAAAAAAAAAAAAAATTATTATTACATATGTACCAGAGATTACTTGCACTGGCGCATGCGTATACTAGTGGTGTATTTTCACTGCAGTGAATACCGAAAACACTATTATTGCATATTACCTGCATGCAAATAATATGCAAATGATGACACGATCATTCGCTACATAAGAAATCGTACAAGATCGCGCTTTATGATTTTCATGGAAATTTGCCATTTCAGATAAACATATGTAATATTGACAACAGAACCCAATTCCATGTTAGTTCCAGTATGGGTACTCGAGGAGTATTTGCACTCGTGCTTGCAGTGTTTTCTGCTGCAGGTCATGGGCCGGGGTTCTGTCACGGTTCTTGCGGATGGTGCGTGTTGTTTTATACTCGCGGTGTGGACTCTCGCGATCCTAGAAACTCGTGTTATTTTACCCCTTTCATATATATTATCGGCCAAATATCTCTAGTCTCTGAATCTTCGGCTTGGCAATTCCTCCAGTTTACACAAGCTCAACCCAGTCATAATTTTCTTTCCTGCTATCAGGCTCAGGTTCGTGTTTGTTTTGTCTTCAATTGCCTTTGTCACGATATAACCATAAACTATCAGAAGTGGCGACACAAGATGTTTTGGTCGCTAACTACATATTTGTGTTTAACAGCTGAAAATGTCTGGACTATTGACCCTCCCGTCATGTGACTCATGTCATAATTATATATTTGTGTAACTATGTAATGCTGTACCAGTCGCCGATATTTACATTTACCATTGTTTACAGAACTTTTAAGTCTGATAAATTACAACGAAAATCACGACATCTGCACAAAATGTCGTCTGCCTAGACAAATAGCTACATTTTATAATCTGGCTAGACAAATATCTCAGAGACATTGTTAAATCTTATCCAGAGCCTGTGACTGACAAACAATCTAATATTCTATTATCATCAGGTATGACAAGAATCGAAATAAAATTGTTACATTTTAGTCAATTGCCTGTCTCACAAAAATATCGGAGTGAACGCGCCAAAAGTTAGGTTTTAATACCATCACATGTCGTCCTTGTACATATAACTGAATAATGATAGCTCTTATTATTATTCATGTATTAGTCCTCAAAGGATACATAGTTTACAGCTCACAACTGTACAGAATAAATAAAAACAATATACACAAATCCTATGAAAAAGAGCGAGTTAAAACAAAGACAAGCTACACACATTTGTTCACTCATGGCACAAAGAAATTGCAGCACTGTTGGTTAAGATGTATAATATAGCAAGATATGTTTATAACATTTTTGTCGCACCAGACGATACAATGTAGCAATATTATTAAGATTTTTATCCAGCCAGGCAGCGTTTTGTTTCAGGTTTCATTATTTTCGTTGTATCAATCTGTTGAATAAATGAGGAAAATGGAGTTGACCTAAAACAAAACCGGGGTTAATTTTTTTTCTATTCTTATGAATTACTAAAATGCTATACAAATATTTCATGTTATTGTAAGCATGTATGGTATCCCTTTCCCAACGAGGTCCATGATCACATGTCTATAGTCTTCAACCACCTTAAAACAAACTTAACGTAACCGATGAAAAAACGAATGCCTCCTGTAAGGAGAATGAAGCCATATACTTGTTGCGCCTTCACACATTGCCTGTAAATGAAATTGAAAGCACACTGTAATGTGAAGGAAAGTAGAAAGTAGTATATTTTCTTGAAATAAATTGAAACGATTTCATGTTAAAAATATAATTGAAGTTGAAAACAATAATTCTTTATACAATTGCAAAGCTAATAAGCATTTGATTTGTTGTATGAAATGCTCATCCACAACCTACGACCAAACCTTGAATCTTCCAAAAAAGTTATGTTGATTTGTGTTCACAGTGAGATGAAAATGTGCCATTACGATCTTATCGCCTACGTTTCTCATGACCCGTTGAATCTTATATTTATATGGAATCTGACCCAAAATATTTTTATTTTTTTTTATAGTCGGATTCCACCTGTTGATTTCAATAAACAAGAACTTTTGTCTCCCAAGTATTGTTACCAAGCTGGGTATATTTATTGATATCGTTGCCTTCACATGAAGTGAGTCACGTGATAAAGATCAGGTTAAACACACAGATACACAGTGTGCCATTGTTATAATGTCTAGATACGCATGTATCATAATACAAGCTTATCTTTGATAAATTATATAGGTGGGTAAAGGTCCATATAGTTCGTTTCAGGTCATCTCAGGCTATTTATTTTGTGGATTTGAAGAATTTGAGCGTTAATAATTTTCTTCTTTCACTTTGATGAGAAAATATGAAAGAACCTTCATTGAAACGCCGTCTCGATTTGTTGTACCTAATAATAAGGCAATGGAATCAATTGTACATTGACGTGTATACTGATGTACATACGTTTAGTGAGAACAAGTTCAGGAACGAAGTCACGCCGTAAACATTGTCATTTTTCTAAATACCACTCCAAATACCACGTGAGATTTAATACTGCCAGTCCAGATGTAAATTTTATTTAAGTAGCTCATATATGCCGGACAAAATGTTAATTTAGAGGCTACCTTAGATCTTACCAATTGGTTTACGCGTCGCCATTGACAGCACCATGAAGGGAGGTGGCTACTGACTTGGGGGGGGGGGTGATAGTGCTTTTGGTAGGGGTCATTTTGAATAAAACACCACCTGAAAGGGGGTCATGTTGGAGAACACTATTTTGGTAAACTATGATTTTGGTGACATGAAATGACTTCTGAACACTGATATTTGAACTGGCCATTGCATTTGTCTTTAATAAATCTATCATCCTCAAGACAAAAGCTTGTTCTGAATGAAATTATAGAAACAAGTCATAAAAAAATTGAAAATGGTATAAAATTGGTATTAACCACATTGTACAGCGAATTGTATTTGATTCGCTCATTACGTATTTGATTAAACGTTTTTGTTACATTTCATTCTGCAGTGTATAATACCACAAACAGGTATACGCAACATGTGTGAAATTTCGATAGAAAGAGCTGTAAGTGGAAGATATGGTTAACTGTATATGTAAGGACGAATTTATACTAAGTACTGAGATCCCCCGAGGAACGATATCCGTGTTTCATAGATTCCAAATAAACATTATGTACAAAACAAAATACGTACCAAACGTAATCTATATGCGCTTATAACAATATTTAATACACTCAAATGGTACTGCAACATTAGAGCAAGACCCTTTATAAATAATACTGTACATATAAAGTGATGTCAAAATATGCATGGGGGGGGGGGGTCATTTTGGAAAACTAGAACTTCCATGGGGTCACTTTGACTTTGGTCATTGGGGCTGGGAGAGGGGTCAGGTTGGGAAAACTGTGTTAAACTCCAAACCTTTAAAATGGCCGCCCCCTAACTCAACTGAACTTACCTTGTGTGAGAGAAAAACTTGGCTTCGACATCGTCCAAAGTAAGTTTGGTTCCGGGACTGGTGTACGTTATAGAATGAAACTTGGTGTCATCCGTTCGTGTGGTTGGTCCTAAATCAAATGGCGTGAAGTATAGATAATTGTAAGTTAAAACTCCAGTGGTGGGAGTTAGATCATGATGGCGTCCAGGAGAGCGAATGACGTGGTGGGCGGAAAACAGATTAACGATAAATTGTCAGTGACTAGTCAGACGTTTTCTACGAACTGTATTGGCTGAGTTCAACAATGTGGTTAATCATTCATCACCCAACACAGGTGAAGGACTATTTTTATACAATTATGAAACAAATAAAATACAACAATTAAAATAATTTACTCCACTTTTCATGCCTGACGTCATCAGTCTGTCGTCTTCTTGAGGTGACAGACTGTAACTCTGGAAAAGAAACGACGAAAGGTAAGTTTCGCTTTGTAGACGCATGTCTATAAAACGCATGCGCAATGATTCGCATTTTTGGAAATTCCTCAGTGTTAGCAAGGGCCTAAAAAAATAAGTTTTGTTCCGGTTACGCGACCCCATCTAGCTTTTCACTGCCGACCCAATTTTTTAAATATTCGAGAAAAAAAATAAAATCGCAAAAATTGTGAACTCTCACGAGAAATAGTGGTTGCGGAAACTGACACACAAGCTCAATAAACGAACTTGTTTCGGATTTTTTTTTCGTCTTATTTTATTGGGGGGGGGGGGGGCTGGGGGCGGGGCTGGCGTCAATGCGATTGCTGAACTTCATTTTCAAATTTCTAACCAAATTTCGAAAACTTTCATGCCTTCAATGGTAAAAGGTTCGAGATCTGTATTTACTACTGAGATGTTGATAAAAAATTTACTTCTAATACAGTGTTGGGCTTTTATATTAGTATTTTATATCTGTGGTTAACAGTAGGCAAAATTCTTGCCTGGAATATATGCCAAATTCATGCCAAATGCTTCTTCTTTTTAAGTGTTCAGATTCGATGCCCAATTATAGAGAATTCCACAGTCTTGGCGCTCATTTTGAAAATGCACAGCTACCGTAAGGTATCGGCGTAATGTCTTGGTCTTGAATTGTGTTGAAAGGACCTGGTGATTCACAGCATACTCCACATTCATAGTGAACATGAAACTTGTTATTATAATTGTTTTTACTAGTATTTATCTTTTAGAAAGCTGCTAATCAGACTAGTGAGAGTCTTCTAGATGAATGTGATATTGAGAGCTTTAAAACATACTTACAGGGAGAGATACGAGTACCGCGAGGAAAGCTCGACGAATGTAAAACAAGAGATGACCTAGTACCTAGCACATTTAATAGTGAATTATTACAAACTGAGTAGCGACTGTTTGACGACAGTACAGACAATTTGAAAAAAATCTCCAGACTTGATCTAATCGGTGATCTGAAGTCCAAATATCTATTCCAGTGAGAAGTACTGTGACGAAATGATTCTTTGCAATATTTTCAATAGCAGACAACTGTATACTGAATATACCATTTTTCCAGTCAATCGGCGAAACGAAAATGACTTTGAGGAACAATATATTGACGGCAATACAAACTGTAATGCAAAATTGAAGTTTGGGCCATTGATAACAACGGTATGGTATGGTATGGTAGGCGGAAAATGTCAGACGTTTTCTACGAATTGCGATTGGCTGAGTGTCACAATGTGCTTAATCATTCATCGCCCAACACAGGTGAAGGACTATTTTTGTACGTATATGAAATATTAGTCAAATACAACAATTATATTCATTCTTCTTTTCATATCTGACGTCATCAATCTGTCTTCTTCATGAGAGTGGAAGATAGTCGTAATCTGGTAAAGAAACAGGACATTTTTAGTTTCTCTTTGTCGACACACGTCCCTAAAACGCATGCGCAATGGCCTCACACAATTTCCCGATGTGGAATTTTCTGAGTAAATACTTTGCTAATAATTTGACAAATTTACACATTGTTTATACATAATGGAAGACACTTGTATACACAGCATCTTATAGGAGTAGACACTACTGGGGAGACTTGATTATTCAAAAAGTCAACCGACGAATTATTATTTACAAGGAGATCTGTGTATATTAGATATTTTGATACACAAAATTGCTTTGAGTGTAATAATGAATCCATATTCATAATTATATCGAGAAATTTACAGAAAGAAAGTAAACGTACGTAAAAAATAGCGTCACTTGCATTGTAGCATAACTATGCAGTTTATGTGTTTTTAAAATACTGTTTACCCACATGTTGATTCAACGCTATTGTTATTTTTATATATGCAATATGCACCATCATTTCACTGCTGTCACGGGCAGTATATTAGTTGCTGGGTGACTACAATGTCAATTTGTTATTTACCCACTTGCCTAATCATCCCTGTTATTCTTTGCCATATATGTACACCATCGTTTCGTTTTTGCTATATACATGGTCTTGTCACTAGGCAGGCATATGTGTAAATATGTTTGGATATTCATTCGAATGCTTACTCATCCCTGATGTTATCTTTGAAATTTGACTGTTGTGGTCGTGTTGTTAGGCATAGTTGCATACATTTTTTTTAATGTTTATTCATTTGCCTATCAAATAACATTGTTTTCTTCACATTTGGCTGTTACTAAGGGAGTGGTCATGGTTGCTAGAGCAATTGTGTCAATTGATCAATATCTTATCTGCAGAATAACAAATCTAAAGACATCCCAACGAAAGTTCAGCCCTATCCAAGTAGTAGTTTTTGAGATCCATGTTTTTCGACCAAATATTACATTTTAAAATCTAATTTGTACATCACTGATGGGATCATGTCATGAATATTTCTTTGTCTACACATCTCTGTAAGGAGATTCCCACTAATTGTCAGAGCAATCATCTCAGTAATTTGTAGTTTAATTTTTTTTACCCGAATCACACCTGTGGGCCGACCATTTTGATTTGAAAAAAATCCCAACTAGACACCATAGTTACACTATCACCAAGTTTCAAAGCAATCGACCGAGTGTTTTCTTTACTTCACACATAACATACATACATACATACATACATACATACATACATACATACATACATACATGCATGCATGCATGCATGCATGCATGCATACATACATAATATTACATACATACATACATACATACATACATACATACATACATACATACATACATACATACATACAAACACTTTACCATGCCTACAACATGGGTGGACTCTGTTGTTCGATCAGATTCGCTAAGAGGAACACACTAGGCTTGTACAGTTAGCACTGTGTAATTAATTCCATTGCCTCTACAGGGTGTGGACGTGATGATAAGTGATTTTATAACAAATCTCATAGCTCGACAATATTAACTGACATAGTTGAACATAACGTGAAAATCTGATCACTTTTATTTGCAGAGAAGATCAACTACACACCCTTAAAGTATTGCTCCTACTAAGTATGAAGGCGAGCGATTTTTGACTGTAAGTCGTTCGCGCGTGCGCACATACAAACACACGCCCGAGCGCGCATACGCACATACACGCAATTTGTGATGCGCGATGGCTACTTAAAGCACTACTGATTCTCAGTTGTGCTAAAAAGTAAAATACTCAAATTACCAACACTCAAATACAGTTAGTGTCTGCTGTCAGTTTAAAGTAGAATTAAATGTAGATCAGCATTTTGACCTCGTTCTGTGTTTCATTATGTGTGGGGAGTACATTGACCTCTCTTAGTCTTCATGTCCTGTGATATCCCAGTAGAACCTCTCAAAATCAGCGCCCAATTGCAAGCACGTCATAACTGTCTGTTCGTTGGTTGGTTGGTTGGTTGGTTGGTTGGTTGTTCATAGAGTTGTCGGAGGGCCGGGTATACGGTTTGTTGAGATTATATATACAACAGGTGAGTGGTATACTACTTCAGATAATAATTCTCCAGCGATTTTCAGAATTGTAGTAGCAAAATTTGGGAATCAATCGGACAATTTGTCTCGGTAGCGAGAAGAGACTTTCAAAACATTACTCACGCGATTGGTAAAATGGCTGATAGTATCAGCACCAAACTCAATAGCGTATACCGTTAGTTCTAAGCTCTGACTCGATCTAATTGGGGCCACTGATGACATTAACCTTTTCACCCAAAATATGCATGTTGTGCGAAGTGTACGATTTTTATAAAGTCATGTTATGACGGGTATTTCTAAATGAGAGTTCAAACCACTATTCAATACTGGTCTGAGATGTGAGGTCAAAAGTACTATGACACATTGTGCGGTTCCTTGAATTGTTCAGTATTCGTAGAAAAAACACATCATGCACATGTCATGACGTACCATACCATACCTAACAATGTCTGTACGTCGATGGGAAAAACCCAAGATAGTCACAAATACCTAACTAGTGTAGTATTTGAGTGTGTTATTTTACCCGGGTAATATGCGACTGTATGTACATGTAGCCGAAAAATAAGTTTTTCACACTCTCTCCTTTTATTGTTTTTTAATTTTTTTCAAACCTGGGAATCGATTTATAAAGATACACACACACACACACACAATTCTACAGAACCCCATTCATGTTTGGGACTACGTGACAGGGGCTATGTTGCACGCACTATATCACGTCGTCTTGGAACTGTCAAGGCTTTCCCAGTCAGTCCATATTCTATCCTGAATCAAACAGTCCTGGCAACGCATAGCACACTCGGGCTCCTGGTGAATAATTGTTCCGGACTTTTCACAGTATAGGTGCACAGTTTGAAAATACACAACTATCATAACGGTATTATATCTTAGTCAACAGTGAAAATAGATTCACAGTATATTCCCTTGAATAGTAAATCTTTTTAATATAGATATTTGTATTGCAGGTTACTCTGCTCGAAAATAGAAGTTAAATATGGCTGCGAATCAGACTAGCGACAGCCTTCTAAGCAAGCTAGTGGAATTATTCGATGAATTAGACGGGAGTGATATTGATAGATTCAAAACATACTTACAGGGACTAGAGGGAGAGATACGAGTACCACGAGGAAAGCTCCAAGAATGTAAAACAAGAGATGACTTAGTACAATTGATACTGAAATATTATAAAGACCGTAGCCACTGTTTGAAGACAGTAAAGGAAATTTTAGACAGAATCCCCAGACGTGATCTCATCAGTGATCCGAGTTTCAGTCATCTATTCCAGTGAGAAGTACTTTAAGGAGATGATTCTTTGCAATATACGGTACTGAACAGCAGATACTTGACTCATAATATGTAAAACATATTGTATGAAACCAAAGAAAATAGACGATAAGAAAATACGATACTCAACATCGTCGACCCAACTGTATAATGTGAACGTAACAGGATATCGTTAATTATATGAAGGATTTCTATGGGTCGTTTGCTCATCGAGGAGGTGACGAATTAACTATAAAAGGCGACTGTACTGCTTTAGGTCCGTTCCACGAGTAATAACTGTAATACCCTTTGAGCAGTGTTGGAAAGTGCTATAAAAACTAAATTTATAACATTTATTATAACAATGAATTGATAACAACACAAATTTTCAAAGAAACTTGTTGCAATTCCATTACATCAATTATGTCTCTCCTGAGTGTTAAACAGATGGTAAATACCACCCCACCCCTACACACATCTGGTCGACTATGGCTATTTGTTCTTTGCAAGTTGTGTATAAAATATGTCAAAACAATGGATTACAAACAATATTATGCTATGTATTTTGATCTGAGCAGTACGTTAAATTCTATCAATTCCTTGTCTTCTTCCTACTTAAATAAAATTATACAATTTGAAATGCTGGGGATAAACATTTCATGTTAGCATTGTCACAAGGCTAGCAATTCTGAGAGGATGGCGCAATAACATCTGCGTATGAACAATGTCAGCAATTTTCCCTCTTCTGAACATATAGACGCTATCTTAAACTTCTATCGATGTGTATCACAGCTGTATGAATCATTCACATCCTTCAATGACAATACACGTGACAATCTGTGTCGGATAGGAACATCCAGGATACTTGTCGGGCAAGTGACGCTTACATTGACCACAGGCATATACAACAAAAAAGTTAAACTTCGTCTAGCTTGAGAGTTTTACGAGATGACTTCTTAACATTTAGCAATCTTACTGAATGAACATCACACTTTAATTTAATTCAGGTTAGTCAAAAATGGTAATAAATCTGCTCGTTTCGATATCAATTTTATGAGGATGTTTGTGATGTTTTAGTTTGAATTGGAATGTTTCTCTGTGAATGTCAGATATTTTGTATGCATATACCCAAGTAAAGAGGCCAAATCACTCCAATATGTACGTGAAAAGACGTCCATAACATTCTGGAATTCGTTACATATTTTTGTGAAGATTGGTATATTGTACTACAGTTTTCATCTGTGTATCAATTTTACTGAACTGAATTTGACAGCTCTTTCTAGTCAAATTATTAAAACAAAACAATTTCACCTGTTGGATTGTTTCTGTCATATACTCTAAGATTCTGTAATAGTTGGAACCCAACATTTTACAGTCAATAATTTATTATTATCTTGATATTGGGTTATATGCCTGCCAAGGCAAGGATAAAATTAGCAGGACACATAGTGGATTGCATAGTGGATTACATTCTTAAGATATACTAGTAACTTAATTACCGAAAATCATTAATTATGCAAAGTACTCATCAAAACTAAAAACTATACCAACATGCTTTGCAGGATATATGTGCTTTGTCATGGTTGATGTATGTGCCAAATTATCTGGAATTTGAAACGTGCATTCTTAAGATATAGCTTAATTACGGAAAATCATTAACTATGCAAATTACTCATTTTACTAAAAGCTATGCCAACAGGCTTATTATTACGGTTGATATATTTGTACCAAATTATATGAAATTTGAAGCTTGCATTCCATATATATTGCTTAATTACCAAATATTAATTATTAACTTTGATAAACACACCGTTCCATAATCTAATAATGAACCCGTATTCATAAATATCGGGGAATTTAGAGAAATGAAAGTAAACGCTTTATACATGTCAAAAATTAAAGTAGTCAAATTATGAATACTCAGAAGTCGAAATAACTTAGTTTCCGTTGTCTGTTGAAACCTTTTTCGACAGTTCCATGGAGTACCTATTGCCGATGTCAATAACGAGAAATTTGATCTGGCTGTGTGTTTTGTTTTGTGTGTGGGGAGGGGGGAGTGGCGATGTTTAAACGAAGATCTCTACATGCCTTCAGGTCACGTGATATCCCATACCGGACCAAACTCTGAAGTAAACCATTACATACCTCTGATCTCATTTTGTGTTTGTAGTCTGAGATTACAACAGGTGAGTTGTGAACTATATGTGACATAGTTTCTTCTCCAGCTGTTTTCAGAATTGTTCCAACGAAATTCCAGAATCAATCGGCATTATGGCTCCATGGAGTTTCATTACCGTGCAGGCCATCAGTGTATATAGTTTAGATAATGTATCACAGTTATGGGCAATACAAGTGCCGATACTCAAAAGCATGTCGTTCGTTTTAATTGTGATTTGGGGGCCACCGATGACATTGACTTTCTTACAAAATCATATGCATTTTTGTAAAATATACGATATTTGAAATCTTTTTATGGGCATTGCTCAAAGAGAGGTTAAAAAGGGTCAACCTGTTGTCTGGAGTATGACTTCTTTTGTGCGGTTCCTTGAAATGTTCTGTATTCGTAGAAAAACACACATGACGTGACATACCACACAATAGCAATGTAGGTACGTCAATGGGGAAAACCCATGACAGTTACAAACTATCTAACTGTGTAGTATTGTCGAGGGTATTACACGATTGCATGTAGGTGAAAAATGAGTTCCCAGAGAAAGAGAGAAGTTAGGCTTTTCCAACCTGGCATTGCCCTATTGTCTCGACTTAGTCCTGCTTGCAGACTGTGCACGCCTTTCGCTCAACACCGTCCTGCGAAAAGCAATGTAACCCGCCTATATCGAGTGTGCCAGCAAAACGCTGTCGTACCAATAATAAAAGAACTACACACCATGCTATGAAATATTAGCAATCGACCGAATATGTACTCATTTTACATCTCTAGGTCTTTGACGATAGTAGTCAGTCGTAAGAGACAAGTAGGACTAGTCTAGACTCTCTCCGTAGACTTTTGAATCTAAAGATCATATAACACAAACAACATTCTGAATGTATTGGTTTTAAATTACCAACAAGAGCTTTAGTTAAACACATTTTACCGCCAGTATGGGGAGGTTATATTATGTTTTTTTCTGTGTCTGTGTCTGTCTGTCCGTGTGTGTCTGTCTGTCCGTGTGTGTGTGTGTGTGTGTGTGTGTGTGTGTGCCTGTCTGACTGACTGACTGTGGATACGATATCTCAAAAACTACTGCATCGATTCTAATGAAACTTGCCAGAAATCTTCCATAAATTATGGTAATGACAAGAACGGATTAGATTTTGGTAAATATCCAATGAACATTAATTAGTCATTTGCATAATTGATGGGTTTGAGAAGGCAATCTTCAAATTCAATATAAATTAGTACATATGTTAACCATAACAAAGTGCATATGTCCTTTAAAGATGGTTGACAAGTAATTTGCATAATTAATGATTTTAGTAATTAAGCTATATCTAAACAATGCTCACTTCAATTTCCACAACATTTGGTACATAAATCTACCACACCAAAGCAAACATGTCTTATAAAACCAGTTGGCATATTTTTTAATTAGGATAATTAATGACTTTCAGTAATTAAGCCATATATAAAGATTGCACTCTTTCAATTCTGCAAAATTTGGTACATACATCAACCATGATAGAGACATGTCCTATAAAGCCTGTTGGCATAATATTTAGTTTTGATGAGTAATTTGCATAATTAACAATATTTGATAATTAGGAGATATATTAAGAATGGAAGCTTCATATTTCATAAACTGTGGTATATATATATATATATATATATATATATATATATATATATATATATATATATATATATATATATATATATATATATATCAATCATAACAATGGGCACATGTCCTACGAAGTTTGTAGACATGACTTTTACTTTTAATGAGTAATTTGATTAATCAGTAATAAAGCCAAGAATGTACACTTCAAATTCCATACAGTTAGGCAAATATATCAACTATAACAAAGCACACATATCCTATAAAGCCTGTTGGCAAAGTCTTTTACTTTTAATGATTAATTTGCATAATTAATGATTTTCCATAATTAGGCTATGTCATAAGAAGGCACAATTCAAAGTTCATATAAATTGGTACCCTCATCAACCACAACGAAACACACGTGCCTATCAACTACAACGAAACACATGTGTTTGATGTAGTTTTACATTGTGATGTGTAATTTGCATAATTAAAAACATTTTTGATAATTAGGCAATATCTTTAGAATGCAAGCTTTAAATAATTTCAATTAATTTAGTACATGTCTTGATGGTAAAGAAGTGCATGTGTCCTTTAAAGCTTGTTCATTTCCATGATTTTCGATAATTAGACAACATCAAGTATGCAAGGTCAAATTTCAGTTTCATATAATTAATTTTCCAGTTAAGGGTACACCATGTATGCTAGCTATATAACTCAGAATTTTGCATTCCAACAATATGTGGGAACAGAAAGGAATAGAACTGACGTCGGTAATTACCGACCAATATCTAACCTCCCTGTAGTTTCTAAGATATTGGAAAGAACTGTCCATGATCTGCTGTACAACTATCTAGATGAGAATGACATTGTGAATATAGATGTCAGTCAGGATTTAGGCCAGGTTACTCCACGGCAACGACCCTTACTCATGTTACAGATATTTTATTTAAATAATATTGATCGTAAACAACTCACTGGTGCAATATTTCTAGATCTGGAGAAAGCATTCGATACAGTCGATCATGGACTGCTGCTTCAGAAACTACATCAATTTGGTATACAAGGCAGTGCATTGGCATGGTTCCGTGCCTATCTAACAGGCCATACACAAGTTGTAGAGTTAAATTCCACATTATCAGAAAGCATGGGCATTTCTTGTGGGGTACCTCAAGGTTCAATCCTGGGACCTTTATTTTTCACCCTTTATATCAATGACTTGCCGGAAACAAGTTATAAAGGCGCAAGTAATTATGTATGCAGATGACACAGCTATTTTCTATTCAAGCAAATCAGTTGCCGATATTGAAGTGACACTCACAGAGGAAATAATGCATGTCAAGGCCTGGCTTGACTCAAACAAGTTAACACTGAATACAAGTAAAACCAAGACCATGCTTTTCGGTACTTCTCAAAGACTAAAATTAAATTCAGTTTTGCAAAGTCGAATACATGGAGACCTAGTAGAGCAAGTATTTGATTTCAAATACTTAGGGGTTTGGCTGGATTCAAAATTGAAATTTTCAACACATATTTCCAAAATTTCTCTAAAACTTGGTCTACTGTCGAGAATCAGACACTTTTTGCCGTTAGGACTTAGGAAGATGATGTTCAATACCTTAGTTCTTTCCCATTTCGATTATACTGTGAATGTATGGTGTAATACGAATCAAAAGTATTTGAAGACACTTGAGCTCCTCCATAATCGAGCTGGTCAACAGCTCCTCGAAGTTCCCCGTGATACTAGTACGGGTCGGGTATATGAAAACTTGGGTTGGGTCAGCCCTCAAATTAGACGGAAGTGCCAACTGGCAACACTCGTCTACACATCTGTAACAGGTAATGCACCTAGTTACCTCACTGAAATGTTCAATCTTTCCAACCAAATTCATCTTCATAACACAGGACAGGCCAGTAAAGGAAACATATACATCCCTACAGTTAAAACTGAATATGGGAAACGGGCATTTCACTATAGTGGAGCTGTTCTATGGAACAATCTACCCCTATCCATAAGATCAACTCCGAACTCATCGATATTTAAAAGACATCTTAAGAATGTAGTATGGTAATGTGGGTGGATATCTTTTAAAATACACTGTGCGTCTGTAATTTTGTGTCCTGGTTTGTCCCCTTTTTTCTGTGTACGTAATCATGCAACATGTTCCATTGGGAGAACAGTGCTAATGCACTGAAATGGTGTCTGTATATGAAAGATTAATAAATAAATAAATAAATAAATTAATTAATCAATACATAAACAAACAGAAATCTATGGTTTTGCCCTTACGCGAGGCATTCAGTTTAAATCTGGTACGCAATTGGAGTACATGGGACCCCAACTTAAGCTTAGTTATGTTTACGAAAATGCACAAAACAAAGAAACATAAACAAATAAACAACAACAACAACAACAACAACAACAACAACAACAACAACAACAACAACATATAAATACTGACAAACATGACCGACAGGGTAATGAGAAATCAATATCAACAATGTTTCTATGCAACAACAATTACACGTTACAATTACACGATGCCTACGTCATGCCATCTCATATTGAAGAATATCTTTAGGTGTTCAAATTCCTGGGCACTCTATTTGAATCTTAAATGGACCAATCACATAACCTGTTTTGACCACTACAGCTACAGCTGTTTGTCGCAAAAGGCTGTGAATACTGTTACTAATCAAAATATAGGAACCCGGAAGTACATACATTTACTAAACCACAGACAAGGAAGAAACAGATCAGCAACAGACCCTCTCCCATTGAGCAATGGTAGTCTCGAGTAAACATTACGTTATACTCTATTGTCATGGAAATAACTTTCAAATGTGAGAATCTGCTTGGGTTCAACATATTCTCACATCCCGGTGGGTTTGGGGGCAACTCCCATAGACGGCAATACGGGAAGGGTCCGCACAAAAGGGGTCAGTTTTTTATGCTGGTTGGTATCAGAAAGGGTATACTTTTCATGAGGTGGTGGTATGAGTAAGGGTCGGGTGAATCAAAACTGACGTTAATTAACAGAGACTATGCAGTCAACACTGAAAGAGAATCAAAAGTATCTATATCTTAATATATGCTTCAAATGTCATATAATTGGCATATACATTAATGATATGAGAGCTCACATACCATAAAAAGTCAGATGATCTTAATTTGAAGTTTAAAAGCTACAAATTAACAACATTTACGAATTGATTTATATACTTCAATTGTATACTTTCATTCATAAAATGCATGTAGAAACAACAATCAAGAAACAACAATTAAATGGCTTACGTTTTGTCCATACGGAAGGCATTCAGATATACATCTGATTGTGTTTGCATTAGGTGGGCATTCAATATATGAATGACAATTGACATTTATTAATATCTTTACTGTTATTGTATTAAGATATTGCTACAGGTTCTATCTAGGGAATGCACTGGCTTCATTCCAATATCTATAATATACTTGCAATATCTCATGTACAGGCAATGTGTAAACTAACAATAATCAAAGGTTCTGCTGTTTGATTCGTAAGGAAGATATTCAGTTTACTTTTTAGATTATTCATTTAACACATGATCCGAATGACTCTATATTTTGGCCCTTACGCCAAAATAATGAATGCCCATAATGACCTGACCACAAAATTTACATTAATTCTAGTCTCCTGTAGTCAGTCACAAATATTGTCATTCATCGCTGAAAGTGTGGCAGGGTAGGGGAATCGAGGAGTTATTAATCCTAGGACATTCAGACAATTAAGAGTGCAGAATGGAAAGTCCAACCATTACAATTCCATAAACTTTCGTGAAAACAAATGCTGGTTGTTACGTTGAGAAAGCGAACATTAAGGTTCATTCTGTTTGTAACAACTTGAGGTTTGCCAACACATCCTCTGCACATTTTATAGTGAAAACTCAAAATTTACCATACACTTTTGTTTGTCTTCCAGATTATTCTGATCAAGAATATAGATGGCTATCAGCAGTGATGACACCGACCTTTTAGAGATCTTAATACCTATTTTTGATGATTTGGATCACCAAAGTTTTGAAAGATTCAAAACCCGCCTGAAAGCCTGTAAGATTAAAGGTGAAACAATCGCTAAGAGACCTCTTGCAGCTGCAAGTACAAGCGACCACCTGGCAAATTTGATGACAGCCAATTTCAAAGACCGTAAGAAGTGTCTATCAACAGTAAAGACAATTTTATGGAAAATTCCAAGACGAGATATCATAGGTGATGATAGATTCAAACACCTATTCCAAGAAGAAATCCCAGAAGAGAGTCCTTTTCCAGGTAGTCAACAGAAAAATATACCAAATGTAAAGTCACTGCCACCAAAAGTGGTGAATGTCAATGAAGGAGTTTTGTCATCATGGAAAGAACAACTCGCTTATTCTACAGATAAAACAACAAGTATACTGTTTATGAAGAAACTTGTCAGTTACAGTGACTCAGTTGGGATCATAGGCAAGAGGGGAAGTGAAATAAAAGGAAGTGGTTTCAGAGTTGGTGCACAATATTTCATCACCAATTTTCATGTTCTCCAAATGATGCTTCACGGAATAGCAACAGATGATTTACTAAAGCAAATGGTTGGTGACCTTGTAGTGTGCTTTAATTTCGAAGATACTCTTCAGCAGCATCAGCAACATGAAAGGGTTCAAAGTATATGCTATTATTAAAAAAATCCAGATTATGCAATTTGTGAGTTGAAACTCACAGAAGAGAATAAATCACATGATGGTGGTCACCAACTACCCGGCTTAGATCGTATGGTTGGCCACGCACCACACTCAAATGGAGCATTTATATCCTTGATAGGCCATCCTGGTGGGGGGCCAAAACGAATGGACAGTCGTTGTATTATTACCAGTTGTGATGAAGTAGATACAGAGATTCAGAAGGCACTGAAGGGTTATCATGGTCTCTTTGGAAAAACGGATATTACGCAATATAAAAACAACCTCTTGCATGAGATAACAGGTCCAGATGGAATAGCCTATCAATCGTCGTTTTTGAAAGGTGCGTCTGGAAGTCCTGGATTTGACGATCAGGGACGGCTTGTCATCATCCATACACTCGGATACTTCATTCCAGAAGGTAGTGAAAGAAGTATAATTGAAAAAGGCCTGAGTATGGAACTAATCCGTGACGATTTAAGGAAGAATGCACCTAACATCGCAGACAGTGTTTTTAGGCCAATCGAGATGGACCAATCTCCATGATAACCAATCACACCAAAGGTTAAGCTATGAAGATGGATCATGGATGGACAATATTGCTTTGTCGTCACTCAAGATAGCACGAATGGGATGGAATATGAACATGTACGCATATTTAATGCTGGCAAACTTTTCAACCCGATGCAGGGAGGATTAGCTAATCAAGAACATTTCACTTTTAGGATGGCATCTTTTCAACGAGACATGTTATGATTGACCAAAGAATTATGGGAAAAGTCATCTAAAATGACTATGTATTGACAATTCTTCGAAGGGTACTAGTATATAGAGGACCTTCAACTTATGCTTCTGACATAATATTAGATACATTAATCTTATCCCTCACCGATTGGTGCACATGTACAATGCTTTAATAGTGTGTGGTCTTGTATTTTATTTTAACCAGTCCAAGTAAATCAGTTATATAATGTAAAGTAATCACATTATAATAATGACTCAATAACAACACACAAACACCTATGCATACTTATACACATGCTTATATATTGTCAACAACATTGATCAGTGTAATTTAAATTTCCAATCACCAGGACAACAACAACAGTCAATTAGGGCCATCATCATAAACTGTACAAACAATATGCTAAACTGGACAGCACATCTCTTCACCAACATTCAATGACCAATGGAATATACTGCCGGACTCTGTTTATATCATCAATATATGTGAATCATTTTAGGAACAATTATGATAAGTACATGAATTAACAGAAGGATACATAGAAGCCGAAAGGATCATTAGTCCCGTTAATTAAACAAACTTGTACTGAACATATATACATTGTATGTATATACATATAGATATACAGTCAGGTGACGACCTACTGTATATCTTGCCTTGATATCCTATGAGAGAATAATACTATTGATTTGATTTGAACTCATATATACATATATATATATATATATATATATATATATATATATATATATATATATATATATATATATATATATATATATATATATATATAGTTTTGGTGGTTCTGGAACTCTTTCTTGGTTGTAACTCGGAGTTTCACGCATTATGGGATCATCAGATGATCGCACTATGATAAAAGGATCTGTATTTCATACCAGCTAAAGTACAGTAAGAATCCACCTTTGCTGAATACTACTTCCAAAGAGGATTTCATCAATGTTTTACCAGATTTTAAAGAGTCGTGCTTTATCAACACGTTTTCTTTGGTTACATGAATTGCACTAATTTTTTTTACATATATAACAATGTAACAAGCCTATATTTCACTTACTATTTGCATTTGATATTGAACCTTGTTGCAAATTTCTCTCAATCAGTCATTTCCGAGAAATGACTAGAAAACGCATGCATGGACGGATGGACAGAGCTCAATCTATAAGTACCTCCCGGACTTCGTCCGGTGGGGACTAATAACTACATTGATGAGAATAAATCTCAGGTGGAAGTCGTTTATGTATATTTTAACTTTGCTTAGCAATTTGCACAATTAATAATTATTAGGTAATTTCATAAAGCAAAGGTTACGCTATAATTATGGATCAATAATATTTATTTTGCCATCACTCATGATATCACGAATGGGATGGAATATGAACATGAATGCATATTTAATACTGGCAAACTTACAGAGAGAAATATCATTGTTCAGTTCAACATTATCCCACCAAAACAACCAATTATTTCATAGTCAAAAGTTTCATAGTCAAAATCTCTTGTTGAATCACTTTCAACATCCCATTGTAGTGTTCCCCACATTGGGTATTTTCTTGATATTTCATCATTTCTCCGACTTTCAATATCTGATTTCTTTCAAACCTGGCACAAAGGTGACATGTCACATTGGACATACCCACACATCACTTTGTTTCGTGACATATGCAAATTTGTCTGAGTGACGGCAATATTTGTAGTTAAAAATAACTTGTCTACGGAAAAACTCAAAAACTGTAATACCTAGAGACTCCGTTCAAGTGTCTACCACCATATATCAGTTGCAAGTTGTCTTTTAAGCCTATGACCTTGACCTTTAGGAACAACTGTCAAAATCAAGCAATTTTTTGCCTATAAATACTTTGTAGTATTTATTTGCAGTTAATTTTTAAATCATTTTACAGTTAATATTGAAGAAAAGATATACGCGCACAAGGATTACTGTTGGTGCTCATGTTAATTTTATACTGAATGGCAGTCATATTAGGAGTAACAAATGACATTATATTACTGCATAACTCAAAAACTTCAATACATAGAGACTCCATTCAAGTGTCTAATCCCATTAATTACATCTGAGCTTTCTTGTAACACTGACCTTTGACTTCAAACATCACCTTCAGGGTCAATTAATTACCACAATTAAACTATTTCTTACATATCACAGACAGTGTATAGCATTTATGGGTGGCCATTTTTTTTTTGAATTTTGACTTCGAACTTCTGGGTCAATTATTTAAATCCAGCCATATTCTGCATATCACAGACATTTTAGTATTTACTTGTTGCCACTAATTTCTTTCATGTCACCATTTAGTTACATACAGGTAAAGCAGTTTTAATTTGGAGTGTGTCTTCTGTGAAGACTTCTTTTTTCTGTGTTGTACTTTCTGTTTTGAAATCAATGTCATTTATTGTGCTAGGACTCTTTCAGGTCACTACATCAACTATCTTGTTTCTTTGGTTAGATCAAGTAGAAATATTAAGAAAATACCCAATGTGGGGAACAATACAATACAATGGGATGTTGAAAGTGATTCAACAAGAGATTTTGACTATGAAACTTTTGACTATGAAATAATTGGTTGCTTTGGTGGGATAATGTTGAACTGAACAATGATATTTCTCTCTGTAAGTTGGAAGTGTATGGCACACTGTTGATGTAAAATGTATACCATTAATGTTCACACAAAAAATAAATGGAATTGAAAACTAAGTCTGACTACAGGCACTTTATTGCAGCAAAATGTATTCAAAATGAAGACCCCTAAACATATTGAAAAATGACAATACACATAATAAAGAAAATGAAGACATTTGTGTGCTCTTCAAATACATCTTCAAAAGTCTTTTGGCAATGACAACATTTTGGGGTGTTGTCTCAGCATGAACACGTGAACAACTCTATCATGCATAAAATACACATAATAAAACACTTAATTCAATCTGGAAAGAAAACCTATAAAATGTTCATAAAATGTATGATTAATAACACACTCCATTTAATATAATTACCTTCATTTTGAGATGCATTGTGTATTTTTGATAATTGAATATATTTCAACACTGACAAATATTCACTGCATTGTAATATGAACATCAATTATCCTAAGAAATGTTTAAATCTTTAATATTTTTTTCCTTCTGTCTAAGTAATATTTAGGGGCAGGTCACTATCTCCAATGGGGGTAGGGGAGGAGGGATGTCGGTCTCTTCTTCATTCGGGTGGACCAAAATTATGATTGTGCAAAAACAAAAACAGGAAACCCCCAGTATGTGACATGTCACCTTTGTGCCAGGTTTGAAAAAAAATAGATATTGAAAGTCTGAGAAATGACGTACGACAGACAGAGCCCATTCCCCTTCAGGAGTCAGGAATAACTATGGATCAAGATTGGTGTAATTTAAGGATAAATTTATCCCAATTGAGATAACCTATTTTAACTTGAATTGTCAACACGTACCAGTGGTTCAACAATTTATAATGTTTACCCTGATCAGGGGTTATTCTTGACTGAAATGCAGACCTTAGAATAGTTCTGGAAGATTTAATACAGTAATGATACATTGAAAGAAAGCATAAAGGATACTATATTTAATAGAGATTATCTTGGCTATGTAAGTCTTACTATACATAAGTCTTTTATTAGACTCGTATAGGCAGATATGATGGTAATGGTACATTGAAGAACTCATATAGGATATGTTTTTTTCTAGAGGTTTTTTAGACTATATATATATGTCTCACAATAATAATATCAAGTCTTTTAGACTCCTATAGGCGGAATTATGAAACGTATATTATGACAGTGACATATAGGATATGGTAATTAGAGATGTTAGTCCCCAATATTCTTTTCTGTTCAGCCAACTTAGGGAAATACAAGTGACCTAAGAGGCTTTATTGTCACTACAAGTCGCTAGATGAGTAGAGACAAAATCTTAGGTCACATGTATTTTTCTGGTTGAATAAAGAAAAATATTGAGAATAAAATAATTAAACCACTGCCAGTAATATAATATCAAATAAAAATCGTGGAAAGTAATGGCAATTTTTAACATTTTGACTCATATTTCAAACACAGCAGAACCTATGATGCAGACACACGTTGTTATGAACTAGGTGCATGTTGTCGTAACATAACACAACCAGAATATATATTCCATATTTCTTGTTCAACTTGGCTCATGCATGGTATATATAACACATGTTAATTGCTTGATTGTCCTTTTGAAGTTGTACATAGGTGTGGGGTAGAGATGAAATGGTGTCACTATATGTACATAGGTGAGAGGTAAGGATGTAACAGAGTGACTATTTGTACATAGGTGAGATGGCTGTAATGGAGTGACTATTTTTCCAGAGGTGAGGCAATAATGGGATGGAATGGAGTGACTATAATACCTAGCTGAGGGGTGAGGATGTATCAGAGTGATTATTTGTACATATGTGAGGCAGAATAACGATGTGACTATTTGTCCAGAGGTGAGATATGGGATGGATTGGAGTGGCATGTACATGGGATCTGCAATCCTAGTAGTCAATTGTTCAGATTCCTGTACTGTACTAGTGCACCATACCATCATATACCTCCACATACCTTCATCTCCATATGGCAACATTTACTGACTGAAACTTATACCATGATGAGAATAAAAGAAGTTGGAGAGGATTTCGATGAAAAAAGCAACATAAATCGAGAAAAAACAATAATAAGAAAATAGTAATAATTGCACATATGGATTTCTAATGCATTGAAGACCAATGTTATTGCTATCCAAATACCACCAAAATCAGGAAAAAAGATACATATCACGTTACATTTCAGTAACTATTCTACTATATAAGACTAATGACAGAACCCCATGACATGTAAGTGCAAGTGTGGCGTACTCAGGGTATTTGCACGAGTGCTTACAGTGTTCTCTATGCCCATACTTTCATGAGTGTAGCAAGAAATAATGCAAGCATGAGTGCAAATACCTCAGAGTACCCACACTGGAACTGTAGGGGTTCTGTTTTATAACATATGTTTCACAGAAACGGCAAATTTCCATAAAAATCATACAGTGCAATCTCACGATTTTGTGTGTAGTGAACAATCACGTTTTTGGTATTGCACTGCAGTGAAAATACCACTGGTATGTGAGCGCATCAGTGCAAGTAATCTCTGGTACATACATAACAATTACTGTATCTATTCTATATCTAAGACAAGATAGGTTTCCTATCTGTTTGAAAAAAAAGAAGAATTTGGCTGGACTTATACAATTGCCATGACTTGCACTTCACATATATTTAGAACCGCTTCTCGACCCACCACTTGAATACTGACATTACGTCCGCTAACAAGTCCATCACATCTAAAAGTCAAGGTTTCGTCACGTTTTCTATCCTCACCAACCAGCTCCCCACAACGGGTATTTTCACCAATGTTCTCACTGTCTCCTACTCTCACTTCAGCATTCAGTATTCGACCACCTGTAGATAGCAAGTGTACATATTTGTATGAATTCCCATAGAAGTGCTTGAATTGGTATATTAAAGACTAATACAGACTAGCATTAAATGTATTAGCAGATAACGGCAAAATACTGGTATAATTTTTTGATATTCTCAGCGTTTTTCTTTGTTGAGCCGAGTAAATACAATTGACAACAGAAAAATTGTAACTTCAAATCCAAGACTACAGACAATGTACATGTATGTATATTCAGGATGAGTGAATGAAAAATATTGAATAATAATATCATGAAAATATTATACCTGTGCAATCTCGATTTAAGAAAAAAGTCGAAAAATGACGGCAATCCTGAATATTTTGAGTCATATTGATAACACTGTGAAAGTAATGACATAGATGTGAAGGAGAATAAACAGACCTTATATTCGAACACGTACATCTCAGCCTGTCGAGGTAAAACGACTGCTATTGATATGTTATATACATTGGGTTTTTTTAACAATGTGTTCTCAGTATTCCCCCTTCCCCACTTTAGATCAGTGAACCCTAAAAAGACCTTAAAAAGTTTAAGCCATATGAAGTTTGACACATTCACCTTTACATTAAGCAGATTTAAACTGAATGCCTTCCGTAAGGGCAGTCTATAGATTTTCGTCCCTACACACAATAGTTGTTGGAATACAACAGAACACATGTGATTAGTTACATGTTTGAAGTATATACCAAATTATATTGAATTTGAAGTATGCATTTTGAAGATATAGCCTAATTACTGAAAATCATTACTTATGCAAATGAGTCATTAAAACCAAAAGTTACATCAAAAAGCTTTTAGGAAGCCCTGCACTTTGTTATGGTTGATGTATGTAGCAAATGATATTGAATTTGATATGTGCATTTTGAAGATTTAGCCTAATTAGTGAAAATCATTAATTATGCAAATGAGTCATTACAAATAAAAGCTACACTATCAAACTTTATATGATAGATGAACTTTACTACCATCAAAGCATGTACCAAATTATATCAAAATTAAAATGCATTCTTAAGATTTAGCCTAAGTAGTAAAAATCATTAATTATGCAAATGACTCATCAAAACTAAGTATTACATCAGTAAGCTTTATGAGACATGTGCATCCTGGTATCATGAATGTACCAAATTATATGGAACTTGAAGCTTGCACTCTTCATGTAAAGCCTAATTACTGTAAATCATTAATTATGCAAATGACCCATTAAAATTACAAGCTACATCAGCAAGTTTTTCAGGACATGTGTCTTTTATGATGTTTGAAGTATGTACCCAATTGGATTCAATTTGCAGTGTGCATTCTTAAGATATAACCTAATTACTGAAAATCATTAATTATGCAAATGACTCATTATAACTACAAATTCTATTTTCGAACTTTACATGACACATGCACTTTCTGTGTATGTAATAAATTACATTGAATTTGAAGTTTGCATTCTTGAGATATAGCCTTATTACTGAAAATCATTAATTACGCAAATGACACATTATAATCTTGGCTGTTTACCAAAACCTAATCAGTTCTAGCCATTACCCTAAACAATATGTGCACCAAAATTAATTTGAATGGCATCAGTTGTTTTTGAGAAAAGTGAGACAGACACACCCACGCAGAGACTTCCATCCCTAAATTATAACCTTCCTTACAGAAGGTAAAAAGTGATACAATCATTTAACTGTCAACTTCTGAAATTGTTGGTTTCATAAAAATAATTTTATACACGGAATTACTGGAGCAGGCCTGAAGTCAGCCCCTTAGATCATAACACAGAGAATCACTTTGCACTACTTTCTACAACATAGGGTCCTAATGATTAGTTGCAATGGATGAACTTATGTAGCATGCAACTCTCCTAAATCAATAATTCATACTGAACAATAGAATACATAAATGTACTTTTGAATCCGATTCGTTTTTAATACCAGAAGGTTATTTTCAGTCAACCTAAAATGTAAATATGTACACACTGTGGTCAACTTACTACAGCAGTCCATACGATTGGTTACAATGACTTCGTATATATCATAAGACTTTCCAAGATCAACTTTCCACCAAGGTTCCTGCTCCTTTACGGTACGAGCGCAAGACCCGTCAAGATAGCTAGTATGGTTGGTATCACCATCGATAGCTTTGTTTGCATTCATGGGATCTAGGTAGTAAGTACTTTGCGTAGCACTCCCGTTTGTGGCAACATTTATACCTAAAGTGAATATAAATGTAATAGACTTTAATCATCTCCTCCATATCCACATATAGTCTTCAAGAAACTGAAAACATATGACTGGAAATGCTTTCTAGGCAAGTCTGCATTTGTCAAAGAAATAAAACTGTCATGGGGAGTGAATAGAAAGAATATAACATGCATATTGAATCATTGTCAAACAAATATTAACACTATTATTAACATTACTAACACTCATAAATGGTTTATATAATTCCTGTGTATTTTTTGACAAAATAAGTTGCTGATGGATGTTTCGGTAAATTTGATTTTCATGCCACTACCTACCACAAATAAATTGAACAGGGACCATGACTTCCCATACCAAACATGTTGGTTACTTTCTGCAAATTTTGGCGTTTGAGTGTTCTTTGCAAACAAAAAGTATAGCTATTCCTTGCTGTCTGCAAACTTGCAGTTGCAATCTCTGGCCTCAATTCTCAATTCCCAAAACAGAATATTACTGCCTAAGTGCATCACAAAAATAATAATCATTTGCTTTCATGGTCGACACCATAACTTCCACTCCACGTGCTTCACATGCATAGCGGAACCAACTCATGTGAAAGGCCACATTTTAGACCTCGTCATCTCTAACCAATCAAACTGCATTTCATCAATTTCTGTTGACTCTCAAATAATATCAGATCATAATCCCGTTCATGCTAAGATTATGCTGGAGAAACCACCACTGTTAGGCCGCAAGATAGTTTACCGGAAAATATCCTCCATCTCAACTGATGATTTCATGAAGGACACTGGATCCGTAACAGATTTCAGACAACCACCATCCGATTTAGACTCTGCCGTATTAGCGTATAATACTCATCTCTCAGAGATTCTGCATAAACATGCACCCTTAAAGCAATGTACAATTACAGTAAGGCCTGATACTAAATGGCATACATCTGAGATTGATGAAGCAAAAAAGAGACAAAGATCAGCTGAGCGTCGATGGCGCAACACAAAACTAGCAGTTCACAAACAAATTTTCCTTGAGAAAGGCAAAGATGTACATCAACTCCTACAGAAAGCAAAGCAGACATACTACAACAAACTGATACTTGTAAACTCAAAACAACCAGAAGACTCTGTTTCAGATATTTTCCACTGTCCAGTAACCCTCAAAAAGATGACCTACCAGATCACACTTCACTCAACGACATCACTGAGAAATTCAGTCAATATTTTATTGACAAAATAAGAAATATCCACCTTAACTTTGATAATTCACAACCAACACCTGCATTTGACTCTCTGGAAACCCATACTTCATCTTCTCTGTCTGTCTTCAACCCAGTGAATGCAGATGATATCAGCAAAATTATTAACAGCACGCCGTCTAAAACCTGTTCCCTCGATCCTATCCCCACATCGCTTCTGAAACAGTGCCAAGAAAACTTGTGGACCATTCTGTCTTTCATCATTAACTCATCTCTTACTCATGGTAATGTTCCAGAATCACTCAAGTCAGCCATCGTTAAATCAATTCTGAAGAAATCCTCACTTGATGCCAATGTACTCAAGAACAAGTCATTGAGAATGACATAGTCCTCGCTATGATTGGGTTTTACGGAATTATCACTACTCTGATCACGCAACAACACTTGTGAACCTAAATCAATCAGACTTAGATATGTTTTGTCTGTTTGTTGGATATGGAACATGCCTACAACAATAAAGGATATGTCGGGTATGGGGGATCGTATTACGACGAAAATGGATATGCACATGTATGTCATAGAACACTGTCCTAATACCAACTTTGAATGAGATCTGTTCAAGCATGTCTGAGTTATGGCTTTGGACATGGCAAATTCACAAACAAAATGGCTGCTAGGCAGCCATGTTGGATTGTATTATCATGACAACAAATGGATATGCATATGTATGTCATAGAACACTCACCAACTTTGAATGAGATCTGTTCAAGCATGTCTGAGTTATGGCTTTGGACAAAGAAAAATCGCAAACAAAATGGCTGCCAGGTGGCCATATTGGATCGTATCACAACAACAATGAATATGCACATGTATGTCATAGAACACTGTCCTCATACCAACTTTGAATGAGATCTGTTCAAGCATGTCTGAGTTATGACTTTGGACATGGAAAATTCGCAAACAAAATGGCTGCCAGGCAGCCATATTGGATCGTATCACGATGAAAATGGATATGCACATGTATGTCATAGAACACTGTCCTCATACCAACTTTGAATGAGATCTGTTCAAGCATGTTTGAGTTATGGCTTTGGCCATGGCAAATTCACAAACAAAATGGCTGCTAGGTGGCCATATTGGATCGTATCGTGACAACAATGAATATGAACATGTATGTCATAGAACACTGTCCTAATACCAACTTTGAATGAGATCTGTTCAAGCATGTCTGAGTTATGGCTTTAGACAGGGAAAATTTGCAAACAAAATGGCTGCTAGGTGGCCATATTGGATCGTATCATGAAACAAATTGACGTGCATATGTATGCCATTGTATGTTGCCCCTGTACCAAGTTTGAAAAAAATCGGTCCAGGCATCTCCAAGAAACAGCTGCGGGCGGACGGACGGACGGACGGACGGACGGACGGACGCACGCACGCACGCACGCACGGACAGACGGAACCCAATCCATAAGTCCCTGTCCCGGACTTCGTCCGGCGGGGACTAACTACAGACCTGTCTCCAATCTACCTAAAATAATGGAGAAAATTGTTGCAGCCAAACTAATTGCATACCTTACAGCTAATTCATTACTAGAGCCACTACAATTTGCCTACAGGAAACACCACAGCACAGAGACAGCACTCATCAAAGTAAACAACGACATCTGTATAGCACTTGACAGAGGACAATGTGTACTACTTGTTCTTCTAGATTTGTCAGCTGTGTTCGATACAATAGACCACAACATACTCATTTCAAGATTATCAAACCTCTGCATTACCGGCATCCCACTGCAATGGTTTAAATCATACCTGCAGAACCGACATCAATCAGTATTGATATCAGGCAACACCTCCAAAGCACAACATCTACAATATGGCGTACCCCAGGGCTCTGTGCTCGGCCCACTGCTATTTTGCATCTACATTTCTCCACTTGCCACCCTATTAAGACGTCATGATTTGAATTTTATACAATATGCTGATGATAATCAACTATATGAAGGCTTTGCTTTGGCTGACACATCCACCACTGTTGCCAAGATGGAAACTGCAGTAGTGGACATAAAATCATGGATGACACGAAACAAACTTCAACTAAATGATGGTAAAACTGAGGTACTACTCATTAGGTCTCAGTTTATGTGCATACCCCGTCCCATTGACAGTATAAACATTGGATCATGTTCTGTTGACTTGGTTAACTATGCACGCAATATTGGTGTAACTTTCGATGATAAACACAGTCTTAGGAAGCACATTACCATAACATGCAATTCGATCTATTACAATCTTCGAAAAATTGGTCGCATTCGTCGATATCTGACAAGTGAAGCATGTGAAAATCTAGTCCATGCTCTTGTCTCATGCAAACTGGATTACTGTAATGGTTTAGCATCTAAAGACATTACTCATCTACAACATGCTCAAAACACAGCGGCCAGAATTGTTTCACGCCGCAAAAAATCAGACCATATCTTCCCAGTTCTCAAGGATCTACACTGGCTACCAGTCTACTACAGAATACATTACAAAATACTCTTGATGACCTACAAAGCTCTCAACAATGCTGCACCTAGTTACATATCGGATCTGATCAGTTTATATAAGCATGCTCCACGTGTACTTCGCTCCAACAACAAAGGTCTATTACACATCCCACCCTGCAAACTTAAATCCTATGGTGAACATGCTTTTTCACGTGCTGCCCCGCAATTATGGAACAGTCTTCCGGCTGCTCTGCGTCAATCGCCAACTCTGGACAAGTTCAGGAAAGACATTAAGACTCATCTTTTTATGAGAGCATTTTGATAAGAACTCTTTTTAGTGTCCTGTAAAGTGTCTTTGAACATTCTGAGTAATGGATTCAGGCGCTATATGAATTGTTTGATTGAATTGTTTGATTGATTACTATAGGCGTGTGCGAGAATAAGTTCACCTTCTTGTTCACATTTGGAATGTCTTCCGAAGGCTAAATTAGCCGTCATGTTTGGTACGGGCAGGCCACCCATACCACTTAATTCTGTTGTTTTTGCCAACTTGTAGTTTTTTTGGTTTATAAACAAATACTTCCCAGGTAGAAAGAAGATTAATTTATCAGTCAAATTCCAAATTTATGATTTCCATAGGCATACTAAAAGTTTGGAGTTGCCTGAATACTTGTTTGCCTCCAAACTCTATATATGGCAATCGGTAAGTGGCAGACACATCATATCTGATGGCATGAATGTGGACAATGCATCCAACTCTAGGTATCACAATTATAGAGAAATTTGTATAAATATTTTGCATTCCAAACCACATTGAAGGCTTATGTACTTCCTGGTCATTCCTTTCAACAATGTTCTGCAGTGCTCAAAAATCAAAAGTCAAAACAATCAAATTTGTCACCATTAGTTTTCTTTTTAACATCAATTAAGCTTTGGCAGGTTGCTTGAATGGCAGTTTTGTAAAAGAATGTAGTGAAAATTAGGTGTGGCAAGAAATACAAACTTCAAGTGAGAAGTATACAAAATATTAAATGTTACATAATGAATAGGGTCACTAATACTGTTTGAAAACGCTCTTAATCTTCATAAATTCTCTTAAAGGTTGCATTGTTCACCAATCTTCATTCAAACGGAAAATACTTGTAACAACACTTGTCAACAATATTAATTTTAGTCAGCAGAGTAAAAGAAACATTCAACAACAAAACAACTAGATATATAAAAGCAAAACCCACGATTTCCAACTAACTTTCTTACCTGAAAAATATGTTGTCATTTGGATTGTAGTTTGTACAGTAGATAATTCTGCTGTAGTAGTAGCAGAAATATATGTTGTTTCTCGCTGGCTGGACACGGTTGACACAGAAGATAATTCTACTATAGTAGTAGAATCATTCTTTTCAGAAATATCTGTTGTTTCTCGCTGGCTGGACACGGTTGACACAGAAGATAATTCTGCTGTAGTAGTAGCAGAAATATCTGTTGTTTCTCGCTGGCTGGACACGGTTGACACAGAAGATAATTCTGCTGTAGTAGTAGCAGAAATATCTGTTGTTTCTCGCTGGCTGGACACGGTTGACACAGAAGATAATTCTGCTATAGTAGTAGAATCATTCTTTTCAGAAATATCTGTTGTTTCTCGCTGGCTGGACACTGCAATGCAAATGATACAGAACACGGTGATGTCATTATGTCACTGAAGTATTTTTGCAATGATTTTTGCATATATGTCTAATTGCATGGCATTTTTTCAGAAACTAATGTATGCTAGGAGTTGATATTTTAATTCATTGGCAATAATCCATGTGTATCACATATAAAACATTAAGATTCTACAAAATTGAGAGATAATATGATAGCCTGGTCATTCTTTGACAAATATACTACTTGTAATTTGTTCTCTGAATTTGATATGATTTGATTTGATTTGACTTAATTTGATTTGGTTTGACACAAATAGTTCACAAAGGTAATGAAAAATTACAAACATTTACCAATTGCACAAAAATAACTTTGAAAATTAATCAAAATGCATAATTGTATACATATACATGTACTTGTTACACTGTAGCCTCAAGAATGCAAGTAAATACATTACAGAAACATCATATTTAATGATATGGGTGGAGACACGGAATCCAATCCAGTATCTAGGTATCATATTAATTTAACTGAGATATTAATAGTGAATTTTTTAGCATTTCAGGACTCACTTCCTGGTCATTCAGTCTTTTATCATTTTTTTATCAGTCACTGGTTCTGCAGTGTTCAAAATATGTCAAAACAATCTTATTCTTCTCTGTTTCTCCCAAATTAACCTTGGGTAGTTATGATTACATCATTAAAATAGAAAATAATTGTAACATATTACTTGTAAACAAAGTCCCTTACATACCAGGAACTTGATTTTTAATCAGCTGGGAAAGAGAAATAATAAAAACAAAAGTTTAAATGGTATACAAAAGGCCTGTCATATTTTTCTGTACTGTTCTTTGCAGTGTAGATACATCTATATGTTTACTGTGTCACTGTACTACTAATTTATACTGTTATTTTCTGTGCTGTACTTTTGCTACTGTTCGTGTTCTTGGCTATACAGTACGTACTGTAACATACAGTCCTACATTATTGTGTTGTAACTTAATACCACGCTTTACCATAACATAGTGCTTTTTGCATACCGTATTGTATTACTGCAGTACATATAAATACATCATTGAACTGATGAACACAACACTTACATTCTTAGAGCCATATAATCAAGATATATAATCATGTATGTATTTTACAGTGTGTCAGTGTGTCCTCTAAGCCAAATGACGAGCCACTGATGCACAATACTTTGTTGTGACTCACCAAAATTTGGTGTTTCACCTATCTCTTATGGTGGTGGTAAATTTAACAGAAAATTACTATCCACAGATGATACTCTTTCAAGTTAAAGGGTAATGCCACTTACCAGAGGTTGCGTTAAAGCGTTATTTGTGCGTATTTGATGCACTATTTGACACTTGGGATGCATTTTTTTGGATGAATGCGTCACTGGGGACGCGTCATAAACAGGGGACAACCATGGGGCTTACTGTTGGCAAACGTACGGTTATCATCTTTGCTTCGAAGTTGTAGAACCGGACATCGTGGAATTAGTCAGTTCTGATTGTAACTACCGTCTAAATTTACATGTGCAGTGTGACCTGTGAAATTTGAATATGACCCATCATATACAAAACGTTCCAACAGTTTCATGTCCCCATGACCATTTCCTGCCGTGCCGAGCACGTCTTGGGTAGTTTAGAAACTATATGATATTATAAATACTTATCCACATGATTGGTTACTTATTAACAGATGTGGTTTGGCAGAGTTTCCATCGATAGCACGGCCTTACACTACTGTGAAGCATCTTCCCTCATGGGTGAAGCGATGATTAAATAGACCACATCGGTGGACAGTAGTCTATGCTGAAAACCTCACGTGGATAAATTCATACTGCCACGTCACCATTTTCTTTCTCACTAAAACTGAAACTTATTTTGAGCTTCGTTACGGGATCGAGCACATTACGTGAATTTACAGTGAACATGGCACCCGTAAGGCGTCGTTCAAGAATAAACGATTACAACGTAGCGACACAAAATTTATATCAAACTTTTACAACTGTGTCTCTGTCAAATTGAAGTTCACACTGTCGTTCATACTTCATCATTCATATCATGGAACTTAGTTTATGCATTGCGGTTTTGTACCATAGTGTAGTTTTATGTACTCCGTATAGTCCGACTCCAAGAATCGTCCTAACATTAGCTCTGGATTTATACACTACAGGGTTTCGACACGTCTTCTCCCATTCCGATATATATTTATCCGGAGTTCATTCTCGGAGCACATATTTTTAGAGAGTGATTACCATAGAAAATCGAAAGTCTAGAAAGATGAAGTTAAACCACTGTATAGCGTATTCTTGCATATAAATGTTTTCTTTTTGGAAGTGCAAACTATGTACTTGTATACGGTGTGCAGGAGAATGACACTGATGTGTTCATGTACATGTATTTACATTTATAACATATTTAGTGTACATCTGAAAGACATGTAGTGACCGTGTGCATGCAAATTTGGAAAAGACGCACCGTAATATGATTTTGATGCTAATTTTGGCAGGAATGCGTCCCAGGGACGCATCAGAAAAAAAGCTACCGTGACTTCTGCGTACTATACACGTTTTTATTAACTATGGGTTCTGGAGAGTCATGTCATGATACCATCACTTACAATTACTTTCGGTTTCAGAAAAACAAGAAGTTTTTCTAATGTGTCTTTGCTGTGGGCCATTGCATCATGGCAGTCAGCAGAAATAATGTATTCATGGTTGCACACTGAACATTCATGCTTTACACTGAGGGAAATTGGCACTTTGGAGTCATGAATATTCAGTGTGCAAAGATTTCAACTTCATGTTTTAGGTGAACGTATGATTTCTCTGAAATCAGAAATAATGTAGGTGATCATGAAATGATTCTGCTAACCCATAAATGCCTCAATTTCCTGGAGTAATCTTCCCCTTTAATCAGCATGTCAGTCATTCGAAATTAATGTCAACTTGAGTAAAATTATACAGGTTGATGTAAGTTCACATGATTCGTATTTATACACAATTATTTATGGACCGGTATATAAACTGAGCGGAAAAAAAATTCATTAGACTGGCAAAAATTACATTTGTACATGCTTTGAAGAGATGAACTGATCTATCACACAAAATAAAATTTGTGAACTTACAGAATAGAAAGTGAATCAAAATGCCTGTTAGTACTGCTGCGAGAACTATGGTGGTGGAAATGATGGCCACTAATTGGTACCGCCCACATATTCTTCTTTTTGCATGGCTTGTTTGTTCAGTTGTTATGGATTTAATATCAGGCTCAAGATCTGAAGTCCAGAAGCTTGTGTCCTTGAGAGATGTAAATGTGATTTAATTACTGTTAGGTTTACAATTTTGTTTCAAGTCATTGTCGTTGCTGTAGTCGTCGTTGTCGTCGTCGTCGTCATCATCATCATCATCATCATTTCCTGGAATAATACTTCTCTTAACTACATACAAAAGTTCACAGTTATTGAACTAAATACAATTCATTCTACCTGTATACATTTTCACAATGTTTTATTTAAGGCCGGTAAGCCGGTAAATGTTACCGGGGTTCCCCAACCATTTTACCGGAGTTCCCCTGGGCATAGATAATAAGGGAAATTCTCTGCTTGGTATGTCAAAATGAGGTGGATGCTTTGATTATATCACTAGACACAAGTCAGCTGGCCACTCAATTTTCAAACTGTAGTTGTAATAAAGAATGCATACTTTGTCAACATTCACTTTGACGCAACGACAATGTTGCAATTTTGTTGCCATTGAATTGCAATTTTACGTGATAGCTAGCATAAACTCCCTCCTAAACATTGTGTCAGATGCAGAGATGTGGCGGGAGAAAATGACATCGAAGTAAGACGACTGTGAGACCGCTGGTCACTTCAACAAATATGCCACGTTCATATATGAAAAAGCTAAGACCAATCGATGGAAAAGGGCAAAAATCGATCCAAGGTTTTTTCTAAAAGGGTGAATTTTCTGGTAATGATACCCCACCAACTACAGTGTCGAGAACAGAAGATCACGATGCCGACGTCGGTGCCTCGTGTCAAAATGATGGACAAACTACCCCTGGTACTCCTACGATTGGCGACGACTCTGATGGTGAACCGATTCAAAAGAAACGGAAACAAGTGCACTGTTTTCAAAATGGATGGCTTGTCGACAAGACGCTTTGTTACGATGAATCGGTCGATCTATTCTGGCTTAGATATGATGACACTACCGGGATGTACTGTTACCTGTGTCGTAAACACGATACATCTCAACAGGGGTCGTATGTGTGGAGCAGAGAGTGTAGCGTTCGATACCGACGTAATGTAGTTAGCAGTCATGGAACATCTGAAATGCATTTATTGGCGAAAGAAAAGGAGTGTTTACAACGATATTCACAGTTTGAGCAAGAAATTCAAAAACGCAAAAGTGTTGAACACGAAGTTGTCATCGCCGCCTTCAAGGCCGCTTGTTGGATCGCGAGGGAAGATGTGGCTGTTAATAAATATTCGTCGTTGGTAGGACTTATATCAAGTATAGGGGACGACCCATTACACCTACACGATTTCGGCCATACTAATTTCACGTCAGTGAGAGAAATGGTAATAATTATTGGAGATGTTTTGAGTTCAAAACTGATTGAACGAATCGGTTCACATGACGTTGCGTTGTTATTGGATGAAGCGACAGACGTGACAGTTTATCAACAAGTCATTATGTACTTGAGATATCTACACGAGGGTGATGTCAAAACACAGTTCTACGGCGTCGAACATTTGACAGAGAGTGCTACCGGTGCAAATTTGGCTGATTTGGTTCAAACGAGATTGCAACGAGACAACATTGGTCTCAGTCAAATAAAATTTGTTGGATCAGACGGTGCAGCAAATATGACTGGCCGGTAGTCGGGATTCGTCGCCCAACTTCGTAAACAAAATGCACATGTCGTTGGCATATGGTGCATTAATCACAGGTTCGCTCTTTCCATAGGAGACACGGTGAAGTCGTTGAAATGGCTCAAACGCTATGAGGGTACTCTCCAGCAAATAAATAAATTGTTTGAGTATTCACCAGAAAAGACGAGGAAATTAGAACTCATATCCACTCAGTATGAATCAATGCTGTCTGATGGCAAGCGTAAGAAGTTTGTCCGACCTGCCGCAATGCGCTGGACGTCACATGAACGTGCCAATGATGCAATCTACCACGGATACGAAGTACTGTTACAGACTTTGTACTATTTCACTGAAGAAGCAAGAATACGGGACGCTACTGCAGCAGGACTATACTCATTTTGCCGTCAGTATATGTTCATCGGTATAGTTTACATTCTGCAGACTGTACTTCCGATAATAGGAAGACTCGCTCGACTTTGGCAGAAAGACATACTGATTTTCAGTGAAGTGAAACCTTACACCCGCACGGCTATTGATAAATTAAGTGAACTCAAACGAACCCGCGAGCCTTTGAATCAACTGCGAGCAGAGTTTGAGGGTGGAAGATTTAGCGACGGACAAGTTCAGTTTACCCACAAGAACGAGGAGGGATTAGATATATTTTACGACAAACTGCTCACTGAGCTATGTAGTAATTTAGAAGCTCGTCTTTCTTTGATGCCGTTACTTGAGGCATTTGAATTATTCGACCCGTGTCGTTTTCCCGGTGTTGACGACAAACAGTATGGGAAGGATGATATTTCCCTTCTCTGCCAACAGTTTGCTATAGACGAAGAGAAGACTCAAGATGAGTGGTGTAATTTTCGGTACAAATTTGACTCCCCACCGATGTCGACTTTGAGTACAGCTGGCGATGTTTGCCAAGTTATCATGAAACAGAGAAATGCGATCGAAGATGAATACCCCAACTTGTGTAAACTAGCTGAACTTGCTCTACTTGTTCCTATGTCTAATGCGTGGCCAGAACGCGGAGCATCGTGTTTGAAGAGAATTAAGTCATGACTACGCAATCGAATGAAGGGAGACTTGCTACAGGCAATTATGACAATTGATTTGCATAAGGCTAATGACGACGTAATCACTGATGCCGTAACAGCATGGCGAAACAAACCAAGAGGTCATGTGTTTGGACCTGCACGCCAGGACATTCATGAAACTACAATCGGTGATATATCAGAACTTGCTGATGAGCTTAGTGTTCGTTTTCATGAGCTTAGGAACTTAATTTGCTATGATGAACCAGATTGTGATGAGGACGATGTGTGTGGAAAGGACCAGTAATAGTTGTACTCAAAATTGTAGTAAAATAACATGGTACAAGGACACAAAAACAATGACATTTGTACTCAAAATAATGTAGTCAAAACATGGTACAAGGACACAAAAACAATCACACAAGTGAGATGAGTGAAACACTACCTGTGATATGCAAAGAATATAGACTAGTATTTACAGTAAACAAATGACTGGTCAGATTAGAGCATGTGAAACTTGTAAGAGAATGTATACCTATGACTGTACAAAAACTGCATTGATTGTTATATTATATATTTACTTTAATTTTCTTGAAATAAATCTTTAAAAATGACAAAAGAAGACACTTGTGTTCTACACATTCATTTTAATTTTTAATGGGGAGGGAGGGGGGCAGTGTGTATATATATTTATTTATGATGATTGAGTATCTTATTATTTATTTGTTTGTATGTACTAGTAATATATATATTATGTGTGTGTGTGTGTGTGTGTGCATCTATTTGTATGAATGTGTGTGTGGTGAAATTGTAGGAATCAATATTTTATAGTAATTTCAAATCAGATTTACTACATATGTTATGTCCAAAAAGCATCTCCAGTCATCTACTGGGATCTAGAAATTAAAAAAATTCCTACTACGAGAAAAAAATTCCTACTCTCGTACTCTACCCCCGAAAACCAGGATTGCTGCTCTAGTATTCATAATATAAATTACTAAGACAGAAATGCAACAAATAAAATTCTCTATGAAAATACTAAACCACTTCATCGTGGAACGAATGCATCAAATGACTTACATGTACAGAATCTTTGCCAGCTCCCATCAAATTGGAATTTTGTAAATTCTGTTGGATGCCTGAAAAATATGTTAAAAGAAAATTATTGTAACATGATGCATAGATAAATTATATGCATACACATACACAGAGGCGGTCATTATAAAGCCTTTTAATTTGATGATACAGTTAGCTTAGCTCATATCAAAATACAATAACAATATTGCACCAACTAAAACAGTCAAAATAATATATCTAGCCACTTATAGAACAATCACTAGTGCACCCAGTCTTTATGCAAATTACTTTTGTATGTCTAATGTACCGTTTATAAATAAGGAACAAAATGATAAAAACTGGGTTTCATCACGAGTCATCATGTATGGTTGGATTGTGGAATAACACATTTTGGTGCATCACAATAGGTTGTCGTACATCAGTGGCACATCAAATTTTTATTTTTCAGGAAATGTTAAATTTGAAACATCTCATTTTACTGCATTTCTGCTGTCGCTCGTTTTTTCGTAAATTATCGGAGGTTTGGGGAGATTTATAATTTTATTTCCAAATGTACTTCAGAAAATTTACAACAGAATACTTCCAGCTAGGGAGTCCACCTTTTCATGAAAAATGCCTAACAGAGCAAGCCAACCTTTGCCTAACTCAACTACTTTTGCTGAACTAAGCTGTGAGTGAATTCATTTCCAACGAGTGTCCTGATTGGTCAATAACTGACATATTGGGAAAGTTTTTGGCCAATGGCAGGCATCCATACAAAAGTATGGTTAGAATATTACATGTTGGGCTTAATCATGGCTGCTAACAGCAAGTAGACATTACTGTCAATCTGTTTCGGGTTTTGTAAGGAACAACAGCAAAATGAGAAGTTGAATACACCAACTGACCTCCCTGAGACAAAAACACTAACAGTAAATAGGAAGAAAAGATCATGAAATTTGACAGATTGAGACAATCATCAACATTGCTACATTCATCGAACAATCATAGGTTACTGTACAAGATTGTCTTGTTCATAATTGTAATAGTTCTATTGGTTGCATATGTTCCAATATTACAAGAACTGTACATTACTTGATACTATTCACGCCATAACCATGTATTTACCACTTGCAAAATCACTGGAATTAAACTTGCAGTTAGAATCATTTAGTAACTTTTAGAGTTGACAGAGTTTCATTCTGCCCCTCTGTACCCTGGTACCCCTCAAACTCTGTCCATCCAATCTTATTCATAATAAATATTAATATACAAGACATGGCGTCACTGCATCATTTGTACATCACTTTCACTTTCCAACAATGAGTGACACTCAATGACATTTCACTGTACTTTACTGACATTGCTACAGAATGATGATTTAGTCCTAGGATCAGAGTATGCATAAATACATTTCAATGTTCATTTTATGATGATCGTTTTTTAGCATGGATTATATGTGAACAGTAATATGAATCTTTAGTATTATACACTTGTAGAATCTTCTGACTATTATATAAAGTCAGAATGTACGTACAAATAACAACAAAAGTACGCAATTCCTATATTGTTCAAAAAATCTTAGTTTCAATGGACAAAGACTGCTTAAAAAATGAATGCCTGCATTTGTATATTGACTATCATGGATAATATGAAAAGTCACGGTTTTTTCACCAATATGTATATAAGTAAAATATTGTAATGATGGGACATTGTGACATGTATGAGATGATGTGTGTTTGTAAAATGAATGATGGTGTTAATCTTTCTGCCCAATAGTACTCTGCAAGGTCCAGAGGATCAAATCAATATTTAGGGAATTGAATCTTTCAAATATCCATTGTGCAGTACTTTTGAAGCAAATTGGCTGAAACAGTCCACTAACTGTTACATGTATGCAAAGTCGTCTACATTTGACATTTTCCATGAACTCAAAGTTTACTAATGATTTCTGAAATTTACAACAACTTTTTGGACCAATTTAGTAAATTTATAAGAATTTTCAAAAGCCAGTGGAAACTCAGTCATTCCACATCGAATTTAAGAATTCTAAATTTCATCAAATATCCACTACTCTGTATTGAAATTAAATATAGAATTTAGAGAGTGAAACTCCGTCTTCTGCCATTTAGCAATGAAATAATTCCTCAAGGCTCAATACATACAAATAGCTTACTATTTCCAGTGGCGATGTAACCGCCCTTTATTCTTCTATCAAATAAAAATCTTTTCCTAGCTATATTTTACCGACCAAACCGGTAAAATCGTAGTATAATTGACGACTGTTTGGGGGTCGACGGTACTATGCCTGCAGAGCGAATAGGTCAACTACGAGGGAATTTCACCTGACGTCACCAACAAAAGGTTTGTTTCTGATTGGTCAGCTGCTTCCAAACAAGGGCGCGCGCGCGTGCATTTTGTCTACTGTTGTTATTTATCGATGTCACAGTTGTATTTGTAAATTTACAATATATGGGGTGAAAGGGGAATTTCTACTCACCAGAAACTGTAGTAAGTTATGTTGACTGATCAAGAATGTTCAGCATAATAACTTATCAGACGTCACCCATTCAACTTTAAAGTAATAACTGACAAAATATTCAGTATCTTCACTGTCCAGCGTCAAGTGCTCGTCACACTCAGTGTGTGCATGTGCTCTTTCTGGAGCAGTGGAGGATATATAGTCACAATTCAAATACTGATCGTAGATAGAACTTAAGTTCTCGTTCCTAAAGCAAGAACAACATTGTAATGGAAACTAATATAACAACCAAGACCAGAGATTTTTAAGTAACACTCACCTTCCAAATTCTTAGGTATTTTGTGATTGTCTACATGCCATTTGAATCCAGCCGATGAATTCAGCCATTTGTTACAAATCGGACATTGGTACATAAATGATTGCTCTTCTGTCTTTTCTGTAGCTTGGCTTTTTGATTCGATGATAACATCCTCGACTTTGGAGAGTTCAGTTTCATTTTCTCGTCGTTCGTCTTCTTCAAAATCGTCCCCAAAAAGCTCACTGAAGTCAAAATCACCAATATTTACAGAAGCCGACAACATTTTTATCGTCTGCACGTACGTATACACATGACGTAACGACAGCGCCCTCTATCCATATTTTCCTGAAAACGACGATTGGTGGCGCTGTTTGTGGATCAAGAGAATGTGGCGACACGATGTGGCGATGTCGTCGGTTCTTTTCCGAATTAACCCTTCAAAATAAGCTATTTATAACGTTTTGGGACCGAGGACATTTATTTTTGGGAACGAACAGAATTACGACAGGGGCACTTGACGAGAAAACGGGGAGAGGATACGAAAATTCCGGTACAAACGGGGGGGGGGGGGGGGTGTTTGGAAGTTTGATTGAATCACGTATACGATTGTATGATTCGGTTTGAAAATTAGAGGTAAACTGTGAGTGATACTCATACCTTGGTAATTATAAGATCAGAATATTTTCATTTAGATAATGGCGAAGAAAGGATAGTGTTTTTGGGGTGTCCAGCTTTTTGAACTTGGGGGTTATTGTTCTGGGCCATCGATTTGTAAAATTACATGTAAAGAATAACAATGTATGAAACCGAACAAGCTTGCGCGTTACCATGTGTTACTCAATCTACTACTTCCACTGGATCGTAATTACAGACATTCTCTGATTAGCTAACCGAACGTATAAATGAATTAATATAGAAATTCAGGAGAAAGAATTATGAGAAACAATCATGAATATTTCCGATGGTGTACCTCGGACTGAGATATTATTTATTTATTTATTTATTTGTCTGTCTGTCTGTCTGTCTGTCTGTCTGTCTGTCTGTCTGTCTGTCTGTCTGTCTGTCTGTCTGTCTGTCTGTTTGTTTGTTTATTTATATATTAATTGCATCCGTTTTGTGTCAGGGGCTCATTAAAGTGGCCATATTTATGAGGATTGGATATTTATTTTGGATTTTTAATTTATAAAACAATTTTATCATGGCTGAGAAATCAATGTGAAACAACATTGACAAAGTCAATTGTTTGTAACTCAATACATTGCAGAAAGCTAAGGTATAGTATGTGTTATTATTTAAAAGTTTGTTACTGTACGTACAATAACAAAGATTTTGCGCATTTATTAATCTTTTGCAATTTATTGTTTTACTTGTCATATCTTGTTTCACATTGATTTCTCAAGTAGGAAGCCACGATAAAATTGTTTTATTAATTAAAAATCCAAAATAAATATCCAATACTCATCCATATTGCAAGTTAAGAGCAGCACTAATAGAAAATGAAAATACACACACTGCTAAGAAAAAATAGAGAAGACATGACTAGTATAAATCACATACAGGAACAAACAAACAAACAAATAAATAACATACATACATACATACATACATACATACATACATTTATATCCTTGATACGCCATCCTGGTGGGGGGCCAAAACGAATGGACAGTCGTTGTATTATTACCAGTCGTGATGAAGTAGATACAGAGATTCAGAAGGCACTGAAGGGTTATCATGGTCTCTTTGGAATGACGGATATTGCGCAATATAAAAACAACCTCTTGCATGAGATAACAGGTCCAGATGGAATACCCTATCAATCGTCGTTTTTGAAAGGTGCGTCTGGAAGTCCTGGATTTGACGACCAGAGACGGCTTGTCATCATCCATACACTCGGATACTTCATTCCAGAAGGTAGTGAAAGAAGTATAATTGAAAAAGGCCTGAGTATGGAACTAATCCGTGACGATTTAAGGAAGAATGCACCTAGCATCGCAGACAGTGTCTTTAGGCCAATCGAGATGGACCAATCTCCATGATAACCAATCACACTCACTTCAAAGGTTAAGCTATGAAGATGGATCATGGATGGACAATATTGCTTTGTCGTCACTCAAGATAGCACGAATGGGATGGAATATGAACATGTACGCATATTTAATGCTGGCAAACTTTTCAACCAGATGCCGGGAGGATTAGCTAATCAAGAACATTTCACTTTTAGGATGGCATCTTTTCAACGAGACATGTTATGATTGACCAAAGAATTATGGGAAAAGTCATCTAAACTGACTATGTATTGACAATTCTTCGAAGGGTACTAGTATATAGAGGACCTTCAACTTATGCTTCCGACATAATATTAGATACATTAATCTTATCCCTCACCGATTGGTGCACATGTACAATGCTTTAATAGTGTGTGGTCTTGTATTTTATTTTAACCAGGCCAAGTAAATCAGTTATATAATGTAAAGTAATCACATTATAATAATGACTCAATAACAACACACAAACACCTATGCATACTTATACACATGCTTATATATTGTCAACAACATTGATCAGTGTAATTTAAATTTCCAATCACCAGGACAACAACAACAGTCAATTAGGGCCATCATCATAAACTGTACAAACAATATGCTAAACTGGACAGCACATCTCTTCACCAACATTCAATGACCAATGGAATATACTGCCGGACTCTGTTTATATCATCAATATATGTGAATCATTTTAGATTATGATAAGTACATGAATTAACAGAAGGATACATAGAAGCCGAAAGGATCATTAGTCCCGTTAATTAAACAAACTTGTACTGAACATATATACATTGTATGTATATACATATAGATATACAGTCAGGTGACGACCTACTGTATATCTTGCCTTGATATCCTATGAGAGAATAATACTATTGATTTGATTTGAACTCATATATACATATATATATATATATATATATATATATATATATATATATATATATATATATATATATATATATATATATATATATATATATATATATATATATAGTTTTGGTGGTTCTGGAACTCTTTCTTGGTTGTAACTCGGAGTTTCACGCATTATGGGATCATCAGATGATCGCACTATGATAAAAGGATCTGTATTTCATACCAGCTAAAGTACAGTAAGAATCCACCTTTGCTGAATACTACTTCCAAAGAGGATTTCATCAATGTTTTACCAGATTTTAAAGAGTCGTGCTTTATCAACACGTTTTCTTTGGTTACATGAATTGCACTAATTTTTTTTACATATATAACAATGTAACAAGCCTATATTTCACTTACTATTTGCATTTGATATTGAACCTTGTTGCAAATTTCTCTCAATCAGTCATTTCCGAGAAATGACTAGAAAACGCATGCATGGACGGATGGACAGAGCTCAATCTATAAGTACCTCCCGGACTTCGTCCGGTGGGGACTAATAACTACATTGATGAGAATAAATCTCAGGTGGAAGTCGTTTATGTATATTTTAACTTTGCTTAGCAATTTGCACAATTAATAATTATTAGGTAATTTCATAAAGCAAAGGTTACGCTATAATTATGGATCAATAATATTTATTTTGCCATCACTCATGATATCACGAATGGGATGGAATATGAACATGAATGCATATTTAATACTGGCAAACTTACAGAGAGAAATATCATTGTTCAGTTCAACATTATCCCACCAAAACAACCAATTATTTCATAGTCAAAAGTTTCATAGTCAAAATCTCTTGTTGAATCACTTTCAACATCCCATTGTAGTGTTCCCCACATTGGGTATTTTCTTGATATTTCATCATTTCTCCGACTTTCAATATCTGATTTCTTTCAAACCTGGCACAAAGGTGACATGTCACATTGGACATACCCACACATCACTTTGTTTCGTGACATATGCAAATTTGTCTGAGTGACGGCAATATTTGTAGTTAAAAATAACTTGTCTACGGAAAAACTCAAAAACTGTAATACCTAGAGACTCCGTTCAAGTGTCTACCACCATATATCAGTTGCAAGTTGTCTTTTAAGCCTATGACCTTGACCTTTAGGAACAACTGTCAAAATCAAGCAATTTTTTGCGTATAAATACTTTGTAGTATTTATTTGCAGTTAATTTTTAAATCATTTTACAGTTAATATTGAAGAAAAGATATACGCGCACAAGGATTACTGTTGGTGCTCATGTTAATTTTATACTGAATGGCAGTCATATTAGGAGTAACAAATGACATTATATTACTGCATAACTCAAAAACTTCAATACATAGAGACTCCATTCAAGTGTCTAATCCCATTAATTACATCTGAGCTTTCTTGTAACACTGACCTTTGACTTCAAACATCACCTTCAGGGTCAATTAATTACCACAATTAAACTATTTCTTACATATCACAGACAGTGTATAGCATTTATGGGTGGCCATTTTTTTTTTGAATTTTGACTTCGAACTTCTGGGTCAATTATTTAAATCCAGCCATATTCTGCATATCACAGACATTTTAGTATTTACTTGTTGCCACTAATTTCTTTCATGTCACCATTTAGTTACATACAGGTAAAGCAGTTTTAATTTGGAGTGTGTCTTCTGTGAAGACTTCTTTTTTCTGTGTTGTACTTTCTGTTTTGAAATCAATGTCATTTATTGTGCTAGGACTCTTTCAGGTCACTACATCAACTATCTTGTTTCTTTGGTTAGATCAAGTAGAAATATTAAGAAAATACCCAATGTGGGGAACAATACAATACAATGGGATGTTGAAAGTGATTCAACAAGAGATTTTGACTATGAAACTTTTGACTATGAAATAATTGGTTGCTTTGGTGGGATAATGTTGAACTGAACAATGATATTTCTCTCTGTAAGTTGGAAGTGTATGGCACACTGTTGATGTAAAATGTATACCATTAATGTTCACACAAAAAATAAATGGAATTGAAAACTAAGTCTGACTACAGGCACTTTATTGCAGCAAAATGTATTCAAAATGAAGACCCCTAAACATATTGAAAAATGACAATACACATAATAAAGAAAATGAAGACATTTGTGTGCTCTTCAAATACATCTTCAAAAGTCTTTTGGCAATGACAACATTTTGGGGTGTTGTCTCAGCATGAACACGTGAACAACTCTATCATGCATAAAATACACATAATAAAACACTTAATTCAATCTGGAAAGAAAACCTATAAAATGTTCATAAAATGTATGATTAATAACACACTCCATTTAATATAATTACCTTCATTTTGAGATGCATTGTGTATTTTTGATAATTGAATATATTTCAACACTGACAAATATTCACTGCATTGTAATATGAACATCAATTATCCTAAGAAATGTTTAAATCTTTAATATTTTTTTCCTTCTGTCTAAGTAATATTTAGGGGCAGGTCACTATCTCCAATGGGGGTAGGGGAGGAGGGATGTCGGTCTCTTCTTCATTCGGGTGGACCAAAATTATGATTGTGCAAAAACAAAAACAGGAAACCCCCAGTATGTGACATGTCACCTTTGTGCCAGGTTTGAAAAAAAATAGATATTGAAAGTCTGAGAAATGACGTACGACAGACAGAGCCCATTCCCCTTCAGGAGTCAGGAATAACTATGGATCAAGATTGGTGTAATTTAAGGATAAATTTATCCCAATTGAGATAACCTATTTTAACTTGAATTGTCAACACGTACCAGTGGTTCAACAATTTATAATGTTTACCCTGATCAGGGGTTATTCTTGACTGAAATGCAGACCTTAGAATAGTTCTGGAAGATTTAATACAGTAATGATACATTGAAAGAAAGCATAAAGGATACTATATTTAATAGAGATTATCTTGGCTATGTAAGTCTTACTATATATAAGTCTTTTATTAGACTCGTATAGGCAGATATGATGGTAATGGTACATTGAAAGAACTCATATAGGATATGTTTTTTTCTAGAGGTTTTTTAGACTATATATATATGTCTCACAATAATAATATCAAGTCTTTTAGACTCCTATAGGCGGAATTATGAAACGTATATTATGACAGTGACATATAGGATATGGTAATTAGAGATGTTAGTCCCCAATATTCTTTTCTGTTCAGCCAACTTAGGGAAATACAAGTGACCTAAGAGGCTTTATTGTCACTACAAGTCGCTAGATGAGTAGAGACAAAATCTTAGGTCACATGTATTTTTCTGGTTGAATAAAGAAAAATATTGAGAATAAAATAATTAAACCATTGCCAGTAATATAATATCAAATAAAAATCGTGGAAAGTAATGGCAATTTTTAACATTTTGACTCATATTTCAAACACAGCAGAACCTATGATGCAGACACACGTTGTTATGAACTAGGCGCATGTTGTCGTAACATAACACAACCAGAATATATATTCCATATTTCTTGTTCAACTTGGCTCATGCATGGTATAACACATGTTAATTGCTTGATTGTCCTTTTGAAGTTGTACATAGGTGTGGGGTGGAGATGAAATGGTTTCACTACATGTACTTAGGTGAGAGGTGAGGATGTAACAGAGTGACTATTTGTACATAGGTGAGATGGCTGTAATGGAGTGACTATTTTTCCAGAGGTGAGGCAATATGGGATGGAATGGAGTGACTATAATACCTAGCTGAGGGGTGAGGATGTATCAGAGTGATTATTTGTACATATGTGAGGCAGAATAACGATGTGACTATTTGTCCAGAGGTGAGATATGGGATGGATTGGAGTGGCATGTACATGGGATCTGCAATCCTAGTAGTCAATTGTTCAGATTCCTGTACTGTATTAGCTAGTGCACCATACCATCATATATCTCCACATACCTTCATCTCCATATGGCAACATTTACTGACTGAAACTTATACCATGACGAGAATAAAAGAAGTTGGAGAGGATTTCGATGAAAAAAGCAACATAAATCGAGAAAAAACATTAATAAGAAAATAGTAATAATTGCACATATGGATTTCTAATGCACTGAAGACCAATGTTATTGCTATCCAAATACCACCAAAATCAGGAAAAAAGATACATATCACGTTACATTTCAGTAACTATTCTACTATATAAGACTAATGACAGAACCCCATGACATGTAAGTGCAAGTGTGGCATACTCAGGGTATTTGCACGAGTGCTTACAGTGTTCTCTATGCCCATACTTTCATGAGTGTAGCAAGAAATAATGCAAGCATGAGTGCAAATACCTCAGAGTACCCACACTGGAACTGTAGGGGTTCTGTTTTATAACATATGTTTCACAGAAACGGCAAATTTCCATAAAAATCATACAGTGCAATCTCACGATTTTGTGTGTAGTGAACAATCACGTTTTTGGTATTGCACTGCAGTGAAAATACCACTGGTATGTGAGCGCATCAGTGCAAGTAATCTCTGGTACATACATAACAATTACTGTATCTATTCTATATCTAAGACAAGATAGGTTTCCTATCTGTTTGAAAAAAAAGAAGAATTTGGCTGGACTTATACAATTGCCATGACTTGCACTTCACATATATTTAGAACCGCTTCTCGACCCACCACTTGAATACTGACATTACGTCCGCTAACAAGTCCATCACATCTAAAAGTCAAGGTTTCGTCACGTTTTCTATCCTCACCAACCAGCTCCCCACAACGGGTATTTTCACCAATGTTCTCACTGTCTCCTACTCTCACTTCAGCATTCAGTATTCGACCACCTGTAGATAGCAAGTGTACATATTTGTATGAATTCCCATAGAAGTGCTTGAATTGGTATATTAAAGACTAATACAGACTAGCATTAAATGTATTAGCAGATAACGGCAAAATAAAACGACTGCTATTGATATGTTATACATTGGTTTTTTTTAACAATGTGTTCTCAGTATTCCCCCTTCCACACTTTAGATCAGTGAACCCTAAAAAGACCTTAAAAAGTTTAAGCCATATGAAGTTTGACACATTCACCTGTACATTAAGCAGATTTAAACTGAATGCCTTCCGTAAGGGCAGTCTATAGATTTTCGTCCCTACACACAATAGTTGTTGGAATAAAACAGAACACATGTGTCGTGATTAGTTACATGTTTGAAGTATATACCAAATTATATTGAATTTGAAGTATGCATTTTGAAGATATAGCCTAATTACTGAAAATCATTACTTATGCAAATGAGTCATTAAAACCAAAAGTTACATCAAAAAGCTTTTAGGAAGCCCTGCACTTTGTTATGGTTGATGTATGTAGCAAATGATATTGAATTTGATATGTGCATTTTGAAGATTTAGCCTAATTAGTGAAAATCATTAAATATGCAAACGAGTCATTACAAATAAAAGCTACACTATCAAACTTTATATAATAGATGAACTTTACTACCATCAATGCATGTACCAAATTATATCAAAATTAAAATGCATTCTTAAGATTTAGCCTAAGTAGTAAAAATCATTAATTATGCAAATGACTCATCAAAACTAAGCATTACATCAGTAAGCTTTATGAGACATGTGCATCCTGGTATCATGAATGTACCAAATTATGGAACTTGAAGCTTGCACTCTTCATGTAAAGCCTAATTACTGTAAATCATTAATTATGCAAATGACCCATTAAAATTACAAGCTACATCAGCAAGTTTTTCAGGACATGTGTCCTTTATGATGTTTGAAGTATGTACCCAATTGGATTCAATTTGCAGTGTGCATTCTTAAGATATAACCTAATTACTGAAAATCATTAATTATGCAAATGACTCATTATAACTACAAATTCTATTTTCGAACTTTACATGACACATGCACTTTCTGTGTATGTAATAAATTACATTGAATTTGAAGTTTGCATTCTTGAGATATAGCCTTATTACTGAAAATCATTAATTACGCAAATGACACATTATAATCTTGGCTGTTTACCAAAACCTAATCAGTTCTAGCCATTACCCGAAACAATATGTGCACCAAAATTCGTTTGAATGGCATCAGTTGTTTTTGAGAAAAGTGAGACAGACACACACGCAGAGACTTCCATCCCTAAATTATAACCTTCCTTACAGAAGGTAAAAACTGATATTTTAGCATTTAACTGTCAACTTCTGAAATTGTTGGTTTCATAAAAATAATTTTATACACGGAATTACTGGAGCAGGCCTGAAGTCAGCCCCTTAGATCATAACACAGAGAATCACTTTGTACTACTTTCTACAACATAGGGGCCTAATGATTAGTTGCAATGGATGAACTTATGTAGCATGCAACTCTCCTAAATCAATAATTCATACTGAACAATAGAATACATAAATGTACTTTTGAATCCGATTCGTTTTTAATACCAGAAGGTTATTTTAAGTCAACCTAAAATGTAAATATGGACACACTGTGGTCTACTTACTACAGCAGTCCATACGATTGGTTACAATGACTTCGTATATATCATAAGACTTTCCAAGATCAACTTTCCACCAAGGTTCCTGCTCCCTTAAGGAATGAGCGCAAGACCCGTCAAGATATCTAGTACGGTTGGTATCACCATCGATAGCTCTGTTTGCATTCGTGGGATCTAGGTAGTAAGTACTTTGCGTAGCACTTCCGTTTGTGGCAACATTTATACCTAAAGTGAATATAAATGTAATAGACTTTAATCATCTCCTCCATATCCACATATAGTCTTCAAGAAACTGAAAACATATGACTGGAAATGCTTTCTAGGCAAGTCTGCATTTGTCAAAGAAATAAAACTGTCATGGGGAGTGAATAGAAAGAATATAACATGCATATTGCATCATTGTCAAACAAATATTAACACTATTATTAACATTACTAACACTCATAAATGGTTTATATAATTCCTGTGTATTTTTTGACAAAATAAGTTGCTGATGGATGTTTCGGTAAATTTGATTTTCATGCCACTACTTACCACAAATAAATTGAACAGGGACCATGACTTCCCATACCAAACATGTTGGTTACTTTCTGCAAATTTTGGCGTTTGAGTGTTCTTTGCAAACAAAAAGTATAGCTATTCCTTGCTGTCTGCAAACTTGCAGTTGCAATCTCTGGCCTCAATTCTCAATTCCCAAAACAGAATATTACTGCCTAAGTACATCACAAAAATAATAAACATTTGCTTTCATGGTCGACACCATAACTTCCACTCCACGTGCTTCACATGCATAGCGGAACCAACTCATGTGAAAGGCCACATTTTAGACCTCGTCATCTCTAACCAATCAAACTGCATTTCATCAATTTCTGTTGACTCTCAAATAATATCAGATCATAATCCTGTTCATGCTAAGATTATGCTGGAGAAACCACCACTGTTAGGCCGCAAGATAGTTTACCGGAAAATATCCTCCATCTCAACTGATGATTTCATGAAGGACACTGGATCCGTAACAGATTTCAGACAACACCATCCGACTTAGACTCTGCCGTATTAGCGTATAATACTCATCTCTCGAAGATTCTGGATAAACATGCACCCTTAAAGCAATGTACAATTACAGTAAGGCCTAATACTAAATGGCATACATCTGAGATTGATGAAGCAAAAAAGAGACAAAGATCAGCTGAGCGTCGATGGCGCAACACAAAACTAGCAGTTCACAAACAAATTTTCCTTGAGAAAGGCAAAGATGTACATCAACTCCTACAGAAAGCAAAGCAGACATACTACAACAAACTGATACTTGTAAACTCAAAACAACCAGAAGACTCTGTTTCAGATATTTTCCACTGTCCAGTAACCCTCAAAAAGACGACCTACCAGATCACACTTCACTCAACGACATCACTGAGAAATTCAGTCAATATTTTATTGACAAAATAAGAAATATCCACCTTAACTTTGATAATTCACAACCAACACCTGCATTTGACTCTCTGGAAACCCATACTTCATCTTCTCTGTCTGTCTTCAACCCAGTGAATGCAGATGATATCAGCAAAATTATTAACAGCACGCCGTCTAAAACCTGTTCCCTCGATCCTATCCCCACATCGCTTCTGAAACAGTGCCAAGAACACTTGTGGACCATTCTGTCTTTCATCATTAACTCATCTCTTACTCATGGTAATGTTCCAGAATTACTCAAGTCAGCCATCGTTAAATCAATTCTGAAGAAATCCTCACTTGATGCCAATGTACTCAAGAACAAGTCATTGAGAATGACATAGTCCCCACTATGATTGGGTTTTACGGAATTATCACTACTCTGATCATGCAACAACACTTGTGAACCTAAATCAATCAGACTTAGATATGTTGTGTCTGTTTGTTGGATATGGAACATGCCTACAACAATAAAGGATATGTCGAGTATGGGGGATCGTATTACGACGAAAATGGATATGCACATGTATGTCATAGAACACTGTCCTAATACCAACTTTGAATGAGATCTGTTCAAGCATGTCTGAGTTATGGCTTTGGACATGGCAAATTCACAAACAAAATGGCTGCTAGGCAGCCATATTGGATTGTATCATGACAACAAATGGATATGCATATGCATGTCTTAGAACACTCCTAATACCAACTTTGAATGAGATCTGTTCAAGCATGTCTGAGTTATGGCTTTGGACATAGAAAAATCGCAAACAAAATGGCTGCCAGGTGGCCATATTGGATTGTATCACAACAACAATGAATATGCACATGTATGTCATAGAACACTGTCCTCATACCAACTTTGAATGAGATCTGTTCAAGCATGTCTGAGTTATGGCTTTGGACATGGAACAAAATGGCTGCCAGGCAGCCATATTGGATCGTATCACGATGAAAATGGATATGCACATGTATGTCATAGAACACTGTCCTCATGCCAACTTTGATTGAGATCTGTGCAAGCATGTTTGAGTTATGGCTTTGGACATGGCAAATTCACAAACAAAATGGCTTCTAGGTGGCCATATTGGATCGTATCGTGACAACAATGAATATGAACATGTATGTCATAGAACACTGTCCTAATACCAACTTTGAATGAGATCTGTTCAAGCATGTCTGAGTTATGGCTTTAGACAGGGAAAATTTGCAAACAAAATGGCTGCTAGGTGGCCATATTGGATCGTATCATGAAACAAATTGACGTGCATATGTATGCCATTGAATGTTGCCCCTGTACCAAGTTTGAAAAAAATCGGTCCAGGCATCTCCAAGAAACAGCTGCGGACGGACGGACGGACGGACGGACGCACGGACAGACGGAACCCAATCCATAAGTCCCCGTCCCGGACTTCGTCCGGCGGGGACTAACTACAGACCTGTCTTCAATCTACCATTCGTTTCTAAAATAATGGAGAAAATAGTTGCAGCTAAACTAATTGCATACCTTACAGCTAATTCATTACTAGAGCCACTACAATTTGCCTACAGGAAACACCACAGCACAGAGACAGCACTCATCAAAGTAAACAACGACATCTGTATAGCACTTGACAGAGGACAATGTGTACTACTTGTTCTTCTAGATTTGTCAGCTGTGTTCGATACAATAGACCACAACATACTCATTTCAAGATTATCAAACCTCTGCATTACCACTGCAATGGTTTAAATCATACCTGCAGAACCGACATCAATCAGTATTGATATCAGGCAACACCTCCAAAGCACAACATCTACAATATGGCGTACCCCAGGGCTCTGTGCTCGGCCCACTGCTATTTTGCATCTACATTTCTCCACTTGCCACCCTATTAAGACGTCATGATTTGAATTTTATACAATATGCTGATGATAATCAACTATATGAAGGCTTTGCTTTGGCTGACACATCCACCACTGTTGCCAAGATGGAAACTGCAGTAGTGGACATAAAATCATGGATGACACAAAACAAAATTCAACTAAATGATGGTAAAACTGAGGTACTATTCATTAGGTCTCAGTTTATGTGCATACCCCGTCCCATTGACAGTATAAACATTGGATCATGTTCTGTTGACTTGGTTAACTATGCACGCAATATTGGTGTAACTTTCGATGATAAACACACTCTTAGGAAGCACATTACCATAACATGCAATTCGATCTATTACAATCTTCGAAAAATTGGTCGCATTCGTCGCTATCTGACAAGTGAAGCATGTGAAAATCTAGTCCATGCTCTTGTCTCATGCAAACTGGATTACTGTAATGGTTTAGCATCTAAAGACATTACTCATCTACAACATGCTCAAAACACAGCGGCCAGAATTGTTTCACGCCGCAAAAAATCAGACCATATCTTCCCAGTTCTCAAGGCTCTACACTGGCTACCAGTCTACTACAGAATACATTACAAAATACTCTTGATGACCTACAAAGCTCTCAACAATGCTGCACCTAGTTACATATCGGATCTGATCAGTTTATATAAGCATGCTCCACGTGTACTTCGCTCCAACAACAAAGGTCTATTACACATCCCACCCTGCAAACTTAAATCCTATGGTGAACATGCTTTTTCACGTGCTGCCCCGGAATTATGGAACAGTCTTCCGGCTGCTCTGCGTCAATCGCCAACTCTGGACAAGTTCAGGAAAGACATTAAGACTCATCTTTTTATGAGAGCATTTTGATAAGAACTCTTTTTAGTGTCCTGTAAAGTGCCTTTGAACATTCTGAGTAATGGATTCAGGCGCTATATAAATTGTTTGATTGAATTGTTTGATTGATTACTATAGGCGTGTGCAAGAATAAGTTCACCTTCTTGTTCAATTTTGACCCACTCACAGGTACCAAGAATTGGATTCAACGCTGCAGATCACACATATGCATTCTTTGGCATGCTTGTAGCAACCTTGCAACTTTTGTACAAATTATTACCATGCTGTTATACCGCCACAACCAAGATGACCATGTGTGAACAACACAAAAGAAGCCATCTTACTCAAAAGTTAATACTTCAGATTTCAAAGTACATTGTATCAAGTACTTATATCCCGATGTATATAAAACTAGCCATTAAGACATGAATAAACTTTAACATATTCGATTATACATGTGTAAAGATGAACTACACCTCAGCTTTAAAAGTCATCGGATTACTTTTAAAATTTGTACTAGTCATAGAGATTTAGTTTTTGAAAAAAAAATTGTGGTCAACCATCAAGTTTTTGAAGGAGGGCACCCTCTGGAGATTCATTGTTCTGGTTTTATTTTTTTTAAAAGCATATATAAATGAATCCCTGGCAATCTCATTTTTGAATGAACATAATTTTTTGTTTGTTATTTTGTTATAATATGGTGCTTACATTCTTGTCAAATAACAGGAATATGTGTTTTACTTCAAGATTAACAATCAAAAACGAAAATGTTTTTGGCATTTTTTTTTTAAAAGAAAGGATTTTTCAATTTTTTTGCTACTTCCCTAGTTTAACCTTTTTTTAAAAATATTTAATGAAAGATAAACCTAATAATGTCAATCAATTTCATGAAATAAAAATTTGGGGTCACCTCACGAACGGTATCTTGTTGTCACATTGGTTACCATGGAAACAGTAAATAGTGGTAGTATTTGATATAACAAATGCTCCCTCCTAATACGAGATTTGGTTGGGACATATTCACTATAAAAGAATATAACTTGAAACATACACCTGGCCAGAAACAAAGATGGCTACCCTCTATTACAATTACTACAGGAATTGTCAAAAAACAGAACATAACAATGTACGTATATAATTATGTATGTGTGTATGTGTGTGTGTCATCACCAATTTGTCTTGGAACCAGAGAGGATGCAGTTAAACCTGAAATACCGATGACGACAGACTTCAAAAACCAAGAAAGAGAAGACTTGATTTGTCCCAATCACTCAGAGACCATTTTAAGTCTTTCTTTTGTTAGATTTTGTTTTTGCCTCAATTGCTTGCTTATTTTTAGAAATACAAATACAAATAAATTTACAAAGTTCAGACAAGCAGTTTGTATAGAAATAGAACTTACAATCAATACAATCTCAATCAAAAGTATTTCTTTACATCAGTTTATCTCAAATTTTTTGACATGAGTTATTTGTTTGTATTGTATACATAAAGGACAACTATTCCTGTCTCAGTAATGTAATGAAAAGAAGTAAGACTATGCTAACAAGTCATTGAGAATGATATAGTCCCTGCTATGATTGGGTTTGATACACAAAAAATTACAATTCGATTTCTTGATATCACTACTCTAATCATGCAACAACACTTGTGAACCTAAATCAAACAGACTTAGATATGTGTCTGCTCGTTGGACATGGAACATGCCTACTCATGTTGTGTCTCCTCGTTGGACATGGGACATGCCTACTCTTCAAGATGACATCATGGAATAAACCATTCAACAATAAAGGATGGGTTGGGTATGGGGGGGGGGGGGGAGATGACGATGATGACCTGTTCAATCACGTCTGAGTTATGGCTTTGGACATGAACACTGCACCAAAAAAAGGCTGGAACCCAATCCATAAGTCCCCATCCCGGACTTCATCCAGCGGCGAATAACTATAAAACATTGTAAACTCATTGGAAAAAAATCTGTTGGAGATGAATTTGGTGATCATTTACAAAACCATAACTTACCTGTGTTGATATAGAGACAATGAACACACAAGTAAACAATCACATATACAAATGGCAACAGTAACAAATTATAACAAAAAAACAAATGAAAATGATATTCATTAACAACATTACAAAAAAGTAGACAACATGACAGTTTTTCTTTATGAAAGTTGGGATTACACTGTCTTCTAATTTCAGGTAGTATAGATGACAATTATTGGTGAAACTCAGATAATTTTAAACCTGAGCTAAAGTTTGTTGGAGCTGAACTTTGAAAACTTAACTACAATCATGTTGTCTTTGGTTTTCATAGCAAGGACAAGAACAAAATTAGCTTTTTAGCAGCTGCAATATAACTTACAGACTGTACATTGTAGATGTGGTTCTTTATAAATGACCTAGTGAGTTACCCGAAACAAAGGCAAACAAAGGCAGGAAGATTGACCCTCGGTAGTTAGTATCTACAATTATCTAAATTACCCCTGTGATCATGCTGTGCAGCAGTGCACATTAACCCGCTAGCAATCTGAGGCTCATGGTAACCCTTCAGGATCTATCAAAAGGATGGCTATATTGCCTGATTGCCAAGGAAAACCTTCAATGGCTGTATAGCAATCAACATGAAGGCTAATCACCTTCAAGAACTCTCAAAAAGATGGCTTAGAGTTCTGATTGCTAAGCCTTCAGAAGACATTTGGAATGTCTTCCGAAGGCTAAATTAGCCGTCATGTTTGGTACGGGCAGGCCACCCATACCACTTAATTCTGTTGTTTTCCCAACTTGTAGTTTTTTTGGTTTATAAACAAATACTTCCAAGGTAGAAAGAAGATTAATTTATCAGTCAAATTCCAAATTTATGATTTCCATATTAGGCATACTAAAAGTTTGGAGTTGCATGTATACTTGTTTGCCTCCAAACTCCATGTATATGGCAATCGGTAAGTGGCAGACACATCATATCTGATGGCATGAATGTGGACAATGCATCCAACTCTAGGTATCACAATTATAGAGAAATTTGTATAAATATTTTGAATTCCAAACCACATTGAAGGCTTATGTACTTCTTGGTCATTCCTTTCAACAATGTTCTGCAGTGCTCAAAAATCAAAAGTCACAACAATCAAATTTGTCACCATTAGTTTTCTTTTTAACATCAATTAAGCTTTGGCAGGTTGCTTGAATGGCAGTTTTGTAAAAGAATGTAGTGAAAATGAGGTGTGGCAAGAAATACAAACTTCAAGTGAGAAGTATACAAAATATTAAATGTTACATAATGAATAGGGTCACTAATACTGTTTGAAAACGCTCTTAAACTTCATAAATTCTCTTAAAGGTTGCATTGTTCACCAATCTTCATTCAAACGGAAAATACTTGTAACAACACTTGTCAACAATATTAATTTTAGTCAGCAGGGTAAATGAAACATTCAACAACAAAACAACTAGATATATAAAAGCAAAACCCACGATTTCCAACTAACTTTCTTACCTGAAAAATATGTTGTCATTTGGATTGTAGTTTGTACAGTAGATAATTCTGCTGTAGTAGTAGCAGAAATATCTGTTGTTTCTCGCTGGCTGGACACGGTTGACACAGAAGATAATACTGCTGTAGTAGTAGCAGAAATATCTGTTGTTTCTCGCTGGCTGGACACGGTTGACACAGAAGATAATTCTGCTATAGTAGTAGAATCATTCTTTTCAGAAATATCTGTTGTTTCTCGCTGGCTGGACACTGCAATGCAAATGATACAGAACACGGTGATGTCATTATGTCACTGAAGTATTTTTGCAATGATTTCTGCATATATGTCTAATTGCATGGCATTTTTTCAGAAACTAATGTATGCTAGGAGTTGATATTTTAATTCATTGGCAATAATCCATGTGTATCACATATAAAACATTAAGATTCTACAAAATTGAGAGATAATATGATAGCCTGGTCATTCTTTGACAAATATACTACTTGTAATTTGTTCTCTGAATTTGATATGATTTGATTTGATTTGACTTAATTTGATTTGGTTTGACACAAATAGTTCACAAAGGTAATGAAAAATTACAAACATTTACCAATTGCACAAAAATAACTTTGAAAATTAGTCAAAATGCATAATTGTATACATATACATGTACTTGTTACACTATAGCCTCAAGAATGCAAGTAAATACATTACAGAAACATCATATTTAATGATATGGGTGGAGACACGGAATCCAATCCAGTATCTAGGTATCATATTAATTTAACTGAGATATTAATAGTGAATTTTTTAGCATTTCAGGACTCACTTCCTGGTCATTCAGTCTTTTATCATTTTTTTATCAGTCACTGGTTCTGCAGTGTTCAAAGTATGTCAAAACAATCTTATTCTTCTCTGTTTCTCCCAAATTAACCTTGGGTAGTTATGATTACATCATTAAAATAGAAAATAATTGTAACATATTACTTGTAAACAAAGTCCCTTACATACCAGGAACTTGATTTTTAATCAGCTGGGAAAGAGAAATAATAAAAACAAAAGTTTAAATGGTATACAAAAGGCCTGTCATATTTTTCTGTACTGTTCTTTGCAGTGTAGATACATCTATATGTTTACTGTGTCACTGTACTACTAATTTATACTGTTATTTTCTGTGCTGTACTTTTGCTACTGTTCGTGTTCTTGGCTATACAGTACGTACTGTAACATACAGTCCTACATTATTGTGTTGTAACTTAATACCACGCTTTACCATAACATAGTAATACATATGAATACATCATTGAACTGATGAACACAACACTTACATTCTTAGAGCCATATAATCAAGATATATAATCATGTATGTATTTTACAGTGTGTCAGTGTGTCCTCTAAGCCAAATGACGAGCCACTGATGCACAATACTTTGTTGTGACTCACCAAAATTTGGTGTTTCACCTATCTCTTATGGTGGTGGTAAATTTAACAGAAAATTACTATCAACAGATGATACTCTTTCAAGTTAAAGGGTAATGCCACGCACCAGAGGTTGCGTTAAAGCGTTATTTGTGCGTATTTGATGCACTATTTGACACTTGGGATGCATTTTTTTGGATGAATGCGTCACTGGGGACGCGTCATAAACAGGGGACAACCATGGGGCTTACTGTTGGCAAACGTACGGTTATCATCTTTGCTTCGAAGTTGTAGAACCGGACATCGTGGAATTAGTCAGTTCTGATTGTAACTACCGTCTAAATTTACATGTGCAGTGTGACCTGTGAAATTTGAATATGACCCATCATATACAAAACGTTCCAACAGTTTCATGTCCCCATGACCATTTCCTGCCGTGCCGAGCACGTCTTGGGTAGTTTAGAAACTATATGATATTATAAATACTTATCCACGTGATTGGTTACTTATTAACAGATGTGGTTTGGCAGAGTTTCCATAGATAGCACGGCCTTACACTACTGTGAAGCATCTTCCCTCACGGGTGAAGCGATGATTAAATAGACCACATCGGTGGACAGTAGTCTATGCTGAAAACCTCACGTGGATAAATTCATACTGCCACGTCACCATTTTCTTTCTCACTAAAACTGAAACTTATTTTGAGCTTCGTTACGGGATCGAGCACATTACGTGAATTTACAGTGAACATGGCACCCGTAAGGCGTCGTTCAAGAATAAACGATTACAACGTAGCGACACAAAATTTATATCAAACTTTTACAACTGTGTCTCTGTCAAATTGAAGTTCACGCTGTCGTTCATACTTCATCATTCATATCATGGAACTTAGTTTATGCATTGCGGTTTTGTACCATAGTGTAGTTTTATGTACTCCGTATAGTCCGACTCCAAGAATCGTCCTAACATTAGCTCTGGATTTATACACTACAGGGTTTCGACACGTCTTCTCCCACTCCGATATATATTTATCCGGAGTTCATTCTCGGAGCACATATTTTTAGAGAGTGATTACCATAGAAAATCGAAAGTCTAGAAAGATGAAGTTAAACCACTGTATAGCGTATTCTTGCATATAAATGTTTTCTTTTTGGAAGTGCAAACTATGTACTTGTATACGGTGTGCAGGAGAATGACACTGATGTGTTCATGTACATGTATTTACATTTATAACATATTTAGTGTACATCTGAAAGACATGTAGTGACCGTGTGCATGCAAATTTGGAAAAGACGCACCGTAATATGATTTTGATGCTAATTTTGGCAGGAATGCGTAGCAGGGACGCATCAGAAAAATAGCTACCGCGACTTCTGCGTACTATACACGTTTTTATTAACTATGGGTTCTGGAGAGTCATGTCATGATACCATCACTTACAATTACTTTCGGTTTCAGAAAAACAAGAAGTTTCTCTAATGTGTCTTTATAGGGTATCTTTGCTGTGGGCCATTGCATCATGGCAGTCAGCAGAAATAATGTATTCATGGTTGCACACTGAACATTCATGCTTTACACTGAGGGAAATTGGCACTTTGGAGTCATGAATATTCAGTGTGCAAAGATTTCAACTTCATGTTTTAGGTGAACGTATGATTTCTCTGAAATCAGAAATAATGTAGGTGATCATGAAATGATTCTGCTGAACCCATAAATGCCTCAATTTCCTGGAGTAATCTTCCCCTTTAATCAGCATGTTAGTCATTCGAAATTAATGTCAACTTGAGTAAAATTATACATGTTGATGTAAGTTCACATGATTTGTATTTATACACAATTATTTATGGACCGGTATATAAACAGAGTGAAAAAAAAATTCATTAGACTGGCAACAATTACATTTGTACATGCTTTGAAGAGATGAACTGATCTATCACACAAAATAAAATTTGTGAACTTACAGAATAGAAAGTGAATCAAAATGCCTGTTAGTACTGCTGTGAGAACTATGGTGGTGGAAATGATGGCCACTAATTGGTACCTCCCACATATTCTTCTTTTTGCATGGCTTGTTTGTTCAGTTGTTATGGATTTAATATCAGGCTCAAGATCTGAAGTCCAGAAGCTTGTATCCTTGAGAGATGTAAATGTGATTTAATTACTGTTAGGTTTACAATTTTGTTTCAAGTCGTTGTCATTGCCGTAGTCGTCATTGTTGTCGTCGTCGTCATCATCATCATCATCATCATTTCCTGGAATAATACTTCCCTTAACTACATACAAAAGTTCACAGTTATTGAACTAAACACAATTCATTCTACCTGTATACATTTTCAGCTATGAGAGTACAAACCAACATTTTGACATTTTTAACTGGCTTACTATAATAGAAGTTACAACAATGACAGTCAAGATTTTGGCTTACTAAAATAGACTCAGTCTAAAGTATAGTTACAACACGTTGGAGCTATTTAAATGGATGTCGGTATATAACTGTATACTGTACAAATGGTGGCATTTCAGTGGCCTTGCACTATCTTGACTGCAAGGTGACTATATCAGCACATAGGAGATACCTCTATTGCCCATAAGTGACATCTTCCATATCTTACAGCAACAGTTTTCATTTGTGTCTATTTTTGTTAGATGAAAACCAGGATTGCTGCTCTAGTATTCATAATATAAATTACTAAGACAGAAATGCAACAAATAAAATTCTCTATGAAAATACTAAACCACTTCATCGTGGAAGGAATGCATCAAATGACTTACATGTACAGAATCTTTGCCAGCTCCCATCAAATTGGAATTTTGTAAATTCTGTTGGATGCCTGAAAAATATATGTTAAAAGAAAATTATTGTAACATGATGCATAGATAAATTATATGCATACACATACACAGAGGCAGTCTTTATAAAGCCTTTTAATTTGATGATACAGTTAGCTTAGCTCATATCAAAATACAATAACAATATTGCACCAACTAAAACAGTCAAAATAATATATCTAGCCACTTATAGAACAATCACTAGTGCACCCAGTCTTTATGCAAATTACTTTTGTATGTCTAATGTACCGTTTATAAATAAGGAACAAAATGATAAAAACTGGGTTTCATCACGAGTCATCATGTATGGTTGGATTGTGGAATAACACATTTTGGTGCATCACAATAGGTTGTCGTACATCAGTGGCACATCAAATTTTTATTTTTCAGGAAATGTTAAATTTGAAACATCTCATTTTACTGCATTTCTGTTGTCGCTCGTTTTTTCGTAAATTATCGGAGGTTTGGGGAGATTTATAATTTTATTTCCAAATGTACTTCAGAAAATTTACATCAGAATACTTCCAGCTAGGGAGTCCACCTTTTCATGAAAAATGCCTAACAGAGCAAGCCAACCTTTGCCTAACTCAACTACTTTTGCTGAACTAAGCTGTGAGTGAATTCATTTCCAACGAGTGTCCTGATTGGTCAATAACTGACATATTGGGAAGGTTTTTGGCCAATGGCAGGCATCCATACAAAAGTATGGTTAGAATATTACATGTTGGGCTTAATCATGGCTGCTAACAGCAAGTAGACATTACTGTCAATCTGTTTCGGGTTTTGTAAGCAACAACAGCAAAATGAGAAGTTGAATACACCAACTGACCTCCCTGAGACAAAAACACTAACAGTAAATAGGAAGAAAAGATCATGAAATTTGACAGATTGAGACAATCATCAACATTGCTACATTCATCGAACAATCATAGGTTACTGTACAAGATTGTCTTGTTCATAATTGTAATAGTTCTATTGGTTGCATATGTTCCAATGTTACAAGAACAGTCACTGTACATTACTTGATACTATTCACGCCATAACCATGTATTTACCACTTGCAAAATCACTGGAATTAAACTTGCAGTTAGAATCATTTAGTAACTTTTAGAGTTGACAGAGTTTCATTCTGCCCCTCTGTACCCTGGTACCCCTCAAACTCTGTCCATCCAATCTTATTCATAATAAATATTAATATACAAGACATGGCGTCACTGCATCATTTGTACATCACTTTCACTTTCCAACAATGAGTGACACTCAATGACATTTCACTGTACTTTAATGACATTGCTACAGAATGATGATTTAGTCCTAGGATCAGAGTATGCATAAAATACATTTCAATGTTCATTTTATGATGATGGTTTTTTAGCATGGATTATATGTGAACAGTAATATAAATCTTTAGTATTATACACTTGTAGCATCTTCTGACTATTATATAAAGTCAGAATGTACGTACAAATAACAACAAAAGTACGCAATTCCTATATTGTTCAAAAAATCTTAGTTTCAATGGACAAAGACTGCTTAAAAAATGAATGTCTGCATTTGTATATTGACTATCATGGATAATATGAAGAGTCACGGTTTTTTCACCAATATGTATATAAGTAAAATATTGTAATGATGGGACATTGTGACATGTATGAGATGATGTGTGTTTGTAAAATGAATGATGGTGTTAATCTTTCTGCCCAATAGTACTTTGCAAGGTCCAGAGGATCAAATCAATATTTGGGGAATTGAATCTTTCAAATATCCATATGTGCACTTTTGAAGCAAATTGGCTGAAACAGTCCACTAACTGTTACATGTATGCAATGTCGTCTACATTTGACATTTTCCATGAACTCAAAGTTTACTAATGATTTCTGAAATTTACAACAACTTTTTGGACCAATTTAGTAAATTTATAAGAATTTTCAAAAGCCAGTGGAAACTCAGTCATTCCACATCGAATTTAAGAATTCTAAATTTCATCAAATATCCACTACTCTGTATTGAAATTAAATATAGAATTTAGAGAGAGAGTTAAACTCCGTCTGCCATTTAGCAATGAAATAATTCTTCAAGGCTCAATACATACAAATAGCTTACTCTTTCCAGTGGCGATGTAACCGCCCTTTATTCTTCTATCAAATAAAAATCTTTTCCTAGCTATATTGCACCGACCAAACCGGTAAAATCGTAGTATAATTGACGACTGTTTGGGGGTCGACGGTACTATGCCTGCAGTGCGAATAGGTCAACTACGAGGGAATTTCACCTGACGTCACCAACAAAGGTTTGTTTCTGATTGGTCAGCTGCTTTCAAACAAGGGCGCGCGCGCGTGCATTTTGTCTACTGTTGTTATTTATCGATGTCACAGTTGTATTTGTAAATTTACAATATATGGGGTGAAAGGGGAATTTCTACTCACCAGAAACTGTAGTAAGTTATGTTGACTGATCAAGAATGTTCAGCATAATAACTTATCAGAGGTCACCCATTCAACTTTAAAGTAATAACTGACAAAATATTCAGTATCTTCACTGTCCAGCGTCAAGTGCTCGTGATCTGTGTCACAGTGTGTGCTAGCTCTGGATGTATGCGCTACGATGTTCGACACGTCTTCCATCTACGCTATGGTTCTTCCCTATATAAAATAGCGAGATCTTATTTGCATTGATTTTCGGAATAAAAACCACCCATACCCTTTGTAATGACTACTAGAAATACAGAAATAAACTTTAAATCGGTAAATTCAACCTACGTGTTTGGTATTCTATCATTTCTTGTCTAACGTTCGCTTGTGTCGTAACACGGTTGGCTATGCGACTGGCTCGCCATGTTGGCGCATGCGCACAACGTTACTCCGCCCTAAGGTCACCTGATCGTCTCGTGACGCAAATGAGCTGACGACAGTCGCTGACCACAATCGCGCGCATCTCCTATTCGTCGAAAGTTTGTCTTTTGTCATGTAAACAATGGGTAGCTGTTTTAATTGCGGGGAAGTCTTCAAAAAAGTAAATAAATCGTACCGGAGGGTAGGTTTAACAGCCAAGTTACCAGACTGTCAATCAACAGCTTCACAAGTTTTGGAACAAGATTTGTATTGCGATGTTTCAAGCAACACTGAAACGTATGTATGCCTGAAGTGCGCAAAGCTCCTTTCCAAATTATCGATATTCAAGGAAAGGTATTTTGATGCTGGAAAAACTTTCCTTAATTCAACTTCTGAAAAAAGCATTATCAGAGGGAAAACTCAGAGGAGTTCACCGTTAAATACACCTACGATCTCCAAAAAAAGAAAAGTTGGGACACCAAGCAGACAAAAAACCAAAAAGGTGAGATCTATGTGATTATTAATAATTTAAGATAATTCATATTAAGCAGCTCTTAATGTATAGAAAAATAGCGTCAATGGCATTGTCTCATAACTGTACTGTTTTAATAACTTCATTCACTTTACGAACCATGTTAGGTAGACATGTTCCTTTGCTGAATGGCTTGTCATGTTGCCTATCCAGCCCTGTTGTAATTTTGGCAGTTCATTTGAATGTTATTGTTACTATGAGGCCATGTATGTTTCTAGACATATTTGCATACAATTCTTGAATGTTTATTCATTTGTCTATTAATCCCTGATTTTGTCTTTGTGAAATACATCACTGTCCAGCTGTTGCCAATGCCATGGTAATGGTTGCTAAAGTTATTTTCCTACATTTTTAAATAGTTTACTCAAAGATTATGTCATTATTTGACCAAAATGTATTTCCATTTTGTTGTTTTTAAATGTGCTGTCATGGTTACTATGGTCATTAGTTCTAAACGGTTTGAATTAAACATGCAAATTCACAGTCCTAGAAATATATCACCAAGTTTCAGACTCACTGACCGTGAATTTTTTTTGACCAAAAATCACACTTTTACAACCAATTTGCATATCACTCTTGAAGTCATTATATGTTTAATATGTATGTGCTTATATTTTAAAATTTCTTTTTTTTTCAGAAAGTGATAAACGTGAAACAAAAGTTTTTACAACTTTTGAAGACTTCGCACTACAGTCGTGCAATTTCTCTAATGATCCAAAATAAATCATTCATGACTGCCATGATTGCTGTCATATCAAAGGTCATAAGAAGAGAAGTTTCATCATACAGCCAAATAAGGTCAGCAGCATCTCAGTTGCTGACCATGGCGAATTTGCAAAAGTTTCAGTGGTGTGACTTGTTGGGAGAAGTTGCTACGAATATGTCAACACTGTATACGATCTTGTCTGCAGCTTTGACGACGACAAATACATATCAGGACATACAGATGTAAGCCATGTTTTAAAAAAATATTCTTCTTTTTGATCATATTTTTAGTATGACCATGACTTTTAAATGCCTACATATTTTTTGTTTCTTTATAGAACAAATGGTAAGATAGGGAAACACGTTCCAAAATTTGGAGCACTGTTTTGCATGTTGCTCAATATTCGCAGGCCGAGAAAGTTTACCTTCTTTCAGGCATTAAATTCTACTCAAATGTGGAGAAGTGGAGCAAATGCAAGGGTATGTATGTTATGAAATACTGTGTTATATTTTAACTTATAATATTTTGATTGAGTTATTATGTTTGAAGTGAAGTTTGGTAGAATATAGTAAGGCTTCATTTGAGGAGAGGGTTTAACCTCCAAACAGGGGTACCAGCTGAAGTGGCCACTAGAGGGCCCACTATTAACTAAAACTACCCCAAATTTCTACTTTGTACTAAACAGGATACTATATAGTCCAATTTATATTATGTATCAATGATGCCAAAACTATGAACATTAATATTATGCCAATATTGTTGAATTAATCATAAAGTGTTCATTTGTTATTATTTCATCAACAGCTTTTCAAGTGTTTTAACAAGCTGGGTTGGTCACTGGGTGTCAAAAGTGCACGATCAACCGTTGATAGATTAAGGAAGTCATATGACAGCAAAATAATGGACTGGAAAAACTCTATAGAGGTATATTTAAAAATTACTATTTACATTTTCACATGTCAATACAGAAGTTAAAAATATTTTCATCAACCTTTGATTCTTAATTGTAAGTTAATTTAACCTTACATGACTACATGAATATCAAGAAAAACCAAATGAAAATACAGGTGAAATACACAGTTAATGAAAATTTCTGTTACTGTCATTACCCTTCAGTGTAAAATTAAATGCTAACATAGCTCAATTGAAGTCAGCAATCATAACCAACTAATGTACAAACATGAACCATCATTGAGCTGAACAGTAAATTAAGAACCACAGTCTCCTTCTAAATAGAAATACAAATATGTTTTCATGTACACCATGTCATAATAATGAAATTATATCTTGAATGCGTGAAATGATTAACCCTATCATTATACTTAAATGGCATTATTAATATATCTTGACCATGTTAATTAATTTTCAAATGTAGACCGAGTGTACAACAGACGAGATGTCATCTGTGCCCTTAAACTCACAGAGATGTGTTGCAAGAAAGTTGTTTCCAGGAATTAGAGGTGCAGCTTCTCAAGCCCAGAACCACCAATCAATGCAGATGTGCATGGAAGGTGTATGTCCTTTTGGTAATGATTATGATGTTGAAAGTGACAGAGATGGTGAAGTGAGAAGACATGGAAGAATTGATGAAGAAAGAGAATGTGGAGATGAAAGCGGAGATGAAGCGAGAGGTGGTGGAGATGACATGGGTGGTGTAGGACGTCGCTGTGGAATTAATGATAGTGGAGATGCATGTAGTATTCCTAAAGGTACACACCATAAAAAGAATTTGACACACTCTCTCAAAAGATGGAGTATAAATATCCATTGTTAGGGTTGCTATTTGCACAAGTTAATCTATTTTTGATGAGCTTACATCACAGTAAATTTTGAAAAAAGTCCCTGTAAAACTTAAAGATAAATACATTAGAGCATGTATGCTTCTTTGTGATAATTACTTTGATAATTTGAAAGTAGTACCTAAAATGATCTTATGAAACAAAGATTTTTTGATAAACATATTTATATTATATCTTTACTCATATTTTGAATACTCTCTATATTAACCATGTTATGTTCACCACTTCAAACAACAACTTTTTCTTTTGATTTTATTTTTGATAATAATTGTAACAAATATTGTTTAACTTTCAGTCCCTGGTTATGCCTTGTGTTGGGACAATGTGCAGATTCAAACTATTGCCAGGCACCAGTCTAAAGAATCAATGAATCATATGTTGATGTGGGCCATGGCATATGCTGTCAAAAACAGAATATCATTCAGACATTTGGAAGCTGACTGGACAACAACCAAGGCTGCTGACCTCCCTCTGTCCGTGTTCCTTCCATCAGTGCAGACATACAGTGACCTGAAGTTCAGAATGACAATTGCTGTTGCCCATATTCTATGTGAGCAGATTAAATACTTCAGAGACCACTTTAGTGACACTATTGATGCTCACATACCCCACAGATACTCAGTGGAATCATTTAAAAAAAGTGATGTGGTATGTGAATTTTGAATTTTATGATTTAGACTAGATAGAAGACATTGATTTGCTATACAGGTTAACACTTACAGACAAGATGAAGTGACACTTTGCAACTAAACATGAATATAGAAAATAATGCTAGTAGTAAATACACATATTTCATGATGGGAAATGTATATATATATATATATATATATATATATATATATATATATATATATATATATATATATATATATATATATATATATATATATATATATATATATATATATATATATATATATATATATATATTTATATATATATATATATATATTTATATATATATATATATATATATATATATATATGTGTGTGTGTGTATGTGTGTGTGTCTGTATGTATGTATGTATGTATGTATGTGTGTATATATATATATATATATATATATATATATATATATATATATATATATATATATATATATATATATATATATATATATATATATATATATATATATATATATATATATATATATATATATATATATATATATATATATATATATATTGTGGATATTACTATTCCATGATAGAATATAGGCTTACACACAGTGGTGCACTGTTAATACAAATTCTACAAATATATGTATATACAAATATATGTTGTAAATATGATTTAAGATTTTAGCAACATTGTATTCTTAATAATTGAATATTCTTCTTGATATAATTATCCAGGTAAACCTTGGTGTAATTGAAGAGAACCCTTCAAGCATATCAGGCACTATTGCTATTTTGGATGCATTACATAAATATGTTCCTCAAGAAGAGGGAAAAGTTTTATTTACAGTTCCTTGTCATGGAGATGCACTCTCTGTAGAGAGGCATTGTGATTCCCGGCGTGCCAGAGCTGGAAGTCCTACTGAAATAGGCAGATTGCAAGGCCTTGAACCAGTGCCCCAAGAATTTCACAAGAGGGGTATACTTTTACAGGTATGCAATTCTTAAAATTAGCCATTTGTATGACATTCTATGAATTTTTCAATATTATGACATAACTTTACCACATTTGAAAAAATATATATTGCAATTCAAAATCAATTCCTTGAATTGAACCTGTATCGCTTCCTGAATGTATATTAAATGGAAACACAAGTCCAGGAAATACAGTCATCGCCCTGTAGAGCGAGTTCTCGAGAGTCACCTAACCGTGTGACTTTACTCTAATAAATTACACATTATTACTGAGAAATATGTAGTTAATAATTGTTCTAAATAGTTTGCACAGTGAGTTCGTCTTTCCTGATGCATGCTGGGACAGTGCACGTTCACAGTAAGAGTTGCCACTGAACAATTTCTCAGCAGCAAGGTTCACTCTTCATTTCTCGGCAGTCGCAAAAATTTTTTTTACACATTTGTTAGATTTTTGCAAATAAAATACTGCCAATTTGAAAGTTTGAGCTAACTGTAAATTGAAATAAACAATTTATTTCCAATGTTATTATAGCCAGTAATTAATATCTATTCATTATTTTTTTATTATTGTTCATTACGTATAGGATATTATGAATGAATTCTTCAGTGGTAAGAGTGCTGGTGATAGAGGTACACTCTTCCATATAAAGAATACCTTGAATCACAGGAGTGTCAAGAAAAAGGTTATGGATTGTTTCAATCATGTAGCAGATTTCATTAAAGTTGTTACTGATGGTAATGTGTGCCTCCTTGCTATGAACAAACTAAACTTATCATCTTTGACAGCGACACCAAGGAATGCACCTCAGAGCACTGACACTCTAGAAGAAAGGAAGCGATACGTCATGTCGATTGCTGAAACAATAGTGGAAGAGGTGTGGATGCCTGTCAGTCAGTCATCTATAGACACTGTTGTCACTGGTCTTACAGAGGATGAAACTAGAGATAATGATGATGATGACAATGATCAAGGAGATAATTTCAATTACTGCAACTGTAAAGAAGGTATAATTTCATGTTTTTTACATCAAATTATGCAGTCAAAAATAATGTATTAAAATTTCACACTGAATATTAATGGTACCTGTTTACACTATTAACTTGTGTAAACTATAAACCTGTTTACTCTAAAACCCCTCCCCTTCATCAGCACCTGTTTACCCCCCCCCCCCCCCAAAGCCCAACCCATCAATGACATACTATTCAAATTCTAATTTCTCATATGTCATCTTTGATAGATATTGGTGAAACAATGATCGAATGCTCAAATCCTAAATGTGAGGAAGGAAATTGGTTTCACCTGACATGCGTATCAGTAGCAAGTGAAGACATCCCAGAAGACTGGTTTTGTTGTGACTCTTGCAAAGGTGTGTATAATGTGAAGTTGAATGTTATTGACCAACCATACTTACCAAAATTTGATGTTATACCTTAAAATTTCCCAACAAAGACAAGTATGGACCCCCCTCCCCCACCGTGTCCTTTTATTACTGTAAGTACACATCAGTAATGCACAATAATATCCATATTTCATTTAGATAAAGTTAAGTTTGTCATTTTCTTCACAAATAGATTCTCAGACAGTTCAGCAGCAAGCATCTTCATCTGAAGATTATGTATATAATTATAATTGTGCTTTACTGTGGAAATGTCTTAATGACCGAGTAAGATATAATGCTGTGAGAGAAAATGACGGGGAAGCAATGCTAGAAGATTGGCGCCATGATGTTGTAGACTTCTGGAAGAACAACCACTACAAATACCTGATACTGGCTCACAGAATGCTTGCAGGTAAATTAGAAAATATGAATAGGGATATACAAGTAACTGTCTTGTCAACTTATTTTCATGGTACATGATATTACAAATTATGAAATTACTCATTCTGCTACGCACCATTTTTTCAGTCTGAGAACAGTTTGGGTATGGTGTAGTTGGTGTCGATGAATCAAATACTATGAAAACTGCACTGTCAATGTTACTCTCTAGATGTTGTTTGCAAGCAACTGTGACTCCCTAAATTTTCCTTTACAAATGTTATGAGTAAGACTGGAGGAGGGTGCTTTAATATCATTTGTTTTTGACTATTAAATTGACATATATGGAACCACAAGTAATGATTTTACCCTTACAAAAGTTCTTTGTCATGGCAAACTTTTTAGACTTAGCTGAAAGACAGTTAATTTTAAAGTTTGCCATAAACAATAATTAAAAAAAAAAAAAATTCAATAGGTGTCAATGGCTGGTTCCAACCCCGTCTAGCTGAAGAGATAAAATGGAATAGGACTGTAAATTTACAAGGTGGAAATGGAAATAATATAGAGATGGATCTATGCAACGAGTTTCTCAACAATGAATTTAAAGGTGAGTAAAACCATGCACTGAATTTAATTCAACTGAAGGGGAAACTCTCCATATACGTTTGTAACACATATTGCCATCATTCATTTACTGATACAATATCTTTTGTCCCTGTTGGTGTTAATGAATTGTTAACATTTCTCAGTTGATTAAGTTGTACATTTATGAAAAAAAAAAGGATTTTAACCAAACACGAGTATAATGTTTTACCAATTAATATAATTGTATTGCAAATTCTATTTACAGAATCAATGAAAAGGTCAAGAGGGCGATATACATCGGAGAATGTTCTTAGACTTAGTCAGATGGGCGGATCAATGGCAAAGTCCTTGAACACAATATTCGAACACGAAATATCACATACACATGTTTTATCATCAGGAGGACAGGCAAAGAACAGCAAACAAATTATCACTTATGTCAAAGAGTACAGCCCAGATCAACTGTTTACTAAGGTACCAGGAAGATCACATGATGCTTTTCCCACATTTATCCACAATAATGGAATTAAGAAACCATCGCAGCTTAGGAAACGACTTTCAAAGTACTCAGTAAAACTTGACAGGTCTAGACAAATTTTGCCAAATCCTCAGTGATAATTGTAATACATCATATGTCTATATACATCATGTAGCCATGCTCACTTTGATGTAACTTGGAACACACACATATAAACACACATTTGAAAACACAACACTGCAAAATGGCAAGTTGTTTATATATAATATTTATATATCATATTATTTAATTGACTGAAAATGATGGTGTTATTACATAATCTTCTTATAGTGGTGCATCATTGCAATATGGGTATGAGCATATATACATATTCTTTTACTGTACACTGAATATTCATTACTGTTTTGAATAAATAAATTTTTAGTTACTGTGGATATAAATGATGTCACTGTATTCTTATATTTTAGACTAAAATATCACAGTAGTTATACAGAATGTATTTTTAGTGCCTGCTGAAGAGTGATAGTGAACGGTGAAATACAAGGGTCACACCTTTTATAAGTATCAAAAATGAACACTGAATATTCATTACTGTTTTGAATAAATAAATTTTTAGTTACTGTGGATATAAATGATGTCACTGTATTCTTATATTTTAGACTAAAATATCACAGTAGTTATACAGAATGTATTTTTAGTGCCTGCTGAAGAGTGATAGTGAACGGTGAAATACAAGGGTCACACCTTTTATAAGTATCAAAAATGAACACTGAATATTCATTACTGTTTTGAATAAATAAATTTTTAGTTACTGTGAATATAAATGATGTCACTGTATTCTTATATTTTAGACTAAAATATCACAGCAGTTATACAGAATGTATTTTTAGTGCCTGCTGAAGAGTGATAGTGAACGGTGAAATACAAGGGTCACACCTTTTATAAGTATCAAAAATGAACACTGAATATTCATTACTGTTTTGAATAAATAAATTTTTAGTTACTGTGAATATAAATGATGTCACTGTATTCTTATATTTTAGACTAAAATATCACAGCAGTTATACAGAATGTATTTTTAGTGCCTGCTGAAGAGTGATAGTGAACGGTGAAATACAAGGGTCACACCTTTTATAAGTATCAAAAATGAAAAAAAAATACTCACGAAAAATTGACGATATCCACTAATAGAGAGTTTCGGCTACACGCGCAACTCACTCATGTTCATGTTCACGTACCAGCTGTGACCTAGTTTTGCTTCAGCTAGCAATTTATGTGGAGGCTAGATAATGTTTAATGTTTTGGTTATATGACATAAATAGTGCAATGACAATAACCGTATGGCTCGACATTATGACAAGGCAGATATATTTACTTCAATAATCTCGTATATTGACAATAAAATCACCCTGTAGTATCTTGACAATTGCAGCGACAGTCATTGTCATACATCATGGTTTCTGTGCAAAATCAGTTACGTGAAGGCAGCCACAGATTCAAGGCTGCATTTTAAATATTTTATCAAGGAAAACAAATTACTGAGGTGTATTATGTCGTGAAGAGTCAACCTTGTTAAAAGCATCAACATTTTTTATTATATCAGTCATGATTTAAAAAAAAAAATTAAAAGAAATTTAACGTTAAGCAAACAGCTCTCGCCACGTTCGAAATGACCGCGAAACTTATCAGTACGCAGAGAAGTAGGTCAAAATTGCGACGTAGTAGCACAAAATCTCCTACGTCAGACATGCGTGTACATGTAGAACGTATAGCCGAAACTCTCTAATACAGACAAAAAAGAGTGTAATTGTTGTCAGTGTAAACACCATTACAGTTCACTTTGTAACAGTAAAAATCTTATGCACATGGGCATGACTTCTTACAGTTACTACAACACGTACACAGACAACAATTACACTCATTTTCATGTTTAGCAGCACATTTTTTTCTTTGTTCCAGCTCCTGAAGATGAGATGAGTCCATTCCCTCAACTTTCAAATATTTAAGAATACTTATCCTTAGGCAACACTCATTTGATACTTTGACAGACTTACAAAGGTCAATCATGTCCTTATCTGTACGTCGATGATCAAGTGATCTGCCAGTTACGTAAAGATAAGCAGTACCCTTCCTACCATCTCTGGCACATCGGCCCATTTCCTGCCAATACAGTAAAACACTTTTACTAACTCCCCAGTGGATAACAATTTCTACATCATCAACAGCTACTCCCATTCCAAACGCTACTGTAGAAATAAGGCATCTCAAAGTACTGTCAGGGCTTGGAAATAACTTGACTATCCTCTCTTCAGAACTCTTATCAACGGATGAATGATACATGTCAACAATTCTGTTTTCAACAAGCTGAGTATTCCCATGGTATGCTTTGTCGTCAAGTTCACACATGATATATTCATATATCTCAGACACCATATTAATTGACCTGAAAAGAAATCAAAAGAAATACATTTATGTAATTTCCCAACTAGATCCAACAAGTTATGGTGATGAATTTCAAACAGATGACAATAGTGTTTCTTAGAGGAATAAATAAACATTCAAGAAATGTATGTAAATGTTTCTAGCAACTAAACTGCATCCATAGCAACTGCCAAATCATCATTATCCCTCATGGACCCACCCCACATGGGAGGGGGGACACACTCCAATTTTTTGTGAAACCCCTGAAATGGTTGCCATGCGGACATGTTTGATTGTATCATGACAAAAATAGATATGCACATGTATGTAATAGAACACTATGCTAATACCAACTTTGAATGAGATCTGAAACCAATCTATGTCCCTGTCACAGAGTTCGTCTGGCGATGAATAACAACAGGGATAGGCAACTGGATGGTCATTCAGAAATGACTAACTATACATACATACATGTAGAATGGCTCACAATGTGGATAAACATTTTTAAAGCTGTACAGTTGTTCTACAACACCATTGGCGCTATTTCTTAAATATAGAAACATGTAAGACGTACATAATTCAAATATGTTTACCTGCAATATATGATACACTTCCTTGCACGTTTCCCTTTCATGGACAGTTCACTGAGATAAAAACCAATCTCTTCAGTGTATTCTAGAGATGGCTTCGAAACGAATTGTAAGAAGATATTTGGCCTAGAGAAGTGAAATATAACATTATCACATCAAAATCACATGTTAATTATATTAATCCTTACTAAAGGATGATCTTACTATTTCACATAAACTCAAAAACAAACATTCCTGTAAGGGATGAAGTCTGGTGTAAACATGATTGCTGGAGTACCTTCAGTGATAACTGATTCTGTATTTATTTATTTCATGAGTTGATTTAAAGTGAATTGTAAGGTTAGAGATACAGTACTGGGTTTTTTAATGTGTTTACCATCACGTTAACAGCATCAAGCATAGTAGTCTGACTGCTACAATGTTCATGACATTGTTGTGAATGTTCATTAAGGGGAAGGGGAGGGGGAGGGGTGTTTGGTTTGAAAGAATTTTTTTTGAGCTTGTATGACAATGTGCCATCATCCCTTTATCAAACCAAACTTTTTTAAATAATTATTTTGTAGTGTATGTTTAATGTAATATTTAGTGACAGATATTATCACAAAATAGTAGCCCATTGAAGCTATTACACCATTATTGAAGTCAACATTGCACTGTCATTAAAAGGATTCATATACTGGTTTGTATTAATGTCTGTGAAGTTCTAACATTCTTTATTGAAGTTCATTTACTACTATAGGCTGACAGACATTACAATAGCAAGTCAGACAATACCATGAATAAATAACTTTTTAATTGGAAAATTTTTAATACACCTACCTATCAGGGATAACCGCAACAGTTTTGACCTTTGTTAAGTGTAACAATGACAAAATGGATTTCCTTATATCCTCAGTCACTGTTGCTGTGAGCACTAAAAAAGGACATTTTACTAGGCTTCTTAAAACTTCCACTTCCTTGTATGATGGTCTAAAGTCATACCCCCTGTCAATTAAAGAATGAAAAATGTAATAATAATTTATTCATATTAATGTAACATTTGTACTGATTAAGGAAACAATATCAAACATACAAAATGCAAAAAAAAATAGCTCTTACCATTCTACTAAACAATGTGCTTCATCACAAGCTACTACACACAATCGTCTCCGATATGCCTCTGTAGCCAACATGGATCGCCATGGTTGAAGCTGTATCGATTCTGGTGAAATAAACACAATGCTATATTCACCTGCCATGATTCCTGTGAAAGGAAACAAGAAAAGATGGTGAGCAATTTGTTTCAACATTAACCATTTTTTGACAAGCCATGACAAAAAAAAAATCTGGTTTCGGTTACATTCAATTTTATAATAGGTGTTGTAGGTCATTTTTTTTAAATTAGTATTTTATGCAGAATTGAATGTAATAAAATACTTACCTTGTATAACACTACTTTCCATTTCTTTCATCTTTAAGACTGATGCTACTTGTACATGTTTTTTCTTCAGTGTCTCCTCCTGATTTAGCATTAGACTGCGTAGAGGAGAAATGACAATCCCAATATGAGGTCCATTTGCTGGATCAACCTAAAAGTAAAACATTTGTCTTTGTCATATACAGTCCACCATCGGAAAGAAATTTGTTGAATGTATTGCAGCTATAAAGGGATATCCCAAAGACCAAATAATTAATTCAAAACATAAAATTATTATAAATATATCAAGGGAGAACATTACACAACTTAATTTAAATTATGTAGGTAATGTTAACTATAAAGCTTGTGTCATTTTGTTTGTTTTTGTCAATTAAATGCTATATAAAATTTTTAAATAATTCTGATAAATAATATTAGATAAAGACTTTTAAAGGGAGACAGGCTGAGTTTATACACATTTGGGTGTACCTTTTGTGACATGTTTAAAAGGTTCTCACAATAGCATATTAACTGAAGCATACTGAACCACCACCTGCAATTGACTTAACTCAAACCTGATATTTAGATATAATCAATAAACGACCTCATGATGTAATTTATGGTACGTATCTAAAAATGTTATGAATATATCTGCCATGCTATCAACTCTTCTAACATTGTAACAATAAAAGAAGATAAGTGCAATGTTATAAAATACATACATTAACATTATCATGGAATGGGGTTTTATTTAGCTATTTTCAGGATTGTAAAATGCTTATAAACCGAGCTTGTACACCTTTAAGTTTTAACCAGGGATGTAGAAAATTAATAGTTAGTCTAATTCCAACTCACTATCGTTATAAAGTTAGAACGATATAACTAGAGTTAACACTAATAATGCATGGGTCAATGTCAACCCCCACCCTCCCCACCTCAGGGCAGGGCATAGTTGGGGAACTGGAAATTAGTCTTATAAAATTTGTCAAATGCCGCACGCCCTGGGGCAAGACATTCTGGAAAATACCCACCTACAACAAGTAAAACTCCCAACATTTCCCCCACCCAATGACTGGCGCATTCAGAAATTTTGAATGACACACAACCACTCTTTTACGTCCGTGAAAATGACTAGGTAGGTCAATATGAGGCAATTGCCCCACCCCTCGGGCATTGTTTCATGGCAAATACCGTCTAATCACGCACATTTGTCCCGTATCGCCCAAGGTGGGGTCCCTCGGGCATTACATTGACTCGTGGCATAGCGTGTCTCCAAACTAGAAACTAGGAAGCCAGTTAAAACAACCTGTCAGCAGCTATACATTTCTGGTTTTGAAAATGGATATACTTATTAAAATTGGTCCCCAAAACTTTAAAATATTTAGAAGTTATAACAGTTTATGATTAAGAGTTTCGGTTACCAACTCTCCAAATAGCAACATGTGACAGAAATTCAGGTTTACATTTGGTCACTGGTACCATGGTGAGAAGATTTTCGAACTTCGAAGCAAAAGTCAAAGTTGCACAAAAAATCTTTTTTGGAGATTACAGAATCCAATGAATGGGATCAAAATGGATCTAATCACTTGCTAAAAAATAATTTACTTGCCTTTTATCGTCCAAAATTACGTAATTACATGAAAATTAAGTGTTTGTTTGGCATGGACGTCCGGACATCGGAATAGCGGCCATTACTCACTGGCATCAGGATGCATTTTGACCCATGACCTCCCGTGAATCAATGTTATTTTTAGTACAAACTTTCGAATGATATCGTTCGTTTGCAAAAATTCTGACTACAAAAAGATGTAGAAAAATCAGTTTGAAAAATTAATAAATGCATTATAGGATATCTGTCAATATTGAGTCATAGTTTCAGAGATATAGTTGATCTTCTTCACAATGATCAAAGTGATGAACTTGAAAAAGCGAGACATATAGCTCCAAATACAACTACATGATTGGTACTTATTTGTGAAAAAAAACATAAAAAACACAGTGTAATATAAATTATTTCTTGATTGTCTTTTATTTTTATATCAATTTTTTGCCGGATGAGTTTGGTTAATTAATTGGATACCTGGATTTGCAAACTGATTTTAAAGCAACAGTTTATTTTTGAACTGTACAATATACAATATTGTTCCCTTTTGATTAAAAGAAAATTACAAATAGGAGCATCTAAGTAACTAACATACATATGCTAAAAACAAGTAAAAATTCGAAAGAAAAATTATATATAGCTTACCTCATCAAGAATGAGTTGGGGCAACACATAACACATACTTTTACCAAATCCAGTTGGTAAAATGGTAAACGTGTTTTTTCCATTTATGGTTTCAGTTTGTTCTTTTTTTAAATCGAAATTGAAACCAAACTTCCTTTTCAGCAACTGGAACAATAAATCTACATCTTCACACTCCATATTTAACACAATAAAAACTTCTGGCGAATAGGTATGAGCGTAAAATTTGTCGTCTGCTCTTTGCGTCATATGACGCGAATCAGGTGACCTCAGGCAACGTTGAGTTGTGCGCATGACAACTTTACCGTGTTACGACACAAGCGAACGTTAGACAAGAAAGGACAGATAAAACCAGACGTACGTTGCATTAATGATCTAAACTTGTTTTCTGTACTTGATATAGTGAAAAAAAAGGTTCTAGGTGTTTTTTATTTAGATAATCAGTGCGCATGATTTTCCGTTCGCAGTCTCCGTTAAAAACTATAGGGAAGAACCATAGCGTAGATGGAAGACGTGTCGAACATCGTAGCGCATACATCCAGAGCTAGAGCAGTGGAGGATATATAGTCAAAATTCAAATACTGATCGTAGATAGAACTTGGGTTCTAGTTCCTAAAGCAAGAACAACATTGCAATGGAAACTAACATAACAACCAAGACCAGAGATTTTTAAGTAACACTCACCTTCCAAATTCTTAGGTATTTTGTGATTGTCTACATGCCATTTGAATCCAGACGATGAATTCAGCCATTTGTTACAAATCGGACATTGGTACATAAATGATTGCTCTTCTGTCTTTTCTGTAGCTTGGCTTTTTGATTCGATGATAACATCCTCGACTTTGGAGAGTTCAGTTTCATTTTCTCGTCGTTCGTCTTCTTCAAAATCGTCCCCAAAAAGCTCACTGAAGTCAAAATCACCAATATTTACAGAAGCCGACGACATTTTTATCGTCTGCACGTACGTACGTAGACACATGACGTAACGACAGCGCCCTCTATCCATATTTTCCTGAAAACGACGATTGGTGGCGCTGTTTGTGGATCAAGAGAATGTGGCGACACGATGTGGCGATGTCGTCGGTTCTTTTCCGAATTAACCCTTCAAAATAAGCTATTTATAACGTTTTGGGACCGAGGACATTTATTTTTGGGAACGAACAGAATTACGACAGGGGCACTTGACGAGAAAACGGTGAGGGGATACGAAAATTCCGGTACAAACGGGGGGGGGGGGGGGGGGGGGGGTTCGAAGTTTGAATCACGTATACGATTGTATGATTCGGTTTGAAAATAAGAGGTAAACTGTGAGTGAAACTCATACCTTGGTAATTATAAAGTGAGAATATTTTCATTTAGATAATGGCGAAGAAAGGATAGTGTATTTGGGGTGTCCAGCTTTTTGAACTTGGGGGTTATTGTTCTGGGCCATCGATTTGTAAAATTACATGTAAAGAATAACAATGTATGAAACCGAACAAGCTTGCGCGTTACCATGGTGTTACTCAATCTACTACTTCCACTGGATCGTAATTACAGGCATTCTCTGATTGGCTAACCGAACGTATAAATGAATTAATATAGAAATTCAGGAGAAAGAATTATGAGAAACAATCATGAATATTTCCGATGGTGTACCTCGGACTGAGATATTATTTATTTATTTATTTATTTATTTGTCTGTCTGTCTGTCTGTCTGTCTGTCTGTCTGTCTGTCTGTCTGTCTGTCTGTCTGTCTGTCTGTCTGTCTGTCTGTCTGTCTGTCTGTCTGTCTGTCTGTCTGTCTGTCTGTCTGTCTGTCTGTCTGTCTGTCTGTCCGTCCGTCCGTCCGTCCGTCCGTCCGTCCGTCCGTCCGTCCGTCCGTCCGTCCGTCCGTCCGTCCGTCCGTCCGTCCGTCCGTCCGTCTGTCTGTTTGAGTGTCTGTCTGTCTGTTTGTTTGTTTGTTTGTTTATTTATATATTTATTGCATCCGTTTTGTGTCAGGGGCTCATTAAAGTGGCCATATGGATGAGGATTGGATATTTATTTTGGATTTTTAATTTATAATGGCTGAGAAATCAATGTGAAACAACATAGACAAAGTCAGTTGTTTGTAACTCAATAAATTGCAGAAAGCTAAGGTATGTGTTAAAAGTTTGTTATTGTACGTACAATAACAACGATTTTGCACATTTATTAATCTTTTGCAATTTATTGTTTTACTTGTCATATCTTGTTTCACATTGATTTCTCAAGTAGGAAGCCATGATAAAATTGTTTTATTAATTAAAAATCCAAAATAAATATCCAATACTCATCCATATTGCATTTTAAGAGCAGCACTAATATCAAATGAAAATACACACACTGCTAAGAAAAAATAGAGAAGACATGACTAGTATAAATCACATACAGGAACAAACAAACAAACAAACAAACAAACAAACAAACAAACAAATAAACATACATACATACATACATACATACATACATACATACATACATACATACATACATACATACATACATACATACATACATACATACATACAAACAAACAAACAAACAAACAAACAAACAAACAAACAAAGGGAGGGAGGGAGGGAGGGAAGAAGAAGAGAAAATCATCGACTAGGATTATGACACTGAGTTGGTCACGTGATCCATTCTCTCTATGGCTACAACACAGAGTAATACTCAGAAACTGACGGTTTACGGTCCGGGTATACGGTATACTCCCAACTATAGTGTAATTCATTTATATAATAGTTACTCATGGTTCGCAATCTTAAAAACAGCCTGTGTCTGAATTGAATGTCACCAAAACTGGTACTCACCAACTTCATGTGAAAATCGTTACAACTCAACTCTGATACCCGGATGTCAGTATGGCTCGATTAGGTGAGTTTTTGAAATATGGATTAGTACAGTCTTTTGTGTAGACGTGGCAAAATGAATGTAAACGTCGTGACCATGCACTACATGAAATATAATAATCTTGTACTAGAACTGTACAAACGGGTCCCTTTATCAAAACTGTTGAAGATACATGTATGTTTAGTTTTCTGACTCAAACCATGCATGGGCTCATATTTCAAAACCTGAATTATAACATGGGCGACAGACTACAGCAGTACTGCAGTGTAAATAGCGGACTGGGCGGTGTTCTTCAAAAGTGAAAGAAGAATGACACTGAAAATTTCCGCCATTAATTTTTAGACCGTGACTGACTTTAAGAAAGTATGTATTTGTTCATCAAAGTTAGAGCATGTCGGTAACGTGACGATGTTATTTTAGTTTCCGAAATGTATATAACTAGCAGTTGCCATGAATATCTAGAAGACTGAACCCGAGACAGTTCGAGTTGGTCAACACGCGGACCATGACAGAGAAGTAGACATAATAAAACAGGCTGCCCTTGTCAACCCTGAGTCCGCGTGAATACAGCTGTGCAGTGTTTCATCCCTATGACGACAGCCTCGTGGTATGACAAAGCAATCCGTTGCATAAACTGTGATGTGGCGTCTGAAAACGTTGTAATTTGTTAGCAAATCTTGACACTGGTTGAATTTTTTAAAATCAACCACAGATCGTGAAATCTTGACTGAAAAAGTCAAGCGGATCAAGCTGTCCTTAGGTAGCCAATTGTTGTCTGTCCCGACTGCAGGAAATAGACGCCGATACTTCCGCCATTTTTGTTACAGAATTAAACTAAATTAGACGAACAAAACTGTCAATTCCTGAGTTGAGGGCACGGTAATTAACGGTTGATACTTCATATAGGATAGTACTTAGTTGAAGATTAAATCAACAGTGATAACTTAGTTTACAACTAAACAAACTTGTCAATAGCTTGACAACAGTTGCCGTGTGCTGTGGTGATATATGATTGATTTTGAGTATTGTACCGCCAGTTCCCGTGTGGACGATACTGCTTACCAATATTATGCGAACACTTGTCGTATTTTGACGCATATCATTTTTATTAGGTGATAGTGCCAAAGGGACTTTATTACACATTATGTCTTAAATCATTTCAATTATTGCGTCACCGGTTTCACAAATTACGTTATGTTGAGGTGGTATTAAGAATTACTTCTTTGCTACAAAATATCCGCTACTTCTCATTTAGAATAGGAAATCCCCATACATGTCATGAGTTTGTATCATGTGGGCACGACTTGAAACTAGTCGTATACATTGATATGTCGATCCCGATCATTGATCCTAAAATATCACAATTTTAAATCTGAGTCACCAGTTCTGCTTTTTGTTTCATATCCAAATGTGCTTATCATATTGTAACTTCTAAAAAATATTTCTAATAATTTAGTTTCAAAGCTGGCAACTGACAAATCTTTAATGCATCGTACATAAAACTGTCGACTTCGAATATTTTGTTGAACTGGTGAAGTTCGTCACGTGTTAGGAATTAAAATTGAGGTATTCACAAAGTGACATCGACGGAAAAAATACCCAGCGACATTTTATCTGGCGTCTTACATCACAGTTATATGTTCTAATGATAAACCATGGCAGTAACGTTCAGTATAAACTCTCACAGCTTTTTTTTTTTATTGCTGTATTGTCATTACTTTAATCCCGTTTTAGTTCAGAGAATGTTCCACCAATCCCCATTATAATTAGCTTAGGCCAAATATAAAGAAAAAAGTTGTTTGGTACCGGTTATCCGACCCCCACCTAGTTTTTCACGCCGACCCTAAACGTTTTTTAAAAAAAAAAAAATATTCAAGACAAATATGAGAAAATCGCAAAAATTATGAAGTCTCGCAAAAAAAATAGTGGATGCGGAAATTGACATCAACTGAAAAAGACAATATAAGACTGTTCTTCCAATCTGTAACGGCTGTGATGAGAAGAAGTCAATACCTCAGAGACCATATAGAAAACAACAGAAAACATAACTATCTGAACTAGACACTGAAATAAAATGTAAAAAATAAAATAAAAAAATCTACCTACCCCACCTATTTTAAAAATTGAATGTAATCGGAACCACACAAATTTTGTTTACGCCTTAGCTGTAAACATGTAGGACCATAGACAGTGTCTTCTCCCTGGTCTATGGTAGGACTAAACGCTGCAATACCATTTCCGCTATTCTAACTGACATTTTGATTTTTGAATTTTCGGACGGAGCGAAAATTCAATAAAAAATCCCAAATGTCAGTTAAGAGAGTGGAAATGGTGTTGTAGCGCTTAGTCCTACACGTCTACAGGTAGGCTACTTTATAATGTAACTACTTCGATAATAAACGGCCTCAATCCAATAAGACCAAATGATTGCTAGTCACTGCGGCTCTGCCATGCTAACCATGCTAAATAATCGCATGTTACAGTGACCGATGAGGGTGGTTACTTTGTCATAGTAATGTTAACTATTGGTTATTCAATGAATGCAACAGACATGGCATACGTAGAAATGTTTCGATGACACAGAACTAAACGTGTTTAACTTATATCCTAGCGGTTATGTCTGCATTGTTCTGAGCCAGCGATTTGTAAAGTTTTGTAAAGAATAACAAATGTATGCACCAATGGTGTTATTCACTCCACTGCTGCCAGTAGATCGTAATTATAGGCATTCTCAGAAAGTCATAATGGTAATGTATTGAAGGGTAAATTAATTATTATTAAAAATTTTGAGAGAAAGAAAATCGGGTGCTGAGAATTATGTGAAACATTCATGAATATCCGATGGTTTACCTCAGAATTGAGCCTGTCACAGTATTAACCACTCCCATGGTTGTGGTACTAAGCCAATCACGTGACCTATACTCCGTATGATACAGCGTATTTCCTAATACTCATAAACTGACGGTATACACATGTACTCCCAGCTGTAGAGTAATTCATTAGTTACTCATGGTTCGCATTCTTAAAAACAGCTGATGTCTGAATTGAATGTCACCAAAGTACTGGTACTCAATGAACTTCACGTGAATATCGTCTAGATAGGTCCAACTGAACTCTGATACCCGGATGTCAGTATGGCTCGATTAGGTGAGTTTTTTTGAAATATGGACTATTGCAGTATTTTGTGTAAACGTTTAAAAATCTATATTAAACATCGTGACCGTAAACTATGAAATACTAGTATAACACTGTTTAACTAGAACTATACAAACGGGTCCCTTTAACAAAACCGTTTAAAAAGTGTGTTCAGTTTTCTGACTCAAACCATGCGCTCATATTTCAAAACGGTAGGCACAGACTACAAGCAGTGTAAATGGCGGCGGGGACTGGGCGGTGTTCTTCAAGAGTGAAAGAAACATGGCACTGAAAATTTCCGCCATTTTTAGACATTTAAGAATTCAAAGCAAATTAACGTGATTATTTGCCAAAACCCATTTCATACAGTATTGACAGATTACGAGTATAAATGGCAGGATTTGGCGGTAGTGTTCTGAAGTGAAAGAAGAATACACTAGAAATGTCCGCCATTTTTTTTTAAAAACACCTACTACCTTAGCTGTAATTTAATGTAACTATTCACTAAGATTAATATAATGTATCATAACGGTACCATAACGACGGTACGGGTACCATAACGATGGGTAGTTTCGGAAATTTACAAATTCAACACACATACAAGGAAAAGTGTTAACATTAGAAAGTCGTCATGAAACTAGTTATAGAAGTCTGAACGCTCGGACTAACAATGGACAACGATATAGATATAGATAAAAAATAAACCAGCTGACCTAAAGTCAACCCTGACTTCACGTGAACACAGCGTTTGAAAAATAAGGTAATGGAACTTGAGTTGGGAATGTTGTACTTAAAATGGAAGAAAGATCTTACCCATCAATTCCTCAATAATGTTTTTTTTTAATCTGACGACAAAACTGTGACGAAAGAAAAGTCAAAATTACTATCATGACAACGGCATGTTGTGCATGAACTGTGGTGTGACGTCGGAAAACGTTTTAATTTGTTAGCAAACACCTTTGAATAATCACTCAACTGGTCTTTGCGTATATGAACACTAATAGAAAAAACGTTGTAAAAAATCAACCACAGTTCGTGAAATCTTGATCGAATAAACTAAACTAAGCTGACCTTGGGTTCAAACAGATTTCAGGAAACCAACAGTAATGTTATCTGAAGATAGACAGACTGCATGGGGAAATGGGCGCGAATATTTCCGCCATTTTTTGTTACAGAATTAGACTGAATTAGACGAACAAACTGTCAATCCTTGAGTTGAGGGCACGGTAATTAACGGTTGACAGTCTATATAACACAGAAACGACTCAGTTGAACATTAAAACAACAGTGATAACTTAGTTTACAAGTAAACAAACTTGTCAATAGCTTGACAACAGTTGCTGTGCTGGTGATATATTATATGATTGAGTTTGAGTATGAGAGGATATTCTACCCAACTTCCCTGTTCAGACGGACGATATTCCAAGCTACATCGAATGCTTACCAATATTAATTACCGAGTGCGTTTGATTATTTCATCACACATAACGTAATATTTTTACTACAGTTCAGCCATGTCATTGCGCCAAGTGACTTTAAAAAAAAAAAATATTATAAACTATTTTAGCTGTTGCGTCAGTTTTACAAATTATGTCAAAATGGTATTACAAATTTCCTCTTTGCTACAAAGTATCCAGTGTACAGATGTACCGATCGGAGCAAGAAAATAATATTTTCATCTGTTTCCCAATGATCGTTTATGGAAACGTGGACATGACACCAAACTACACGTACACCTTTATATATATGTCGATCACGATTATCCATCTAGAAAATATTAAATTTGAAAAGTCTGTACCTTTATAATAATTTTTATTTCATATCCAAATATTTTCTTATCTTAATTTCCACTAATGAAATATTTTTAATGGTTTAAAAAAGTTATGATAATTATTTAGAGGACAATGAACCCCGCTGAATTCACATCATTAAATCATAGCTTTGAGATCTAGAATAATTTTGATATTTATAGGTGATTGACAAGAATTGCTCTGAAATTGTTGAGTTTCTCTTTTATCCATTTCGTTAACAACAGGTGATTATATTTTAAAATGAAAGAGAATACGTAGCATTCACAATGCACTGTGGGTAATGCAATAGGCCTCCTTCCTGGAAAACAGCTGTTCATGAATTCTACGAACTCAGCTCAGTACTAGCAGGGCGCATGCGCCGTCGTCGATTCTATTTAATTTCCCACGTCACCTCATCAGTAAGAATAGCAAATGACCACAACTGCTACATTATACTTTCACTTTGCCCATATATCCAAATCTTGCGATTTCTGAGTATTTTGTAGGCAGTGAATTCCAAGATACCAAGTTTGTTGTGAAAGTTTCTGCACAATCCAATACAGTATATGCACATGCGTTGCCTTGTACACACAGCTAAAATTAGGGCTATTTACGTTCTTTCCTCCAATAGTCGTTGATATTCATGCTGAGACAGACATAATATGACTTTTTCACATGGAAAAATTACGAATTATTAATATTAATGCAGCCTGCAATGACATTCTGAATATTCAAAGTCTTATTCTGGGCTGGTGTTGTCAACATCCGGGTGTGTGTGGTTGGGGGGACCACCATGATGTTTAAGAGGTTTGAACCCCTTTTTGAATGCACGTATGCATATTTTTGACAACATACTTTTCAAATTGATGATTTTGAATTTAACATTTTTCCGAGATTACGACCCCGGTTTCTGGCTGAATGTCGACATTTTACCAGTCCTGTAGTTTTTGGCTCAAAATATAGACTTTTGACCCCTATAGCTTTTGAATTTTTGTAGCCTTGTGCTTGTAGTTCAAATACGCCAGGTACACCTGTACCCATTACCTCCACCACCACACCCCACCCCTTCCCGGTTTTGTACAGTTGTTGGCATAACAGAGCTTTCCTTAGTTTTCGGGTTCAAATTATTATCTATGCTAATTTATGTGTATGTATGCTGATTGATGGTTGAGTATGCTTCGGTATTAGTCTATATTCAAGAAGAATACTATTAAAGTACATTTGTATGTGTAGCATAACTATAGAAATCCTCACACATCTCATTCATGAATATTTAAAACTAAAACTAAAGTTGTTGTGAAAGTTAAATTGTAATGTATTCAATGTTGTTGTGAAAGGTTCTACACAGTGCAATGCAGTATTTGCGTTGGTTTTGTACAGACACAATTCCGTAATTATTCGTAAACTTTCACAACAACATTTAATACAATATTTTGGTTGGCAATACGTCGTAATTGATCCGATCCATCCATTCATGAAATACATTCAAATTATACCATCACTGATCTGCATATTTCCAGTTTTCTGAAATAGATTTTTGATCATCGTTGATATTGATAATATCTCCTCATGGTATGCAGTAGCACATGTGAAGTATGTATGTATGTATGTATGTATGTATGTATGTATGTATGTATGTATGTATGTATGTATGTACGTACGTCTGTATGTATACATGTATGTATGTATGTATGTATGTATGTATGTATGTACGTCTGTATGTATGTATGTATGTATGTATGTATGTGTGTGTGTGTGTGTACGTCTGTATGTATGTGTGTGTGTATGTATGTATGTACAAATGTATGTATGTACGACTAGACAGATAGATACACACGACTAATACATTTTTAATATCATTTACAGGAGCAAGACAGCCGTATTTCCGATATATGTCGGATGTCCCTTTCCCGAAGAAAACATTTCAAACGGGCTCATCAGGTAGGCAAATGACGTATTTTAGTTTTGAAAGGGATTTCAAGATTGATGTAAAGTCAGTTGAAATTAACTTAAACCATCACTCGACTTGAATTATACTGCTGTGTGGATGTAGACAAAGAGAAGCGCGAACTCATTTGATTTAAACTTTAGTCAGGTAAAACAACTGTGTCTTTGCGATAACCCGACCGACCTTAGTTTAAACCGCCGACAATAAACATTTTGTAAATATTTAAACCAAAACGATATTAAGAACTTCTCCATCTTCCCGATCTTCATGCACGTCTATTTTCTTTTTCCGGTGATGTTTGTACATATTTCACCAAACTCTCACAGAAGGTGTATTCTGACCGACATTTCGAAGCCATATTTTTCAAAAAATAAAAACAATTAAAAATTTAAGATAAAATCCCGACCTACCTACCCTACCCAATTCTCTGGGGCCATGTTATCGCAAACACACAGTCATTATCTTTTCGCCTTAGTTGTCAATAGCTTTTACCTTTGATCGGTGTTGACCGGCAAATTACAACAGAGCAAAATTGTGATGAGGGAGATTCATCCACTTTCTATTATTGTAATGCAGTTATTGCATGTGTCCATCTCTTTTTGCGGACAATTATACACAGATACATGCATCAATTGTGTTAAAGTGTATATAAATCCACTGTGCAAGAGACAGACCCATGCAACAATTGTGTTATAGTGTATATAAATTCATTGTGCAAGAGACGGACACATGCAACAATTGTGTTACAGTGTATATAAATCCACTCTGCAAGAGACAGATACATGCAACAATTGTGTTACAGTGTATATAAATCCACTCTGCAAGAGACATACATGCAACAATTGTGCTACAATGTATATAAATCCACTCTGCAAGAGACAGATACGTGCAACAATTGTGTCACAATGTATATAAATTCACTCTGAAGGAGACAGATACATGCAACAATTGAGTGCTACAATGTATATATATAAATCCACGCTGAAAGAGAGACACAAGCAACGATCGATTGTGTTACAATGTATATGAATTCACTCTGCATGAGACAGACACAAGAAAAAATTGTATTCATTCTGACTTTTTTGTTCCTGCACATCTTACTTTACAAATTTCTTCTGCTGTAGCATACTTTGTCAAATTAAGCCTGGTATATCTCAATGGTCATACGTGAGAACATTTAGAAAGACAATGATGCTAGAAATGGATGACTGGTTAAAGTGTCAATGTAATATTGATATCTTACAAATTATAATTGTACTTTGACAGAACAATCGGTTGTCATCGTGAGTGTGCAATACAAACAAATGCTAGAAACAAAGTCCATAGGGCGGGGTAGTAATTGAACAAACATATATCGACGAAAAGTGTATTGACATGCCTAAAAAAGGCTTGTGCAATGCTTAAACACTGACATATTCTTACAAGTGTTTACACAGGTACTTGAATTAAAACATTTAGCCAGACAAAGAAATAATTGCAAATTTATTACAGGGCCTAGGGATAAACCAATTAAACCTGAATTATAATTTTCGTACAACAACAGCTAGGGTGAGACATTAGTTGCTAGCAACGGATTACAATGCTCACTCAAAGTTTAATTTGAAAGTATATTGGGTTAAAACATATATGAACCTTTCCCACGACTAACGTATCAAAAATGATAATTACTATTAACTAAGACGAACATATGCTTAAGCAACAATATAGTAGGTATATCATATACGATTAAAACAAAACAAAAGAGCCACTTGGCACAATGGAATATCACCAGTTAGGGACGAAATCAATAGTTCAATGTAGGATTAAAAAAAACTAAATTCTGTTACTAGGTGGGTGGGGGGGGGGGCCATTTTAGTTCTCGTCCTACAAAAACGGTTTTATTTTTAATGAAGTTGTTTTGTATCCCTAAATAGAAATATTGCTTTAAAATGACACCAAATTGAGAAATGTAAACTCTGAAAGCATTGCAGGAAATGGCTGTGTATCATGAAAGCCTGCAACACGTCAGAAGCACGTTGCTATGATGTCACAAATAAATAATGATTTGGTTATTTTACTTTTAAGATGTGTCACCAAAGATTGGGGACCCACTGCTACAGTCGAGACTATCCCAACTGTTCCAGACCGTGTCACCAACGGAGATGTTTGATTTCGACAAAGGAACCGATGAGAGGATAAGGGCACCACTGAGCAAAATTATCGCAGATTTACAAAAGGATGATGTTGACGTTTCTGTGTCTGCTCTCCAGGAACTGTCAACCTTTCTTTCAGAGAATGGACAATGGCACGAAAGAGCATCCCAATATCTCAGCCAAGAGAACATACCAGAAACATTAGCTACCAAAGTACATCACGTGGCTGTAGAAGATCGGTTTACCAATCAACTCTGGAATTTGCTCTCTGGTATCTACAACGTCATTTTGACTCTCATTGAAGACGATGGCGACAACAGTGAATTTATTTCAACGGTAACCGAAGCTGGATTTGCAGGATCAACTAGGCTTTTCCTAGAAAACCAGTATGTTTTTGAGCATCATTCTGACAAAAAGGTAAGTCTATAATGATGAAATGTGAAGTGCCAGTGACATCTGCCTCAGTAAATATATTGCAGACTGTAGACAAATAGCATTGAGGAAACAAATAGGTACATCTGTTGGTACTCTGAATAATTTGGTTGCCATTTTGAAATTATGTCAAGTGTCAGGTCAAATGGGAAATGAACCACAAAACAAAATAATAACACATCTCCAAGTTCCATAATGTTGATCCTGTCTAACTCATATTTGTACCACCTGACCATTACATTCAATATCCTAAATAGTATTGAATCAAGTCTTGTAGTGATAAATGTATTGGTCTCGTGTCAATCACATTTGAATATTAAAATTATACACGTAACAAACTAAGATCGTTTCCCTCACTATTCAGCTGTACGTGGAAACCACTGTTTCTGCTTTGAAAACGCTTGAAAAACTTGTCCTCGCTGGCATTCATTCCCTGCTACCAACAATACAAACAACGACGGAACACGAGCTAATAAGAGAGGTGGCTGACAAGTATAGTAGATCTGGTAGTCCGGATGTATCAAGAATGGCCACGCAATTAGAATCACTTCTACACTTACTATCAGAACGCAGACAGCAGGTAGAGGAATTGGAAGCACCATTCCAAGAATTCCTTAGAGGGCCAGGGATTGACATGTCAGGTGATGATCTAGGTACAAGACTTTCACACACTCTCCGATTATGGTAAGTGATGTCATAGCTAGTGGTGCATTTCACAGCCTGAGAAAAAAGGTCAATACACAACAACTTCATGTGTGGATCGATTAATAGAAGTGTTTTTTATTTACCAACTTACATTATGAAGCATGTATTCTTTAAAGAAATTTATTACAAACCTAATTAGGTAAGATTATTCATTTGCATATTTCTGTTTGACAGTACCAAACGAAATCACTTTTGGCTGGCCGTTACCACCGACAAATACCAGGATGATTGGTTTCAGATAATATCAACTGTTAGTCTGCTGGCTTCAATGAGTCATGAAAACTTGGAGTTTATCAATGAAATTTGCACGGAAGGTATTCTGGATACAGTATATGACATATTATCAAAACCACAGGTGATAGAACATGTCCATAAAACTCAAGTAAGTATATATACAAATGATATATTTATATTTTTCTTTATCTAATTAATCCATTTTCTCCATCAGAAAAGTTTTGCTATTCTTTGTCCATGTCCATGGTTAAGGTTTAATAGGAAAGAGGATTGATCTGCTCATCACACCTCTCTCCATTGTTATTCATTCATCTATTTTTCTTCTTACAGAAAATGGCCCAGCTTGTGAACAAACTGTTGATCCTTTTATTAACTGTGACAAAGCTTGAGATCGGCCGGAAGTATCTGTGCTCCCACAATTTTACAGAGGTTGCTAGAAAGTTGCTAAATTCGCTTGCTAATACAACAGTTAAAGTGAAAGCATTGGGATTAAATGCAATTCTTCACGATCTATTGGGGCATGTCCAAATTAAGTCTGAAGTTTCTTTCGAAGCTAGTGAAAGCAATATTGATTTCGTTAGCAAATTGTTGATCGCCGAAAACACATACAATTGCCAAATGGGTTTTGTTATGAGTAGATACTTGGTCGACTCAAGTTTTGTTGAGGCAGCGTGTTTGAAATTGCGGGAAAGTACCTGTCAGGGAGGATGTGTTTCAATACCAAGGTTAACAGGCGACATATGGAGGTCATTTCACAGCCTGATTACATGCCTAGCAAAGTGGGTCTTATATGATAAACACTTTGCAGAAAAGGTGTTTGAAGGAAAAACAGTTGAAGTACTCAAGGCCATCCTCAAGTACGACTTTAAAAAGGACAGATCGAATCAAGTAAGTAGTCCTCTCTCTCTCTCTCTCTCTCTCTCTCTCTCTCTCTCTCTCTCTCTCTCTCTCTCTCTCTCTCTCTCTCTCTCTCTCTCTCTCTCTCTCTCTCTCTCTCTCTCGCCCCCTTGAGAGATTTCCTGTGGTTTAAGGGACGAGTGTATGATAAGATATTTAATTCAAGATAATCTGATACTTTACATGCATATTTTCAGAGGGAAATGTAAGTTTTACTTATAACAAAATTTTTATCTCGAATATTTAGTGAGATTGGATTTTAGATAGATGTACAAGTGAGAAATTACAAGACAAACTTGACCCTGACATTGACATTGGGTTTAAATATGTAATTTCTAGTCAATTCTCTTTAATTCAAAATTACTTTCCAACTTGGTTTGATAATTACTAGCGACATTCGTGTTTATGTTATGGTTTCTGGGAAAGATATTCTCGTCAATATTATACAATTATTGGCTTGGTTAAAACCTGCAAACGAAGTTCATTGCTTTTTTGTGAGGATGAATGTAACAATAATATAATCAGTTGTATACATATTACAAGGCCACTGGCACAATTCTTTGAATAATTTATGTAGCTTTTTCCCAAACTGGCATGGCAATTTTGCTGAAGATATGACTGTCAATATTTTTTTGCAGGAGATTGAAGAATTAATCAAAGAATGTGTCGTGATACTTATCGCGCTGGCTTACTACGGACATGGAGAGGCGGTTCAAGATAAAGACACCCTTGACCAGATGAACAGTTATGCCAAAAAGGGCGCTGGAGGATCGCATACGGTGTCATTGAAGTTTTATGCTACGACTTTCCTCATCATTATGCACCCTTTGGCATCGAAAATGGGATACGGTCATTTTCCGAATATTATCGATAAAAAGAATCCACACAGCACATTGCAATTCATTTCATTCTTTGTGAGGGTCTTTGAGGAATGTGATTTGGAAAGAGCATGGGTACATTTGACAGACTATGTTAGTTTACAGAATCCATTGAAATTCATCAAGGGTACTTTCAACAGTTTGATCAACGCAAATATTGTCAGTTTACCCAACCTGATTCGAGAAACACAGGACAAGTTCCAGCTTTTGGATCAGCTAGCGCGTTTGGCCTCTTCGAGCACGGCTCTGTCTTCGCAGATTCTGACATCTGAATTTATGAGACTGTTCCAACGTCTTATAGCTGATGGAGATATCATACAAGCATATACATCCATGGTAAGAAATCAATCTACATTAATTTTTCAAAAACATTTATTACACAACTTATCTTTTATCTTATCGCAATTGACTTCCTTTTCACACAGTGATGTAATTATATATATATATATATATATATATATATATATATATATATATATATATATATATATATATATATATATATATATATATAATGACATCAAATGAGCACCAAGTTTCATCGTTCATTTTTCTTTTTCTCAAGGAACTTGTGTTGCGGAATGTCCTCCTTGATTTCTTCGATGTCAACTCAGAAATCTTGCTGATTTTGGTGAGCAATGAACAAAGTGTTAAACAAATAGAGAAATTCAATTTTCTGGAGAAGTTGTTATTCTTTGTCAATGGTAAGATGTTACCAAGAGAAGTCATCACAGTGCGCATATGGGCTATCATTGGCCGGATATGGTTAGGCCATGGACGCACCTGGCCTCCTGGTTGTGGAATTTCAGGTAGAATTCTCACAGATAAAATTATATTGCCTGACACACTACGGATCATCAAACAATGTTTCTTTGATGCCTGGACTGGTAAACGGCCCAGAGTCCTTGGAGAAATGTTTGATCAGAAGTCGTTAGCAACACGTGTATGCAAAGAGATTGGCCGGCTGACAAAGAACATTAATATCCACTCTGACAGAGAACTAGACAAGGACCTGGTAGTCATCATAGATTTCCTGTTTAACTTCTGCAAGGTTGGAGAGACATTTTCACTGGCCATTGATGATGATATTGAGTACCAGAAGTTACTGGACAAAGTCCTTGGCAGTGCTACGGATCCACAGATTATTAACGTTGACCAGGTATGTCCTATGATCAATCATTACCACATAATATATGTATTTAAATTTATTATAAATGAGGAAAGAAACGTGGCACGTGTAGGAATTCCTACACGTGTCACTTTTCTTCCCTCATTTATAACAAATTCAAATTACTTTATGGTGAGTTTCTTTCATTATAGCAAACCCAAAAACTATTTATTTACCCATACAAATGTCAAATAATGCTGGTCCTCTAAGATACCAGGTTTGATTTTAAGGTGCATCTACGAAAAAATCAGCAACTATTATTATAACTCAGTAGGTATAGAGAGTAGTTTAAAGGTAAGACTCTTTCTCGGTGTCAGCCATGGAAAAAGCAGCAAACGTTAATTTCCATTTAGAGTATTATGCATGAAAGACAGATAATAATAAATCTATCATTTGTTCATATTAGTGAAATAATGTTGTTATATATCGATAGTATATTGCATAGATTCAGCCGTCGTACCTTAACGTTCATGTTTATTAAAAATGACGACTTTTGTCTTTGCAGGTTGGAAAAGCCTATGTTATTCTGTGTCTCAGAGTGTTATTGATGAGATCTAGCGTGAGCAGTGCTAGAGGGTATTCATTGACTGATTACAGACTGGATTTGTTGAAGAAATGGCTTACGTGTCAGGAACACTATATTCAGTTCCTTGTCATTAGCATACTGGGCAAGTTGCCAATGAGTCGTTCAATTATTACATACATCGAACAAATCGATCTCCAATCGAGTCTTTCATTTATGTCGCATTGTCTCGAAGAGTTTGCTGTCTACGGTAGAGTCCTTCAGTCAAACGAGCATGTTATAACCTCGGACAGCCTTCTCAAAACTTTATGCTTCATAGCTTCTACCGAACAGCAAAAATCAAGATTTGCTGCATTGACCAAAACACGCATTTTGACCAGTTTTATCGAGCGAATTACAAAAATTGACAAGGCAGTTGAATGGAAGGATGATACACTCAAATATGCAGTAACTCTTCTCTGGATCCTATCAACAAACACCACTACTGCCAGAGAACTACAGATGGATGCCACACTCCTCGATGCTTTGACCAAACTTTGGGAAGACAACTTTGAATATATAGAGAACGAGACTTTCTCAGCAATACTGTCGATCACGGGGAAAGCTCCGAAACACGTTAGCGAAGTTAAAGGTACGTAAATTGTAGGATTTGAATAATAAATATAAAGATTCTTCACCTGTGAATCAAAAGAGCATGTTAAAATTGAGCTAATATAAATATGGCGACTTCAGATGATGGCTTGTCATGTTGGACTATGGCGATACATGGGATTACACAACATATAGGAGAAATAATTGCCCAGTTCATTGGACTAGAAGTATACCAAAATGACCTTTAGTCTTCTATGACTAATCAAGATCTGAGCTTCTTCAGAAAGTGAAACAACAGAATGAATCAATTTAAATGATGAATGTACTATCCTCAGCTAATGTTGACGGGTAATAATGTGCCAGGCGTAGGCTGTCTAATCATTATACTATGTTTATGCTATAACAGCTATAGTGGTCCAAGGATTATATCAGTCCATAAACCCTCCACCAATGGGTGGAGGGTTTATGATCAGTCCGACTGACATTTAGTAGTCACCACTGAGTCATTTGCTTTGAAATATTTTCCTGCATATGATAATTTGTATCTACTTCAGGGACATAATCTTTTTGTGTATGTTTTTTTTATTTCTCTGTAGAATGTTATGACGTAGCTATGGTTTCTCCAGATACCATTGAAGACCTGGCATCAGAAGTAGCAAAGGTCGTGCAAAACGACAATTACCGAGTGCAAACTGTCACTCTTAGTTCAAAGGCATCGACTGTTATCGATACAATTGATGCATCACAGTTCGCGATATTCTTGTTCAACGAGGAAACAGAATATTCCGCTATGTGTCGAACAGGTAAAGTTTGTTCAGATTGTTGTTTAGACCTCTATTTATCCTTTCTCTTGTAATGTAACCCCTCATCCAATGTAGCAAGATTTCTGCTCTAATGAATTGGAATGTCTTTCCTCATCAAGTTGTACATGGATGTAAATCGTTACTGTTTGGCAATTCAACCTTTCGCTAAGTAACCAACGTCTAATTTACTTTTGTATTGACAGTGGCGAACCACGCACAGAGAACGAGAACTCCATACCTCGGAGTTTTTGTTGGTGATGTCAGTGCTAAAAGTTGGGAACATTCCATAGTATCTCCGCAAAACAAACTGTACCTGTCGTTGACCAAAGGAGATGATACCAATGAATTAATGTCTGCTATTAGACATCAACTACCAAATGTCAACATATCTTTGGTAAGTACACTTGATTACTACATCTAATGTTTAACGAGATAAGTCCAGGAACTATTTGCTCAGTACAAGTCTGTCGGTGACACTGTTGAAGATAGAAAGAGAGAAGCGTTTCTTGAGATCTTGAGCTGATAGATTAAGATTCTGTGCTCTATTTTTCTCTATTCAGATACCGGATAGACAAGAAGAAGAAAGTCGGTATATCTCACAATTCAATTCCTTTGCCCAGTCATGTGACATTGGTGACGTGTTTGTCAGAGATAACTTCATCGGGAGTGTCTTTGACCACAGAGGTGGCAACTTGATGTTGTCTACTCATGACGTAGTGCTTTACATCCCACCTGGTGCAATTGAAGCGGAAAAGAGACAACCTGTTTATTGCCATGGTAACGAGTATAAATATGGCGACATTCACTCTGGTAAAGTGGTTCTGGCTCCTGTGGTGCATTGTGGTCCAGATGGAGCTGTTTTCAGGAAGGAAGTGGTCCTTACATTCCCCCACAGTGCCGTGAATGCAGACTCGTGGAATTTCACTGCACTGAATAAAACTACTGGTGGAAAGTGGAACGAAATTCCAGATGGCACAGTACTGGTTAAGGATGAATACATTCATTTGTTTCTGGATCATTTTACTGGTTTCACTGCAGAAGGGGATGCCAAGGCCGGACAAAATGCCCAAAGGAGAATAAAAATCGGTGCAAGAGGAGAATTCTGTGGGGACAAATGCTGCAAAGTTCATATCGGCGCATGGTGGGATACCGGGGCAAAAGACGACGAGGGTAGGCAGGTGGGTGTTATACATTGGATTCACATATCAGACACACGCACCCCATTCCACCCCCACACACAACATACATACATACATACATACATACATACATACATACATACACACACACACACACGCGCGCATGCAGACAGACAGACAGACAGACAGACAGACAGACAGACAGACATACATACACACACATACATACATACATACATACATACATACATACATACATAGACAGACAGACAGACACATACATACATACATACATACATACATACATACATACATACATACATACATACATACTACAGACATACATACATACATACATACATACATACATACATACATACATACATACATACATACAAAGACAGGCAGACAGACACAGATACATACATACATACATACATACATACATACATACACACACACACGCGCGCATGCAGACAGACAGACAGACAGACAGACAGACAGACATACATACATACACACACACACACATACATACATACATACATACATACATACATACATACATACATACATACATACATACATACATACATACATACATACCCAGACTCACATTCAGTCACAGCATATTGTATTCTCTCACATGCATGCAGACTATTTCCTAGCATCAAAGCTTATCGATTTGCGTACCTTGTTGTCATTCTAACTGGTACAGTATTGTTGACTGTCTTAGAGATTACCGAGGCCATAAATTACTAATATGAACACATACGTATTTATCCTACCACAGCCCAACAATTTATTTTCTTTTACGTGCAGGTTTCAAGTGATTGGCAAGAATGTTCACAGTACACCGTAAGTTGCAAAGATCAATATATCAAGATTGCTGTGACCGATTTGGAAGACGGGTGGAAGCAAAGAGGCAGTAACTCAACTAAGGTAAGTAAAATATTCGCGAGAGAAGATTCCCTCTTTTGAGCAGATAAAACCTGGCTCAAATATAAAGAATTTGAAACCGTTAAATTGTCTGTTACTTACAAATATTACTCGTTTTACTGATGCTAAAATCCAAAGATAGTAGTCAAACTAATTCCTCTTTTGTTTGTTTATTATAAACAGATGATTCACTTCGCCGACATTGGCACTGACAGGGACTCTGATGCATTCTATTGTCAGCACACTTTTAGATATTCATCTAGCGGTGAAAAGCCAGACGATTTCTTCAGTACCATAAATGTTTCTTTAGACCAATCAGGTACAAAAACACCGATGGAACTGGTAGTGCCTAGGATAGGCAGCAAAGTAAGTCTAAATTTCATTGGTTAGACTGATAATATGATAATTTTGAGTCGGTGTTGTGTCGCCTGCTGGTTTATATGCTACAACACAAGGGGACGTATTGCATGCAAGCCTAGATTTCTCTTTACATGTAAGACCCGGCCCTGGTGGGCACATCACAGCGGAAGATGAAGGAATAACTCACGTCTGTCCATTTCGTTTGTCTGTCTATCCATCCATCCATCCATCCATCCATGCACAGCCCTATAGGCCTATCTCTGACACCCACTACATTTTTCACCTAAACGTAGGACATTTGTCAGACTCTATAAGGACCACATGCCTATCAATTTTACGACATTTACCGGTTTGGCCAAACAACGGTCCGGAAATGTTCAGAGACGAGTTACTGACGACAGAGGAAGAAATACTTTGGGATGTTGAATTAACTGTGTCTACTTTTGCTGCAGCAGGGACCAGGTAGTTTTGTTGTTGAATTCTTGTTCTATAAAAACAAACTATGTTTTCCCAATATGACGTTCTACAAGATGGAAAGTTTAATAGTATCATAGGAGTGCCAACTTGAACTCCAATCCCCACCCCCACACCATGAACGTACTAAAACGCCATAATCGTGCAGTCGATCTACGTCATAACTTAAAGTCATGTATGATATTCTTCATTTTCCATGTTGTTATCTACAGGCTGCAGCAGGAGCGGACACGAAATTGGCTGAAATGAGCAACCCTGATTTATATCGTCGTCTGAATGAAGATGTCAAACCACTTGGCAGTCAAATTAGCGAACAGCTCTGGAGATATCTTTGTGAACAACTTGATGTTTCGTGTCTGACTGGCGCAGATTGGAAGGGATTTGCTGGCAGATTAGGGCTCAGACCTTCCCAGATATCAGCGCTAGAAACGAAGGAGAATCCAGGCCCCACGTCTAGGTTACTTGGATTTTATTTTAGTATTGAGCAAATTAGGAGTGTTCAGCTTGACGTGTCACTCGATAAACTCGCCGGTCATTTCAAGGAGATCGGACATGACCACGCGTGTACTGCGGTGATGGATTTCCTGAAAACACTCAGGTCTGATGACGTAGGAGGTGATGTCATGTCAACCGAGAGTGAAGATTTGTCTATGGCGTCTTTGCAACTGCATGACGATGTCGAACGTGATTAGTGTTTGGTCCAAGCTCAAGTTGTCAGACATATCGCCTGTTATAGAGTCAACCCTCAATCTGAAATCTGATGAACTCCAATCCCAACTCCAGTTCTTTTGAAGTCATTTGTTCTTTTTTTTGTTCTGTGAGCGCCCGATACCTATAACGTTGTTATTGGGCACTCACAGAACAAAAACAGAACAAATGGCAGTAAAAGTAGGATAATAAAGAAATCGCGTCATCAGATTTTAATCAGATTGAGTGAATCCTATGCCTCTATCTGTTTAAACGGATATACTGATTTGTACCAAAACCTGTGCACATTTTAGGACAACGCTATCTTTTTTTAACATATATAGACCACCTAAAAGATATCGACGTGACTTTGAATACCTGACCGTCGACCGTATGTTTTCCCTGCGCCCTACTGCATCAGCCAACCCCAAGACCGTTGAGGGCGTGACACGACATATCATACTAGGTTTTCCCATAGACACTGGGTGGAGAGTCTATGGTTTTCCTCTACTTCCCAAAACTGGCACTAGCTACAAGACCACGCCCATGGCAAAAACCAAATAACGGTGTATATGTTGCAAAGATAAAAATAGGGATCGTTAGACAAGTGGATACAGAACAAAAAGGTGGATGCACATGTGCCTAGCAACAAGACCACGCCAATATCAACAGTGTAATGGTGATGTATATTGCAAAAATAACAACATGGAGATGGATTGGCATGTGGATAAACATGTGTAAAATATTATCCAAAACTTTACTATTGTGCTACTAACAAAGCCATTGGCGCTATATTTTCACAAGGCATGAGAATGGGTATACTTTTTGTGATATGTCGTATCACAGACAAGTAATATGGTCGGATGACAACAGTTTAATTGGGTTTGGAGGTCTCAGAGTAGCTCCTCCCCAGCATCATTTACACAGAGGTGCCCCCCGGGGGAGGCGACCACTCTTAGAACAAAACTACATATCGAAAACAAACAAACAACACTATAGGAAGGAAACAGAATGATGTATATATAGATAAATCGAGCCGTATACCGAAATCAGATATGAAGGCGGTCCGCTACTTTCATTCAAACTATAAGGAAAATTTGCATGTGTATAGAATAAATATCAATGAATCGAAACATAAAAAGAAAAAAAAGGGTCACATATTTCCTAAAAAATCCCCAAAATTTTTAAAATCTCTAAGAACCAAAATTTCAAAAAATTGCATACATTCTGAAATAAGTGCGTGTTTTTTTTCAATGTGTTTTAAAGATATTTCAATTTGTTGTCCTACGTCACTATTATAAATCTGTTTTGTATTATTTAGGGGTCTATTAGTAGAATTTTTCGATCAAAGTTCTATATCTGTGAAGAATTGGAATATATCTGCTAGCCAGCTAGTATTAATCATAGATTATTATCTAAACAGTCTGTGAAGGATAAATGTATCGCTATGTCTCCAATAAATAGCAAAAACATATATGATTACTATATTATTTTCCATCCCATAAAGCAACCTTCCCTTTCACACTTTCTTGGGTGAATTAAATTTCAATTCAACGAAGCAACATGAAAAGACGTGTTATGCGCTGTTGCATTTGATTATGTTATTTCATTGTAATCCTTTAAATAAATCAGAATAAAGGACCTTGTAGTATAAAATAAAGATGAGAAATTCAGTATCTGACGGATACTTTTTATCATATGTGAAGGGAACAACATATGAATATATACCTATTCAGTTTAGTTATACAACTTGAAGGCTCTCACTTCGAACATGTTAACAAAAATGACAAATCTACAAGATTTTTTTTTCGATCTTGGGAGACGTAGGAGTGAGTGCTAGGAAAATGATAACACATCTTAAAATATCAGACAGTAACATAACCGAAGATCCCTCAAGTATAAGAACGATATTGCGAGAGATTTCTATAAAAATCTCTACTCACCTGAAGAAATTAACATTGAAAAAGTTGAAACAATTTTGAAAGACTTACCACAATTAAGTGAGGAAAACAAATTTGATCTCGACCAACCAATCACATTCGACGAAATGTCCAAGGCAGTTCACGCATCGCGCAATAATAAAGCGCCCGGCATAGATGGCCTCCCATCAGAATTTTACAAAACCTTCTGGAATGTTCTCGGCCAATACTACCATGAAGTCTTTCTGCATTCACTAAATACCATGCGATTACCTCTACCATGCCGCCGGGCACTGGTTACACTCTTACCCCAAAAGGGGGATAACGGTCTCCTCAAAAATTGGGGACAGTCTCCCTACTTTGCACTGACTAGAAAATTCCTACTAAAACTCTTTCCATCCGACTAAAATTTGCGCTCAAGATGTTTATACACTGTGACCAAACATACTGTATTCCCAATAGATCAATTTTCGCTAACATACATCTTGTACGAGACACCCTAACGTACGCCAATGAGAAACATCTTCCACTGGCTATTGTCTCGCTCGATCAAGAAAAAGCCTTTGATCGTGTTCACTACTACTACTTACAGCGTACCCTACAAGCATTTGGATTCGGTGAAGTTTTTACAAGTTACATTAGTATGATTTACTGTGATGCTGAAAGTATCCTCAAAATAAATCACGACTTAAATAAAACCTTTCAAATTCAAACAAGGCTGTCCGTTGTCAGGGCAACTATACACTTTATGTATTGAACCTCTGCTGCAGAAAATATGCAGCAGCGGTGCACTACATGGTTTCATGGTACCCTGTTCAGAAACTTTAAAAAGTTTTCTTTCGGGCTATGCGGATGACGTCAACATTTTTATAACACGTTTACAGGTCTTACCCACTGGCTAGGCGTTTACCAAAATGCTTCAAAGGCTAAGGTAAACTTTCAAAAATCAAAAGGGCTTTGGTCTGGCAAATGGAGGAACAGATAGGACCACCCACTTGGCCTAGACTGGAACAGCAGTGGCTTAAAGTGTTAGGTGTTTACCTAGGAAACGACATTACCTACTCTGACAAAAACTGGGAAAACCTAGTGGAAACAGTTGAAAGTACTTTGAAAAGGTGGCGACCATATGCAACTGTTCTGTCTTACAGGGGAACAACACTTCTTATCAACCAACTGGCAGTCTCAAAACTTTGACATAAATTACTTATCATCATTGTCTTGATTGTCAATGCTGTCGCTGTCATCATAAAAAAAATAGTTTTCAAGTATTTCATACTATAATTTGGCATTGCTTCCACATTTGCAACATCAATACTATCCACATGTACTGGTATTGCTGTATGGTTTGGAGCAAAACTCCACAGAAGTCTATGACTTTTATCATAATGCACAGAATCTTGTCCTGCTTTTGGGTCTTTCTCTTATTACGTTTCTTACACTGCTTGTGGCACTTATTTTATAAAGATCCAACCACAACTAGGATGTTCCCATGGCTTCTTGACCAGCAACAGATGTACTGGGTGTAGGAAATACAGGTTTCTTGACCAGGTTTCCAGCTACTTCTCCCTGTTTCCGTCTATAAAACCTTCTCAGTTCAATTTGGGATAATCCTACCAAATGGCAAACAAATCAATATTTCAGTTACTTTGATGGAGATATAAGCTAACATGACATATTAAATAACTGTTACTCAGAAACCATCACTTATAATATAAGTAGTTTTTACGGAAAACTTAGAACTTCAAATATGAAAGCAATTTATCCTTCTTCAATGACTTGATTTTTAAAAAAAACGTGCGCGTTCTAATTGACCTTGTTCAACCGAAGCAGCATTTTTGTTCACTACAGAATGTTTCAGTGCAACAAATGAAAAGCATATACTCTGCCCACATTGAGACAATATCTCATTTCTTTTACACAAACGTATTCTGTCCATCATGGACAATATTTGCATATTTTGCATTTTCATCTGTACATTTATGGAGTCAGATCTTTGTTCACAGAAATTACCTTTGTCGACAACTATATAGTGCTTGGTTTATTAACATATTTCTCCCAAATACCTCCATGGCGAGATTTTATTTATTGCCATTCGGTGGTTTTTGAGGGAACAAAATGACACAGAGACGATGAGAAATAAATATATGAAACATTACCAGACACAACTTACCCGAATACTGGAGATCGTCATCTTGCATATCTATCAAATGGTCCATGGCATCTTTTCACTCCAATTTCCAGGGAAACATCTGAATGTTTTGGAGTGTCAGCTATTTTGAGTTATACGACCACTTTGAATCTGGCGTAAGATCAGAAAACTTTGCAGATGGGGCCAGCAGAACGAACGGTGTCTCAACAACAACAACAAGTTTGTTCCCTCACTTCAATGAAACAAACTTGAAAATAAAAGCTGTGGTCAGAATTCACGGCAAGGGATGCCTGGGGAGAAATGGGGAGGGGACCTGACTAAAACTGAGGGTTCAAAAGGGAAGGGCCATGAAAATTCTGATGGTCTGAAAGGGAGGGGGGCTAAATAACTTCCTCATGATTTGAACCAAATTAAACCTCAGGAGCTGTCGTTTACCGAGTACATTAAACATTTCTTGCGGCTTTGCCGCAATAACTTCTAAAACATACATTCAGTGATAGGGTAGGTGACAGCTATGCGAATGTATTTTTGTATGTCTTCTGTCGTCGACGGTCTGTCTGTCTGTCTGTCTGTCTGTCTGTCTGTCTCTATCTCTCTGTCTATCTCTGTCTGTCTGTCTGTCTGTCTCTCTCTCTCTCTCTCTCTCTCTCTCTCTCTCTCTCTCTCTCTCTCTCTCTCTCTCTCTCTCTCTCTCTCTCTCTCTCTCTCTCTCTCTGTTCACTCCATTTACCTTTATCATCTAATTATGAGGCAATTAATAGCCAAGCGAACGTGTGTGTCTGTTAAAATTTCTTTGTGTAAGTTAAAGTGTGGGTAATATAGCCATACAGTTGTACAATGATTAATGTATCGAGAGTATAATTGGGGTATTGAAGAATATGTTCAAGTACTGGCTTTCAATAATGTGAATAGTTTGAAATTTTATGGCCTGCTACATGACCTTATTTTCACAAAACGTGCTTACCGTGGAAAGAGGACACCCCCTCGCACACCCTTTCCGCTAGCTATCATGGAGGATGCTGTTTCTGCCTCAAATCAAGATTGAAAGTGAAAACCCTGCTGGCTAAGTATTTCCAAGTACAGGTTACAGCCCAATGTGAGACCTTTTTTGCAAAGCCCACTTCTGTTTGTAAAGAAATCTCTCATTGTTATGTATGGACGCTGAAGATGATTTCCACAGTTAGTTTAATGTCGTGTACCATACTGTCATACTGTACATCTCTGAAGTGGAGGGGGGGGTACTGTATAATTACACATTAAAATGTAGCCGGGAGGGGGCTACGAATATTGTTAGGGTCATTTTGTGGGGGGGGGGGGGCAATGAGCATTTGTTTGAGAGCGCGAAGGGGGGTCAAAAATTTGTTGACCAAATTAATTGCTCCAAAGACCCCCCCCCCCCGCCGTAAATTCTGACCCCAAGCCTTATTTATTCAATACTCATTCTCGCAAGCCAGAGCACTTATTTTTGCTGATGCAATGAAATAGCGGTGCGTCTTGAATGGTGCCGTAAAAGAGGCTGTGGTTTACGACGATGGCGGTGCGTCTTGAATGGTGCCGTAAAAGAGGCTGTGGTTTACGACGATGTCAATAATGTTTTACCATGAGTGGCCTGATATGATGAAACTGGATGCGAACGATGAACTATTTAATTTAATTCGTACCCATGATAGGCTTATGGACAAAGCACAAAAGTCGGAAGCCTCTAGAATTTGCAATTGTTTTTCAATGATTTAGTAAGCAGGAAAATATTTTGGTGCTGAGGAGGTCCGCTTACACCTAACAGTCCGGGATTTTTTGGTACCTAGCATGATTATGGATAACCAGCACGGCTTCTCTTTACTATGGTCATTTGGTCAGCTGGAAATCAATCGCGATAAATTCATAATACTTGGGGAGTTAGAACAAGTATTTGCTGGACTAGGTTTATATTTATTTATTTATTTAATTATTTATCTATCTATCTACAATGTATCTATCTATCTATCTATCTATCTATCTATCTATCTATCTATCTATCTATCTATCTATCTATCTATCTATTTATTTATTTATTTATTTATTTTTATTTATTTTTATTTTTTACACTAACTTATACCAAAATTGGTCCTTAGTCACTTCCAGTTCATGTATAGCAAAGGTGTTCAGTTTTTGTTATAAACTGGTCTCCTTGGTAATAATTCTAATTTCTGTTGTTCGGTGATATCTGGATGCCATATGTCTACTATAAGTATAAGTCGAGCAGTCACTCCACTCTGCCACACTTCGTGTTCGTATGAGTCATCAAAAATAAATATTTTGCCATCCTCCCATTCTCTGTAATAAGACAGGAAATGTGGTCAAGCATACCTACCATGTCGATCCTACAATACGGTTATATAGTCTACAACTGTCGACACCAGACCATGGACAAATGGAATCTGTTACAAACAGGGTTAGTAAACAAATGAATTCGGGTTAATACCACTTGGCTCAGCATATTGGAACACGGCAGCACAGGCTTGTATTACACACCATGGTTTGATAAGAACAGTTTTATGGCCTCTTTATGTGTATACGAAATGCCAGGGGAACTGGAAATTTGTTTGTGAACGTGAACATCAAATTCATTTGTTTAAATTTCCCTGTTTGTAACAGTTTCCGTTCGTCCACAGTCTGATGTCTGCAGTTGCATCTGTTCTGTTATAGTGGAGCGCGCAGTGTCAGTTGTCGGATTCATACACGCTCACCTAGTGTGACGTCCCATTCTACGACAACAAAGCTAGTAGCAACAGCAGAATAAATGAAACTGTGCAGGAATAATACAATTGTTGAGGGTGATTCATATAATATTGTAATACAATTGTTTAATTAGTCTGTCTTTTGCAGAGGGTGATTAACTGTTAAAACATGGCCTACATGAAACATGTTTCATGTTTGGGTATTGGGTGTGTTGCTCATCGCGAAGTTTCATTAAACCGGAAAGATAAACGTAAAAGTACTGGATTGAACAGCCACATACAAGGTATTAATTAATTAAACATTTCAATTCTATTTATTTAAATTTGGAATCACCATGTCTTGTCCAATCAGAACGGCGCTTCCTAATGACGTTTGACGTCTCATATCATGACGTTTAACGGCTCATATCAGAAGTCATATTCCGTGTTAGACGTCATCAAGAACGATTGATCTGGACATAGGTATATGAACTAATACAAATATTTTAATGCCTGTGATGTTAAAGTAAGGTATACGAAAATAGGGGCATGATATCAGGCTGGTACTAACCGTGTTGTGTCAGTGACTCGAATCTTTGCGCCTTCAGGGATTTGTAGTCCAAGGTGGATACGTAATTTGCTGTTACTTGGTCCACAGTGTGGCCATATGTGTGTTCCCGGCTGCATAAGAGAGTATTTTATCTTGAAGGAGAGTGGATCCAGAGATACAAAACGTTAACGGTTGTATTTTAAATTAGTTGTTACTATGTAGATAAGGGAAATCACCTGACAAAAAGTTTCAGTGTGTGTTCTCTCTAGACTAGACTGTAAGATACGTCGTGACGTTTCGCCCTCACCGGCCTCCATCGTGTTAGGGGTTGGCCGATGATTGAGGGCGCCCCGTCACGGCTTACCTTACAGACTATGTTCTCTCCTGTCTACAGAATTTTACCACCACAACCTAGACTGGTACCACTTCCTTGGGAGGTTGGGAATCTCACGTTCGTCAAATGTTTTGTTTGTTTGTTTGTTATTCATTTTTAGTGTAAGCCTGATCGTTCGCAATCACTCAGGTCACTATTCCAAACAAAAGAAGACTACATATACAACTGTACGTGTTTTAAAAGTTCTCCAAATAAAGAGTGAGAAAAACAAAGACTGGAGCAAGTCTAAACCCACACTCATAACAGACACTACTAGAACCACTTACTAACAGCACTAATTCATAACAAGATAATTTTTACCCTTTCATGACTTGTTTTCATCTTTACAAATACTTACCTGGCATCGCTTACAGTTTGTCAACTTCTGGTATTGGTCCAAGAGGTCACAAGTACTGGGTGTTCGCTTACAGTTAGGTGCAATGACTCTGCCTTTTAAAAAAATAGATTACGAATCTTTAAGAATTCATGATTTTTGTAGAGATGTTATGAATTTTAACACAAATTACATTGGTTTTGTGTTCAAGGGAAATATCCTTCATGCAGTGGAGAAGATCATAGGCAAATTTGGAACCTACCTATCCAAGCGTATTCCCGAGTTAACCTTAAAATGGCCATATGGATTAGGATTGGGTATTTATCATTTGGATTTTTAATTCATAAAACAATTTTACCAAGGCCTCTTACCTGAATTTGAAAGTGAACATTAAATAACATTGACAAAGTCTGTGTTTGTAACTCAATGTATTGCAAAATGCTAAAAAAAATGTGCAAAAAATGTTGTTATGTTACGTACGTACAATGATTTATTGAGTTACAACCAAGGACTTGGTATGTGTTCCTTCACATGAACTTTACTTGTAGAAAACCATGATAAAATTGTTTTTCAAATCAAAAATGCAAAATATATACCCAATTCTCATCCATATGGCCACTTCAGATTAGGGCTAGGATTTAGGTATGCAAAGCAGTTGTCTTATTAGAGCTATAGAATTAACGTTGGGTCAAAACAAAAGAATTATCCTATTTAATCCGTATGTATAATCCAAAGTGAGAACCTGGGACTGAATCCCTGGCCTTTAACCAATAACTCTCTTCTCGCTGGAGAGAGTTTAGTTTGAAAGTTTGCGAAGTGTATGAGGAGTAGTGCCTGCCGGTAGGTACATACATTTACTACATTGTAATAGCTTCCGCCATTGTCCCCAATCTATTAGGGTTAGCAAGTATTTACATGGCAAATTTGCATTTTGCTTGCACTGTGCAATATTCGCATCAAAGTGAAAACAAGAATCAAATCAAAATGTACCACGCATGCGCACATACGAGTCTAATATTGAATGTGTGAGGAACACTAACCGATCGTTTGGTTTCAAAATCTCAATAATATGATTCTGTAAAGATGAGGAAGTTATAATCAAGGTGATTTTAATACCTTCATTGAAAAGAATGAGTTCTTTCCAGTCACCATATTTCGTTAAGTTTTCCTTTTCTGTGAAAAATGCTCCATCTATATCTACCAAATGTAGAGCCTCGTCTCTAATTGTCATCCAATTATTTTCAAGTTCCTATAATGAAAGTCAAGTACATGTACATGATTTGATAGACTCCATGTAATGTATCCTGTGGACGGAAAAGTTATACTTTGTATACACCAAATTCCGGTTACAAGAAAGACAAAGGGTTGTATTGTTTGGCTACTAGGAGCGCTGATTGGAGACAGCTTTCGGACCAGAAGTGAGGGCCGTGATAGTCGAGTCTGAGTGTTGTAGCCTCCATCGACCATTCAAAGAATTATCACTTTTATTTGCAGAGTTTCCCGGGAAAAGGTTGATGGTATTCAAAAACAGTCAATAAATTCTGCTGGCTTTGCCTCAAACCCAATGTTCAGGTTCTTGAGGAGTTCACATTTTGATGATTACAGTATATACTGCCATGCGCAGTAACCCTCCTTTTTCCGCATGAAGGGAGCCCTCTTTTGACAATTCTTTCGAAGTTGACTGCAAAGTGGATAAGCAGAATATGGCTGTAGTTTTCGCATATCGTATTTTTATTATTTTTGGGGGAAAAAAGCATTTTTCATATAAATTTAAATAACATAACTCTACAAGTCTCTAGATCTACTTTAAAACTGATCTAGGTATGTCTCGCATACATATTTTAGCTGTTGAGCGAGATAAAGAATATTGTGATCCTCACTGTAAATCACAGTCCCTCCACCAATGTGTAAATAAAGTGTTTTGATATTGTACCTTCGTGAAATCCATGACATCAGCTTCTTCTGCCGTCCACCATGGCTGCGCACGCAGATTTTTAATGTACTCCATCGGTCTTTGATACGCCGATTTTAGAAGCCCCTTCTCGGCAGCCTTACTGTGTATTTCGTACGCCTGTAGTAGCGATGGAACGATAATTGTGACACTTCGGATGAAGGTACAGATTGTAATTGGCTTCAAAACGAATGGTTGAATCACAGAAAATAACTTACAAGAAATTGTCCATACGACATTATACACCGTAGCTGATCAGATTCAATTGAAGTTGTTCAGTTAATGTTTGTCGTACTTCTGTATAAATTACCACGAAAATAGAGATTGCCCCCCCCCCCCATGTAGACATGAGGTCATTTAGCCATACTGAACTGAAGAACAAACAGGGGAGCATGGCTCAGAATATATAAACACTAGTGCTGGGGCAAGAGTTTCTTTAATTGTATTTGGCACTTCATTTTAGTCAGGCAAAGCTAAATAAATATTACTTACTAGGTCACGATATCAATAGATACCATCATTTTACTTCAGAATTTGGTTATCACATTTAGTAACATACCTCGTCAGATCGACCAACTCTAAGCAACGCTTCTCCGAAAGCAACGTAGCTAACAACGTCTTCAATATCTTTTCCCGAGTCGAAAAGGTCGCTGAGAAGTTCCACTGTTTTATCGTACTTGCCTTGCGTATTGTAGATACTCCCTAATGCTGTTAAAGCTATACGATCGTTGCCATATTTTGATATGATCTGAGAGAGAGAGAGAGAGAGAGAGAGAGAGAGAGAGAGGGGGGGGGGGGAAGAGAGAGATTACTGTTGTGCTGATGTTATCAATCATGTGACCATCGTGATGACGTCGTCCGTAGGAGGCATCTAAATCTGATAATTGTGGTAAGGGTGATATACAACTTACAGATTATGCAATATCCAATATTCACATTTTATAAATAACGAAGGGATGAGGTGTCTTTTACTATCCACATGAATATGAACCCAATATTCACATTTTACACCTTAAAACTATTTGTTATAAATAACAAGGGGTGAAGAATCTTTCACTATCCACACGATTATGAATCTCTGTTATAAAGTTATAGGTTTTGTCCATTTTTGATAGTGATAGCTAACTGTCAGACTGCGTAATTCTGGCCAGTGACACCTCGGGGGGGGGGGGGGGGCAGCGGGCATGTAAATGATTTATTGATCGATCGATCGATCAATTGATTTATTGATTGATTTATTATTTGGTTGAATGATTGATCGATTGAATGATTGAATTTTTGTGGTGCAATATAACTTATTTTGTGTGTGATATTGATCAATTCTCTCATTGAGTTTTAAAACTATTTTTTTTCTTTCCCTGGTTACTTTGCTCTCAGCTGTATATATATCTTTCAGACCACTAACAGTCTGAGGCTGTATGTAATTCTCTCTTTTCTATATTGACTTAATAAAGACACCTTCTCCTCTTATCTAAATTAAAACACCCTAATCTTATAATTGGCGAGCAATCGGTTACAGCGAAAATTTGCTTTGTGTCTAATCTTCTGGGATATTATCACACTGGATAAACATTTTCAAACATTCGATTAGCATATATGCATGATCGAAACTTTGTAATAATTGGTCATTAAAATGGATATGTCTATAATGGTGTTAAGGGGTGGTTCGTTTATTTTATTTATTATATGGGGCGTTATATCTACATGAAAAATGTCAACCCCTTCAAATTTATGCTACATTTTTACTACGTTATCAGTTGTAACATGTAGACCTTTGTAGTCCTTTGTCGATATTTATTTCGACGGACCCCTTCACTCGGATTTTATTTTCAGGGAATTTCAGGTACAGAATGTTGAACCTTTTTCAGACGTTGTATTAAAGTTAGTTGAACTTCCCCAAATAACGCAAAATAATGTTGTCATAAATATCGTTTGAGCATACCTCTTCAAAGACAATTTTGGCGCCATCTAATTCCCGCTCTTTCATCAAATGCCAGCCAAGACTTGTCAAGTAATCCAATTCATTTATTTCATCCGTGTCCTGGTTGAGGGCGCTGTCTACGTCTAGTGACTTGGCAGATTTTTCTGATGGGTAATTATATCTCCATACCAAGAACAACACTATCGAATATGATAGAATAACAGCCACTATAACGATAGTCGGAACAGAGCTGGTTGACTTGCCCTCAGAAGTAGTCGTCCTTTCTTCTTTCGTTTTAGGACTTGTTGAATCTATGAATGACAAATAAATGATATCATTTGACTTGTGCATTTGTGATTTTCTTCGAAAAGTCCTACAGAACTCCAGATCTACGCTCATGAAATAAAAATATGTCCACAGCTAAAAATAACAAATTTACTCAAATAACCTATGGGGTCATTGGCATTCATTCTAGCGAGTTGCTTTAAAACTTTGGAACTTACTTCCTCTACAGAAATTGTGTAAAGCCTTTAGCCTGGATTTGATTTCAAAGTGAAACTGAAAACTTGGTTATTTGACAAAGCTATGTATAGCGTACTGGTATGAACATTCAGTGCCACTGAACAGAACTAACGGTGCTCATGGGGGTTTGGTTGGTTGGTTGGTTGGTTGGTTGGTTGGTTGGTAGGTAGGTAGGTAGGTAGGTAGGTAGGTAGGTAGGTAGGTAGGTAGGTAGGTAGGTTGGTTGGTTGGTTGGTTGGTTGGTTGGTTGGTTGGTTGGTTGGTTGGTTGGTAGGTAGGTAGGTAGGTAGGTAGGTAGGTTTGCTGGTTTGTTTGTTTGTTGGTTGGTTGGTTGGTTGGTTGGTTGGTAGGTGCCTGTTATCTGATCAATTCAATCCAGTATTGTATTGTAAATCAGAATCTTCGAGAGAGTAAAAGTATTTACTAGATAAAACCCTCAACGTTTAAAAACTTGAATCGTTTATAAGTCCTCTGAAAAAAATATCAATGGAAATAATCTCTTTGTCTATACTTAACTATTATCTCACTGTGGTTCTAACTCAGAGTCAGATGAGGGCGCTCTTCTGTCCGCATTTTAACACGTCCTCAAAAATCGCCAGCAACTGGGCTACCGCTATTTACATTTTTTGTAATTATGCAACTTCAGGAATGGTCTACGTTTAAACTTGTGCAAATAAACTTTAACCTGTCGATAATACGTACGAATTCAATAAGCACACACAGGGGTCTCATTCATCAAAGCAGTTCCATCTGGTACTATCATAACCGGCCATTTGTTGCAATTTTCAATAAAACACTTTATGTTTTAATTTTAATTTTCATAATTATGTTATATTGCAGATGTTGTTGGTATTAATCAGTTCCATGGCCAAACTATATCATACTTCTACAAATATATGAATTAATGAAATAAAGGTACGAATTGTTACTGCTGTACAACTATGCCCTAGTCAGTGTCATATAAAAAATGGGTTTATTGAATATTACGGGTGACCCTAAAACGAATGACAGAAAACGAATGACAGCATTTCCAGTATGTAAACAGTGAACTGACATTATTTTCTACATTCCAACACATGGCCTGGCATACCGTACAACACGAGTTTCATGATTACAATGTGAAAATGATTTTCGATAAAGTAAACACACCCAATGCTGACACCCGAGGTTGAAACGCTTTGAAACTAACGGAGATTATCGCCACGGATGTCTGCAGATGTTTGCCTCAAGAATTACTCCCTTTCTTCTTTTTTCTTTCGTTTGCTGTTTTAGTTTATATTTTTGACAATTCTCGCTATCTAACCCTTTACTGGCTTTAAGGTCATAGTATGACCTCTGACCTTTACTTTGTTATTAGGCTTTGTTGATTCTTTCTTACCTGCGTCATCGCCACCATGCACACCGCTGTCTGTCTTCACATGCTGTTTCTTTGCCGAACGTTGTCTTGTCTCCATTGTAGACAGAAGGCTGAATTCTTTTTCTGACTAACAACTTGCAGTATACGGGCTTTAGCCTCTAGCAGTCATACTCAGTATAACTGTATATCCCACCCATTACCATTAGTTCACCGCCTTTCCGTACCTCGTGCTCATCTGTGTATTTGCCATTCGATCATTTACCAGGTCGTGGTTAATATTGCACAGATTAATGAACCTGTCATGCCTGTGGAGCGACTGTCATATTTTCAAAAGCACGAAATTGGCAGAAATCGAATGAACTTTAATTTCACGCGAGGAACGCAGAATCCTGGATTGTAACTTGTAATGTAGACCTTTTAAGTACCAATATATTTCCCTGCTAAATGAATTATTGACATACAAATTTAAATTTCCTGGTTAATCTTATTTTAGATAAGAATCAAATCAAATAAATTAAAAGTTGAATTCAGTTTTAATTCAAGTTACTTTACTTATCTTAGCACTGTTATCGAATCATAAACTCTACACGAAAGTACAAAGCGAAAGTAGGTCCATGATTGAATAAAAACAGAAGTTCTCGGGTAAAACATGCAAAATAACACTGTAATCTAATTTTCACAACTCTATATCCTTTTTTCTACGCGCTTTCACTGGAAACAGTGTACGATATAATTCTGGGATATTCTTTATCATTAAAATTTTGTTTCGTTTGGTGCACTTGCAGTGTCCCTTTCGTGACTCGTTTCACTGAAATAACTTTCATTCAACACGACGACATTAAATTACCCACAATGCCAATTAGAGCATCCCTATCTTACTGAAAATTAGTATTCGCACCTGAGGGAATCGGTGGACAACTAAGTCATTAGTGTTGACAGTGAAATAATTCTCAGGTAAGTGGATATACAGCGACAATTTAGAGTCGATTTTGAAAGAGAGGAGTAGGCCCTTCTCCGATATAAATGTTTACGCAGTTCTACTCCAGTTCAAGCTCCTAACTCGTCGATTTGTAACGTTTTCTGGGTAATCCTTACCGTATGTGAAGTCATTCATTTTTCCTTTCAATATGGCGGGTGTTAATATAATAATAACACAGGGATATTTGCATACAACTGTTCGTAGATTACGCACACGTTTGACACCTGTGGGCTGACGGGAATATTCTTGACGTAATCCGTGACGTATTTACGTGATCCGCCCGAGAAAAGACTACGAATATGTGTGAGAATTTTTATTGGTAAATAATAAGCTTGTAAAATGTAGCCGGTGATGTCAGCAACGTGAAACTGAGATAAAAATGAACTATAGTATCAACACCGCGCACCGTACAGTACACGAGTTTTGCTGATACGGAATATTCTCATCTATACATTGTGTTTATAGATATCCCAACGAATAATAACACGTACCTTTTTATATAGTTCAGAATATTGTAGCTTGTCATCTGGTTTCAACACGATGTTCAGTGTTTACACTTCATGTACAGTCCTTTCCCAGACGATATGCAGAGGTCCACCACGATGGTGAGAGTGACTCTGTGACATTACTACCTAGTAAAAAAACCGGTAAAACCCCGTGCCAGATCATACTGTCCCGTACTAAACACGTACTACTTTATAATATCAATATACTCATAGCAGTGTGCTTGGTATAAAAGATGCCATTATTTTTGGGTAGAGAACCCTGGTAAAATGTCAAGGAGAAGCGCAGGTAGAGTTTACGTAAATAATGCCCTTAACAAAAACAGTGGTAGGGAATAAATAGTCCTGCTTGCAAATTAATAGTGTACGGGACTTAATTATGACAATGTAGGGAGAATCGAGTCCTGACTTTTAATACTCATGTACAAGCAGGAGTAATGGTGACAATGTAGGGACATTGTCAGAATCGAGTCTCATCTTGAGTCCTGACTTACTCATAAGCAGGACTATAACTATCGGTAATGTACAGGACTTGACTCTGACAGTGTAGGGACATTGTCAGAATTGAGTCCGAGCTGACTTACTCATCTGCAAGGAGGACTATTAAATAGTAAACCTGGTAAAACATTAGGCAAAACTCGGGTAGTTTTTACCTAGCTACTTGCTGGATTTGACAAAAACAGCAGTATAGAGAACCCTGATATTAAACACCAGGGGAATTTGGAACTCAAGATTGATTTTACCATGATTTTACTTACTCATTACCTTTAACAAATAACCCTGGTACAACATAAGGGGAATGCGGGTAGAGTTTATCTACTTAACAAAAGTACTGTCTGAGATGTGTTGGTTGCATAACATAAAACAAATTTGCTGTCATGGAAAGAACCATGGAGTATCCTTCAACTGTGCCAGTTTCAATGTAGAGTAAAGTGTACCAAAACACAACGAAAACAGACTTTGGACTCTGTCCTCAGGACAGAAGTACCAATGTATACTAAGCATAGGCCATGACCTCATCAGCTTGTTTTCAAAAGATTTATGAAAACTTTCATTTAAATGCACCAACCATACAGTTATTATCAAACTAGAGGGTTGGGATAAGGGTCAGAATAGTGCCTGACCACCTAATTTAATCAACAAATTGCTGACTTTGAGTGTTCGACCCACTGTATTTCACTTGTCACAAATAATCAAAATGCAGTATAATCCCAGCATTCTTGTAACTGTTAAAAATATCTTCCTCATATTCATAACCAGCACACTGACACAGATTCCTGGCTACCATAATAAAACCCTAACAAACCTTGGAAGTTCGTACTAACATCTACAATTTACAACAACAACAAAATTATCAAATGATTATAAGTATAAATCAGTGATTATTTGCATGGATGTCAATACATACTTATGTTGGTAGTGAAAATATTATTGCATACCTTTATAAAAATGAGCACCCAAGCTAGACATTAGTGTACACATAGACCGTTGTTTGGTTTAATTTTACTACCCATGACTGTGTAACACCATGTGTATATCTGTATGTACAATGGGCTGTTGATATAAATATGTACAGTACAGCTCATGAATCGTCTTCTGATTGGACAAGCATAGGGTTTTCAAACCTTGTAAGTGGAGGTGTAAATCATAATGATACTATATAGGAACTAGACTAGCTGCCGGGGAGAACATAGAAATTACAAGAGGGCTTGTTACCGTACTGTGAACACAGACATGTCCTTACCTGTACCCAAAGTATGATGTGGAAGGCTTGTCATGGTTCAATATACAGTTTATATCTGTTCATAGAATCACACACACAATGGCTAGGCAATTTTATTCATGTTCCATTGATACTAATCTTACTATTTGCCTGTGAGTAGTAATACCTAGTCGAATGCAAATTTAATTTTTTTTTTCATATTTATATGGGGAAAATAGAAAGTGTTTATATTCTACTATTTTCGCTTAGTTTTCAATTCTCGGTACCTGAAATACAATATTACTGCCAAAGCACAACATAAAAATAACGAACATTCGATTTCTTGGTTGACACCATAACTTCCATTCCACACACTACACATACATTACTATAGGCATGCATGAAAATAAGTCAACCTTCTTGTTCTATTTTAACCCTCTAGCATGAGGTGAAAGCTATTGCAGGTACTGAGAATTGAAACCACTTTTATCATTTGACTCCAAGTAAAAACATCTAGCCTTATACAAACTTTTTTTTTTCAAATATAGGAAAATAGTAGTTTTATATTCACCATGGTAACCATTTTTACCATTTGTCTCTCCTAGTAGAAAAACCTAGCCTCAAGCAAACTTAATATTTTTTTCATATGTGGGAATAAAAACTTTTATATTCTACTAGTTTCCATTTCCATTGAAAATATTCTTACAATTTGTCTCCCAGTAGTAATACCTAGCCTCAAGGGAACTTTTAGTCATATAGTATTTTCATATATGAGAAAATGATAAACGTTTACATTTTACCCATTTCTTTCTCTCTCTCTCTCTCTCTCTCTCTCTCTCTCTCTCTCTCTCTCTCTCTCTCTCTCTCTCTCTCTCTCTCTCTCTCTCTCTCTCTCTCTCTCTCCCTCCCTCCCTCCCTCCCTCCCTCCCTCCCTCCCTCCCTCCCTCCCTCTCTCTCTCTCTCTCTCTCTCTCTCTCTCTCTCTCTCTCTCTCTCTCTCTCTCTCTCTCTCTCTCTCTCTCTCTCTCTCTCTCTCTCTCTCTCTCTCAAAATGTCATGACAACCACCAAACCAAGAAAGTACCTTTGTCTCTCACTGACCGAGTCGTATTAAAACTGTTTATATTTACATATGAATAGCATTACTAGTGTATATTTTGAATCTCAATGTTTGTAATGTTTGTCTGATCATTTTTTTCGGGCACAAAAATTTGGAATGACATCCCTGTCGACATATAATATATTAATTCTTTATATTGTTTCAAACAAATCTCCAAGCAACATCTACTGTCACAGTATAACTGATCAACTGTGTATTTGTAATTTTAATCTTGTGTACATAAATACTTTATATATTTTGAGTCATGTTGAGTACCTTGCTGTGAATTTCTGTATATAAATATGTGAGGGGACAGAACCCAGACTAGCTGTAAGCTATTTCCTGACTTCCCATTTACCCACTGTTATATTTATTTGGGGTAAATAAACTGATTATATTATATTTTGTAAGGCATGCTTTTCTCGGATATGGTTCTAAACATTTGAATTATATGACGGTACTATAAAGTGCTGTTTTCAAATATTGTATATGAGGTTATTTTCAATATATGGATTGTGAAGTTAATTGAGATGCAGTTGAAGAACGAAGTAAAATTCAGAGAGTCATAAATTTATATTGATCCAGAAATAAATGGTTTGAACATATGAGAAAATACCTGTAGATTTTTGATGTGGCTATAAAAACAGAGACAACTGAATCCATGCTAAAAAGGAATTTCATTAAATATAATAAAACATGGATTCTAAGTTTTAATGACCTGGCTCCATTTCAGATCAAAATTTAGCTGTGGAAATTATCTGACTAAAATGTACACCACAAAGGAAAATAGTGGTGGATGAAAAACAAAAACAAAACAAAAACATAAACAATAATGTAATGGAGAATGAACTGTTAAATAATTATGTGTTATGTATGATACGACAATGCACAATTCCTGCATGGAGACCAGTGTGCCCTCTAATGTCAATTTGACGTGCCACTGATACACACTGATGCACCAAAATTTGGTGTTCCCCTATCTCTTACTATGTGTTGACTCACAAGAAATGCCAGTTTTTATCATACTGACCCACAACAACAAAAATTAGCTATCATTAGAGCGCACAGTGATGGAGATATAAGGATTATTATTACATAGGATTATTCTTTTGCTCAGGATCAACTTTTTTCTATAGTTTTACCAGACATCTGTTTTTTTACACCTAAATTTTAATCCTAATCCTAATAGATAATCTACAGTATGTTAGGGGATCTAAACTCGTTCTCTCTTCAGAACTCAAGCCTAGCTTTAACTTCTTAGCGTAAATACATACATCATATATAACTTTTCCACTTGCTAAAATCAGTTCATACATTGATAGAACGGGAACAAGACAGCATTAATTCTAAGTTTAATAGAATAAGATGAAAGAGTGTATTGTAATATAGCGGACCATGTAAAATCAACAGGTAATATGACAGAATCTTGTGACGTGCGAGTGCAAGTGTGGCATACTTGGGGTATTTGCATGAGTGTTTGCAGTGTTCTCTATGGCAGTACTTTTACTTGTACCCACACTGGAACCCATTCGGCATGGGGTTCTGTTATTATTACATATGTTTATCCAAAACAACAATTTTTTGTAAAAATGACATTATGCGATTACGAGGTTTTGTGTATTAAAACGAACGATGGTGTTCTCATTTGCATATCATTTGTAGGTATGGAATATAGTTTTCAGTATTGCACTTCAATGCAAATACTACTACATCTGTAGTATGCGCGCACGGTGCAATTAATCTCTGGTACATATGTAATAATATTCAGTTTACAGGATCTAATTTTATCTCTCTTTGTAACCTAAGTCTGAAAACTTCTGAGTTGAGAGTAATACAATACATCATATATTTTGACTACTTACTATAAATCAGTGCTCATGTTGATGCGAAACTAATATTGCACGTTAGGAGATCCTAACCACAATGCCCCCTACAGTGTCAGGTCAAGTAGTGACCCAGACTACACAGATATGAGGTCATTGTGACCTTTAACCTCTCCCAATGATATCTCTTGTTGATGATTGTAAACATTCCGTTGTGGTATTCAAAGCTGTACACTGATAGTCCTTTACAAGAGGTCATACAAGGTAAAGAATCAATAGATTGTTCTTCCTTAGTTTGACTATTCTCACCCTATTTAGAACGACAATCTACAATAAATGGTGTATTCTAAAATAGAAACAATCCCCAACTTTTTCTACTCTAGATTTCTCTGACATGGTGTGAAAAGTGTCATCAGATAAAAACAAAACTTCACACAGTCATGACAAAGAAATAATTCATTTGTTGACAGGAAAGTTTATCAGTGTCCCATCGATTGTAAATTAAGAGCCATTAAAACGGAAAGGGCATTCAGGAACCCCTGTAGGACATTTCACTACACATTTTATCGGCATCATATGGATTGTAAATTAGAAGGCATTTTAACACTCGAGAGGGCATCAAGGAACTTCTGTAGGACATTTCACTGCAAAATTTAAGTACACATGAAGTAATATGAATTACAGAAAACCTGATAAATCATGTTGAAAATGAGGAGTTATTCTAGCATTTTGTTGAAGTAAAGTTTAAATTTATCCTTCTTTCTTTCTTTCTTTTTTATTGTGTGTTTCCATTCTTGCAAACCAGATCTGTTATTTCTTCTGCTACATTTTGAAATAATGAGCAAGTTTCAACAGTGTCGTAAAAGAGGCTATGTGGTTTGTGACGATGTGTATTTCATGAATTGGATGTTTTCCATTCTTTTCCAAAAAAAGTTTTAATTATTGTAAAAAAAAAAAAAATTAAATTTATTTGTAAAATGTTGACAGACATGTAGTTTTACACTGTAACTTATGTATCTCATCTGTCAATACTTTTAAAAAAAATATATTTTGTTTATTTGATTTATTTCTAGCTTGAGTTTCACTGATCCAGTACACGACAATAGGTATTATCAAATGCAAAGAACAGCTGAGAAAAAACACTCCACCCTTGCCCCATAAAACTTTTTTACTAGCCTACCTGATCTTTAAGGCATGCTAGTTTGAGCACAACACATCTAATATGCTTTGTCCTTTGCTAGGCTTTGTTCTGTTCTGTGATGTCTAGGGTCATAAGATCAAAGTCTCCCTAACTCACTCAAGAAAACTTCATTTCAAAGTTGATAACTTTGAAAGGTTGAATAATTCAAGAAATCTTCTGTAAACGTTACAATATTCACTAATATTTATCTAGGGGATTAAAAATTTCATGTCATGGTCACAATGTTGACAAGTTTGTTTTCTTGCAGTACCTTGATAAGGAAGGCCTTGACCCATCCTCTTGTCAGATATGTGATTTGTTTTTGGTGTGGTTATAGAGATTGATGTTATACTAAATGAAAAGACAGCCATACTAAAATTTATCAGGAACTTATGGAGATGTTGTCATCGTCAACAAAACAGTGTTACTCTTTTGAACTCTACCATTAGAGATATCATAAGAAACTGAAAATTTTTTATTTGTTTGTTCTTGTGGTGTTCTCAGCAGCCTCCCTTGAAGATAGATACAAACTGAAACCGTTGTTGCGACAATGTTGAATGGATGTTGGTTTACCAGGGTAATTATACTGTCAGTAGGGTGGCATTTTTGATAGCTAGTTTTTCTCAAAGTGGTCGCACACTATCTTGATTACAGGGTAATTATATACACACAACAATAATAATAATATGCATAAAAAGACTCAATAATAAATCTAAAAAGCTACCCGGTATACTTCAACAAGCTGCTAGGGATGTTTTAATCTAGCTGCTTGACCTCGGGTGTTCATTCCGATATAATACGACAAGTGATCAAAGGTCGTTTTCGAGGGTGGAACACTTGAATTCGGGAAGCAAACTTCATTCACTTATCATATCAGAAGAAAGCCTTTATTCGTCCAAATAAATTCAGCAATTTGTTGAATGATTGCCACAAGAGCAGTACTCGGGGAAAACCTGCGTTGTTCGGTATGGTCAAAGTGAAAGTAAAGCAAGACCTCACTATCACTCATTTGAGTAATCCACTACATTGAGGAACAGTTGCGTTAGTTTGTGTCTTTAAAGTTAGTAAATGGAAATCATGACTGCCACTGTAGTAATATTTGGTTCAGCTGAGTACAGGAATGTATAGTTAAATCTCCCTCAGTACTAGTAATAATTTCTTGTACTTATTTATTGTACAATACAATCATACCCTTGAGATCTTGTGCTTAACAGACTCAAGCTGAGTTAATATGTGTTTGGAGAATACTTACTAAGTACTGCATTTAAAAAATCCTTTTAGTTATACTATTTATTGAAGTATATTTAGCCATCATCTCTTATTTATTGGCAGAATTTAAACCTGTGGTATTTAAAAGGCAAAGTAAAAAATAAAATGCGAGGGATTATTTAAAAGGATATGCCAAAGAGATGTACTTAAAGGGGCCATATGGATGAGGATTTGATATTCATTTTGGATATTTAATTTATAAAACAATTTTATCATGGCATCCTATTTGGAAAATCAACATATACTAAGTCCTTGTTTGTAACTCAATAAATTGCAAAAGATTAATTAATGTGTAAAATCTTTGTCGTTATACATACAATAGCAAACTTTTTACATGTTTTTTTTTTTTTTACAATGTATAGGGTCAGAAACACAGACTTGGAATATATTGTTTCACGTTGATTTTGCAAGTAGAAAGCCATGATAAAATTGTTTTATAAAATCAAAATCCGAAATAATACCCAATCCTCAACCATATGGCCACTTTAAGCATAGGTTATTCAATGACATTACTTCCCTAAGTACTGCATTTAAAAAAAAATCCTTTTAGTTGTGCGATTTACTGAAGTATATTTAGCCATCATTTGTTATTGGCAGAATTTAAACCTGTGGTATTTAAGCATAAGTTATTGAATGACATATAAATGTGTATTAAAATGTCATGGAAACCATTTTATGCATACCACCAATAGTGCAAACACAATGCTAGAAGACAATCTTTTAATAATGCCTCTATGCACAGACAGACAGACAGACAGACAGACAGACAGACAGACACTTTGCCATGCCTATAGCACTACTGAACCTTATCAGTTCAGTAGTGCTAAAAATATTGGAGAACAATATAATTACTATATACCTAAATTCATGAAAAATCGAGAAAAGTAATGGCTATTAGGAACATTTTGTACTTGTATAATTGAGCACCACAAAACCAGTGGCGTAGTATATCCACATTTTCTGTTCAAAGATACAACGCCAGCAGACAATCTTTTAATGTCTATAACAAAGACATGCATCATTACTAACATTAAAGTGGTCCTTTTTATTCTGTGCTTCTCATGATCTGTTCCGGCACTTCATTTCTTTGATTCAATAAAATTGTTTTAAAAATTGACACACTCTATGGCCAGATCAGAATTGAATAATAATATTACTGATGGTGAGATGTTACACCACAAGTTTGTAGCTGGATGAAAATTATCATTTTGTTGTTGAAATTTTGAAACTTTACTAAAACAAATGATTCTTAGTTCTCTTCTGACTTTAATTATGACTTCCAAAGCATCTAGATTACTAAAAAAAAATATATGAATTAAAGCATCGCCAACAATTCTAAAAAAATTTCAGTTTTCTTTTTTTTAACCAACCGTCCAAAACCATGATTTTGAAAATGTTATAAATGAAAAGGATCACTCTTATCAAGAAACATGTATTATTTTCTCCACAAGTTAAAAAACAAACAAATATAAGCTCTGTGTGTGCACACAGTCAAAGGATCATAGTGTTTATGTATTTTGATACCATACTCTAGCCAAGTTATTGTCTTTGAACAGAAAATATGGATTATATACTACATCACTCACAGGTTTTGCAGTGCTCAAAATATGAGTCCAAAATGTTCCAAATCGCCATTACTTTTCCTGATTTTTCATAAATTATGCTTGAGGAGGTAAATAATTATATTTTACTCCAATATTTATCTTGGAAAATACTTGCTACCTTAAAGGGTTTGTCACTACTCATCTCACGACTCATAGTGACAAGGCCCCTTAGATCACTCACATTTTTTCTCAGCCGAACGAAGCAGTATATTGGGCAATAAAACCTAAATACAGCCAACTTTCTATTGTTATTCCGGTATTAAAATGATATTCAAATCAATTCTGATATGATTGTTAAATTCTGAGAGATTCCCCTGGGAAATTACTGTAGTGAAAAAATGACAAAGACTCTCTCTATTTTTAATCAACCATTAATAGTACTTTTGTCGATGAATATCACAGTGTTTTTATTTTGTGCTGGTAGTTCAGAGAATGCTGTTGCAATCTATTTGGTGGTTTTAATAGGAACACAACCTGAGTTTACGTGTCTTGGGGCGTAATTTTTGATGCGTTTTTAAAAGGTGCTGGTAGCGTCTTGCTTATTGAAGTACACCAAACCATTTAGTAAATTGACTGAACTCAAACCTGGTATTACGATATAACTTATAAATGATCTGATGACGTAATTAATTTTCATATAAAATGATGTTCAGGAAATTCGTACTTTATAATCAACAGTTCTAACAATGCCAGAAAACAATTGTAATGTGATACAAGACATGCATCGACATTAACATTATACTAGAATAGTTTTAGCAAGATTTGATATGTAAGTATATTCACTTTGATAAAATGCTTTAAATTCACTTTGTGCTAGATAGTCCTGAAGTTATTTATCACTGTCATTTTTCTGTATTCTAAAAAAACTATATACATCAATGGAGACATTTAATCTTTATCACTGTACATTTATCATTGCTTTAAATTGTGTCCAATATGAAATAAATCATCAAACAACACTAACCCAATATATTACCTCTGAATGATTGGTGATAATCACCAAAACTATATATCTTATAATTAAACGGCAAAGTAAGAAATAAATTGCGAGGGTACAGTTTTTCTTTTCTTTTCTTCTCAGTTGTGTATCATTTTCCCTTTGTGTCTGGTGAAAATAAATAATATGAATAATATGAATATGAAAGGGATTATTTAAAAAGGATATGCCAAAGAGACATAGATGAATCCTCATCCATATGGTCACTTTAATTGCACTGCACGGTGCAATACCGAAAACATTATTGCATACCTGCATACAAATAATATGCAAATGATGGCCCAAATTGTTCACGAAAGCATGTGAAAGCACAGTATAATGTTTTATGGAGATTGATGTTTTCGATAATGCATAGTACATGTAATAATAACAGATCCCCCTGCTGCTTAAGCTTAAGTGCCAGTGTGGGTACAGGTGAGGTGGGGGGGGGGGGGGGGGGGTTGCATTATTTCCACTTACAGAAATTTCACATGTGTAGCTCGTGAAGGTACGTTCACAAAGAACATTGCATGCACTCATGCACATACCCTGAGTACACCACACTTGCACACACGTGTCATAGGGTCCTAACATAGTATTATTTATACCAAAATACTCGAGTATTGGAGAACACCAAAGTTTGGTATGTTATAAAGTAGTGTTTCAAATTGATTTCGAGAACTTGAGAACTGATCCTAACATTAAGCACTTGATATGCTTTCAAATCATATTAATGACTTGCTATAAAGAAAAGAATTATTGCTATAAAAATACAGAGTTGTAATCATTCTAGGGATGCACTTAACTATTAGTACCTGTATATGGTAGCAGTAGTAATCATAAACTAAAAGCTATCTTTCTCTTGTCTCGTAAAAGATAAAAATGAATGATGGGAATTAATGATGTCCAATTATGTACAGTTTGTTGATGACTGCTTCTCAGAGATTCAGAGATTCATTCTTTGGTATATGTGCTAGTCTGGTAGTAAGACCCAGATCTGGACTAGGGTGGGCACTTGGAAGATTGCTGATTCAGAGATTCATGCTGACTTAGGCGCATATGTTAGTCTTGTAGTAAGACGGGGTCTGCACTTGGAAGGTTACCAAAACAAAAGCCATGCTGTCTACATGTATGTTCAAAATCTATATGGAGTTATGTGTATATGACACCACTCCAGGATATAATACAATGTAATTACCCCAGTTTCCTGAGAATGTAGAATTGTTGTACATAACTGAATGCATAAAACACCTGTGTCTCGTCATAGGGAACTGGTGTGGAACTGCCGGGCACTGATCCGTCTGGTACATACTATTAACATAGCCTGTCATCACAGAAAAATTGCTTTGGTCAAGTGAGTATCTAAAAGTGGTGTACAAACAGGTTGAAATCATGAGTGTGTACAGACCCCAAAATTAACTTGATTGGTTATATTGCACCATAGAACTACACAAATATATTTACCTACAGGTTATTCAGTACTCATCAGGGTGTATGATATTACAAGTACATTACACCTAACATTGTACGTCATTACAAATAATTGAAATTAGTTGCAAAGAAAACATTTCAGTTGCAGCTATTGCAGCTTTAAGTTGAGTTATACACACATACTAACTACAAACTTGCAGCCATATTTTCAATTCTTTAAACTCAGTTCTAATATTGCATTTTCTTTTTTTCCTTTGATTCAGGAACCTGATACAACATAGAAACTTATAAATCATCACGTTGAAGTTGAAAAGGGATGATGTAACGAGTAAAACAAGCAAACAAAGAAAACCCGAATCAAAACCAAGAAACATTTCGTTTACACGACAGCATGTGTATACTAGAAGAGAATGCAACTTTAGTTGAAATTCAGGTGAATTAAGTCTAGGGCTTCCTATAAGTGTGGATTTCTAAATCTGACAAACCGAAAGTGGAGATTTTTAAATCTGAGAAACCGAAAGTGTGGATTTCTGAGTCCGACAAACCTGAAGTGTGGATTTCTGAGGTCGACAAACCGGAAGTGTGGATTTCTCAGTCTGATAAACTAAGCATCAACATTGGAACATCACTGGAGTGGACGTTTTGGAGACTGAAGTAAAAACAATGATACCGTCTCGGACTTACACCATCAATTTTCACACCAATCAGGCATTTAAAGTGATGAATGAACTGCGTCACAAACAAGAACTTTGTGACGTCATAATATGCATCGAGGAACAACAATATCATGCACATAAAGTGGTATTGGCAGGGTGTTGTCCGTACCTTCGGGCAATGTTCACAAACGGGATGTTGGAAACAGACAAAGATTATGTGGAAATCCGAGGAGTTGATCCAGCGGCTATGGATTTGCTGCTGGATTTTATGTACACTGGGAAAATTGAGATAACCGTGGAAAATGTGCAAGGAGTGCTTGCTGGCGCTAGTATGCTGAATCTTAGTAGTTTGAGAAATGTCTGCTGTTCATTCCTGCAGTCACAGCTAGATGTGTCTAATTGCCTTGGTAAGGATACCACATGAATTCATTATGTTTAAAAGCTGGCATCAATCAGAGAGCTTTAATGAAATACACTGTACCACAACTGCCAGAAAGCACCACCTTCTTTTGCATATAAATCTATCCTCCAGATCATGTCCGTTACAATTTGAATGGTTGCTCACGGACCATATTTTTGAGATATTTTCAACTCACGGTAACTTCGTCAGAATCCACCATTTTAGATATTGTAAAAGTGTAAATGTCAACTGATATCTCTTCTTCTCATGCCAGTAAAATCAATTTAGGAATTATTTGTAGGAATACTGATTTTACGGCAATTTCGTGAAGCATACTTTATCACAAAATTCCGGGCTGGTTTTTCGCTCATAGTTTCCTTAACACAGACTTAGGGGACACTGGGCACCACATTAAGGGATAGCTAGGGGACACTGATCACCGCATTGTATTGGGATACGGGACACTGATCACCACATAGTAAGGGATAGGGAACACCAAATGTTGTTTGACTTTATTTATTGTTTGTTTGTTTGACTTTATTTATTATAAATGTCGGTGCTTCACAAAACATTTCTGTATATCAATGGCATGTTATATTTGAGAGAAATTAGCATTTAACCCTGTTTTTATTTAATCTTTAAGGTATACATTCCTTTGCCGACATCTATTCCTGTAAGGATTTGGAATCCACCGCCAGACGATTTATTTATCAGCACTTTCTTGAAGTCATTAAGACAGAAGAATTCTTCCTTATGTCGGAACACAAAATGACCGAGCTTCTGAAAAGCGACAAGCTGCAGGTCACACGAGAAGAAGAAGTGTATGAGGCCACCATGAAATGGATCCGTTACGACTTTGTGAATCGCAAACACGTAGCGTACAATTTACTACAGTACATCAGATTAGCGTTACTGGATATGCAGTACCTAAAGGATATTGTGTATAAAGCTGATTTTATACTTGAAACTCCAGAGTGTCGTAGCCTTGTGGAAAACGCACTAAGGATACGAAACGACAATCAAGCTCTTTCATTGATTGGAAACAGAGCGCAACCTCAGAGTATTTACGTTGTAGGCGGTAGGAATAGTGTGGACTGTCAGTTGAGTAGTCTGGAAAGATATGATGCTATCAGAGATAAGTGGATACCACAGGTAAGTATTGATACATGTACAGCATTGAAATCACTCCTATGTTCAGTTATTGTATATGGATTCATAGTATAATGATGTGATGTGATTGTATAATGTACCTTTCCTCCTGAGAGCTCAAGGTGCTCACAGTTATTACCCATGATATGGATCAATGGTGACACAACAACCCTTTATACTATCTCAACACCCTGGGGAGCATACAATCCATTTATATACTAGTAATAATATATACTAATATTGAACAGCATAGAGTGGGATCATATCAGTCTAAAGTAGTTAGGATGGCTGACTAGTTATCTGCATATTCTTGGTGCATGCAATCCTCATGGACTTGTTTGCTGGTTCAAATATGCATTACATGTCTCTCCATACAACACCAATGTATTCCTTATAAGGAGGGGGGTTTGCACATGCAACTCAGGTGTCCTGGGGGCTGGTTGTCACCTATTGTACCATACCCAAGGTTTACCAGTAAAATCTTCATCTGTCATTGATGGTGTTTAGTCTTTGTTCTATAAAATCACTCACAATTAAAGAGGTCAACATGTCTTTCCATCATTTCACGAAAATGTTCTTTGAAATGTAATAAGACAAAGCAAGCCTATGTACCGGTAACAACATATTCCTCTATGCTATATTATAGTATATGTCTTGGAATTGGAAAATCAAATAGTGTTTATCAATAGTTACAGATGGCCTCTACCACTTTTAAACTTTAACGCTATTTTAACTTCAGTTGTATTTTCTGTAAGTGCTTATTTGTAGCTACCAAAGTGGCTAGGCGCCATTTAGTTTTCTCAACACTATTTTCTAGTCTCTCACCCACAACTTTAAATCGTTTTCTTTTTTTGGATGTTAATGTTTACTTGTTATTTGTATGTTTATCTCTTTTGTAGGAAATAAATTTCAATTCAAAAATTTCAATTCAAGTTGATCACTTTTTTGATTTACAGGAATCCATGACAATGGCAAGAACGGCAGTGGCGGCGGCAACACTTAACGGAATGTTGTATGCGATAGGTGGAGAATGTGCATTGGCTGACAGTCAGGAAGAAACGATGTATCTCAAATGTGTAGAGTGTTATGACCCACTGCATAAAGAATGGCTTTCTGTTTCAGACATTAATGTTGCCAGGTCTTTTATTGCTGTTGCCACCCTAGGAGATTACTTGTACGCCATAGGTAAGGAACAATTCAATACTCAAATCTAGCATGTCTGAACACAAGTTCAGTGCATAGCAACCATAACCATGCCCATAGCAACAACAAAGGTTCAGTGCATAGCAACTATAGCCATGCCCATAGCAACAACAAAGGTTCAGTGCATAGCCTGGACCTATAGCTATATCCATTGTAACAACAAATTTTCAGTGCATAGCAACTATAGCCATGCCCATAGTAACAACAAAGGTTCAGTGCATAGACTGGACCTGTAGCTATATCCATAGTAACAACAAAGGTTCAGTGCATAGCAACTATAGCCATGCCCATAGCAACAACAAAAGTTCAGTGCATAGCCTGGACCCATAGCTATATCCATAGTAACAACAAAGGTTCAGTGCATGGCAACTATAGCCATGCCCATAGCAACAACAAAGGTTCAGTGCATATCACCCATAACTATGTCCATAGTAACATACAAAGTTTAGTGCATAGCAATCATAGCCATGCCCATAGCAACAATAAATGTTCAGTGCATATCAATCATAGCTATGTCCATAGTAACAACAGTTCAGTGCATAGCAATCATAGCCATGCCCATAGCAACAACACATACACTAAATGATGTCCCACCAATCAAACTCAACCATAATTACATCACTATGAACCTTGTATAAAGAATACAGTTATGCTACAAAACCATTGGTATATCAACAATCAATCAACAATTCATCGATTAATTAGTTAGGTGATCAATGAATGAATCAGTTAGTAAATTTATCGGTCTATCTATCAACTAATGAGTCAAGCAAAATGAAAATTCAATCCACTTTTGTAATCAAATAAAAATTTTAATTTTTAGATATGTTTATTTACTGAGGCATAATATATAACAAGTTGTCATCAAAGACTGTTGGTATTGTATCCTGTTGACTGTTTAGTTTGATTTAATTTGCCATCCACAGGAGGAGAGGATAGATCCTATAGTTTTAACACAGTGGAACGCTACGACTGTAGGACCAATCAGTGGTTAGTTGCTCCAAGTATGAAACGGAAACGAGCAGGTGCTGGGATAGCGGTGTGTGATGGCAAAATATATGTAGCAGGTATGTGTGCTCACTAATGAATATGTCATATACTACTCATTGGAAAGACAAAAGATTGCATAGTTTGGCCACTACGGGGTGCTAATCAAAAGGAGATTTTAAGATAGTGTTCTTGTTAGAAGAATCAGTCCAACTACAACTATTGAAGTCAAAAGTGGAGAGCTGGAACACGCCCGGACCATAGTAATATGTGTGAAATAAATTTATTTCACGAGATTTTAAGCTTGAAGTGCGAGTCAGAATCATTCAGTACTGTCGCATACTTTGAAATTCACCCTTTGTCAAATGTTTTTATGGAAAATGTTGTCCATTTTAGTGACAAATACAAATCCTTAACTTTGCTTCTTCTTCCATTTGCAGTTTCAGGAACCACCATTCCAGAAATAGAGACATTTTCATAAAATATGGGGTTCTGGTGAGTCATTTCATGATATTACATCACCGAATTATTTGTGATTTTACAGAAACATTAAATTGATCTTATGCCTCTATAGGGTATCTTTACCATGGGCTATTGCATCATGGGAGTCAGCAGAAATGAGTACTCGTGATGAACAATGAATATCCATGACAAGTGCTTATACACTTCACTGTAAAACATATCTCATGAATATTCATTGTTCACCCATGAATAATCATTTTTGCTGACTCCCATGAGGTAATGTTGCTCACAACAAAGATACTTATAAAGGCACAAGATCAACTTGATGTTTCTCTGAAATCACAAGTAATTGTAGGTGATGTAAAATCATGAAATGATTCTCCAGAACCCATAGTTTATAAAAAAATGTCTCTATATCCTGGAGTGGTGTTTCCCTGTAAGATTTAGAAACTTGTAAACTTGTGTTTATGTCCATTTTACTAACTCTTTCTTATATTATAATTTGTTTGGCATACATACTTACCCTTCCTATCCCTCCCTATCCCTAAACTGGGTCACCCCCAATTATGATACTACTTTCAAAATGACTGAAAAGTAAGTACTAAAATATGGCGATTTGATTGTGATGAGGAAACTCTTTTCTGTATTTCTGTTTATTGTCATAGGTGGATATGATAAAAGCTACCATACAGATCGTGCCAGTGTTGAATGTTTTGATCCCGAGACTCAGGAATGGACGTTTGTAGCTGAGATGGAGAAGGCTAGGTCGGGTCTAGCTTTAGTAGCCATGGATCACTTTATCTATGCATTTGGTGGTAGATTAAGACACACAGACCAGTACTTTGATGTCGCTGAAAGGTAATTGCATCACTTCACTGAAAATATAGTCATCAGTTTTGTAAATAACTTGACGTGTGAAGTTGGTCAGCTTAGTAGATAACATCTAGCCACATGTTTTGCATGATCGATTCTTTGCATTAGCAGTTCAAGTGCAACTTTCCCGACTTGGTGAGCCAGCAAGTCGGGTGTCATAAAACTTGTTTGCATCTCTAAAGCTATTTGCAATGTCACTGATAATGGGTCAGTAAAACTGATAACAACTGATATGACATTAGGGGCTTCACACTAAGATATAGTCTATCTGCTAGACCTCGGATGTTCTTCCGATAAAATATGACACACGACCGAACATCGCTATCGAGGATGGAACATCCAAGGTCTAGCAAATGTCATCAGGATATAAATAACTGCCAATCAGAGAACTGCATTAGCGACAAGCACAAACAGAGGACAATAGCTAATTTTTCATATATATTCATCTTAAGGAGGGGCTTGTAAAACTAACCACCAATGCGTTAACTGAAATGTGTGAATGACAACGTCTACACACTCATCAAACACAATTACCATAAACCGATAAGACATAGTAATGACATAAATGTGTTTGTCAACACCTGCATGCAGAGATTGAATATATTAAAGTATATGATGCATACATGGCCCAACCCACCGCTTAACGTAATCTCAATGGAATGTCCGGTCTGAAAATGACATTTGCTAGACTGTTCGGGCAAGCCCTCACTGTGAACTTCGTTCGCTTGTAGTATTGAAGGAAAGCCCAAACGTCTAGCAGCAAGACTAACTTAGATATTGAGCTTAGCTTTGCCTGATGTGTTATGTAATAGTGCTTTATCACATTTGTAAATATTGCCAACAAACATTATTCAGTGATAAGAAAGATAAGAAACCCCACTTCCTTAGCTAATGACTTGATTCTGTAATGGCAAACTGATATTTTACTAGCTACACCTCACCACTAGGTGGCAGTGTTTGCAAGTTACAGCTGACCACTAGGTGGCAGTGTTTGCTGGTTACATGACCACGGTAATTACCTCTATGTAAGTATTAGCTTCTGATTCGAATTACAGGTACTACAAATTGTACAATGCACAAACTCATCAATGAAACCCATTGCACCAATGCATACTGGCCCTAAGTAGTGGGTTCTCTAAGTATTGGCTTTTAACTTGAATTCCGGGTACAATACACAAACTCATCAATGAAACCCATTGCACCAATGCATACTGGCCCAAGGTATTTGTTTCTCTAAGTATTGACTTCTAACTTCAATTCCAGGTACAATACACAAACTCATCAATGGACTTCCATTGCCCCAATGAATACTGCAAGAGCCTGGCCAGCAGTTGCCATATTTGACAACAAGATCTACGTTCTTGGAGGATTTGACGGTTCCAACAGACTACGCAGTGTAGAAAGATACGATCCACAAAACGACGTCTGGTTATTTGCGAGTAATATGAACGTGAGCCGAGCTGGCTGTGGTGCTGCTGTGATCTAACAGTTTCATCACATGATCACATCTCCTTGCACAGTAAGAAGTCAGTGGTTTCTATGACAACCAGGATATTATTATGCAACCCCAGATATTTCCTGCATAGCACTCATGTATTTAAGATTAGAAGATATATTATCTATCATTTTAAACAGTTTCACTTTTATCAATGAAATATACATGTCATTAGTCATGCAACTTTAAACATAGCCTATCATTTTTAGATGTTTTAGAATACCATCACATGATTGGTCAATTCAAATGAAATATACATGTCATTAGTCATGCAATTTTAAACTTAGCCTATCATTTTAGATGTTTTAGAGTAACTATCACATGATTGGTCAATTCAAATGAAACTTACCACCTAGTGTGCAAATGATGTAATGTGATTGGTTGTTTGTCAGAATAGTAAAAATAAGGCAAATTGTGATCTAAACATATTTTGATGTTTGTAACATCAAAATATATCATATTCGTTTAGTGAAAGAAAAAACACTTGCTACTCCAAGCAATGTAACTTTCACTTGCCAGATTTGAATATCGAGATACCAAGTCCAAAGTTTAAGCCAAATACATATCAAAAAATTAATATTTCCATATTTAATACTGAATTTGCTCTGTTTGACAGAGCAGTTGTTGTAGACCAAGTCTTGTTTGTTTGTTTGTTTGTCTGTTTGTTTGTTTGTTTGTTTGTTTGTTTGGAAAGACTTTGTAATTCATATATAGTTAGTACCTTTGCATCATTACACAGTGCAGCATTTTGTCATGCAAACAGCTAATAATTATGGTGGGTTTTTAAAAAAAATATTTTCACAAATGGGCAGCTGTATTTAAACCAAACCTTTTATTTGTTGTGGAATGTAGTATTTTAAGGGTTATATGAAAAAGTTATACATTATTACGTATGATATTCATTTTATGTGCTCTCAAGATTATGGGGTTCATTTTAGGTATTTAGTGCAGGTGCAACTACAAGAATGTCTTATTGTGATTCACATAAATATGAACTCTAGAAATTAATAGGGCACCCTAGGTTCCCATTTAAAGTAATAGGGCACCCTAGGCTATCATTTAGAGTGATTAATAGGGCACCCTAGGGTCCCATTTAGAGTAATTGATACGGCACCCTAGGCTATCATTTAAAGTGATTAATAGGGCACCCTAGGCTCCCATTTAAAGTGATTAATAAGCACTTGATATTCAGTCAAAATGATGTTTTTCGTTTCAAGTGACTGTGAATGTACTCTAGTTTTGTACAGTTACATAAAACGTAGAAAGTACTCATAGGTAACAGTCAAATCTCATGTCACTAACAGTTTATGACCTCCTAACTCAATTATTATGGCAGCCGTAATAGTCTTTCAGTTTTATATAAGAGGGCATACAACATTTTGAAAGTAACAAAGTCTTCACTATCTAGCAATTCTAGAATATGTTTGTTGCCATGGTGATGTAAGTCAGCCATAAAGACAGTAATCAAAAAACTAACTTTACTTATCAAATGTTTATTGCAATGCTTCGACTGTAATATTCATCATGTAGGTTTCATGAAAAGTGCTGATTAGTCAGTCACAGCTGCATGCCCCTGTGGTGACATCAATGCACTGAGTAGTCAGTCATAGCTTCATGCCCCTGTGGTGACATCAATGCACTGAGTAGTCAGTCACAGCTGCATGCCCCTGTGGTGACATCAATGCACTGAGTAGTCAGTCATAGCTTCATGCCCATGTGGTGACATCAATGCACTGAGTAGTCAGTCATAGCTAGCTACATGCCCCTGTGGTGACATCAATGCACTGAGTAGTCAGTCATAGCTGCATGCCCCTGTGGTGACATCGTTGCACTGAGTAGTCAGTCATAGCTTCATGCCCCTGTGGTGACATCAATGCACTGAGTAGTCAGTCATAGCTTCATGCCCCTGTGGTGACATCAATGCACTGAGTAGTCAGTCATAGCTAGCTACATGCCCCTGTGGTGACATCAATGCACTGAGTAGTCAGTCATAGCTGCATGCCCCTGTGGTGACATCAATGTACTGAGTAGTCAGTCATAGCTGCATGCCCCTGTGGTGACATCAATGCACTGAGTAGTCAGTCATAGCTTCATGCCCCTGTGGTGACATCAGTGCACTGAGTAGTCAGTCATAGCTGCATGCCCCTGTGGTGACATCAATGCACTGAGTAGTCAGTCATAGCTTCATGCCCATGTGGTGACATCAATGCACTGAGTAGTCAGTCATAGCTGCATGCCCCTGTGGTGACATCAATGCACTGAGTAGTCAGTCATAGCTAGCTGCACTGCATGCCTCTGTTACAATTATTTTTATGAAAATCAGTGGTGGTCTATTGTAGACTGCACTTGCAGGTAATTGTAAGGGGGAATACCCCCCCCCCCCCCACCACCACCACCACCACCCCTCACCCATTGGGGGACATGACAGGATTAGAGGAGAGGGGATTGAAAAGAGGGTAGGATGGGTATAGTTTAGGGGATGCAGCTGGGACTCCTGCATTCATACAATCTGTGTCTTCCATATTTTAATGGTTTGGACAGTGACATTGTAAGAGTACAAACCACACACACATTGGACAATGTATGTTTTGATTTAAGAGATTATATCTTATTTAGGATTTCTAATCTAGAAGTGTTGTTATGGCAACTGAAAGTAGACAAAACTTTGCCTTGATGCTGTGTCATTCTATCAAGTATCAATTGTGTCATTTGGTGTCCTTCGGTCCTTAGGTGTGGTTCCATCTTAAAACAGAGACACAAGTCTTGTTAGATCTAAATGTTGTACGTTCGAAAGAAAATTTGAATTTATATTTGTACTTGAATTGTTTGCAATTTGCATCCCATCATAGCTGTCTTTAAGCGATGTCATTGACCTTTGACCTTTGTATTACTATGTCACGTGATACAGCATGGCAGAAGTAGATTGATAGATACACTAGTAAGGTATTCAGTTTCAAACAAGGTATCTTCTCCTGTGTAATAGATGTAGACCTTAGGTTTTAGAACTTTTTTTATATGTTCGAAACAAGAAACGTAAATCTTTACATTATGTTCATAATTTACGATAATGGTGCATCTACAGTGTAGTGAGCTCTTGATTGTTATGATGGTTAATTATGATACAAGAGAACTGAACCTATTGTGTTAGTAAAATACTGACCGGATGAAAACAAATGTATGTATGATCAGAAGTATGGCCACTAGAGGGCGCCATACAATTGCGCCTGTGAGGATGCCAACATTGTCAGAAACATGTCAGTGAAGTCCACAAAAAAGCTCTATTTCAAAATAACCAACTTGGTGCTTCTTTTATTTTTGATGACTTTTCAAAATGATGGCTATTTGTAATGTTCTTTTTAACTTTTTTTTTTTTTTTTGAAAAGTAGATAACATGATTTATGAATTTGAAATGATCTTATCTTTACACGTACTACTCAACCTGCTATTAAGGGTTGACATTATCGGAGTGTCTGCTTCTAGTACTTTGGGTCAGGTATGAATTTTTACCTACTTCTAGGGGTTATAAGTCACGATAATTTACTTTGTACTAGGGAGTCATTTATGGAAGTGTACCTAATACTAGAGTCATATATGGAAGTTTCCTAGTATACTAGGGAGTCAAATTATAGAAATTTATCTAGTGCTAGGAGTCAAATATGGAAATTTTACAGATAACTAGGGGGTTGAATCATACAACTTGACCTTGTACTAGGGAGTCAAATTGAAATTTTACCTCGTACTGGGGATCATGCACCTTGATAACAAATTGACTTCTGGGGGTTTTTTGGCTCCGTATACCCAACATTATACACAGGATTTATATGTGCAGTTGATACAAGATTTCATATTTTGTTGTCATGTTTATTCTTTCTTTGCTACTGAGTGTAAAATTGTATGATTATTAAATCAGTTTTCAAATCTTCCTAACTATTCATTAACTTGTCAATTGAAAATTGAAAATTGTGATTTTTATGATTTGCCTAGGGGGTCAAGATACTGAGCTAGGTCAAGAACCTTTTGCTACTCATTATTTTTCTGTTGCGCAACTGTAAAAGTACTATACCTTGTAAGAAGCTAACGTAGAGGGCACTAGATATGTTTACAGTATCACATAAAGAGGGTGCTATACATCTGGATAATCCCCCCCCCCCCCCCCCCCCGAAAAATCTAGTCTCTGTTACCCAGACTCCTTCTGGCTTATTCCGATCCTCGAGAGCCAGGGTTATACAGCATCAGTGATTTGGACACAATATGGCAGCTGTCACTAGACTTGCACAGTTTCTCATTGGATGAACAATAATTCCTAATTTTAATTTTCATCAACTCTGTAAATATATTACATAAATATCATGCTATGAAATGTTTTTGAAAATCACATACGTTATATGATGAACCAAAGTACTGTTAGTAAAGACTTACCAGCGTATGATTTTACTAGACAGATGTCATGTTGTGGATCAGCCTCTATACACAGCCATCTTGTTCCAAAACGCTGACGCTGTATTGTCCCTGGCTCTCTGGGGCAAAAGTCTGGGTACCGGGTAACCAAGACGAAGTTTTGAGTGGAATATGGTTGAATATGGTTGATAGAGGGCGCTGTTCATTTAGGGAGTATGGATGAGGGTTTAATATGGAGAGTGGCAGCTATGTAAAGTATAAAATATTCTTATAAAGAATGATGTAAAACACATTCAATTGTTTGTATTCATAAAGTAAACTATTGTGGATATTTGTTAGAGTGTTATAATTGTAGAGTTTTGTTTATTTACAAATGTGGGCAATTTTTTGTTTTCTGCTCAAAGTTAGTATTTTCTGTGTTTGTTTTGTCACTACAGTCTATATGAATATGGTACTTGTTTTACTTTCATAATATAGTACAGTTTGGTAAGCACTTGTAAAGTTGCCGTATATTACTGAACTAGTACCCTATCACTAGAAGTGTTGCCTATTTGGTTTGTTTGTTTGTTTGTTCTTTTTAATTGTAGAAATATACACCCATAGTGAGGCTCCTGACCTTTATGCTAAAGAAGGTCACAAGCCTCACTCTCAGTTTGTAATTGTGTAATTGTATAAAGCAGAGGAATTGTAATGTATTGTAAAAAAGGAAAGGCAAATAAATCCTTGGGGATTTGTGTCTTGTCATGTATGTACAGGATTTGTAAATCGATTGATTTTGTTCACATTTAATCTAGTGTTTTTGGATAGTGTGATTTGTAATGTTTTTTTTTTGGGGGGGGGGCAGCTTTTTGGTGGATTTGTTCACCATGTGAATTGTTTCTTATATCATAAAATATATACTCTGGTCATTCTACGTCACAACAATACACATCTATGTCACAACAAAGCATGTCTACATCACTGGTTTTGCTGTGTGTTCGAAATATGAGTCAAAACGTTCAAAATTGCCATTACTTTCCCTTCTTTCATTTTACTGGTACTGCTATAATTATGTTATTCTCCAATATATAAGCTACGTATACATTCCAACATTCACCTAGCTTGCCGTAAGATTCTATCCAAAACAATGTATTAGTATTGTAAGTATGTTGTTGTTGTTGTTTTGTTTTGTTTTGTTTTTAAGTAAACTGTTTTGCAGCTATTTTGAAAATTGGGAATCTCTACGATACAAAGCCTTGTTATGAATTACATTGAATGAAGATAGAAGTATTTGTTGATTTGATTCTTCATTACATTTCATCACTAATGTAGTTATTTCTGTATATGCCTTTATCTTGTCTTGTCAACTTGTAATATTTTTTCAACACCTTGCCAAAACTTGTGGGGTTTTTTTTTGCTATAAATAAAACACATTTATTGCATTTTAACTTATCATGTGTCTAAAGTCTCTGTATTTCATAGATGACTTTCATTACTTAACTTCTTGGAGACACGATTTTCAAATTGTTAGAGTGTGGTCAGCTTGGATGTCTGTAGATTGCAAGGTTAAGCCTCACCACCACTGCTGTTTGTTTCTGAAACGCTAAAGTCCATGGTTACCAATATGAACCACAACTGTGCCCCAGTCAACACTGCTGTGTAATGCGGGATCTTATTGGTATCGGTATTAAGATAGCTGATGCAATATGAATGCTTTAATCATATGCACTTATAGCGACAGCAATAAACTGTTACATGCTCCCCAGGGAGTTGTGCAAGTTATATAGAGCACCTGTGCCACTACAGGTCCATGCCAGGGTAATTATTTTAACATGCTTTTGTGAGTTTTGAAAAGTGATACATACATATATATGTGTGTGTGTGTGTGTGTGTGTATATATATATATATATTTCGTTCTTTAAATACATAATTATTAGATTCAAGGGTACAGATCATGGTTCACTGACAAAATTTGAAGTGGTATATCTACACCATGCACCAAAGGGGCACGTATTATTAATAGATTGCCATTTTCTTAAATATCATACGAATCCTGCTCCTATCGCTTGGATAAACAGCGCCCCCAGTGTTGATTATTGGAAATATAGGATGAATTTCACAGGAGTGTACAACACACTTCGTAAAAGAATGAGGTTATCATTGGATAATTACAACGTCACATATTTCATCGCTTAGGATGATTTTCTGATACCAAAATAAAACAAGTAACCATGCCAACACATTTCAAGTTTATTCATATTTACCATATATTTATTATCCATTCACATATTTGAAGACACAATTCATGATATTATGAAGGGAGTTATTTTCACTTCTGAAGTAAAACATCTTCTAAATTCTAAGATTCATTCTTCATATATCTCTTATTTGACATGAGTGACCTTTACACTTTGACCTCTAGCTGCTAAAGGTCACAAAGTGTACAGCTATCACATTATGTAAAGCAAGCTTAAAATATATAGAATACTTTTTTTTTTCAAATAGCTCTGGATAAATAAACACAAACAAAAACATTTTTAAAAATAGCACAAATACAAACGAGTTGTCTTTAAAGCGTACTTGACTGATTTACTCTGGTCATTATAATGCCCTGCATGACTTGATCACCCAAACTTATTCAACTGGCCATGACCTTTTCATGAACTCTGACCTTTGACCCAGTATGTCTTCTTGGCAGAACTGCCATTCATATCTGAATATCCAGTCACACCTCAGAGTATTAGTTTAGTGCATGAAATGCAAATATTACAATATGTCTGACATTTTAACTTGAAGAAATTTTGAGCGATAAAGACTACATTCATTTTGACCAAAATACTACAATACGCGTGCTCTGATAAAATATTTAAACTATCACTTGTTTCAAAGTGTAGAAAGATTGTCGAGTCACATTTTGGAATTTCAGCCTCTCAGAGTCACTTTCTAATGTCAGCCAATCAGCTTTCATACAAAAGTGTGGTTCTAGCCAATCAGCACTCAGCTCTATGTCATCAGATCTAGCATTAATAATTCATCTTGATGTACTAGCCAATCAGATTTTTGCATTGTGTCACATGACTGTCTCAGTCAGTATAGTGTATTCTGATTGGTCAATCAATAATTAGCTGTCAGTGTGTTTTCTTAAGTAGTTATAGTCAGTCTGCACACTGGAGTAAACAAATGGTTGACATGGCAACTAGCCTATTTACTGGACTTTGTGACAGACTATTTACTACTATTTGATCCCTGAAAAAAAAAAGTCCACACTTGTTAATAACTGAGTAAGATTGAAATTCTGAAACAATTGTCATCCACCAGACTTCGATAAGGGACTGATGTGACACTCTCAGATGGGTCCAACTGACTGGAAAGCCCACCTTAGTTTGTTATTTTTATTATCTACAATACGGTATACCCCACAGTCAGTTTAAACTGTGAAAGACAGGTGGTAAAGGGAATATTATAATGTGAGAAATAAAGAGAATGATTCAAGTTACTTGATGCCAATATTCAATTCCCTACTCATATACTGCCATCACCTGGTTTACCACTGAATCAGCTTAAAAAACATGAAAATTTGCATTTTGAAATACACAGAACTGATTGGTCGGAGACAGCACTTTTTTACTGCTCATTTGCATGTTAAGGACTATACACCTGGTAAATACATAAATAAGGAGCTGACAGTTTAGCTGAAAATGGAGTTGTCTCCTTAAAACTTACATTTCTGGTTCACAAAAGAAGAAAATGTGTTCCTGTGCAGTTTAAAGTTGCCATAACAATATAAAAATATTACTGAAATACCAATATTTGCACTTTAATATGTAGTTATATTTGTGTTCTATATACTTTCATATAGAGCATTTACATTGATCAAGGTGACATCGCCACAGCCCAGAAAATGAACAGCGCCACCTGTGGCCAGCGTCACATTTCTTTTGTCTTTATACATACACTGAATAACACACGCTTGCACATTTCTATACACATGGCAAACGGATTGCAGTTCCTAGTGTTTAAGTTTTGAAGGTACTCTTGACCAAACGAAAATAAAAAACCCAGTCTTATGGTCATATTTAAGGCAGAGAAGTAAATATTATAGACATATAATAACAATTTGAATTTGTAAATGCCATTTGAAAACCTCTGATACCCTGTACCATTGAGAGTATCACTCAGAAATTATTTTTTAAAAAGTTCTGAATACACACTTTTACAAATGTTAACCTACAAATCTATAAATTACACGATTGCTGCTACTGGATGGCCATGGGCTATCCCAGCTGGTGAAGTATGTTGAGGACCCAAGCTCATTGGCTCAGGAAAATACAAATATGCAAATTTCTTATTTGAACCAATCACCAAGCTGGGGTTTTTTTTGGTGTTTTTTTGTTGTTGTTACTTGTCATTTTCCACACAAGTTTCCATTCAACCTTAAAACATTTTGCCAAACCATAGCACCAACCAGCAGCTTAGTCACAGAATATTTCTAGAGAATTACTTGAGTGCAGAAGTTACATGCAATAACATATGTGTAATTACATTCTTGAAAACCACACCTTGTTCTTGATGAGGTGAACAATAGCACCACTAGCACAAATACTAACTGTACAATTCTTAAACACAGAAGTGTTGATACAAGAAGACATGGCAGTTTGTAGGCAGCAGTTTCTGCAAATTACTTGAAAACATAGTTTCACTGTTTGTAGATTTAAGCCTGACTGGATTTTTCTTTTTTTCAATATTGTGTTTGGGATGTTGATCCATGGTGAAAGGGAAAATCTATCAAAAATTTAGATTTGAATACACTGTACACTGTATATTCACTTTTAAATATTTTCAGTTTTTTTTGCTACACCATAAGAAATCTGGCAAAGTCTACAATTGTTTGCAGGTTGTTGAAAGATCACTTCAGTGGGAAATCTTCACATTACACAATGTGTTGAGAACTCAAGTATATTTTAACAAAATCACAACTCTGACGACACTCATATGCAATATACAAGCTATAAACCTTGCTTGCAGTCATTTTCAAGAGTTACAAGAAAGCTCCCTCGATTGGGTTAAAAGAGGGCTAAATCACATGACAGTGTGCGTGAACATATGACAGAAATAACTCCTTAGGTTCCTGAAAATTACTTGATCTGGAAACAAAGCTAGACTTGTAGAGAATGCTGCCGAATTAGTCCATCAAATACTGAAAATGGTGATTTTTGTCAATAGCTGCTTTCAAACAGCACTCCTAGTGGCCAAAGTATAAAATCTTTTGTCTTTCTGATAAGCAGCCATTGTGTATGATAGACCATTGCTTAAGAATTGTACAGTAAAATAGTCATGACAATTTTAAACACATACTAAGATCCAGTTCATAAATTCATTAAAGGGGAACACCACTACATGAAATAAAGGCAGAAAATATTATTAAATATTCGTGATTATTTTATTTGAAGGTAATAAGTGCTTAGGAGTCATGGATATATATGTTATGCTGTTACATACACATGTCACCTGATTCCCATGAGACACTGCATGTCCATGGCAAGGATTTCCACTGAACAATGGATGAGGAACAAGTTTCAATGCAGTGCTTCTTGGAAATTAATATAAGTGATGTAAAATCATGAAATGAGTCGCCAATATCCAAAGTTTACAAACAATGCCTGTATTTTCCAGAGTAGTGTTTCCCTTTAATGTAACACTGAAATAAGACAAATGGTCAAACATTAAAGGGGTACAGGCTGTAACTTGATGAATTATAGAGTGTTCATTTTATTTTTAAAAAGTTCTTTTTGTTTCATCTATTCACAGTTCAATCACTGGGGACGATAAACTACAGTAGAGATGTCACTTTTCACTAATGCAAGATACAGATATGATTGGATAAAACCAAATTAATTTTGATTCATGCTTATTTCCTTCAAATAGTCATGACTATGTATTGTTCATCTAATACATATTCATATCTGCTAAGACCCCTGAGGCATTGGTCCACCACTGAAAGAACCACAGAGGTGAACAACAATTTCAATATTGTCGTTCTTGGAAAATGAACGAAATTTGTGTGATGTGAAATCATGAAATGACTCTCCAGAACTGAAAATGCCTTTTTGTCCTGGAGCGGGGTTCCCCTGTAACCATTTAAGTCTAACTTAGAACCTTGTGTGTGGTTGACTTTAACTATGTCTTCTCAACACATACTTTTGACTTTTGCCCAATCTGATTGAAATCCGATGTAGTGTACATGCAGCAATTTCTTTTTTGGCTGTTACGTTTAGTCATATGTTCTTTTGTGAGCGCTCGTTACATACATCTGACATAACACCATATGTTTTCCCTAACCCAATTTCATACTTATGAGTAGCCAACTAGAATCTGTCTTGTAACAACTGTGAAGTCATGTTGCAAAAATGATCGCATAAATTACAAAATGTCTACCTTTGTGATTGGCTGTTCCTGTTTACCAACATAAATTCTCTTTTGGCTTTTTTTGTGCAAAAACAAATCTATATCGAACAATTCATTAAGTTTACAGACTGCATCCGTTTAAAAGGATATGATTATCAATAACATACAAATGAGAGATGAGAGTTAGAAACAGTTTTCCGGTTAAGGTTAGTCATATACACATACATACATACATACATACATACATACATACATAGATCATTAATAAATACATATACATACAGCTATCACTGTAATGAAATACCAAGTACCAACACTAATAAGTAATCTTTCCAAACTAGTAAATAGACCTTTCCAAAGTGATGAATAGACCTTTTCAGACTGGTAAACATAACTTTTCAGACTTTATATATTTTCAGATGGTAAATATACCTTTCCGGACTAGTAAATAGACCTTTTCAGACACAATAAAAACACCTCTCCCAAAGTGAAGCAGACTTGGTAAATACCTTTTCAAACTGATAAACAGACTTTTCCAGATGACCCTTTCAGATGGTAAATAGACCTTTCAAGACTTGGTACATATACCCTTTCAAACTGATAAACAGACCTTTCCAGATGGTAAATAGACCTTTCAAGACTCTTTCAAACTGATAAACAGACCTTTCCAGATAACCCTTTCAGATGGTAAATAAACCTTTCAAGACTTGGTAAAAAATACCCTCTCAAACTGATAAATAGACCTTTTCTGACTGATAAATAGACCTTTCCAGACTAATAAATAAACCTTTTCAGACATTTTACATATAAACACATATATTCATTCTATATTTTGATTCTTTGCTTTTTAATGTAAATAATGCAAAGAACTGTAAACCCTGCTAACTTGATCAGATCAATGTAAGGTTTGAATTCCTTGAATTCCCTTCATATTTTTATGAAGTGAACATATTTTCAAAATGTAACATTTTATTTCTGATTTGAAATTTGTTTCCACTATTTACTATTACTTCTCCAAAAATTTTTTTTTTTTTTAATTTTTTTTAATTTTTTTTTACATACTTAGAATTATTCATACAAGGATGATCTTGCATTTGAATTACAGTCTGCTAATCTACAGGAATTCAAACCCTACTTTCACTTTGTTGCCAAACAAGTTTTTATTTCAATGTGGCCACATAACACAGGCAAAGTTTATTATTGGCCAGTACTCTTCTCCTAGCATCATTCTATAAGTTTTACGTTATACAAATAAAAATATTGTTTATTACACCATATAAGCAATGATAAAGTTGAGATGAACTTGAGCAAAATGTATCTGATAACCCCTTTTTTTCAGTAAAGTGGAGAACCCTATAATAGTATAAGACCAAACCATTTGATATATAGAGGTGTATAGGTTAATACAAGATGTCAAGTTCAGCTCGTCTCATCGGCATAGTTGTTGGTTCACGTGGAACTAGCCGAGTTGGTGGCCGTACGACAACTCTGTACTGAAGCTCAAAATCTAGCACCAACTTCTTTCTCCATTTTCTGACTTTCTTCTCTTTTTTGTGACGTTGTATCTTTTTATGTAGTTTGTAACTGCCGTAGACAGGTAGAGCTACAGTTCCTACTGCTATAAGCAAACCGCCCGCTCCAACTGCTAGAGTTGCTAGAACAGGTGCAGCAAGGATCTTTCCACCTAAAATGTAAACAAGTCAGGATATTTTTAAAATGTTGATTCAAGACTTTTTTTGTACTCAATTACAGTAAATTCTAAAAGGATTGAATACCATAGTATATCTGTCACAGACATTCTGAAAAGTTCATAGTTTTTCAAGATTTGTTACATTTTCAGCACCACATATTTTGCCGCCAAAATTACACAATCCAAATTCTTGTTTTTCTGAACTTTTTGATTTATCAAATCTTCATTTTTGACTATATTAATAGCTCGCACAGCACCTGCAAAGTGGCTGCATAGCGGCTCAATGACTAGTACGCATGCATTTTTTGGGGTGGTTTTACCCAAGGATGCATTGCGTTGCAATGACTACACATGCGTGTTCTATATACTATGCGCATTCTCCACACAGAGGGCGCTATAATGCGAATCAAAATGTTATATTAAAGGGTCACAAGCTGAGTTTATACATTTTAGGCATAATTTTTGTCGCATATTTAAAGTCACCTATATTATTCTACTTACTGAACTCAAACCTGGTATGAATATATAACTTCTAAATGAGCCCATGATGTAATTTATTAAACGTATGAAAATATGTTGAGCAAATTCCTACTATGCAACCAATTGTTCTAACAATATCAAAAGACAAGTGTAATGAGTACTAAAATTTTAACCAATACACACATTCTTTTGATAGGCTCAGAGCATTCGAGTGCAAACAGTCAGTCTTGTTCACTCATGATAGAGGGCGCTGTTCATAAGCTGAGCGCTTTCGACTGCAAACAGTCAGTCTTGTTCACTCATGATAGAGGGCGCTGTTTTATTGTGACGTGATCACAGAGAATGCTTCCGTACGGGGAATGCTCCCACATATGTACTGATATAGAAGGTATACATCAACATTAACATTACACTGAAATAGTTCAAACAAGTTTTCATGTATTTGCCACCTCAAGTGAAAAACTTAAATGATGAAAAAAAAAAAATGTCAAATTTTCCAACTAAATTGTTGGTTTCTGTAATTTTCACAAAATCTGAACATCATTTCAGATTCTATTTGTAGAAATAATCCTTACTTACTATTGCATTATATCAAAACAGACATTATTTGGAGAAAAATAGCAAGTCTACATTTTCCCGCCAAAATGAAATGAACAAAATACTTGTTTTTCTGAAATTTTTATGACCTTTATTTTGGACTGTATTCATAGAAATGATCTTTATTAATGAAAGTACTGAGCATAACTTATCAAATTTGAATTTAATTTGGGAAAATAGCATTTACCAATTTTTAAAAAATATCTGGCAATGAATTAACCAACTCAAAGCAAATTAAAGAAAGAATGTCAATCATATCATATTACAAATATGATAAATTGAATATTATTTTAAAATATTATTATCAAGTTGCATTATTCTTTCCAAATAGAAATCACAATTTTCAGTTCAAAAATTACCAAATTATGTCATTTCAATGATGACATTCGTGAATAAAAAAACCCATAAAATATGAAATAAATTTTCATCTTTTTTCGCTAATTTGATATGATGATAGAAAGACACTACACACAGAATATAATAAGATGACAGCTTGTGCCAACACTGCTGGCAGCATTGCGATATCATTTCCGATTTTTTAATTTCAAAGATTTCAGCCGTAGGGCAGCCATTCCCAGCTGTCCTGTTTTCCTGCCTTATATAAAAGACACTATTCCTCTATAGTCACTACATATAACTTTAGTGTTTTGTAAACATTTTAGTTTAAAATCTCGTTTTTACACTTTTTAAAAAAATATTGAAGCACTAGTCTGTACGATATGCCCTGCCAGGTCTCCGTCACGTATCTATTGACCTAACCCTCAGAAAGCCATTGAGGGCAGCGAGACATTATGTATCTAATAGTCTACAAATGAACCTACAACTAAGTGACATTTTGGCAAGTGTAATGAAATACTAAAGGTGCAAAAAAACAAAATGTTTACAACTTTCCATATCAAAACCTAAATGATGTCAACGTAATCAAATTTGATCATTTTCTCAAGATGAACTAGACCTAAATTCAACAAAAATGTTGTTATTTCCATTGCAGTTTTCTTAAAGGGCCGAGTTTCAATCCCAGGTCATCACAGTAGCATTATCTTATACAAGGATTATGTCATTAGGATCATTGTATTGTTAGAGACCAGTTTTTTCTAAAGCTCTGGAAAATAACTGATTTTCACACCAAGATTTGAATCCTTATCTGACGTGACCTTTAAAGGCCAAAATTTCAATCCCATGTTCTCACATTAGTATAATCTATCAGTGATGCAATCATGACTGCAAAGGAGAATTCGACTTTTTTTCTATATCTCTGAGACTCGTGTGAGACAACAGTTTTCCTAATCCAAACTTGATTCACAAAATACAAACCACAAACAAATCATAAATTACAGGAAAATAAAATATGCAACCCAGTTTCCAAAATTACATGTATGTCCATCTACTAAAATATCTAATATAATTATTACATTTAAGTATGATATATACATTTACAAGAAATTAACTCAATAACTAACGTCCTCCACAATAAAATGCTTAACGTAATTCAACTTTAATACATAAAACCCATAATAACGTTCTATAGATTACTGTAACTTAGCCTTCTAACCAGTATTCTACATCATTTATCTTAGTCATTCTTTACAATAACTTGTCTGCCGTTTTTTTTCAATGAATTTCTCATCTACGTCATTTCTGGAGCAACATCAGTATTTATGTATTTCATGTTTTTTTTTTTCTAGTGACCATGGTAACCACCAACATGTATGCAAGTCTATATATTTTTAGCCTAGAATTCACGTGGGTGTAGATTTTAAATGGAGATGGGAAAAACTAACATTTTAAATCCCCATTCACATGGATTTCAGGCTATTTTTGACGAGTGTTATCTTCACACGTGTATCCTAATTTTTTAGTCAAAATGTGGTACTGAATGGATTTGAGCATAAACCATTCCACATCTCACTTTCCATTGTGACAATTTCAGAAAATCGCTCATATATCCGGGATCCACTTTTTTGCTCACAAGTCACATGACCACAGGCTATGCAGACAAGTAAACCAAATTAGCATAAATCTGCATATGAAAGACATTATCGATACATTGAAAGAAACATCCGTACTTTCTATAAATAGTTGGTAGAATGAATGACATCTTTCTTTTTCTTTCCTGGTTTTTGAGAGAGATGATAGATTAGTGCCATTTATCTAGAAAAAAAGAGGAAACTATAATTTGGATGTTTTGTATTATTATACTACATGGTGAGAATAAGTAATGAATGATATATACTATGATACTGTAGGCATTGTAAATCAATGTAGCTGAGTTTCAACGGTGAGAAAACAAACTGACATCAAGCTGTATCTGTACATCATTTGCCCTTGTGACCATCTTTGTTTACTCCACCATGAATAGATATCAAATTTTATGATGCACATCTTCATTTTCTCATCTTTCATTTCAAAATTCGATAACAATATTCGGTCATCAGTCATTGGGGTTGACAAGTTACATATTAAACAACAACACCACACATCTAATTTCTCTGACATCAGTGGTGGTGCAAACACAAGGTATAATTAGCAAATATATTCTTTCATTCAATCAGGACATTCTCTGTAACTGCCTTGACAAGAGAGAAAACAAAAATTGTGGGAATTATGTATCACACAAATATTTTCTAATCAGAAATTCTAAGTGTGTGAGGGAGAGAGCGAGAGAGAGAGAGAGAGATAGAGAGAGAGAGAGAGAGAGAGAGAGAGAGAGAGAGAGAGAGAGAGAGAGAGAGAGAGAGAGAGAGAGAGAGAGAGAGAGAGCAAGAGAGGGGGGAAGGGGAAACTGACAGAGACAGACAAAGACAGAGACATAGACAGACAGACAGACAGACAGGGAGGGAGGGAGAAAGGGGAGGGAGAGATGAGACAGACATACACATAGACACACACACACACACAGACAGACAGACAGACAGACAGACAGACAGACAGACAGACAGACAAACAGACAAACAAACAAACAAACAGATAGACAAACAGATAGACAAACAGACAGACAAACAAACAGACAGACAAACAAACACACAGATAGACAAACAGACAAACAGACAGTCAGGGAGATCAAAAGGGGAGGGAGAGAAAGAGAAACAGACAGATACATATGTAGCGACAAAAGTGGAGAAAGAGAGATGGAAGAAAAAAAGCCAAGACAGAAAAAATACTGAGAGTGTATGTGTCATGATGTTTGGGAGATTACATTGCTTTTACTAAATCACATACATGAGCTGCTGCTATGACAGGTTAACACTGAAAGAAAAACAGATGAGGATGTTAGAACATGTATTCTACATTTCACAAGGGAAAACAAGTATTTAGTATGCAAAATGTGTAGTAGCCACTGACTAACTGAGCGTGTGTTGTAGTGATTTTGCAAACACTCCTAAGCCTTACGCTCTCACTGATGATCCCTGGGATACATAGCTAGCTTAAAAACTCCATCTAATTTACATGAACTCTACCAGTTCTAACCAATGGAATTGGCCTAATGTGGTCACATGGAGGTCACATGACCTTATCTGATAACACAAAGTTGCCCCCATAACCACACTGGGCCAAAAAAATTATGAGAGTTGATTTGTCTGGCTCTGTTCTTATTTATTTCATAAGGTTTATAGTGATATTTTGTATGTTGACCTATTCAGTAGCAGACATTTCCAGTACAATCACAAATTTATTTTTCTTCAAATTTTTTTTCATAATTTTGTAAATTTTTACATTAGAAACTATTAATCTTCATAGCATATCATTTTAGTTCAAAATTATTCAAAAATTTCTCCAAAAGTTTTGAAAAAACAAGAATTTTTGTTCACAAATTGTAAGTTGCTGACACACTGCTACTGATTAGGTCAAGGATAAAAGGAAATGAACGGTTGTTTTATTACATATATTTATTTCCTTTATCATTCAAACTGAGTACAATTAAATATATTCCGATTACTTATACTCAAAGAGATTACACAGATAAGGAATATAAATGTTAAATGCAATTTAGTCGTCGAATATTATCCGTAAATAATATCCAGAACTTTTATCACTACTTTAAAAGCTGATATCAGTTGACAGATCATAATTAATGATACTGGATATGAATACATAATCACTTGCAGAGCACTAATATGCTAATGAACAATACTGGCATACAAGATTGTGAAAGAGAATACATGAATATATGAATACATTAAAACATGAATATATGAATACATGAATATATTAAAACATGAATATATTAAAATGTGAAGACTAAATAACAGTGGTTATGACAGTACAAATCACAGTTTTTGAGTCTTGGAAACTGACAGAAATCTAGCAAATTTTGAGTTTTCTGTAAATTTAACAAGTTCTTTGTAAATTCCAGGAAGCTTGGGTAGATTTTGACAACCTGATATCACCCGATACAAAAGCTTTCATAAAAGACGCTATCACATGTAATGAAATGTCTGTATTGATGGGATTCTAATCTTAAAGAGAGACAACTGACTGCGGTTGCATTTCTATATGACAGTGGGCAGTAGTAGTAGAGTAACAACTATTACCTTATACCTACACACCATGATTTTATAGATTGTAATAAAAATATACGTGATAAGAATTGTACACAGTAGCAGGTAAATAACTGATATTATATGTGTGTGGAGGGGGGGGGGGGATATTAATGTGTGTAGAGGGGGGGGGGATATTAATGTGTGTAGAGGGGGGGGGGGGATATTAAAGTTTGCGCTGCCTAAAAGGGTCTACTTTTTGGGTGCCTGAGTCTGAAATTTGGTCGTCTTTTAGCATTTCTCTGTCATACAGATATGTTTGGAAAGGGGTGCATTCTGCACAATCGTATTCTTTTTACATGTTAAAAAATGGAATGTACATTATTGCTTAGTCTAGATGCTAACTGTGGCATCAAAACTCAAGATCTCATCATGGAGAAAGATCTCAAGATTTGATGCTATGGATAACATCTAGACTAATTATTCATGTTCTGTCTGAAAAGAGGTGGGATTTTTTTCCTTCCTAAACACATCCCCATCACTTTCCGAGGTGAGAGTATGGCCCTCTCCCTGGCCACGCATTCCCATCACTTTCCTAGGTGAGTACTCCCTAGATAATTATTCACATTCTGTCTGAAAAGAGGTGGGATTTTTTCTTGAGTATGAAGTTTTTAAAACGTAATACAGTACCAGTTTAGAATTCTAGACTATTACTTTACCTACTATTAAAGCACCCTCACAATCAAACTACAGTCAGTACTATTAAACAGGGAGATTTGTCATTGTTTGAGTTCCATGAAAACAGTATAAGTGATAGCAGTGCGTGGAGAACAAATGATTACAAACCTTTCGGTCTATAAACCATAAGTGATGGAATCGCTTCTATAACTTAAAATGCGACTGGTTTTCATCCTCACAAATAGACAATCTAATTAACTTTAACGACAAATACGATTATGTAGCCTTGCTTACATGGACACTAAGTGATGACTCAACTATACTACAACTGATAATATCTTCTAAAACGAATGAAACACTTGCCTCTGTAACTATGTAATAAAAAAACAACATGACTTTGGAAAACAGGGTTTTTGAATTCATTGATTGAAAATGGTTGGTACAATTTATTTTCCTGTAAAGTTCGCATTTAAAGAGATCTCAATAACATAGAGCATTACAACTGTTAAAATTTACAGTTTCCAATATAGTCATGTCTATAACTTAGCGAAAGTGTACTTTAGATATCTCAACCATACAGTGTGGGTATACCATTAATATTTTAGTTTCCTAAAGGTGATTTTGCTAAAATTGTAAGGACGTTCAACAGTAAATATTAGGATGTGTAAAAATGCAGTTTCTACAGTCGTTTTTTAACATAGTCTGTTTTTGTTAAGGTATTAGTAACCCTGATAAGAGAGGGGAGGGAGGAATTGGGAAATTTTAGTTTCCTATACTTTCAGTATTTTTGCAATGAGAATTCAAATAAGATATGAGAAAGGGGTAAGTGGGTAACATCTAGTTTCCAATATAATAAGGCCTAAAAAATTGTGTGGTTCCAATTACATTCAATTTTAGAATAGGTGGGGTAGGTAGATTTTATTTTATTTTATATACATGTATATTATTTTTTTTCATGAGTGTCTAGTTCAGGTAGTTATGTTTTCCATTGTTTTCCATATGGTCTCTGTATTATTGGTTTCTTCTCATCAGATGTACAGCCATTACAGATTGGCAGAACAGTTTTACATTGTCTTTTTAAGTTGAAGTCAGTCTCCCCATCAACTATTTCCTGCGAGACTTTTAATTTTTTTTCTCAAATTCTTTTTAAAAAAATTATGTTCGGCGTGAAAAACTAGGTGGGGTTGGGTAACCGGAACCAAATAATTTTTTTTGAGGCCTAAAGTCAGTTTTTTTTATTGAGTTTTGGAACACAGATAAGAGAGAACAGGAAACCATTTAAATTTATAGTTTCCTATTCTGTCAATATATTTACTAAGAAATGTGATAACAGAAAGTAGGAATTTGTTACAATTTACAGTTTCCTCTGTAACCAGTACATGTTTTTAACAGTCACAGAAACCAAACATCTAAAACGTAGCCTCCGTTCAAATTTAGTTTTCCATGTAGTTCGTATGTTTTGAACCTGGACAGCTACAGTATAGAATTGAGTAACATCAAATAGCTTGCATGTTTTTCCATGCTCTTTATCAAGATGTTAGAAACCCGACAGGGTAATTGATTTTATCTACATCAAATACAATTCTCTGTAGAGCTGTAATAGTATTTTACTTCATGCTTAGGGGGTCAAAACAGAACAAGAAGATCAAGATATTCTCACGTAAATTCTAAATGTTTATGTGGCGGAAGTCAAGTATTAAAATTAGATGTTTATACAGTATGTGGGGTGACAGTCAAAGTGTTGTTGAAAAATCAATTGAGTGTTATTTTTATGATGCACCCAGGTGGTAAATTCTATTTCAGGTGCCATTAATTGGTGAACTTGAACTATATATATATACAGACAGAAGAGTTTTTGAGTAATTTTATGAAATCCTAACACTTGTACCGATCATAAAATCACAAGATTCATACAATATTTTCAGTACACTGTAATTTTTTTGTAATATCATTATTTTGTTTTGTCCCCAACACTGATTTGTAGTTTGTTTTCATCTTCCCTTATCAATTCTAAATTTGCTTTTATCCTTAAAGCTGCACTAGGTGCAACCAGAACGGTTTTTAAAACTATTTTTAGTTAGATACAATAACTTATTTGTAATACCATACACCCTGAACAGTATTGAATCACCTGAATGTAAACATATTTGTGTGGCTGTATACACGATATGGTAAAATGCATTGATTTTGGGTCCATACCCTAAAAACAGCGCCCCCAACGTGATCATGATTTCAACCTCTCACTACACTACTCACGGATATAGTAGACCAGTCCTCTAATGTAAAATTATTGGTATTTTAATTATTTTCAGCAAATATATTGCATACTTTTGGTTGTGTAATCAGAAATTTAATACTCCAATCATAACTAGTGCAACTTTAACCGATTCTTGTTTGTTTTGTCTTTTCTTGCCGATTCCAAAATACAAATTTTTCGTTTGTTTACATCTTCCATAATACACAACCTTTAGTTTTTAATTTTTTACCTTCCCTAACACCGATTCTCAAATAAATTTGACACTACTTAAAGAACTATGAATTTAATTGCTTCAGACATAAATTTCAGAAAAAAATTGTCTCCTCATTATATGTTTATCTGTACATTAAAATATTAGAATTTGATAAACTATTCTTTCCTGTTTGACACATGTCATAGTCAATTGGTAAATTAATCTTGACTCCCAACTCTATTTGTAGTCAGCCGAACGACTACGACCTTTGACATGATGAGTTTCCTGAAACACAACATCATACGCATACTAATTGTCAGCATTAACAATTTCAACATCCTGAGAGAGCTCTGGGGAAATCCATCAAAATGACAAACAACATGACCGTAAAGTTCTAACAAGTATATCGCAGAATGGATATCACGTTACTGTATATGACATCAATTTATCAAACTATTCTGGATGTGTCTGCCATTTTTTAACTTTTCTTTTTCTTTTAATTATGTGATATTATTCTAGCTTGTTATTGGGATATTTTATATGTTTACTTTGATATGTATGTATGTGTGTATGTATGTATGTATGTATGCATGTGTGTGTGTGTGTATGTATGTATGTATGTATGTGTGTGTGTGTATGTATGTATGTATGTGTGTATGTATGTATGTATGCATGTATGTATGTATGTATGTATGTGTGTGTATGTATGTATGTATGTATGTATGTGTGTGTGTATGTATGTATGTATGTATGTATGTATGTGTGTGTGTGTGTGTATGTATGTATGTATGTATGTATGTATGTATGTATGTGTATGTATGTATGTATGTATGTATGTATGTATGTATGTATGTATGTATGCATGCATGCATGCATGTATGTATGTATGTATGTATGTATGTATGTATGTATGTATGTATGTATGTATGTATGTATGCATGCATGTATATATACGTATATATGTATGTCTGTGTGTTTCTCTGAGTGTATGTCTGCGCTTCCAGTCTATTTCTACCACAGTGCACATACATGTTCAAGTGTATGTCTGTACGTGTTTAATAGCTACTTCAATCAATATCAAAGGCCATCACTGCCATAAAACAGTAGATGTACCAATAGATGTTTGGTGTTATAACTATTAAATTATAGTCCATAGACATACTGATAGTTGTATGGTGAGATAATCATTAATTATAATGGCTTAGAGAGACTATTATATTCGTCTATCTTAATTGCAGGCTTAGTCTGTAATTGATTCTAATAATCCTACAATCTCACTACGACTACTAATGACCTGACCTACTTGCTATCTCTGACAGCCTAATATCAAATTATCTTGCACTTATTTCATCATTTCATGACAAAATTTTTGACCACTTACATTCATTCTTTATATTTCATCTTTTTTTTTTGGTCAATCTCAGAATATATCAAAGAGTTTTTAGGAAAGTCATGATGGAGGTATTTTTGACACGTATAATTTGTTTTTTTAGTATTGCTATAAAACATAGTCTCAGGTGTGGATATGATAATCTAGTGGTCACGTATCATGTCAGCTAGCTAGCTAAGCTAGGAGACATAATTCTACATTCTGATGTACTTATCTGCATGTCTGTCACACACACATCATATTATATATGTGTGTGTGTGTGTGTATATATATATATACCGGGGTAATATATACACACACACTAATAAACAGTAAACACACACATTATAATTTTCATTTCAACTTGCATACTTATCCCCCTACTGTTATCTTTGCTTTAGACATCACCACCATTTCACTGTTGCTATAGGTGCGGTCTTGTTGCTAGGCATATATGCATTCATTTCCATTTGCCTACCAATCCCTATTGTTATCTTTCGCCATATAGAAATCTACCCAAGCTTCCTTATAGATTTGTACACAAGATCTGGATATCCCTCTTTTGAAAGAAAATGTGAAAAAGTACTTTTACAAACTAGAAAGTAAAAATTTCAACACATTCCATATCCTGTGTCACAGTCAAGGTACTCCTTTAACTTTTGCACAACAGCAGTTCACCCAAATGATATTTATAATAAACTCCACACTAATTAACATAGCAATAGAGATTAATTTACATAATAATCATGTTCTTTTGTTATGTTAAATTTCCAGAATAAATTATTTTGTTGGAAGATCATTGGTTAGGGATGGTTGGTTGCAAACCTTTAGTAAAACCACTACGCATTTTATTTTGTTGGTAATTACATAAATTTGAGATAAAATTCAAAATAGATAATGTAACTTGTGACGTACTGATTAATTAATTCTAAATACAATGTCATTTCACTGATTCTTAGGGCTATCACGGCACACATTTTACTTAATACCGTTCATTCACTGTGTTTTGACTATTTTGTTATCCTTTAACATTTATCTAATACTTATGATCTAATTAACCAATCAGATCTTCCTATTGCTACTAATTAACCAATCAGGTCTTCCTATTGCTCCTAATTAACCAATCAGGTCTTCCTATTGCTACTAATTAACCAATCAGATCTTCCTATTGCTACTAATTAACCAATCAGGTCTTCCTATTGCTACTAATTAACCAATCAGGTCTTCCTATTGCTACTAATTAACATATTACCAATCAGATCTTCCTATTGCTACTAATTAACCAATCAGATTTTCCTATTGCTACTAATTAACCAATCAGATCTTCCTATTGCTACTAATTAACCAATCAGATCTTCCTATTGCTACTAATTAACATATTACCAATCAGGTCTGCCTATTGCCACTAATTAACCAATCAGACTGTCACTCATAATTAACCAATCAACTTACTCAATTGGTACTGTCTATGTTATTAACCTATCTGACTATCCTATTATAACTGCCTAACTAACCAATCACACTATCCTATTCATGTCTAATTTACTGTGTCTTATCAGCCAATCAAATTATCCAATCATTTTGGCTAATTGCCAAATCACTTTTATGCTAATGCTATGGTACAGCTTTATGACCCAATCAGATTTTGCCATTAAATTGCCAAATCAGTTTTATGCTAATACTACCTCTTTATGACCCAATCAGATTATCCCATTACTTTGGCTAATTGCCAAATCAGGTTTATGCTAATACTTACAACTTTACTACCCAATCGGATTTTCCCATTACTTTGGCTAATTGCCAAATCAGGTTTATGCTAATACTTACAACTTTACCACCCAATCAGATTGCCTGATTGTTATTCTCAACTTACTTATCACATTACTTCTGTTTCTACTTGATCACGTCTTAAAAGTGGAAAAAAAAGGACTTTCTAAATCTGTACAAACACTAAATACCCCATGTGAGCCATAACAGTATCTGGGATATATCAAATAATGATTAAAAGCCCAACGTTACAATACCATGGTCTTGGATTACTACTATCTTATATTTTTTATCAGCGGAGCAATAAAGACTACGCAGGATCATTCTTTTATCATTACCAATGATTTCTTCAGCTCAGCCACACAACTATTTTTAACACCTTTATCTTAATCCTAATCTGAAATTACCCATAATCCTATGGTTTTTGGATTACTACTGGGGTATTTTTTTTATCAGTGGAGCAATTGAATTTTTCCGTTGTCCTGAATCAACTTTTTGTAATAGCTCTGCTAAAAAATTTTGTTTTCATACCAAAACTTTAACCCTATAATCTAATATATGCATGGATTAGGTTTCAGAACTTTTTACAGATTAAGTTCAGAGGAGTAATCTACATAAACCTTATTTGTAGTTTTTTGACACATCCTTGCACACCTACAGTTAGCTTCATGCACATGTAAATTATTGCTTGTAGTATGCAATGGCTTCAAGTATCACACTGGCCTTGAGTTAGATTCAAAGATAGATGACTCACTTACAATAGTTACATATGTATGATCTATTCCAAGATACATAGATAGTCATAACATAGGCAGTCAACAAAAGTACACTTCAAGAATCCCTTTCAGGCTGACCTAGCATCAGGGGAGCCAGACTCTATCATCTCACCCGTATGGAGCAAATGGTAAGGGTTAAATGCCTGCACCATGTCCTATGTTAACACTTGCTCAGTTCTAACCTTGGGCTGGCACTAACACCTCACCAGTATGTGTTAACAACTGGAAAGGTTAATGCTTACATCAACCCTATGTTCACACCAGGTTAGCTCAGTTCTAACCTTGGGCTGGCACTAATACCTCACCAGTATGTGTTAACAACTGGAAGGGTTACTGCTTACATCAACCCTATGTTCACACCAAGCTAGCTCAGTGCTACATGTAACACTGGGCTGGTACTAACACCTCACCTGTATGTGTTAGCAACTGGAACGATTAATACATCAACCCTACATGTATGTTAACACCAGGCTAGCTCAGTGTGAACACACAGCCTGGGCTGGCATTACCATCTCACCATTATGTGTGAGCAAACTGGGAGGGTTAATTGGTGCCTGCACCAGTCTTAAGTTATAAACATCAGGCTAACCCTGTGTTCAAAGAAAAAATCTCAGATTTATTTCAGCCTTTACTACACTTGTAATTTTTACTATCAACTTAAAAATGATTTTGATTAATTACATAGCACTTTGGTAACTTACTGAACTTTGAAATCTTGTAAAGAAGCCCTACAACACTTAATATATGTTTGGCAATTTTGGGGATTTCCTGCAAAGGCTTATGGGAAAATCTGTCGAGATGACAAGATTTTTATCCTAATTTCTTTGCTTTGACAAATACAAAGAAATATATCGAATTATATATAAGTTGATAGCAATAATCAACACAAAAGTACTAAATGCAGAAATAAGCCTGACTGGACTTTTCTGTCTTAATATCGGGATCATGACAGTCGCTGTACTTTGCTATTTACTAGTCTAGCAAATCAGAAAGGATTCTTGAGCTGTATCTTAACAAAAGGTTTGTGAAAGAGGATGAAGAAAAAGTTAAATGTAAATGTACATGATAAAATTGACACAGACTTTGAGTCAATAAATGACACATTGAACAGAAAGTTTGGCGCCAAAGATTGTTATCGCTTTGTTAATATTACCAGTATTGATACACAAGTACACATGCATACACGAACGTAAACTTTAAGGGTTTTGGGGAAGATAAAAGTTCATCGACAGAGTTCTTATTTTTGGCCGTTCTTTCCTTTACGCTTCCTTCTTTTCAATCTTCGGCGAAGTTTCATGCCACCGTAGAACGGTAGAATGATACACCCGACAGCTAACGCGAGTGCTAAGCCGACAGCAGCCTGCGCTAGAAATACAGGGGCTGCAAGTAAGTGAGCACCTAGATGATATGGAAGCAAAATGAAGTACAGAGAAAAGAAAATGTTAGAGTGGATGAATCCTGTGAGATTAGAGACAGTTAAAATATGTTTGGTTAGTATAGTACATCATCTCCAAGTTACACCTGATGCAAAAAAAACATAATTCCGTTGAGGGTTATGATAAAATATTTGTACAATGTCTGCATTCATAACACATTTATTATGCATACATAATTATCTAATCATTCATACTTTCTCCAAATCCATGAAAATTGAAATTATGTCATAAAGTGCCATTTCAATATTTTCTGACATTTTTCAAAATTCAGCCTGTGAATAATTTTGGCATCATAAGGAACTTGTGGTCACTACTAATTATCTACAAGTTGTAGTGAGAAGACTCCCTATGTCATTGACAATGACATCTCCTTCCCTATCTCAGACTAGGAGTATTAAACAAGGCTCCTTAAGTCACTCACATTACAACATGTACCTCCCTACCGACCGACAACTTGTAGACAAAGTGACAAGCACTCCTTCCCCCATTACACTCCCATGTACAGTTTTCTTGTGACAGCAATTAGCCCTAGACAGTAAGAGATATGTATGTCATGTCACTCCATCTTCATTGGCCTGTCGTTTAAATACTAAAACTAGAAGGGAATATCAACTTGTAATTTCCCAATTCTGTCCATTACCTTTTCTCTATTGATCTCATGAGTCATAGAGAGTCAATGCACTCAATCAAGTCTGCCATAATTCAAAATAAATGTATTATGTAAATCTCACTGGAAGTATCACATTTTATGGAGCAGCAGACTAAAAATCTTGTTCTACACCGTATATAGTTTGATAAACATTTTCCATTTTCTTGATACATTTATACAAGTATTCTGGATATCTGTTGCAGACAGTCTCGAAATATGCAAACAGAACTAGAAATCAATCGATGATGGTTACTATTAGCAACTTGCTCCAGGCAACTATAGGCATTGTATTTTCAGACTCGTTTGCCATAAACACATGACACAGTGTGTGCTAATAAAGATATGTCTTGAATATTGTAGGGATATAGGCAATTAGCCAATTACATGATGTAGTGTACAAATTATTTGTAAAAAGCTATTTTTGACACTGTGTTCTCACAAAATTAACATTGTATCATACTTTGATAGAAGTTGGCGCTTGCTAAACGTTTTGGCACCTGACTGTTTCGACACTACTTTGGAGGTTTTGACACCACTACCCAAGATGTTTCGCCACCACTGTCCAAGACAAATCGGGTATACTAATTCAAATTCAATGTTGTGGTTCTTCTTTCATAAACTAATCCAAACCCTAACCATAACCCTGACTGTCTTGGGTAGTGATACCGAAATGTCTAGGGATGAGGTCGAAACGGTCAGGTGCCAAAACGACCAGTTAACCACGTTGACTCAAACCCCACTCCATCCATACCATCACAACAAGAGATTTACAGCTACACAATGTGGGTAAGGTAACCATGTCATGTTGACCCATTCAGGGGGTTTCAAAATGTACAACTAAAGGTGACTGGTAAATTTTTACCCCATTTCAGGCATAAAACTATAATTTGTATAATCTACTCTTTTCTACAAAATCTGCCTGTACAACAAACTTCCCCTTTATGTTCAATGTGATCAAAAAATTTAAAAAAATTTAAAAAATGAAAAAATGTGATCAATTCAATTCATAGAATATCATTTCCAATAACGAGGGAAAGGAGCACATAAAACTGTCAGTATTGAAATGAAAAGTCTCAGGGAACTTAAAGATAGGTTTTATCAATATACCAATCTTTTAAACTTCTTTTGGCTTAATTTTAACATTCTCAAGGACAATCATTTGGTATATGAGTTACTTTCAAAGTCTTGGCACAATCTTCATTGTACATGAGCAACTTTCTAAGTCTTGGTACAACCTCCATGGTACATGAGTTGTTCACACTCCATTGTAATGATACCATTGCATGGATTAAGTATTTTTTTCTAAACAACAATGCCATTATCCTCTGGAAATAAAGCAAGGCCAGGGTGTCCTCTAAATATCTCACATATACTGTTACACTAATGTGCCTCAGGGACCAAGCTTACCACAAAATCAAATTTCTTACAATCTTTCCAAAGTCGACATTTGAAAGCTTGTCCAGGTCCTTTTGAAAAATTGTAAACAAAATTTGGGGATCCACAGTTTCAAGAAGATCAAGATCTTTTGTATTCCATACAGAGTTAACACAACTAGTATTCCACAGCTATATCAGATTCTAAAAGGGTTTTGAATTTTAAAATTAGTTTGACCTCTTTATCAAAAAAATTGTATGTTTAAATTAAAAGATGACCCCTCTTTTTTTCATGAGTTTACAATGTTACTACATGTATAAGAATGGGTTGAGTTTTCTTAAACAAAGTACAAGAGATAAGAGTTGTATTTCTGTTGCATGCACTACATTCAACGTGATGGCAAGCCTTACATGGAATGGTGCTAATGCTATAAAACATAGCCAACAATGCATTTCTCTAGGTTTACATACTTGAAGGCCGTATCAACTACAATCATGGGTACTCTTTTATTTGCTTCTATCTCCCAAATACAACCATAACAGTTCTTAGTACCGTTGACTCATAGGACATAACAGACACGCATATTTATCAAATGCACACTGAATATTCATGATTCCTAAATATATTATTCCTTTAGATACATAATCATGAATATTCAGTGTGCATCTAATATATATGAATGTCTGCTAAGTCCCATGATGCAACAGTGAACCAGTGTAAGAACAATAGGCTGAAGTGAAATAGAGTTTCAATTTGGTGTTTCTTGCCAATGGCACAAACTTTATCTGATGTGAAACCATGAAATGATACTTCAGAAGCCAACATTTATGAAAATACATCTAACTCCTGGAGTGGCTGTCCCCTTTAATTATGGCAAATGGATAATTACAACAATTATCAATGATATACTATCTTCCGATTCCCTTCATCGTCCTTCAAGCTCAAAAAACACCTGCCGACCATGTTCCTGTGTTCTTTCAACTGCTTCATGACAATTATACATTGCTGCCATCCATCCATCCGTTCATGGCTTCTGTCTGTCCTAGCTACTAGCTAGACTGCACGATTCATCATTAACATTATGCCCACTCACTTAAATCATTCATTACAAATATGTACAGTGACCGATTTCCAGGAATACCCGCAACACAGGACTCAAATTTAGCAGTAGTGGCACAGACTACAAAACAAATCTTGATTACCAGATTTATAAGGTGGTAGGTATTTCAATGGAAATCAATAGAAAATTACAGCTGTAACAGTTTACTAGGCTAATTCTGACTGATAGGACTTGAAGTTAGTAGTAGTACATGACACATCAAATACTAAACATTAGGTCTTGACTACAAGATTCATTCGATAGTCGTCTGTTAGACCCATGGAAATCAATAGAAAACTAACTGCAACGGTTCACCTGGCTGAATCTGACCTGATTAGTAAGTGTAGAAGTCAAAATCAAACCATACGACGATTACAAAGCTTTGTGTCTGGGTATATGTATACACCCCTCTCTATGTATGTACCTCATAGTCATAGCACACAACAACCACTCACTGTCGTAATGATACCATTTGCCAAAAGAGTTCCCAGACACTGATAAAACATCCAGAAAACAGTGACACTACTACCACTGACTAAAACATCCAGAAAACAGTGATACTATTACCACTGATTAAAACATCCAGAAAACAGTGACACTACAATCACTGACTAAAACGTCCAGAAAACAGTGACACTACTACCACTGACTAAAAAGGTTCATGTAACCCATGTCACTTTATGAAATATGTGAGAAACTATGAAGACAGAATCCTTCAATATGTTCAGCAGGTCGGTAAAACACAGTTACTGTAATAATAATCAAGTTCTTGTATCTTGGGATGTAATTAGCCTCCTTGGTTGTGATACAAATACTACTTATTACTGTCGATAATCGAAATACTAATTGATCAAAAAGGATTAATTTCTATGACTTACATCTAAAATAAGTTGAAAAGCAGCAAAAAAGTTATGGAAAAATAATTATTGAAATAAATTTGGCGGCAAATAGTTTGGTACTGAACACGTATATTCAATTTAATACAAAAAGATTGATCATCAGCTATAAATAACAAATTACAATGAAATTCAACTGACCAGCGTGAAAGGAATGGACACCTATGAATAACACATTACAATGAAATTCAACTGACCAGTGTGAAAGGAATGGTCACAACTGTGATTTTTAAGATAAACTCAACTGATAAGACCTATGTATATAAACAATTACACTCTTTGGACATCCTGTTATCAGATACCACACTTAGCGTTGATTGTTTGAATTGAACTTTCAAAGAGTGTAATTGTTCATATACAGGGGTCTTATCAATTGAGTTTATCCTAAAAATCACAGTTGTGTCTCTTCCTTTCACATTGGTCATGTGAATTTCATTGTAAAGCACAGCTTGAGTAGTAAAACTTCTCTTATATAATTTACTTTCATAGTTACAACTGAGGATTTCTACTCACAGAATAACAAAATTTTGGAAGTACTATACCCATGAAAATGCTGATGAGAGGTGATGAGAGGACATTCAGTGAAAATCTGGAATTCACTTCCAAAAATGTTTGGTTCTGTGAATAGAAATTTTCATTTGTAACTATGAACGCAGAGTCCATTAATACTTATTATCGCACTTACATTCATATACAGTTAAATAGAGTTATTTTGGAAATTGATAGTTTTGAACTTACCAAGAACTGCCCCTCGTACCATTCGACGCTGCACTGGATTGTCAGGTTTAAAGCGGTATTTACATCCAAATACACTTAGACGAGAATAGTGATCACCGATAAATTTCAAACTACGAAACTGCTTGCCACAGCGGTAACAGAACTCCGTTTTACATCGTTTACAAGTCATGTGATCACAACCAGAACTTCTCTGAATGTACACCTGAAATGATAAAACAATACTTCTTGTGATTTTTTTGATGATAAAGATCGTGAAAAAACTCCAACTTTTTTAATTTCTTCAAACCACCAGCAACACATACAGGAAGATTACAGACACTTGATACAATAGTTTTCTGTTCTACACAGCTGATCATGAAATGACAACAGATTTCTTGCAGTGACTGTAACATGACAGATACTAATGATGATACTGTGCTACAACATATGGTATCCGTTCACATCATTACTCAGTCTCAGATGTGAATAAATTTTGTATGCTTCACAAATTTCAGAGGCTGGCTGAGGCTGTAACAGAATGTTTTAGTACACATGTACAATTTTGGGTTACACTATATTTCAGACAGTTTGTTTTCTGAGGCTGTAACTGACTACAGAAAGTTTGGCGTACACTATATTTCAGACAGTTTGCTTTCTGAGGCTGTAACTGACTATAGAAAGTTTGGCGTACACTATATTTCAGACAGTTTGCTTTCTGATGCTGTAACTGACTATACAAAAGTTTGGCATACACTATATTTCAGACAGTTTGTTTTCTGAGGCTGTAACTGACTACAGAAAGTTTGGTGTATGCTCTATATTTGTGACAGTCTGCTGTCTGAGGCTGTAACAGTATGGTGCTCAAGTCATCCTTGCCACCCAGAACACCATGCTTGGCAGGTTTCTGCTGTGCTGTGTTCTCCCCCACTGTAGAGAAAGTATGGTACTAACACCCTCCTTGCCACCCAGGTTGCCATGCTTGGCAGGTTTCTACTGTGCTTCAAAAGTGTTCTACTAATCTTTGAGCTTTAGAAGTCTTTGAATGACAATATTTTCACACAAGGATCTCAAGAAATGACTGATCCAAACATCCATGTGTGTATGTGTTAAATACAAACATGTCAGAGTATGTTTCAATGTTGAAGAGAATATATTATACACTGATCATTCTGCATATCATTAATACAAATTACCATGTCATTTATATGCAAATCATTATGCTAATTAGTTGTCATCCTTGTAATCTAGCCTGAGGAGAAAACTGCAAAATCTGTATTGTTTTATATCTGATTCCTTGCAACCCATGTAAGAATTAGGATGGGATATTTGATTGCACAAAATAACACACACAGAACACATGAACTTATATGTATCTTATAAAACAATCCTGACTTTTATCATTCAAGAATGATCTCTTATCTGATTTGCTAGCTAGGTGTGTCAGGTGTAAATACTGGACTACCATGGTGTTAACACCAGGTTGGTGCTTGCATTAACCCTTCAAGTTGCTAACACATGCTGGTGAAGTGTTACTGCAAGCTATGTGTCAACACCATGCTGACATTTGTGTTGGCCCTGTTAGCTAGAATGGTAATTAGAGGTGGTAAGTGATTCTGTAGCTGTACTGCACTACAGGACTTCAAAGCAAGGTTTCCCCTGAATCACTCCAGTCTCCTGAAACTGAAACATCTCTTGGTATCACTCTAGTCTAGTTTCCAGACAGGGACAGTACGTATTGAAAACTTCATCTCTTTCCCAGTCTAGTCAAGATCCTCAACGATTACACATAATTCTGTGCTCCCTCCCACAGGATTCAAATAAACATGATGACATCCTCGCGTCCCCATGTGATCTTAGTTTAAACAGACTGGAGGAGGAGTTGAACGTTTGCATATCATTATTACGTGCTCAATTCCTGCGATAATCAAAACATGGTTAAAACAGCTGTATCAAATGTATTAGTGAGCGATGATGACAGCCTGTCAATTTATGATTGATTACTACTGACATGCACCGTTCGTTCCTCACTCACCATGATGTTCAAACACACTTGACACCTTTCGTTGGGACCTTGACTAGACTGGGAAAGAGATGAAGTTTTTACTACGTAATACTGTCCCTAATCTGGAAACTAGACTAGCATCACTCAAGATCGGTCAGGTTACCAGAAACACTGATTTTTTTTAAAATTTTTGCCTTACATGAATTAGATCCCACCCTATCATCGGACTATCATCAGGTTCACACAGTATATTCAGTGAACATTATTGAACCAGCAATATTGAACTAACACAAATAAATTGTTCACAAAGACTATGAAATCTGGGTGCCCTTTTACGGCAAATTGGCTTGCCACAGACACACAAGTACTTGTACCTGACTATTACTTAATGTTATTGCCACATCAGTTACTATAGAAACTAGAAAACCTTCATTTTAAGAGTTTTACAAAATTGTTTTTTTGTAGTAGTTTACGTTTTTAGAATCCACTATAATTCTACACTATTGACGTTATTTGCCTTAGAGATAATTTAATTTACGTCATTTTATCAAATTTAATTTAGTAATATATCATAGAATGGAAATGGAAAAAAAATAAAGACCAATCACTTTTTAATATTATAGAAAATGGCAGAATTATGTGAATATATCGCTCTTCAGAAAACTGTAAAATAAGCAAATAAATAAATAAAACCAAAGCAACCATCATAACAATCAAAACATATACCTATCATTAGCAAAAATAAACTGATTCATATTTTTTTTTGTCTGCAATTTTGGTGAAAAATTGTGAATCCTGACTACATTGTTCTTTTGCATATTAATTCTTTCTACGAATTCACAACCTGACAATGATGAATCACAGGATGTGGTTGTCATGGAAACCATGATGAAGACTGGTTGGATGTGTAAGATGGTGATGTCATAACAACAGCATACACAATGGAACTAAATAACATGGCCTTTGAGCCTAGCATTGTACAATGTATAAATAACACCTTCACACAAGAACATTTTTGTTTGTGTAACACAGGGCTGTATTTGATTTGTGGCTTTTGTGGCAGTTACTGAGTTTAATAGCAGGTAAATAAAGATGCATATATACACAATGTGGAAATACAAGAAATTTTTACTTGATTTTATCTTTTTATGTACAACATCAAATATGGCAGAAAAACAAAGAGAAAGACAGACAGGCAGATAGACAGAGACAGAGAGAAAGTAAGACAGTGACAGACAGACAGACAGACATACAGACAGACAGACAGACAGACAGACAGACAGACAGACAGACAGACAGACAGACAGACAGACAGACGGACAGACAGACAGACAGACAGACATGTACAAAGACAGACAGATGGGAGAGAGATGGAAAGGGAGCATATAAGAGAGGTGGAAGAAAAGAGGGACAAAGAGTTCAAAAGAGAACAAAGTGAAAGCGACATTGAGAAACAGCGTGCAAGAACAGATCAAGGGAAAAAGTGATAAACAAAGAACTAGCACACACAAAAAAAAAAAAATCAGGTATGAATGATAAAGAAAGCGAAAAAGATACAGTGATGAATAAATTAAATCTTTCATTTCCTGACAACTCTGAATGTTACTGGACTGAAAGAGATGAGCAAGTATACCTATTTGGCTGGTATCTGACTCTTACACAATCAAATGTCATATAGTCAATTAAATCGCACCCATCATTTTTAACTATACCATGTAATCAAAGATATACATCTTTGACATTTACAGTGACTACATGTAAAAATATAATAAAAAGTATATCCACTCACACACACACAGTCTCTCTTGTTTATACAACTCTAACTAAATCAGTGAGATGAGATCATTGTGATTTTTTTTCATTTCAGTTAAATTTACAGCTGTAATATTCCTTTAAATTAATGGTTTCTGGGTATGTCTGTGTTTAAATTTGTTTGTATATTATGTCTTTGTGTATGTCTTGTGTATTAACAAAAAGCACCTATGTAGCAGAACTAAGAAATGTATGTGTTTAAATACCGTATGTTACATATATGTACATATGTACATGTATACTTCAATATATACATTCATGTATGTATACATATGTAGGTACTGTGTGTGTGTGTGTGTGTGTGTGTGTGTGTGTGTGTGTGTGTGTGTGTGTGTGTGTGTATGTATGTGTATATGTATGTGTGTATGTATGTATGTATATATGTGTGTGTGTGTGTGTGTGTGTATGTATGTGTATATGTATGTGTGTATGTATGTATGTATATATGTGTGTGTGTGTGTGTTTGTGTGTGTGTGTGTGTGTGTGTGTGTGTGTGTGTGATGTACAAATGTATGTATGTACATACTCACATGTGTATGTTTATAGGTATATGTGACTGCGTCTTTATGTAATATGTGTCTGTATGTATGTATGTATGTATGTATGTATGTATGTATGTATGTGTGTGAATACCAGAAGTGAATACTGTACATGTGCATAGCTGGGTGCATTCATGTTATTTCGACAAGTTTGTATGTATTGTGTGTGTGTGTGTGTGTGTGTGTGTGTGTGTGTGTGTGTGTGTGTGTGTGTGTGTGTGTGTGTGTGTGTGTGTGTGTGTGTGTGTGTGTGTGTATGTTTGGATATGCCTATATTTCTGTATGACTTTGTACATGTGTGTGTTTGTTAATTATATTTTTTCTGATAGGAATACCATATGTGTATTCATTACCAGCTCTGACTCTGAGTGAGTGCAATGGTACAACGTACTACAAGAACATAGGTGAAGTATTTTCTACCATATTGTTGAAGGTATTGTTGAAACAGATCACACAATATCTGACACACTTCCTATCTATTTCAAGTCAATGAACATTGACTTATAATGGTATATTTATGTAATGGATCATATGTAGTATGAATATTTGCCTATGCCAAGTACGTTTTGTAAGTGTTGCTGGTATAGGCCACTAGCTTCCACTCTATGCAAATGTACATGGTGTTTGATACCAATGGACACTGGGTTTATTACATTTGATGGTTGACACTAGTCTATGCATGTAAGATGTATACCCTATATATATAGTACAGTGTACTTTGATGGTTGACACTAGTCTATGCATGTAAGATGTATACATATATACACTTTGAATCCTTTAAATAATAGATGTAAGAAAGTTATGGCAAAGAAAATGAGTCATCGTGATGTTTTCAAAACTCTCCAGACCCTCTTATATTTTGTATCCTACAGCTTTGGATGTTTTAACTTTGGCATCTGAAGGGATTACTACAGTACATGTAAGATCATTATTATAGGTAGGATCATTATTTGGGTCAAAACAACTCTTTCCGAAAACTGTTTTTTACACCAAAATGTTAATCCTAATCCAGCACAAGCATGAAACATCTTAAGACGCTATCTGTGGGTTTGAGTCCTTCCTCATGTCTAGAGGAACGAAGAGCTGAGATAAAAATTTCAAATTCAAATGACATTCAATAACATCATACTTGGGCTAATCACTCACAAAATTCTACATTATGCTGTTATATAGCAACAGTTCCCCTTGGCTTTCAGAAACGGGAAATAGTTACTATAGTCCACGGGTACAAGAAATCTACTAGTGCCAGAACTGGGCCAGGTAGTACAATGTATATACATGTATTTATGGTACGCATTGACAAATTAACAAAATACTGTTCTTTGTAAAATAAGAAGAACTAGTAAACACTTGAATAGCTGTTCTTTATTATTTTATATTT